>NC_045634.1:21911947-22536947 GCF_009829155.1 Mustela erminea
TGCATTACTCTTTCAGGTTCTGTTGGTCTCTGAGCAGCTGCTAATAGTGAGCTTTGCATAGTAAGGGCTGACTTGGTTTTAAGGCCAGGAGAGGAGCAGTCATATGTGTGAAAGTTTTCATGGTCTGGAAATTAAAGCTGAATGACTTCAGGTTGTGTGTGCATGTGTGTGTGTGTCTGTGTGTGTTTGTGTGCAGGAAAGACAGACAGAACATGAGCAAACGCTAGATATGAAAAGTATATAAGAGAAAGTACATGGTTTGTCCTGGCTGTAGATGCAGGACCAGATGGAGAAGTTAGTAGTCAAAATTAGTACCTTGCATTTGATTCTTTTTTTTTTCAGTTTGCTGATCCTTTTATTTAAAAAAAAAAAAAAAATGATAGTCCCTGTCGGAGAAGGGTAAAGAAGAAATCTGTATTCATGTAAAGTTGTGTTTCAGTTAGATTCAGCCTTTTGGTGACTGGAAAATTTCCGGTGAATTTCCAGGAACAAGAAAATGTCAGTGTTGCAGGTGCAAGCATTAAATCCATACAGTCCAGGAACAATCATGTGTAAACTGTGATTAAAAGACAGAAACAAACCTAAGGAAAAAACCTGTCAGTTAGAGCCAAACAAGCAGGATGCTGTCATTTAGCCTGGAACATACTCTTTTAAAAGTTCATAGGGAGCAGTACTCTGCTTCTTAGTTTATGGAATACAGAATTAATTGGTTTGGCAGTCTCCACTCAACCACTTAACCTATTTGATTGGCTTCTCATGAGAGCGCACAATAAATATTAGCTTTCTTATTGTGACTTTTGCAGTTGGCCGTATTCTGGGGCATCAATGGGGAGGCCTAGAGTGGTTGTCTTCAGATAGCCTTCCTCCCTTGACTACATTTATTCAGCATCTGCTTTGTACTGGGCACTATGCTGGATGCTGTGTGTCGGGTATCAGCCTTGGCCTTGGATGAGTTTACAAACCAGCAGAGTGAGACAGACATGTAACTATACTGGTGCTGCCAAGTGTCACTGGTGCTGTGAAAGAAGAGTGTGAGGAAGGGGTCAAAAGGTACAAATTTCCAGTTATAAAACAGTTAAGCCCTGGAGATACAATATACAGCACGGTGACTACAGTTACTAATATGTATTATGCATTTGAAAGTGCTAAGAGAGTAGATCTTAAAAAGTCTCATTATAAGAAAAAAATTTTCTAACTTTGTGTGGTAACAGATGTTAACTAGGCGTATTGTGGTGGTCATTCTGCAACACATACAAATACCAAATCACGTCTGTACAGCTAAAACTAATATAATATTATGTGTCAGTTATATCTAAATAAAAAGGGGCGTCTGGGTGGCTCAGTTGGTTAGTGGCTGCCTTCGGCTTGGGTCATGGACCCGGGGTTCTGGGATCGAGCCCTGTGTCGGGCTCCTTGCTCGGCGGGGAGTCTGCTTCTCCCCTGCCTGCCATTCCCCTTGCTTGTGCTCGCTCTAGTGTGTCTCTCGCTCTCCGTTGCTCTCCCTGTGTCAAATAAATAAAATCTTTAAAAAATAATAATAAAGCGTGTGCAGAAAGCACAAGGAAGGAATTGATTAGCTTGGTGCATGGTGTAGAAGGAGCAAGGGAGGGCTCTTGGAAGAGGTAACATTTAAGTTCTGTGTGTGTGTGTGTGTGTGTGTGTGTGTGTCTGTGTGTGTGTGTTTAAGTAAATCATAGCTTTCGAGGCTGGAAGTGTTTGGGAGGACTGGTTAGAGGCTCCAGAGAGAATGTGGAGCAACTGAAGTGGAGGTTCAGACTCTCTACATGATCTTTACGTGAGGATTACCAGATGGTGTGGGGTTTGTACTGCCGGAAGGGAGCTGGCCATGAGCAGGCTTCAGATCCTCCAAAGGGAGGAGGAAGGTGAAATTAAAAAATGGAAAGAAGGAAAATGGTAAAAGAAAAAGCAGATGAGAAAAGTTGAATGGTAAACGAGTAAAGACAAGTGGAAGGTTGAGAAAAAGCATATCTTAACCCTCAAATGAAGAACTGCAAAGTGGTCAGAGTTGAGCCAGAAGATTGATAGACAGGCCTTTCGAGTTTCAAGCTAGGGATCATGTGGTCTGCATCCGGCCAAAAACCTAAACAGAGCTAGGATAATATGGTACTACCTTGGCAGCAGTCTCAAAAAGACCAGAAGGCATCATTTCTTTTTGTCACGTGCATCCTGGTCCCAGTTCCTGGTGGAGCTATACCCCCAAGAGGGAGGGAGAGCTGAGTGGGCAGAAATGAGGCCCATCCTCTGGTCTGTGCCTGTAGCGGCCCTCACCTTCTTCTCTGGGGGCAGAGGAGAGGACTGGGGAGGGGGCAAAAAGTCCCAAGTGGCAGAAACCCTACTAGAATCTGGCTACCACCTGGACACCTGTTGTCCGTTTTTACCTCCCCTTATCAGGTCTATCATGGCTGACTTTTTCCTAGGACATAAAATCACAGAACCACAGAATTTTAGTGTGAGAAAAGAGCAGGAGTATCTCCTAATTCAGTGCTTTCAAACTGTTTTGATCATTTACCCAAAGTAATAATACTAATTTGAACATATAGCCTCAATTCAAGTACAGTTATTCATTTTAAATGCCATATTTATATTTCTATACTAGTATATTTATTTAAAAAGATATACAAAAATTATATTTAAAAATAAACAAATTTATAATATTTTCTTCCTATACCCTAATGGATTGTCTCTGTTCCCTCTGGGGTACATGAAATCTATTTTGGAGGCAACTCATCAAATTCTACCAGATGTGTTCGTCTCCTTTATAACTCTCTTCCAGAAGGAAATCTAACCTTTCCTTGAACACCTAGAGGGACACCATTCCATTTTTGGAAACTTCTGGGAGTTCCCTGGTTACCATGTCCCAGATGGCCAAGGGAGGGGCTTCTCACACCTTGCATTTGGGCCAGAGCTGAATACCTCTCTGGGCATGCAGAGGGAAGGAGCCCTTGTTCTGCATTTGGCTCTCCCTGGGTCCCAGCACCAATGAGTACCAGGGCTGTGAAGACAGCAGGAAGGGCCTTTCCCTGCCACTGTAAATATTATCACTGCCTCTGGTATGCAGAAAAGCAAGAGGAGCAGCGTTTGCTGCTTCCAGGTGGCAGACGAACAAAAATGAGGCTGGGGTGGGAGGAGACAGAGGGTGTCTGGGAAAAAGAGATCAATAAAACCTCACTAGTGCGCAATATTTACCATAAACAGCCCAGGGTTGTTTGGGGAAGGGAAAAATGTCAACAGAGATCAGTTTTCTCTCAGCGACTGTGGGAGCAGGTGTTCCAGAAGGAAGGATAAAGAGGGCAGCCTTGGTGGGACCAGTGATCAGACCGATGGCCGCAGTCACTGAACGTTCATGTGAACAGGCAGCCAGTCCCACAGCGCACAGGGCCCCCTGCCATTTTTTTTAAAACAAACATTTCAAGATCTTAAATTGCTACAACATTTACATATTTTCAGACTATGTACTATTTCCTCAATTCTTCAGCAGAGTGTTCCCCAAACTCACAAATGCTACTGGTAGAGCTGGTTTGGGGCCAAGAATTCTTAACTGATAAAGTGCAGAAAGGTTTAGGTAGGTTTTTAAAAAAAATTTAAAAGCAGGCATATCTTGCCCTAAAACATATCAGGACTCTCAGAGAACTGACTGGAAATGCTTCTCTATGCAGCTTCCTGTGAAAGAAATTGAGAGAGACTCTTTGAACAATTAAGCTGGTGGGGATTCGAAATGCTCTCTCTGCCCCCTTTCCTCTTCCAACTGTTTTTGAGTGACAGACTAAGCTGAATCCTGAGGCCAGATTTAAAATTACTGTGACTTGTACCTTGATTGCATACTGTTAGATAATAAAAGAACAATATCCCTTTTGAGTTGAGTGCCCCATGGTGGAAGCGGTTCTGAGTTTCAGGGAAAGGAAGAGCCTTCAGAGTCTGGGGAAGACGAGAAAACTCAAAGAAGAAACAAGTCGGTTTCTGTTGTGGGGGGGTGGAGGTGTATGGGTTAGGCCGCATGCCTGGAAAGCTTCTCCTAACTTTGCAATCCCAGAAACATGCTCTACTGGCCTGGGGGTGTAAGCACTTATGGGGATAAGTGTGTATTCTAGGTCTGGACGGTCATGAAATTCATCTTCCTGACAACAGTGACTGATCCAAAGGTTGGGCCCATGACCAAAACAGGACATTATTAAGGTATGATGTATGGATATCTCGCATGGTTGTAAACGGGAGGGTATGAATTTGGAGCTCTTGGACACTGTGTTATTACCTGCCATGTGGAGAATTAGAATGAAGCCAAAGACAAGCAGAAGTGAAAGATGGATTTGTGCGTTTATGAGGATGCATGGGCAGGGAGAGAGTCCTCGTAGCCGGGAGGCAGCCCTGTCCGGCTCTCCCCGCAGCTCAGCGGAATCCATCAGCAGGTCCTTTTCTGCCCGCCTTTAAAATAGAACCAGACCCTGATGACGTGATGACATCTCATCCTTTCCTCCACGACAACCTAATTCCAACCAGCATCGTGTCTCCCCTGGAAAACAGTAGCCTCTTACCTGTCCCCCTGCTGCTGCTTGGCTTCTCCACATTCAGTTTTTTTTTTTTTTTTTTAAGATTTTATTTATTTATTTGACAGAGAGAAATCACAAGCAGACGGAGAGGTAGGCAGAGAGAGAGGAAAGGAAGCAGGCTCCCTGCTGAGCAGAGAGCCCGACGCGGGACTCGATCCCAGGACCCTGAGATCATGACCCGAGCGGAAGGCAGCGGCTTAACCCACTGAGCCACCCAGGCGCCCCTCCACATTCAGTTTTGCATACAGCAAAGCAATCATTTGGTGGTTTGCTTGCACAAAGTTTCGAAACATTAATTACATCCTGTCACTCCTCTGAATCCTGCAAAGGGTTCTCATCTCACTCAGAGTAAAGCCAAAGTCTTAGAGTGGTTTACCCTACAACCTGCTGTCTTCTTCTTCTTGGGAGCTCACTGGCTTCCTCACTGCTTTTGAACAAGTCTTCATCCTCTGAGGTGGATATCTTCTTATTTTTACATGCATTTGTCTCTCAGTTTTGTGTTGTTCTTTTCACGGCTGTGTCCCACACATCCAGGGCCCCCAGAACAAGGTGAGCACCATGAATTCCAATGCTGGTCTGTACGGTGCTGGCTCCCTCTGCTCTTCCCTTCATTCTGTTGCCTAGCCTAGAGGCCTCCCCAGTTACCTGAGCCTACAGATTCCCTCTTCTGCTTCAGCTACTTGGAATTGTGTTTGAGTGATGCCGGTTTTAAACCTGGAAATTTGGGGCAGAGCTGTACATCTCTAAAGATAAGTAGATTCTTCCCCCCAGCTTTTGATGCTGGTTCAATCTAAGTGTTCTAAAGACACCAAGAGTTGAGCCCTCCAAAATCTTAGAGCTTATTACTATTTTTTTTATGCTTAAATTGCTTGCTCTTAAAATCTGTGCTACATTCTGAAGCCTGTCTTAGTATGTCTTAGGGTCAGCATTTTCCTTTGAAAATTTATGACTGAAATCAGACCTCATTCAGTGAGCAAGTGGAGATTGATTTAGAAAACTCCTGTGTATAGTCAACATTTCAGGCAGCTTTCACTGTTTAGAAAAATGAGAATCACTGGGATGCTAGCATTCCATTTCTTTATCATCTGGATGATGTAGGGCTCAAGTGGGAGGAAATACAATGAAACATCCAGGAATCACTTTTTTTTTTTTTTTTTTTTTTTTTTACCAGTAGTTATATTCCTCCATCACTTCCTCTAGGCTGGAGACCACTGGTTTTCCTTCATGTGTCAGAATCCCCCAGTTAGCTTTTCAAACTCCTGCATCTAAGCCTCACCACAGCTTGGTGAAATCAGATTCTCAGGGGTGGGAAAACAACAGTGAAAACACTGGGCATCATTTACTGAACACATACTATGTGCTTATGCTACATGCCTTACACACAGGGTCCCATTTTATGCCCCAACAATTCCATAAGGCAGTCCCACTGTGAAGGCCCACAGACATGTGAGGGGACAGCTCAGGCCCACAGAGGTTAAGTATGTTGCCCAGCATCCTATAGCATCTGGGAATGAGGACCAGTGACTAATCCAGGCACGCTGATGCCAGAGTCCAAACTCTTCTGGGATTTGGTTTTCGTTTTTGTATTAAAAAAAAATATATATATATATGCATGGCTTCAAGAATCAAGTAGTTTTCTGAGCTCATTACCGGAAAACATCAATCCGTCTGTCCCCCAGTGACACCCCCAGCTGTCCTGTTTCTTCTTCTCAAGGCTATCACTTTCGGTGGTTTTACCTTTTGTTTTCCTGTGTGTGTGTGTGTGTGTCTCTCCCCGTGATTGTTTATAATGGGACTTCTTTTTTCAGTTTTAAGCATTAGCTCAGATCTTCCCACATGGAAGATGACGGGAGAGATTTTGCTGCCTCTCCCTGCCCACTTCTGTGTAGTTGCACCAGGCTTTGGATTATATCATAACAGATTACGTGATGTAGATTATGTAAATACAGTTTTCGGCTGAGCGGTGTAGTCCGCTCAGTACATGGTTACGCTTTCCTTTCTTAAACAACTCCATGCTTGTTTCTAAGTTGTAGTATCTGTTGTTATCTCTTTGGGAATGATAAAGATCAATTTCTTTGTTGTTTGTTTTTGACAAGGGCGGGGGAGTAATTCTCACGTCCTTGCCTAGTATCTGTTTACTCCAAGGTGTTTTTTTCTGTTTATCTTTCGTGAAATCTGCTTTTCATATCTGAGACCTGCCTCAGGTGTCCGATGGCCCTTGGATGCCTGCTCCTAGGTGTTGGGGGCAGCAGACTGGGAACTGTACCTCAGGCCAGCTGACTGGCTTCACTGTGCATTTCCACAGGAAACCAAGCTCAGCGTCTTTGGGTCTTTCCTCTCAGGCTTGATCGTATTCCCCAGAGATGGATCTTCCAGTCTTCTCTCTGAAGGGTGATGGCCTGGAGTCCAGCATTTTTGTGGTAGGGTGGAGGGGTGGGGATATTTCTGTTAATCCTCCTGTTCTCGACCAAGTACTCTTACCTGCAACTGGTGGTGTTCCCTGGTCTGTAGATTCTGTTTTGCCCTCCCTGGAGAATAAGCCTCCAATCTCCTAGGGGCAGGGGAGGGCACGGGGAATCCAGACAGTGTTGGGAAGGGGACTGTGCACCTCACTGCTTTGTAATTAGACTTTTAACCTACTCCTCCCTTTTTGGCCTCTCATTCACCCTCACTTCCAAGGGTAAATGTGCTGCCAGTTCCTGAGGCTTCTCAAGGTCTGTATGCAAACTGAGTCGTCTCCCAGCTTCCCCCGCTGCTGGCTTAGAATGCACCTGCTGGAATATGCCAAGTGCATTACCATTCGTGCTTCTGCTTTTTAAAAATGTTACATATGCATGCACATATCCATTCCCATATGTGTGTGCATGTATTCGTTAGATTGTCTTTTGTCCAATCTCTTTGTCCCAGTAACTTAATGGCTTCCCCTCATTTTACTGAGGACACAGATAGGAGAGGAGTTAAATAAGTGTGATCAATCATCATCCTCACGGAGGAGTCAGAGCTCTTCATCACCACCTCCAACAGAAGGACAGAAAATCAGCTCTTTGCGCACTACTGAATGTCAGTATCAGCACTTTCCAAGTCCTTGATCCATTGGCTTTTCTCAGCCTGGTTAGAGAGATCACGAGGCTATCCTATGCCCATACCACGGATGAAGAATGCCATGCAAACAGTGAGTTCCTGGCCCAAGAGCACATCACAGGTCTCCCAATTTCTAACCTGGTACCATTTGCATGTTTTCGTATTGTGTCCTGGCCTATGCTTAGGACACCATCTGCCACTAGGGAGAATGATGCTCTCGGGTCCACCAAAAATTATGGGAAACCATGACTCTGCTTATCACCTTGACTCAAATTTCAAGTTCACTGCCCGAGTTCACCAAGAAGAGAAACAGAAGAGGGCAGCCTGGTCTGAAATGCTTTTATTCCACCCTGGCCCTTCTTCATCTGCTCCAGCTCTTAAAACTGCTTAACATTAGGAGCAGATCAATGCCGAGATGACCACATTTGTGGTACAGAGGGTGATGAAAGGCCCAGGGATTCCCTGGCCCTGGAAGAGTGAGTGAATCAGGGAACTTTGTTCTCACACTAGAGAAAGATACTGTATGGAAACTGAACTGGGCCCACAGGATGGCATTTGGAAGCCAAATGAACTGCAGCTCTTTAAGTTCGTGAGGTTAGTGGTGCAGCTAATTGTGGAAACACAGGCACTCCCCACTGACCCAGAAATCCTTGCAATTCATGGCTTAAGGCTGCACATTGTGAAGGTGATTTTTGCAGTTCATTTGAAAATAGAGAGACCTGGACAGTTCTGGTTGGTTCACAGGTCCTTTGTGGCCTTCCCTTGAGGCTTAAGAACACGTGTGGAATCCAGCTTTTTGCCCTATATAATAAAAAGAGACCGAAGGATAAAAAGCAATCCAAACATCACAGTGACTGGGCTAGACTTAGTGAGGCGCATGCAGAAAACCACTGTATTTTCTCCCTGGTTTGTTCAAATCCATTTGGTAATTCTGTGGGCTGGTTAGGTCCCCATTCCTGGGGGAAAACTTGGGCAGGTCCAGTGACTTTGTCCCTGTTAGTAATAAAGAGCCCTCTGGGTTCTCTAAGTCCCAAAATGAATCTCAGTTTGAAAATTGAGCATTTCAGTAACTAAAATGGCCAGTACAGCATAGACCTCAAGACTGAAAACTTCATCCAAAACTAAAGCTTTTCTTCTCCCATTTTGTGCCTGCCTTGGGCTCCAGGTCTGACATTAGGATTTTCCTTCCTATTCCTGCCACATGAAACTGGTTCTGGTTTCCCCGAGGCTGAAGCTGGGGCAAGGGAAATATGAGAAGGGGCTAGAAGTCTTTCTGGAGGGGCACGGATGTAATCAGCGGATCACACATGGGGCATGGCGGATGACGAGTTTTGCTTCTCTCTGTTTAGGGGTTTAGGGTACTTCTGGGTTGTGAACCTGATGGTAGGGGCGGGGCTGTTTCTCTGGGCAGGTCCTTATGATAATTCCTCCTTCCGTCTTGGGGCTTCTCTGCATGTAGGTCCCTCTGTTGGATCGCAGTGCCCCTCCTGGACACCACTTGGGTCTTCCGGGCCTGAGGGGCCGTGAGCAGCACTTCCCACTTCCCGCAATCCCTCTGCTCTGTCTCTTGACTCTTCCTGCTCAGCCAGTGCAGCTGCACACTCAGGGGGATGGAGTCAAGCTAAAACTCTGTCACCGGGCTCTGCTCTATTCCTGGTAGCACTTTCCATGACCTAGAGAAGGGGAAAGTTCTCTGTGTTCCTCCATGGAGGTTGCGGGGGAAATGAACAGCATCCTGATGAGCCTCTCTGACATCTTCTGCATCTGCTTCTGTTTATACAGGCAGATGATTCCAGTGGGTGATGGTGTTTGATGTTGGACTCTTCTTTTTCCCTCTGTGGATGATTTTTGAGTCCTGCAGTGGTCTTCAGAAGCTGTAGCCAGCTGAAAAATGTCCCCCAAAGACATCAGATGAATATTACCTTATATACCGAAAGACATGGTTAAATGAAGGATCTCGAGATTATTCATGCAGTCTTAAGTATCTTTATAAGAGGGATGCAGGAGGAGTCTTGACACATAGGAGATGAGGGGGTGATGTGACCAGGAAGATAGAATTGAGAGAGCTGTGACCACGAATGCCAACAGCCCCCAGAAGCTAGAGGAGGCAAGAACCCACCAGCCTTGCCCTAGAACCTTCTGTGGGAGCACAGCCCTAATGTTGCCTTGACTTCAGCTCAGTGATACTTACTTGGGACTTCTGGCATCCAGGGCCATGAGGAAGTGCATTTCTGTTATTTTAAGCCACCCAGTTTGGGCTGATTTGTTACAGCAGTCGCAGGAAACCAATATAGGTGCCTCACTTAAAGTAAAGCAGAAAGAATCCTGTTTTAAATCTGTCATAATAGAAATGATTTTAAAATTGTCTTAATGCCTTCGACAAGGATTGCTTCTCACTCTCACAGGTCAGTGTTGATATATTTCACATCTAATGTGTACACATGAGTCTGGGGGATGTAATTTGTCTGGCAGTGTCTGCATTTGGTCCTGCTTCTGAGGAAGGGACAGCAAGACCTTCCTGAAGGTGCTTCTTCACTTTTCAGCCTGTGCAATTCTGTCTTCAACATTGTCTCTGTATATGGAAACTTCTTTAAAAAAAAAAAAAAATTATTTATTTATTTGACAGAGACAGAGGGAGAGAAAGATCACAAGTAGGCAGAGAGGCAGGCAGAGAGAGAGAGGAGGGGAAGCAGGCTCCCTGCCGAGCAGAGAGCCTGATGTGGGCCTCGATCCCAGGACCCCGAGACCATGACCTGAGCCAAAGGCAAGAGGCTTAACTGAGCCTCTGAGCCACCCAGGCACCCCGTAGATGGAAACTTCTTAATGACCCCATTGTCATGTAGCATCCTTGACCCAGTTATATTTAAAAATAACTGTATATACATGACTGTTTCTTTCCTTGGGAGGTTGAACGTTACTTTTTCCCTAGGGGATCCCCGAGAGGTGACCTCAAACACTGTGCCCTGTGCGCTCACTGGAGGAAGGAGGATTCCCTTGCTAGAGTTAAGAGATGTGATTGACACCTTTGATGCGTAACTGGCTCCCAGTTCTGGGGTCCTTGCTGTTGACTCACAGAAATGTAAGATTCTACTAGAACTCGAGGTGTTTAGTCCAACACCCTGAGTTCACAGGCGAGGCCCTGGAGGCCTGCTGAGTTCACTGGAGGATTGGTAAAGTCATGAAGAGGCACTCTTGGGGCCATACTTGCTGCATCCTGCTGCTCTGCCACACTCTTCCCCTTCCTGTGCTCATTTCCTAGAGGCTACAGAGGAAGGGGAGGCAGGGGTGGGCAGTATCAGTTGCTCATGCAAAAAACAGTTGTTAGGCAGCCACCAGATATCAGATTTCCTGCTAAGTGCTGGAGTTATCAACACCAGCCAAACTGTCCCTGACTAATGGAACTTGGAGAGATGAGCTACACACTTCCCTCGGGTCCCCCTTTCAAGCTAAGACTTACATGGAAGTCCACTGTATGTAAGAGAGGACAGCAGAAGGCTTGTGGTTGCAGCAGACACCAGGGGAGATGCGCTGGGGAGAGAGGTAGAGATTGGGTAACTAGGTCCCCCCCAAATTTGGTACTTCCCGCCCCTGACAGTCACCAGGATGTCTAGGAACCCTAAGGCTCAATGGTCTTGAAGGTTGAAAAGTGCTGTTTTAGAGCCTAGCTTAGCGAAGGGGTCACAAGTCCTGACCTGGAGACACTCTGCTCTGTTTCTAATCCTGACACTGCTGCTTCCAAGCTTTGGGCTCTTGTTCAAATTACTTAATCTCTCTATGTGTCGGTATCTTTATCAGTAAAATCAAGAAAATACCTAACTGTTCCTAAATCCTTGGGTGTTGAAATGATTACATGAGTTAGTTCATTCACACCAGGCCTGACACAGAATCAGCCCTCCAGAAATGTGCGGTAACATAATGTATGCGTTTGTGAATTCCCAACCCTCCACTCTGCTCTATAGCTGTCCTCATTCTTCAGTCAGGGTGAAAGATGTCAACAGAACATACTTGAAAGTTTAGGAAAATTCCACTCCACTTAAAGCACTTTGATGAATGATCATATAATTCCCACCTTCTACTGGACAGAGCCGAACTTCAACAGGCCCTGGACACTCGTTGAAAAAAAAAAAACCCAGTCAAGGAGAATGTAAGGGAAACCACTTGGGGATTCATCTCACTCTGCCAAAGTCAGAGGGAAATTGCTTTTATTGGCAGTTATGGCTTTGCCACTAGAGAGGAGGAAGAAAACTTCCAGAGCCCTTAGCCAAGATCGAGCAAAAACATGAATGGCAAAGGCTGGGAGTGACATGAAGAAATGTTGAACTTTGGAGATTGGGTAGGAGTTAGAGGGCAGGGAAAGTGGAGGAGACAGGCTTGGACAAGATGTTATGGGTGGAAGGGGAGGAAACAGAGGAGGCTACATAGGTCTCCTCACTAAGGACAGCTCATCCTGTAGTACAGAGCTGTTGCACAGGCAGGGCCTTGGGGGTCTGCATCCTGGACAGTGGCAAACAGATGGGGCCCGGAGGACCTGCAGATGACTCCGGGGAAGCTTCAGCTGGTGCCAGATGCAGCTGAGGCCGGTGGCCACCTGTGCTCCGGCGCCCACGCTACCCACCTGGCCCGTCTGCATTTACTCAATCCACCAATTACATCTGCAAAGCCCCTGGGGCTCCAGATCAAGTTCCTAAGGAAAGCTGACATCAGACCAAAGGAAGGAATGCTTTCTTTCCAGTTCACACTCAGATCAACAATGCAGCCTGTGGCAGGCTTCTCTGGGTTGCAAAAGTTGCAAGGAAAATGAGACTGGGCTGAGTCCACAGTTCCTGCCCAGGTGCTCTCTTATCCATTGGTTCTAAGCCAGATGTGTGAACCCCACCTGAGGGAAGGGGTGCTATCAATTCTCTTCCCTGCTGGGAAATAACCCTGTGTTTCCTGGGGGGAATGTCAGTTCCATATAAAAAGTGAGACATGGGAACAGCAGTTAGGTATGAACTAATAGGAAGGGAGATTAACATTGGGTATCTACCAACACCTGAGACATCAGATCTTGAAATTTACAAATGTTACCTGGTTTTTCTCAGCAATGATGCTTCAAGTTTGGGGTAATCATTTTTACTTGAAACCCAAGCCCACTGATTTCAGTCACCTGCCCAGGACCATGTAGCTGGATTTAAACCAAGGCTGTCCTACTCCAAAGGAAGTCTTTCTCTCCCCCAAGTGCTGATGTTGGACTGCTGGTGAGGAGCTGCGCAAGGCTGCATATGTGTAGATCCACCTGTAGAGACTCTGAATCAGAACTTCTGAAGTGAGGCTGGGGAAATTTGCCTAGCAGGTGTTTCTGTAGCCCACTCGCTGATTCTGATGCCCAGCATCAGATTCCAGATGATCAGACAGCTGACCTCTGAAACCTACTGCCTTCCCAGCAGCACCTCTGACTGCTGTTTACAGTAGCCTTCGTCTTATAAAGGGCCCTAAAACCTGAGGGAATTCCATCTGCCAAATCTGTCATGGCCCGTTATAGTTCCCTTTCCCCGGATCCGTGACTTTCCTTAGAAGGGCCGTGGAGACACCTAGTCTCCTGCTTCCTACTGGATCCGTTTTACGGATCTTAAAGGTGACATTTGAACTTCATAACTTCAGTGAGGGATTTCTTCACTTAACAAACACTTCTGTAGCAGTAACTATGTGCCTGGCAGCACTGTATGTGCTTTACTGGGTAGGCAGCCAGTTCTCTTTATTTGTGGTAGTTGTGTTCTATGAAGTCACAGTGAATACTGAATCCACAAATACTGAATCATTGCTCCTAGAAGAGGTTCAAGGGGAGGTTCCTGCAAGCCTCCGGTCACAATGTTTGCATCATTCAGTGAGTACATTACCTGCTTTATGTGTGTTTCTGTTTAAAGACGCCTTGTTTAGTAGGTATTGTTGACTCATTAACATTGAACTCAATGGCCAACAGCACTTAAACTCATGCCTGAAGGAAACTTATCTAATGCATGTATTTTCTCTGTACAGCCCCTCAGAGTCTTTTGCATTTACAAATACCTCACAGCACTTTAGGGCTATGCTTTGGGGTCATTTTAAGTAGCAGAATCTCTAACAAAAGACACAAAAATGTAAAAACATGGCAGTAAATAGACTTCAAAAGTGACACTTGTTAACAGTCAGAAAGCTGAAACAAGAAAGCAGGGTGTCATTCTTGTTCAGTGTCAGCTGAGACTATGCACATCGCAACACACATTCTTCAGCGTTGTGTGTCTGAAACTGACCATGAAAGTACCACAAGTATTGATTTGGGGTTACAAATACACTCGTGGCCTGTCTTAACTTACTTAATCCTCCCCACAGTATGAGCTAGGCGCTATCATTGCCTCTCCCCAATCCTGATAACCTTTAGAAAAATTCAGTAGCAGAATTCAAAAATGTCTCCCCCATTTTAAGAGATGAGAACCCCAGTCACAGAGAGGGCAAGTCACCTATCTGGTAAGTGGCAAAGTCCAGCTTTAAACCCATTTGACTCGCAACTATGCTGCCAGATTGCAAACTCACAAGCTTATCTCTGTGGACTTCAGAGCCTGTCCATCAAAAGGATGCTGATAGAATTAAAAAGGGAGGGGCGCCTGGGTGGCTCAGTGGGTTAAGCCGCTGCCTTCGGCTCAGGTCATGATCCCAGGGTCCTGGGATCGAGTCCCGCATCGGGCTCTCTGCTCAGCAGGGAGCCTGCTTCCTTCTCTCTCTCTCTCTGCCTGCCTCTCAGTGTACTTGTAATTTCTCTCTGTCCAATAAATAAATAAAATCTTTAAAAAAAAAAAAAAAGAATTAAAAAGGGAAAAAATGAATAACTTCGCATGGTTGTAGGTATTACTGGATATTCATTAGGGCTATTGCCCAGGTCCCCTGAACTCTGGGTTTCTCGAAGAGTCTTCCAGCTCTCCCAGCCTGAGAGCCATTTTGCATAATGCAGATTCTCCGAGATCTAATTTAACTGGAGTGGGGTAGGGACTTCATTTTTAGTAGAAGTCTCATGTTTTAGGATTTTGAAAGTACTCTCTAAAATTCAGCACCTGGGTGGCTCAGTCAGTTAAGCGTCTGCCTTTGGCTCTGGTCATGATCTCAGGGTCCTGGAATCGAGTCCCGCATTGGCTCCTGTTCAGTGGGAAGTTTTCTTCTCCCTCTCCTGCTCCCCTTGCTTGTGCCCGCTCTCTCTCTCTGTGTGTGTCAAATAAATAAATAAAATCTTAAAATTAAACTAAATTAAGTACCTTCTTGAATAAAAATTGTACATCAAAAATAATATTCATGAAATTTGCAACATTCAGAGTTCCTCAGACCTTTTATCAAAAGGCCACAGTTTTTTTTTTCCTCAATAAAATAGTGGAGGGAGGGAGTGAGTCCAATAAAGATTATTAGAAACTCAACTAAAAATTAGAAAGAGTATTTTTTTTTAATGAGTTCCTTTAAGATACCAAAAGTTAAAGATAATTTAACTTTTGGTATCTTCAAGTCCAGACCTAGTTCAAACTCATAAAACGCTTTGGGCTGGGAAGCAGGTTCTCAGCCTTCTCTATGTATCAACTTTCCCAAGATCTGATCTGACCTTTAAAAGAAAAAAAAAATATTACAGCTCTACTTAAAAATAATGGAGAGACTAGAGTAACCTGTTAATGTACTTTTAGAAATCTGAGCATTTAAAAATAGTGACTTACTGAATAATTGTGACACCAATGTGTGCACTTGTCAAAATCTGCTATATTCTTGTGATTTGTATGCTATATCATTAAGAAATTATACTTCAGTAAAAATACACTGCAAAATTAATGACTGCTTTTGCATCTAATCTCCTTGATTTTTCTCCTTTCTGACTTACCATAGAAGCCAAGATCCGTGTGTGCATCAACTTATTCTCAGATTTTGTTCTCACTTGTTTAGTCCTGTGCAGAAGAGAAAGGAGTAGTAGGCTAGAGGAGTTGCAGAAATACTCAGCAGCTTACTGTTACCTCTGGGAAGAAGGGATGGGTATGGACTTGCCATGTCTTCTGTGTTCCTCTTAAAAAATGGAATGCACTGTGAATTTTCCAGAGAAACAGCGACCACATCAAAGGACCTAACTGTAAAACTAGCTCCCGTCCAAGGTTCCAGGCATCAAGGTTCCAGGCATCTCAATGGTTGCAGAGCCTTGGTGAAGGGCAGGCTTGCTTCTGTGAGACAGTCTGTCTGGGCAGCAATCTGCTGACATCATCTTTTCCTGTTACACCAACTTCTCTATAATCCGGGAGCTTGGAAGATGAATGGGTGAAGGGGTACCATGGAATCATCAGGGGCCATGAACTGAACCTGAGGGCTTTGAAACGTGGGCCTGGATGGAGCTCTTTTTCAGACACTTGTTTTTTTAGCAACATAGGTTTAGAGATTAGAAAATGGGAGAGGTTGCTTTTCATGTACAAAAGGAAGGCCACTGACCTTGGCTTGCTCATGAGGCAACAGAATGATTGATGCTGACCTGTCTTTTCCTCCTTGGTCTACTTCCCAGGGGAGAAAGCACACACAGTTGGGTCACCAACCAGGGTTCAGAGATAGAACAGCACTGTGGGTTTTGTGATGGGGGACCCTACTTCCCAAGCAATGACCTGCCCCTGGTTGCAGTGCTTTTCTCCAGCTAAGAGATTTGTTCCCTGGCACTCTGGGGCTACATTGTCTAACAAGGATTGCCGTATGGAAATCATAAGCAAAATTATCATTTCAAATTTGTTACTCCATATTTCTGTCAATTTATGCTCCCAATTAGAGGGGGTTAAGAGTCTCAGCCCTCTGATAGCCATGGACATGGCCAGTCCTTCAGCATCTAACACTAATTACTTCTGGACAACCTTAAAGTTTCTTATCCTTTCATTCCTGATACCTGGAAAGCAGTACAAGATTTTGCCTCAGGAACTATTCATACGCTCACTTTCATTCAGTTGATGACCTGCTTTCAAGCTCATGTGTTCTGCACACCTTTACAACAAGTTTTAGATTCTCAGAGAGGTTGCATGATCTGATAGCTTTGAGGGAACTAAAATGACTCAAACAAAAGTAGATAATTCGCAATTATGCTAGTAGATGTCAAAGTACTGGAGAGGTTCTACATTGGCTTTGGATGCCCAAGTAGAAATCTGACTCAAATTATTAAATCATTTCCTCAGCACATTTGTAAAATGTGGATGTGTGTCTGACTGTATCTTTTCAATTAATTAATTAGTTAATTAATTTTGCTTGTCACTAGTAGCCATGCAAGTTGGTTGGGCCCTAAATTCAAGAACAAATAGGCAGCAAGAAGAAGAATGCCTTTCTGCTGCAGTTTGGGGCCACTCCTCGGTTTTACAGGACCATGCCAGAGCTATCAAATGGCCCCTGGATTAGCAGCCTGTGAGAAGGCAGAGCTGCGGAGAGCACAGGCCAGGGCTCGTCTGACAAGACTTGGCAGTCCTGACACAGAATTCTCTCCCGGTAACCGCTCCCTTCTGAGCAATGCAAATGCCACGCAAGTCCTCAGCCTGAAGAAAAGTCAGCAGCATTCACCTTAAGAAAGAAGGGACAAATGCTCCAGTTAGCCAGTTCAAAAACTGTTGTGTATCGTAAGACTTCACACAGCACCAAAGCTAGGTCATATACACAAATGTATAAAAAGAGCACAATTTTTACCCCTCAGGGACTTAGGATCTGATATTTGTCATATAAGCAAAAGATGAAAATATAGTTCGATCCTTCTTCTCCTGCAATTAGACATCACATGTCGAGGGGGTACATGTCAGTGAGGGAAACAGAGGTTGGAAATGTGGAAATCTGCATCCTGTCACTCTTACGGTACCAGAGAGCACTACGTGTCAGTGACCTCCCTCCTCACAGAGTGAGGAGGCTCATGATGTGCCCTCTAAATTTCCCTCTCAGCTTCTGGCATTCTGATTCTGTTGCCTCTGATTTCCTCCACTGGCAACAGAATTCAGGAGAAATGTGAACAAAGAACATTCTATGAGATGGTTAAATCCTTGCCATCAAAGCCATCCATTGCCTCAGAGGACAGCACCCAGCAGCAGAATCTAACACATTATGTTAGAAAAATATCTATAAGACTCCAAGGCCTTTAGAGATAAAACCCTGTCATTATACACCTGGTAGATTTTTTGTGTTTTCATCAATAGGCAAGGAAATACAGGAAGGAGTAGTAAGGGGTCTCTTGATTTGGTACTAAGGAATTTGTCCCTGATGTTTGTTTGATCAGTTCTTCTTGTCCACTTCAGTGGTCAGCCGCAAATTTCTGCACTTGAAAAAAAGCAATAGACAAGCATAGTAGGTAAAGTAAGAAATGTCAGTGCCAAGTCAACACAGATTTATTAAAGATTTACCATGTGTCAGTCCTGGAGCTAGAAACTAGAAGGGTATATGTCCACATTCCCAAAGACATAAACTAGGATTCTTTCCAAGGTAAATTTCTCATGAAATGTAAGAAGGCTTCATGAGAGAAGGGGCCAGAGCACTTCTTTGTTAAATGCAGCTCTACCTCAGTTCAACTGATGGTTCCTTCATAGCCACAGAGGATTATTTTAACCCATTCCCTTAGGAACAAGATGTTCTATGATGATTATATTTTGCAAGTCATTAATAAATTAAGCCTAGACTAAATAGCATCTGAATAAAGTTTCTTTGTATGGGGGCGCCTGGCTGGCTCAGTTGATTAAGCGTCTGACTCTTGGTTTCCACTCAGGTCATGATCTCAGGGTCATGATATCAAGCCCAGTGTTGGCATCTGTTTGAGATTCTCTCTCTCCCTCTCCCCAGTCTATCCCAAAAAAGTAAATCTTGTTTTTAAAAAAGTTTCTTCATAGAATCACATACCCTAACATATTTATAAGTGAAATTATTAATTTAAATCAAAACGATAAAATGAATTTTGTCTGGTATAAGGTATTTTGGATTGGAAGAAAATCACCAAAGGCCCTTCTAGCTCTCAGGTTCTATACTTCAATCCTGTGTGGTGTTATTTTAAATATATTTATAACCCGTTTTTTAAATTAAACTTGTTATTTTGGGCTAGTTCTAGATTCATGGGAAATTGTAATAAGTAATACAGAGAAATCCCATAGATGCTTTACTGTTTCCTGCAGTGATAACATCTTGCAAACTGTGGTACAATGTCACAGCCCAGATATTGATAGTGATACAGTCAAGATGCAGAACACTTTGATACTTATAAGGCTCCCTCATGGCCATCCTCACTTTCCTCCTCCCCATCACCTGTTTGATCCCTGGTACCCACTAATCTGTTTTTCACTTTTATAATGTTGTTCCTTCAAGAATTATGTAAGTGGATTCATACAGTAAGTAACCTTTTGGTTACTTTTTACTCAGCATTATTCTCTGAAGATTCACCCAGGTTATTGTGTGTATCAAGATTTTAATCCTTTTCCATAGAACCAAATTCCATAGCACAGTACAATATGGGTGTACCATGGTGTGTTTAGCCAATCACCTGTTGAGGGACATTCACCTGTTGAAGGACAGTTTATTATTAACAAAAACATCCATGGTGGGGGGGTGCATGGGTGGCTCAGTGGGTTAAAGCCTCTGCTTTTTGCTCAGGTCATGGTCTTAGGGTCCTGGGATGAGCCCCGCATCGGGCTTTCTGCTTGGCTGGGGGCCTGCTTCCCCCTCTCTCTGCCTGCCTCTCTGCTTGCTTGTGATCTCTGCCTGTCAAATAAATAAATAAAATCTTTAAAAAAAAAATCAATGGATGGTTCTTTATGTGGACATTAATCTTTATTTCTTTGGGAATGTAATTACTCGGTCATCTATGGTAACTGCACAGTTAGCTTTTTAAGAAACTACCAGACTTTTTTCCAAGGTAGCCAGACCATTTTCCACTCCCATCAGCAACATCTGAGTGATCGAGTTTCTTCACTGCCTTGCCAGTATTTGATGTTGTGACTTTTTTTTTTTATCTTAACCATTCTGATAGAGGTGAAGTGATAGCTCATTGTGCTTATAATTTGCATTTCTTGATTGGCTACTGCTGTTATATATCTTTTTATTTGGCTATTGACTCTCTGTATCTTCTCTTTGGTGAAATATCTGTTCATGTCTTCCCATTTTATAACTGGGGAATTAGATTTGCTGTTGTTTTTATGATGAGTTTTCAGAGTATTTTATACAGTCTAGACACTAGTCCTTTGTCAGATATGTGGCTTGCACATATTTTCTCCCAGACTGTGACTTATCTTTACATTGGCTTACCAGGGCCTTTCACAGAACAAAGTTTTTAATTTTGATAAGATCTAGTTTATCAGTTTTTCTTTGCAGGAATTGTGTTTTGGTGTCAAGTCTAAAAATTTCTTACTTAGCCCTGGAAACCAATGATTTTTTTTTCCCTAAGAGATTTATGCTTTTATGTCTTAACATGTGAGTTCATGATCTGAGTTCATTGAGGCTTACGTTTTGCCTATAGATGTCCAATTGCTTTAACACTGTGTGAATTGCTTTTGCACCTCTGTACCAAGTATCGGTTGGACTTAATTATGTATGTCTATTTCTGGATTCTCTACGGTATTCATTTTCTCAGACTGCCATAACAAAGGATCACAGACTTTGAGAGCCCCACAACAGAAATCTATTGTTCCGCAGTCCTGGAGGCAAGAATTCTGAGATCAAGATGTCAGCAGGGTTGGTTTCTTCTGAGACTTCTCTCCTTGACATGTGTCTTCACATGGTTTTCCCTATGGAAGTGTTTGTGCCCAAATCTCCTTTTCTTATGAGGACACTAGTTATATTGAATTAAGACCCACCCTAATGATCTCATTTTAACTTAATTACCTTTTTAAAGGTCACCAAATACAGTCACATTCTGAGCTACTGGGATGAGGGTTTCCAGGTGGTTAATTTTCTGTGTCAATGTGACCAGGCTACTGGGCCCTGACATCTGGTCAAGCATTACTCTGGATGGTGGGTCTGCAAGGGTTTTTTGGATGAGGGTAGACTACAGCAGATTGCTCTTCCTCATATGGGCAGGTTCTACCCAATTAATTGAAAGCCTGACTAGAACAAAAAGGCTGACTCTCCTCCTAGGACAGGAAGGCTTCATGCTTGACTGTCTGCAACCAGGACATCAGTTCTTTGACTCCTCCTAGTTCCTGGGTCTGCAGGCATTTGGACTAGAAATACATTGATGGACTTCCTGGTTCTTAGGCCTTAGAACTTAGAATACACCTTCAGCTCTCATGGGCATCCAGGATGCTAAATGAAGATCTTGAGGCTTCTCAAACTTCATAATCCTGTGAGTCCATTGCTTATAATTTCTCTCTCTGTGTGTGTGTGTGTGTGTGTGTGTCTAGAGAGAGAGAGAATATTTGTATTTATATATGTGTATATATGTGTGTGTGTATATATATATATATACACATCTATATAAATTCTACACACTCAGACCTTTGAACTCACACTGAATTATGCCATTGGCTTTAATTCTCTAGCTTGCAGACAGCAGATTGTGGGATTTCTCAGCTTCTGTAATCATGTGAGCCAATTCCTAAAATAAGTATATATATATTTACAGCCTCTTGTTTTTCTTTCTTTGAAGAACCCTGACTAATATAGAACTTTAACATGTGAATTTTGGGAAGAATTCAGTTCCACCCATAACATTTAATCCATTGCTTTGATCTTGTATCTATCTCTCTGTCAGTACTTTACAGACTTGATCACTATAGCTATATAGTAAGTCTTGAAGTGGTGGATTGTTTCTTTCCACCTTGTTTTTCTTTTTTCAAAAGTGTTTTAGCTATTCTGGTTCCTTTGCCTTTTCATATAAATACTGGAATAATTTTGTTTATATCTACCAAGAAAATCTTGCCAGGATTTCGATCCATCTGAAGCAAATCAATTTGCTGAGACTTCCAATCCATAAATATAGTATATTTCTATATTTATTCATCTTTGATTTCTGTTACCAGTGTGGTGTACTGTTTAGAATACCAGTCTTAAATATGTTTTGTTAGATGTACACTGACATTTAATTCTTTCTTGGGAGAATACAAATGTTATCGTATTTCTAATTTCAGGGTCCATGTATTCATTGCTAGTGTATGGAAATACAATTAATTTGTGTATGTTTATTTTGTATCCTGTGTCTTGACTGAACTCATTTATTCTAGGAGATTTTGGAGATTCTTTGGGATTTTCTACAAAGACAATCATGTTATCTGCAAAAAGGAATACTTTTATTTCTTCTAGCACTATGTTGAACTGGAGTGGGGAGCAGACATCTTTGCCTTGTCCCTGATATTAGGAGGGAACATTCATCTTTCACCATTAAATATGTTAGCTATAGCCTCTTTGTAGATAATCTTTATCAAGTTAGGAAAGTTCTCTTTTATTATTATTTTTCTGAGTTTTTTAAAAATCATAAGTGGATATTGAATTCTGTGAAATGCTTTTTTACATTGATATATATAATTTTTCTTTAACCTGTTAATATGGTATATCATATTGGTTGATTTTCAGATATTGAACCAGCCTTGCATCCTTGGAATAAATCACACTTGGTCATACTGCATATTTCTTCTTATGTGTTGCTGAATTTTATTTCTTGGTGTTTGTTTAGTTCTGTATCTTCAATTAAGAGGGCTATTGGCCAGGTACCTGGGTGGCTCAGTTGGTTATGCAACTGCTTTAGGCTCGAGTCCAGCATTGGGCTCCCTACTCAGCAGGGAGTCTGCTTCTCCCTCTGACCATCCCCCTTCTCATTCTCTTCTCTTCTCATTCTCTGTCTCTCAAATTAAAAAATAAAATAAAATTTAAAAAGAGAGGTATCAGTCTATAGTTTGTTTTTTTGTTTTGTTTTGTTTTTTGTGGTTTTTTTGACTGTGCTGTCTTTGATTTTAGTATCAGGGTAATATTAACTTAATACAATGAACTGGGACATACTCATTTCTCATCTCTTTCCAGGAAGAGATTATAGAATTGATGTTAATTCTTTAAACATTTGAAGTTTTTTCCATGTAAAGTTTTCAGAGCCTTGAAATACTTTTCTTCAGAAGTTTTTCTAAAAATTCAATTTACTGGGGCGCCTTGGTGGCTCATTTAAGCATCTGCCTTTGGCTCAGGTCATGATCTCAGGGTCCTGAGATCTAACTGTACTTCAGGCTCCCTGCTCATGGGGAGTCTGCTTTTCTGGCTCCCTCTGCCCCTCCCCCACCCCACTCCACTCATGCACTCACATTCTTTCTCTCCCCCTCTCTCAAATAAATAAATAAAAGCTTTTTTAAAAAATTCAGTTAACCTGATAGTTATAGGGCTGTTCAAATTACATGTTTTATAGTGGGTTAATTGTCATAGTTTGTGGGGTTTTGTAAGAATCAGTTCATTTCCTCTAAGTTATTACATTTATGTGTGTACAGTTGTCTGCAGTTGTTCCCTTACTGTACTTTTGATATCTGCAAAGTCTATAGTGATATCCTCTTTTTCATTCCTGATACTGGTAATTTGTGTTTTCTCTTATTTCTTCATTGTCAGACTTACTAGAGGTTTGCCAATTTTATTGATCTTTTCAAAGAACCACATCTTTGTTTTACTGATTTTATCTGGGTTTTTATGTTTTGTTTTTATTTCATTGATTTACACTCTCTTCATTATTTCATTTTTCTGCTTGCTTTGAGTCCATTTTGCTCTTCTTTTTCTAGATTCTTGAGATGAGATCATTGGTTTGAGACTTTTTCTCTTTTCTCATGTATGTATTTTAGTGCTATACATTTCCCTTCCTGTGTTGCTTTAACTGTATCCCCCAAGTTCTAATATGTTGTACTTTCAATTTATTCAGTGTAATCTATTTTGCAATTTCCCAGGTGATTTCCTCTTTGAGCCAAGTTCTTAAAGTTTCGTCTTTTATTATGTCTTATCTGTTTAGGTAACTTCTTTTAGTCATTTTTTTAGGGTAGGCTGCTGACAACAAGTTCTATTAGTTTTCCTTTATCTGAGAATGTATTCATTTCCTCTTCATTCCTCAAGGATATATTTGCTGGATTCAGGATTCTAGATTGGCAGTTCTTTTCTTTCAGGGATTGAGATACTTTGGGCCATTTCTGGGTCTGCGGTGACAGAGGATGAGAACTATACTGTCATTCTAATTGTTTTTCTGTGGATAAAGTGTCGTTTCTCTCTTTCTGTTTTCAAGGATTTTTCTACTTATTTAGTTTTCAGAAGTTTAATCATGATGTGTCATTGCATACATTTATTTTGGGTTTATTGTATTTGAGTTGCACTCAGGTTCTTCACTCTATAGATTTATATCTCCTGCCAAATGTGGAGACTTTTCTGCCATAATTTCTTCAAGTACATCTTCAGCCCTGTTCTCTTTCTTCTCTCCTTTCCGGACAATAATGACACAAATGTCAGGTCTTTTGTTAGAGCCCACAGGTTCCTGAAACTCTGTAAACTTAAATTTAGCTTATGATCTCTCTCTCATTCAGATAGAGTGATTTCTATTGTTCTCTCTTCCAGTTCTCTGTCTATATCCCTCTACCCTCTCTGTGCTGCTGGTGAGCTTTTAATTTCAGTTACCATATTTTCAGTTCTGAAACTTCCATTTGGTCCTCCTTTATATTTTCTTTGTCATTCTGACAGTTGCTATTTCTTCACCAAGGCTTCCTATATTTCCATTTGCTTCAAGTGTGTTCTTAATTTCTTTTTGAAACATTTTTATGATGGCTGCAATAAAATTTTGTCAAATAATCCTAAGATCTCTGTCACCTCAGTGTTGGCATCTATTGATTTTTCCTTCTTTTTTCCAGATCTTCCTGGTTATATGATTTTCTATTGATCATACTGATGAATGACTTGCTTTTGAAAGCTGAACATTTTTGCATTTTTTTACGTGACCCTAAGTCTTATTTGAATTCTCTGCTTTAGCGTTTTTTTGCTGACACCACTCATTCCAGTAGGGGAACGGGAACATCTTTACTGAGAGGTATAGGTGGAAGTCCAGGTTTCCCACCTTCTCTGTTACGTCTGAGGAGGTAGTGGTGGGTGAATCTTTGGTACTGGTTGGGACTGTGGGTCTTCACTGACACTGAGGGAGGGCAAACCTCATTACTGCTGGTAGATCTAGGAAGTCCTGATCCTCACTAGGCTTCCGCTGACACCATCCCAGATAACAGAGGATGGATACCTCCTTCCTGCAGGTGAGGAAGAAGGGCCAGCCTCCCCATGTTGCAAGAAGGGAACCTCATTATTGGTTCTCTGGTTGACTTTTTCTTACACTGCCTCCACCTTGTGATAGCCTGTGTGGGTGGAAGTCCCGTCTCCCCGCTGGGCTGCGTTGGCATGGATGGGGATGAGGTGTCTGGAGTACAGAGGTTACTGTATACAAGTATTCTGACTTGCAAGGGTATCCCTTCTTTGGTCCTTTGGCTAAAGAAAACAGGCTGGGGATTTCTTTTGTCTTCACCCATTGGGTAAAGAAGACTTGTCTGGCTTTTTCAGCTCCTAGTTTGAGATATGTGAGCCCAAAAGAAAACCCAGAGGGTGCTGTGGTATTCCTCAGGTCCTTAAGTCTCTGGCTTCTCGGCCTCCCTTTCTCTATCATCAGAGTCCTTTTATGTTTATTTCAGTTGTACTTCACAGGAGGAATAAATCTATTTCATAGACATCTATTTTATATTCCAAGAAGTATAATTCTCTGACCTACCATATTTAAAAAAAAAAAACCAATTTTTTTTAAATAGTTAAAGCTGGAATAACTTTCCAAAGATTCTCTAAACTGTAAGCTTTTATTCATTTGTTTACTTTAACATACACATTGACCACTCGTGATGTACCAAGCACTGAACAAGACAGACAAGGCCCCTCATACATTCTAGTGATGGAGACAGCCATTAAACCAGTAATTACAGTTATTCTGATGTGGTCTGGAAGATAAAGGTCAGCTTACGTGTAAATTATCATCATGGCTATCATGGGAAAACATTCATTTAGGGCCTTGTTGTACATAAATATGTACAAAGAAAAGAAAACCCAATCAAATGTTTGGTTCCACTAACTTACTTAAGAAGTAATTTTTGTCTTGGTCACGTTCAAAAAGGCAGTTGCAAAGGTGATTGTTTTCTTCACGTATCTAAATATAATGTCAATGAAAGAAGCTGCCACCCACGTTTATGACAGGACTGTGTTTAGTTACTTGGCATTAACCACTTAGAGCACACAGATGATTCCCACTCCCACCCTCTCAGCCTACACAAATGCCAAAAAAGCCTGGTTTTCTTTCAGTCTTCTCCATTTCTGAAAACAGCGTCTCCATCCACCCTGCTGTTCAAGTTCCAAACCCAAAAGTTGTTCTTTCCTTGCCAGTCCCCTACCCCCATCCAGGCTAGCAATCCTGGCCTAAATCTCCCCCTACTCTGGACAGGACTTCATGGGAGCTCCCAAACTGGCCTATCTGCCTTAACTCCTGCCTCATAATCATTGTCCCAGAGCAACAGAGTGTTCTTTTCAAATCTCGAGCCAGGTCATGTCACTTCCCTGCTATAAACTCTCCTAATGCTTTCCTAACACACTTGACATAAAAGTCAAGCCTCCTACCCTGGATTTCAAAGTCTGCCTTGAATTCACATCTGCCTTTCTCTCTCTCTTTTTCTCTCTCTCACCTTGAGACTCAGTCCCATTTGCCCTCCATATGCCATCAAAGCGGCCATCATTTTGGTGTACAAACACCACCATGCTTGCTCTGCCATAGGGCCTTTGTACTGCCTGGTCTTTCTGCCTGGAATGTTCTTCTTGTTAAAGTTGGATGGCTTTTTTTTTAATGCTTTTATCCTTTTTTTTAGATCTCAGCTTAGATGTTGTCTCCTCTGGGAAATCCCTCTTGACCAGCAAATTTGATGTAACCCCTCTGGTATTCTTTATCAAGTCCCCTTTACAAAAATTCTCAGCATATGCACTATGGGTTCTTTTTCTTAGTTATTTACTTATCTGCACTCTGTTTTGCCCTGTAAAATATCAACTCCATGAGAGAAGAGGGCCATACTCTGTCTTCTTCAGTAACCATAGTAGTAGCTCATTAAACACTTACAGAATGGATAAATGAGGGGTCTGGGCACTTCTGTCATTGCTGTGGAATTCCTGATGAAGAAAAGACTCGAATGGTCATGGAAAGAAGAATAAATGGCAATAAGAATTTGCATGTTGACATTTCCAGAATCATTTAGTTTTTAACTGTTTTAAGCTTTCCTTTTGCAGAGCCCATTTCTAATAAACCAGTCTTTGGAACATCCCCCAACTGTAATACCTGTGTGTGGCTGCCTACATAGACACCTGTCCCAGATGTTCCAAATGTGAAAACTCTTGTCACAAATAATCCCAACAAGCACTCTGAAAGGCAGAACCTCTTCTCTTACAGGACCTGTGTTCCTTCTTTAAATGGTGCAGCAGGTCCTTGCAGATTAACAGCCATGGGTACAGGAACAAGCGTGGACACACCAAGAAAGATGAAGGGACTCATAGGGGTACAACTTAAGTGATACTTTGTCCGGACATCCTTGATTACATTGACAAGTATTTGGGCATGCCATGAAGATTTTTAGATATAATCATTCAAAGTATGGACACAATTAGCTTCCACATAGCTGGCATAATTACATTATGGTAACATAGAGGACATTTAAAAATAAATAGAAAGAATGAGTGTATTTTATAGAAGTAAATGCTGTGGAAGGAAAAGTAAAAGAGTTAGGTCTCCCAGTTTTTCCTGGCCTCTCTTCTGATGTGAAGGGGCTCATGGTATAGAAGCTATGCTTAAGCATCTCCATGAATCAGAAGAGAATGATTAACAGGAAGACATTCGGCCAGAACCTGTCACATATATTCCTTTAAACAGAAAGGGAACAGGCTGTTTTCTCAGAACTCTCATCTGCCATCATGAAATCCAGTACCAAAATTAGCCCAAAGTGCCCTCAAAATTAGCCTAATCAAGGAGCCAAACTTAGTTATATCATGAATCATATATTCAGCAATGATACTAACAAACTCCTTTTTTTTTTAAATAAATAACAGTGTGTGCATTATTTATTTATTTTTTAAAAATAAACGTATGTATTTTTATCTGCAGGGGTCTGGTCTGTGAATCGCCAGGTTTACACACTTCACAGCAATCACCATAGCACATACCCTCCCCAATGTCCATAACCCCACCCCCTCTCCCAACCCGCCTCCCCCAGCAACCCTCAGTTTGTTTTGTGAGATGAAGAGTCACTTATGGATTGTCTCCCTCCCAATCCCATCTTGTTTCATTTATTTTTCTCCTACCCCCTTAACCCCCCGCCATGCTGCATCTCCACTTCCTCATATCAGGGAGATCATATGGTAGTTGTCTTTTTCTGATTGACTTATTTCGCTAAGCATGATATCCTCTAGTCCATCCACGTCGTCGCAAATGGCAAGATTTCATTTCTTTTGATGGCTGCATGGTATTCCATTGTGTATATATACCACATCTTCTTGATCCATTCATCTGTTGATGGACATCTAGGTTCTTTCCATAGTTTGGCTATTGTAGACATTGCTGCTATAAACATTCAGGTGCACGTGCCCCTTCAGATCACTACAAACAAACTCCTCTTTTAACAAATCAACACTGTTCAAGGATGTGGAAAAGCTAGTAATAATAATAACAACAATAGCAGTAACAATATTAGTAACAATAATATCTAACATTTAATAAGCATTGTGCCAGGTATTCTAAGGACTTTATTTTTAATAATACTGTAAATTGATATTTATGTTATATTAATAAGTCAACATTAGCAAGTTAACGTAAGTTAGTAATTGCCACCCAGAAATCTGAATGTTTTACATATATGAATATATTTAGCCCTCCTAACAACCTTACAAGGGTAGGTACTATTAATATGTCCATTTTACAGACAAAGAAATTGAAGTCCAGAGGGGTTAATTGACTTGCTCAAGGTCACAGACCTAGTGAATGGGAGAGCCAGGCTTTGAACTTAAGCATCCTGACTCCAGAGTCTGCTTTCCTACAGACAATATAAGGCCTTTATAGTTGGCCCCAGTGTTGCCCACACTGCTGTAATTGTATCACAGCATGGTTGTTAGTGGTGGTAGGGGAGCAGGACAAGGGGAGGACCAGACATAGTCCCTCCTCTCAAAACATTAACAATGCCATGGATATCTGAGAGAACATTTAAGTCACATCCTTAGACATGATTAAATGCAAAAAGCATGGACCAAAGATTTCCAGCTTGTAGTCCAGGATTCATAAGAGGGTTTTGAATCTTTTGCTGTACCAATCATTGTCCCTTGACTGAATAAATAATGTCTCAATTATATATGTACAGCCTTTTTAAATACATGCAAAATATATGATTATGAAAATATTCATTTAAAAGTTACTAAATTTAGGTGATTGTGATGATTCATTTCTCAACTAACAGAATTTTTCAGGAACAAAGTTTGGGAACCAGTGGCTCAGTAAATGCTTAGTGGTTCACAGGAATGTGAGAAGTGATACTGGCTGAAGTGGTTAAGAAGGCTTTATGGGAGAGGTGGAAATTGGACTGTGATTTGCTGTTATATCAGTCAGCTATTACTAGTCATAAACAACTCCAAAACCTTGGTTGTGCAATGTAATAAACACTTCGTTTTGCTCACTACTCTGGATCTGATGTGAGGAGGCTCAGCAGAGCTCACTTATGCATCTGTGGCCAGCTGTGGCAGTCTAGGCGGTTTGGATGATCTTGGTTGGACTCTCTCCCCAGTCTGGGGCTTTGGCTTGGCCCACCACCCTGACTGTGCTCTGTTCCATTGTCTCAATCTCCAGCAGGCCAATGGGATATGTTCTCACAAGGTCTTGGTGCAGGTAGGGGAACTAGAGACAGAGCAGAACAGTTCAAAGTCCTTTGAGTCTCCAGTTAGCAACTATCACATTGTCCCTTCCACTGCATTCTATTGGCCAAACCAAGTCACCAGACCAAGTCAAACTCAAGGAGCAAAATGTCTTCTTCATCTGTTGATATGAGTAGCTGCAAAGTCATATAGCAGAGAGTGTGGATACAGGGAGCTAACAGAGCTATTTTTGCAATTGATCTACACACTTATTAAAACCGAGAAGATCATGTGATAATTGAGGATTTATAGGTAGCTTTGTTTGTGAGAGTAGTGTGTTTTCTTGTTGCATTTCACAAACAGCAGGATGTTGGACTGTGTGGTATAGGTGAAAGGGACACCATAAAACCTCTGAGCAGAAGATCTATTCTACAGTGAGACCCACATTAGGTGTCATAGACAGAAGGGAATGCCATATGAGGACTCCAGGACCTTGTTTGGGCTCAAAGAGAAAGAGGCATTAGGTATTCAACAGTGTTGGTCATGACGAAGGAAGGGGTGAATGGGGACCAGCAGTTCTGTGATACACGTGCCATATCTTCACCACTTCTGCCTTAGGATATCTGCAGCTGTTTGGAGTACTGTTTTCTGCCCACTCCTATGGAAGGAGGGGCTATCTCCATGGGAAGCAAAATTCCACAGTGGTCAGAACACGAGGTCTAATCTGGTTCTAAGATTAGAACAGTACTAACAGAACAAAGATTTTTGTGTGTATGTTCTGGTCATCATCTGAAATACTCACACACAGTGATCATATTGTTCAAAGGAAATTTCATTACCCACAGCCCTAGCCATGAGTTGCTTTTTTAGAACCTTCTTTGTTTCAGATTTGCTGAGTTATTCAGACTGTTAAAAAGCTAAGTGCATGTAAGAGCCCTAAATCAAGTCATCTGTCTAGAATATTTCCTTTGAGGGAAGTTCCCTTTAAAATTTTTTTTCTCTCACCCCCCCCTTTTTTGTCAAATAAAAAGACTTCAAAGCCTAAATTGTTTTATTTTTCCCTAATGGTATCCTGGAAAGAAGAGGCAGCCTTTTGAAATGCACGTCCCTTTGTAAATGCCAGGGGAAAAAAAAATGTGCACAGTTGTTATCAGCTCCTGCCATCAAAATTCTTTAATTTAAAGAAATATTCTGCTGTCTGAAATTAGGTTGCAAACTGTAGGGTTGAATATCTTGTGGGTGGTATTTCTTGGTGAAATAAAACAGCATGTAAGAACTGATAAATAACTCGGGATGGCAAGAATGCAGACAGTGACGAGTAGAAGGCATGCTGCGCTGGGAGAGGAGAGGGTGTAGGTGGTGGGCAGGTGGAAACGGAGAGCAACCGCCCACAGAGCGGCGACTCAGTGATTGCCATTGCGGACAGTTCGGCAAGCTGAAAACTTTGCTGTAGGTGTCTAGAAGTGGATGTGCCCTTAAGCTTTCTCAACCAAGACACCAGCTTGTAGAAAAATATTAACCCCTTACACCCAGACCACCGTTTCAACTTTTCCCTCTAGCTACTGCTTGAAAAAGGTCATGTTATCCTTCAACCCAGAGTTCCTCAAGCTTGACACTATTGACATTTGGGGCTGGATAACTCTTTAGGGAGGGGGATGTGCTGTGCACTGTGGGGTTTTTTATCAGCCTCCCTGACCTCTTTAACTCCAAAAGCACCCTCTCCAACCCCCCATCCACATCCAATGACAACCAAAAATGTCTCCAGACATTGCTAAGTATCCTCTAAGAGGCAGAATAACCCTGATTGAGAACCACTACTCTAGAATACATTGGACCACAAATTGCTAAGCAAAACATAAATTGCTGAGAAATCCTAACAGGCAGATAGAAATCATTGTTATCTTTTTTTTTTTTTTTCTTACCCACCCAAGGAAGGAAAATAACCTTTAATTTCTAACCAGAAATAGATCATTCCTTCCATTCAAATCCAAGAATGATAACAAGGCACAGAGCTTAGCTCTGTAAGAAATACTGTAAACTGTATCTGCACCTTTTGGTGTGGAATAAGTGAACACGAGCCCATCACAGCTGGTAATTTTTAGGGAGACACACAGTTCCTTGAAGAGAAGGTAGTAGTCAGAACCCATTTCACTCACTTCACTGCTGGGGATGCCATGAAATAGATTCTATCCATGCGTCACCCCTACGATTGTGGGCCAGAATGTGGCTCTGTGAGACTAAATGGGAGACCACCAAGGACACAGCAGGAGAATTAACCCCTTCTTTCACCTTCACATAGATCAGGCCACTCTCACCTTTGCGGCCCCGTTGTGTTTGGCTCAACTATCTATTATCCCCACGGCTGTTGATTGCCCTCCCAGCCCCTCCACTGAAGCCTGATCTCAAGACCCAGAGATTGTGTCTTACGCTATTAACACAACGCCTAGTAGGCTCCTAATAGATCACTGATTAAGCCCTTACAAACTCAACCACAGGTGAATTCAAATGGCCACAGGATTTCTAATGCTTTATAAAATTACTTCCAATATCACTACTCCACAGCTGATATTTTCAAAAATATGTTGGGAATTATAAAAGCAGATAACTTATTCTCCTCCATATATATTTTGTAAATACACCCAAAACAAGGAAAATGGCTTCTAAACCATGTATCTCTGTGCAAACCTAAAATGATTACCTAAAATACATATGTATTTGGGACACATGTGCCTGCATGTGTACTGTGATCGTGCTGCATAACTTGTGAGGGTAACCTGTGTTTGAGAACCATTCATTTGCTCTAATCAATATGTGTTGAAATGCTATACTTCTGAATAACAAGAAGACAATGCAATGAATAACTACTTTTCTATGCAAGAGGAGACATTTTTGGAGCATCAGATAAATATTCTTTGTAAAAATACACGTTTTTTACTCCCATCTTACACTTAGTGACATCTCAGATAAACCCAGAGAAATAAAGTCCTAGACTACTGGGAAATCCCTGTCACTTTGTTGGAAATCTCCAAAGCAAAGGCTCTGGCAAACCGTAAATATGACAGCTAATTTCAACAGCTACTGTCAACTGCTGTGCATGTTTCATTAACACAAGAAGCTGAGCTGGGAATCCGCAAGACTGTGACTGAATTAATAAGCCTGGCTTCCTTTTATGATGAGCGCTCCTTTAGGGCATGCTAATAATGGGCCTCCTTGTTCTACTTCAGATGGGGAATGTCAGAACAACAGTTAAAGTAAGACCGAAGATGTAAAATGGCCTATGGACTTGTAAGTTTTACAGCAAGCTCTTCGATACATGTTTGAATGTGGTTATTCAGCCGAAGCATTTCATGAAATCCATAGTCTGAGGGAGCCTTGCAGCTTCTCCAGGAGAGGTAGTGGTCCTGCCCCTTGACCCTCTTCCCTCCCACCACCACCCACGGGACCAGTGGGAAGAGTGATGGAGTCCCTCCCAAAAGTCCTCTGTGTTTTTAAAAATGTCTTTTGGGGAGAGTGTTATACGTATTACTGCGAGAGCATGGGAAATCTCCGTTTGGCATTTCAGTGACATCTCAAGGCCTGTCCTGAGCCGTTAGAGCTTCCCTAGTCCAGGTCGGTGGTGAGTCAGTCATGGGATGCGAACCTGCTACCCCACCACGTGAAACTGAAGCAAAACTGTCTGCAGGCAGGCCCCAGGAAGGCATAGCTCTGACATAGAGTGCAGCACAGAGTGCAGCGTGGTGGTGTGGTCTGAGAGCAGAGCACTCCAGAACTGCCCACTGCTTGAATGGGTGAGGCTACATCTGGCAACACCCCTAAATCCTCTCGTAAAGTACATTCACTGCAGGAAAAGTCAAGCTACCAACTCAAACCTCCGTGTTGCAAAAAGATTCATTGTACGACTTTTAAGGTTTTCTGACCCTCTCAGGACATTTAAAATGCAGCTGATCAAGCTGTGCAGGAAAGCTTCTTCCTTTGCTTCTCTTGTTTTTCATATCTTTTTCCTGGAAGTAAACACAGATTACTTGTTGAATAGGAAAAACAATAGAGATAGCTTCAGAAAAACAATTTGATTTGCTGAAGCATCATTTTCACATTCGTTTAATGAAAGAACTTTTATTCCTAGTGCCTTAGCGCAGGAACCAGCTTCTCTTGTGGAGCAGCTGGGCGTTGGCCATGCCCAGCTCAGCGGGCTCTCTGTGAGAGGCGAAAGCCGAAGTCAAGAGCGGTGAGCAGTGGATCCCCAGGTCCAGCCACCATGAGAATAGGTCGACCTGGAACCTCAGACTCCTCCACCAAGAGTACACACTTAAAGGAAAGGGACAATGAGGTTGAATGTAAAAGACAGTTAATGCTAAACAGAGTTACTGGATTCTAGAATGTTTCCATAGATTGTCTTTGGTTTCTTTGGATCTTCAGACATGTGTGCCATCAAATGATAAGTAACAGGACTATCACCATCATTTTCATTGCAGGTACTTGCCTGGAATACCTGAAACCATGATAATTAAGCTTTTTCTTGGGAAAAAAAATTTCGATAAGGTGTTCACTTTTCTCTATTGTGTGACTGTGCCAAAACTGAGTCTGCCGCCGTATTATGTAGTACAAATCAATTCACCCACACCTCCAGCATCAGTTTTCATGGGGAAGAAAGCAATTAAGATTTCGAGCAGGTGCTGCTCTGACTATTAATTATAAACCCTGTGGAACACATTGAAATGTGCAGTATAATTCTGAGAAACATCTCATTTTAAATTGGAAATGTTTCCTTTCCTTTTAAAGGGACTGTCTTGGGCAAAAACAGGGTACAAATATTTTAATGTATGCAATAAAAATTTGAGATTTTCTGAGGCTTTGGTTATGAGGGCACTTGATTCTGTTAGATAATTCTAGGAATAAATAGACACAGCAAATTAAAATTTTGATATTTATAATAAACGCAGCCCATGTTCAGGGAGAAGAGGTCTATATTGTTCATGGCTTATGTGGCTCTGGGGTGTTGCCGGCTGCCAGGGGCGCAGGAAACAAGAGAATAAGTTGGGGTACCCCTGAATGGTTGGTGGGGCTGCTTTCCATCAGTCCAATAAAGGAGCAGTGAATGTGGGCGCTTTGGCTCAGAAGAAGCAGTTCACTGGCAGGGGGAATGTGGAATGGCCAGGCCCAGAATACCAACTCTTGATCTGTACAGCACCTTGAGAGCACACTCTGCCTCTCCCCTGCATTGCTAGAGAAGTCTTGTCAAAAAGGCATCCTACTCACAAATAGGCAAGAGAGAGTCTCACTAGAAATGTGAACCCACATGGGAATTACCTAAAACATTAGGTACATTAAACACTCTGAAGGAGACATTAAAACTTACGAACAAAAGAACTAAAATAAAACAGTTGATAGAGGAAAGCGATGAAAGCACTTAAAAAAACAATGTTATTATGATATCTTCATAGGGGCCAAGGAGATCATACAGCCCTAAAACAAAATCAGATTATGTGAATAATCCACAGAGAAACTGAAAATGAGAACCATGATGATTGAAATAATAATTTTAGTAGATGGACTAATGATAACAGAGACAAAGCCTAAAAACAACCTGCTGGAAAATGAAGCTAAGAAATTGAGAAGACAGTTCCAAAAAACAAAAAGAGAGAAAATGGAAAAATAAAATTAAAAGTACTAGTGAACATTTAAAATACTGTAACACTGGGGCACCTGCATGGCTCAGTGGGTTAAGCCTCTGCCTTGGGCTCAGGTCATGAACTCAGGGTCCTGGGATTGAGCCCCACATCAGGCTCTCTGCTCAGTGAGGAACCTGTTTCCTCCTCTCCCTCTACTTGCCTCTCTGCCTACTTGTGATCAATGTCTCTCTCTTGCCCTCTGTCAAATAAATAAATAAATAGAATCTTCAAAACAAAACAAAACTGTAACATCTATCCCAAGGAAGAGAATAGAACAAAGAAAGGGAAGAAAATAACCTGAAGAATGTCATGGGACTATTTCCTGGAGTGGAACTATAATACCAGTTGGTTAGATTTTTTTTTTCTACTCTCAGAAATTAACTATATCCACAACTATCATAAAGTAAGTGGTAACATTCACCTGCTAAATCCTGTCAGCCTAGGCAAAAAACAAAACAAGATAATTCGACGACATGCTGCTTATAAGAGATACAAACATGACACAGAAAGAAATCTTTGGGAAAAAAAATCTTCGAAAAAGATTTACAAAACAGATGGTAACAAAAAACCTCAAGTGTGACAACATTATATCAGACAAAACAGAATTCAAAGCAAAAAGAAGAAAGCATTGAAAGAAACAAAGAGGATATATTTCAGAGTCTGAAAAGGTGCAATTATCTGGGAAATTATAACATGAATCCTAATGTAACCAGCAAATTGCCTGAGCTGCATAAAGCAAGAACTCGTACAAGTACAAAAAAATAAAATTCACAGCCCTAAAGGGAGATTTACAAATTTCTCCCACTAAATTGGGTGAACAGTCACAGATGCATAGGATTCAAATGACACAATTAATAAACTTAATCTAGTATGCATATATTACTTATTACAAAATATTTACACTCACACAAACATTATGTGTGTGCATATAAAACATATATAGACTTTGTAAACATACAGGACACGTAACATTCCCCAAACCATCTATGTATTAACAAAAAAAAATCTTAACAAATTTTGAAATTTCTAATCGAGCAAAAAATAGACCACACTCATTGACTGTAATGCAATAAAATCAACATCAAAGAAACAGAAACAAAAAAAAAAGTCCCAGAACAATCCAACTGGAATTTTAAAAGCTCTAAAACCTTTTAAGTTAAAGAAAAAACCAAAATAGAAATTACTGGCTATTTAGAAATGCACTGCCGTAAGAAAAACACACCTGAACCTGCAGCATACAGGCGACGCTCAGAGGAAAACATAAAGACCCCAGGCCTTGGTGGAAGACAAGGCAAGGTTCCTTAAATTATGAGCGTCTGAAACCAGGCTCAAACTGGCTTAAGCAAATGGAAAAACCTATTTGCTTATGTAATTAAAGAATCCAGGGTATACATCGAACTGGGGAAGGTCTAGGTGCTCGACAAATATCATCAATCTCTGTTTCATCCGAATTGCCGTCATTCTCAGGTAAACTCTCCCCAGTGTGGCTGCAAAACCATGGTCACCTGCGGTGCATGGTGTGTCCATTCTGAGCTCAGCACTCCTGGGACTAACTCTCCAGTGTGACCACTTTGAATGAGGAGTGGGTCTGTCCCACTCAAAACAGAAATCCTGAGTAGGGGTGGGTAGGAAAAACACCTAGTACAATAGAAAAGACTGAAATAAACTAAGCTTGTAGTTCAAGGGCAAAAAAGATAACAAAGCAAACCCTAAGAAATAAAAGGGAAAAAGTCAAGTGATTAAGCAAAATATTATGAAATATGAAAAAGTAGCAGGATTGATGAGCAAAACAAAAACTTACTGCTTTACAACATAGACAAATTCTTGGCAAGTGTGACCAAGAACAGGGTAAAAACACATACACAAGCAAAATTAGGGTCACGAAAGAATAGAACTCAAGAAATGGATTATAAAAGAATGCTTTTGGGAGACTTTATTTTAAATTAAAAAAAAATACAGGTGAAAGAGATGATTTTCTGGGAAGATAAAAAAAGGCAGTCAAAAGTTGGTCGTCTAGGACCTGACATGAAAACACACAGATACATGTACATTCACCCTAAAGGGAGCAGTCAAAGATACATACCTTATAAATGCCACTGCATTTGGAATTTTGACAAGTACATTGTACCAAACAGAAACATATACCACCAATAATGTATTAATTATTCCAGAGCTTAGAATAGTATAAGAGCCCTCTTAATTCATGATTTTTGGCACGACTCTGATGGCAAAAACAGGCAAAGACAGCATGGGAAGATGACATGCAAATGTCACATATGAACAGAGGTGCCAAAAAATTCTAAACAAAATATCTACAAATTGACTCCAACTAATCAGAAAGCTCAACAAGATACACAGATTCAAGATACACACAAATATGGAGCTAACATTGTATTCACTGGTAATAACCAATTGGAAGTTCCACTGAAGGACTCATATTTTCAATAGAAACAAAAACTAAAATGCTTAGGGATGTCCTAAGAATAAGAAATAATAAGAAATATGCAAGACCCAAATAGAAAAATCTGTAAAATTTCCAGGAAGACATGTACTGAGAACTAAGTAAACAGAGATCATCCAAGTTCCTGTACAAGAAGAGGAAGGCCCATCAGCTCCCCCTTTAACTTCTGTGCTGCTTCTAAAACTGGCTGCCAGTTTTAGATGAGGAAGACACCTCCTCACCCAGAGGGATGGTCTCAGCCTACATAATTTGAGGACTAGGGGGCCTGCTTGCTGGGGGCTCTGAATAAGACTGCTGGGACAGGTTCTTCTGGCAAATTCTCCTGAAGTACATCTTCTCCACTTCAATTTGCTTTGTTCTGCCCTGGAAAGCAAAGCCATCCCCCTCACCGCCCCTGCTCCTGGGGTCCCTTCTCTTTTCCTTTTCTCAAGAGCAGGTCCTTTATGACCCATTCCCCATTCTCGGATTCTCTGCTTTTTGACAGTTGCATGCCAATTTGGGGGAAAAGAGATGTTTCAGAAGCTGCTTTCAGGGATAAAATGATTCTCTACTCCCTCGTGAGCCCTTCATCCTTCAGCTAGTTCTGCAGCTCAGCCACGAGCAGAGGTGGGTGGAGGGCTGAGGAACTCACTTACTCTGTGGAACTCATTCAAGGTGGTCAAGGCCACTTCTGGGCCTCTCCGTCACCAGCATCCCCAAAACAGGTGTCAAGTACACGGAGTGGAAGGACACACATAGTTGCAGAGGCAACAAACTCCACTGTCCTCCCGGCCTTGGTCCCATTTGCTAGGCTTCATGTCCCAAACCCCATTCTGGCACTGGCCTGCCCATCAGTGAGAGGGGTGCCCCCTGGAGCCAGAGGACGAGGAGCCACAGTCTGTCTGCATTTGGATAAGAATTCCTCGGAAGCTCCTAAATGGGCTGGGGGTTATATTTTATGGAGACTGTAATGCGCTGGGGAGAAAGTTTGTAATACTCACTAGTTGAAGCTATGCTAGTCACTGTGTGTCTGCCTTTTCCCTTTGCTTCTCCACTAACCAACCCTTGTTCCTCCAAGTTTTCAGTTCCTCCTGTTTCTTACCTGCTTCCCACTCTCTGCCTGAGCTGCTTCTGCCGGTCTCACACCCACACTGCCCTTCCTGGTTTTTGTTTGTGTTTTTTTTTTTTTTTTTTTTTTTTTTTTTTTTGGTACTTATCCTTCCCAACCCCCTCCCTTTTTCCTGCATTGTGGTCTTAACTCAATTCACAGAGTCTTGAATTGGAGCCAGTAAAGATGTTGTCTTTGGCTCATCCACTCTGCTTTCCTCGCCGCTAAACCTCGTCTCCAGCCTCCTGCCCCACTTCAGGCTCAGCATTTTCTGAGGCCAAAGCGTCAGCACAGGGAGAGGGCTGGACGGGAGGCACTGGGGTTGCAAACTCAAGTCCTCCCCCCACCTCCCCCCAGGGTCCAGGCAGGTGACACTGGTTTGTGAATGGGCCAGATGGCACACTGGCAGGCGCATGCCCAAAGAAAGGGAGCAGCTGCTACTCAGCTCCCCTGATTGGTGCCAGGTGGGAGCTCGGGCCTGGAGCTGCCAGAACGCTCGTTTTTAAGAAGCCAGAAATGTCTTTGTTATCAGCAACATCTCAGTGCCCAAACACTATACAGTTCTGTAGCTAGGCCTGGAAACCTGTGGGAGGGAACGACTGGCTCTAGCTCAAACTTCTAGCTTGTTGAAGATCCTTATCTCCCACCTGGGGAAGGGTGCTCGAATAAAGCAGAGAGCAGATGGGAGTCCCACAGGAGGCCTGGATGCCCCCCACCTTTCTCTCTCAGGACTGACTCCTGACTCGAGGACCTGCTGGTATCTGTTATCAGTCACAGTGCGTCGGGCCCTGCAGCGAGCCCTTTACACTTGCTATCGCACGGAGTCCTCGCAAGATCTGTGAAAATGGCATTACAAGACATAGCAAATAAAAACACGCGATGCCATTGAATTTGGATTTTTGCGTGGGATATACTCATACCAAAAATTCAGTGTTCTGAAATTGTAATTTAGCTGGGCATCCTGTGTTTCATCTGGTGACTCTACCTGAGAGTGAAGAACTGTCTTTATATCATTTTGCAAAAGAGGCTCATCACTTCTGAGTTGCTAGAAGTTACCTAACGGGATGGTGGCATCAGGGTTCAAACCCAGACTAGTTCATTTCCTAAGCCCACACTTAACCTCCACATTTGTGTTTCTTTCTCAGACCTCAGTTCCCTGATGTCATGGGTCCAGGGATTAGGAAATAATCTCCAAACAATTTTTTTTTAAGTTAATGACAGTCTTAAACACTTGCTAACTTAATTGTTAAACAGATAAAAAGTTGGATCCCAATTTGAATAGACCAATTACAATAAAACATTCATAAGACATTCTGGAAAATTTGAACACAGACTAGATATATAATTGCATTGAGAAGTTAAATCTAATGATGGAATTGTGATTTAGCTTTTGGTGAAAAATAGTCCTTATCTTTTAGAAATGCATGTTGAAGTATTTACAAATGATATGTCTGGGGTTGGCTTCAAAATAATACATTATGAGATAAATGAAGAGTAGAAACAAGACTCACCAGGGGTGTCTGGGTGGCACAGTGAGTTGAGCATCCGACTCTAGGTTTCTGGTCAGGTCCTGATCTCAGGGTTGTAAGATCGAGCCCTGAGTCAGGCTCTGTGCTCAGTGATATTCAGCAGAGAGTTGCTTAAGATTCTCTCCCTCTGCCTCTCCCTTCCTGTGATCATGCTTTTTCTCTCTCAAATAAATAAATCTTTAAAAAAAGGAAAGGAGGGGTGCCTGGATGGCTCAGTGTGTTAAAGCCTCTGCCTTCGGCTCAGGTCATGATCTCAGGGTCCTGGGATGGAGCCCCGCATCGGGCTCTCTGCTCAGCTTGGAGCCTGCTTCCCCCTCTCTCTCTCTGTCTGCCTCTCTGCCTACTTGTGATCTCTGTCTGTCAAATAAATAAATAAAATTTTAAAAATAAACAAATTAAAAAGGAAAGGAAAGAAACAGGATCGGCCATGAATTGATGGCTGTTGAATCTGCGTGGCGGGTACACCTGGGCTCCTTATACCTCCTGTATCTCCGTGCTTTGTGTCTGTTTGAAAGTTTACATAATATGAACAAAAATTAGACCCTCTTTTCCAGCAACAGTTGCAACTAAAAGATATTTTCTTGAAATAGACTAGTTTTTCATGTCAGCATTTATTAAACCAAAGTCCAAGTATTCTGTGGGATTCCTGAGAATGGTATTTTCTTTGAAATAAGTGTATATAATTTTCAAATTTGAGAAATCCAAAATGCCACTTTATTGTTAAATATATACAAATGCAACAGAAACACTTCCAGGATTTTAAGGCTATTGGAACTCTATTTCTTTGAAGTTAAAATGGATAAGCGCCCCCCCCCTTTTTTTTTTTAGAATTTTCACTGTGTGGGTGGGTGGCAAAACTTCCAGACTATGCAACCAGATAGCTGCACACACCTCTAACATATGACAGAGGAAATTCCAAGACTGCTCTTAGTTTTATACAATATGTTTGTGCTGGAAGTATCTACTGAGCTAGAATGGCAGGACTGGGAAATGGCCTCATGACTCAAAAATGTTGGGCCAAGTGATGGTGACTGCAGTGGGCCCCAACTTGTGTGTAGCCTCAGAGCTCGCTAATAGGAATGTGTCCTGCCCCTTGGCCGGCAGCATTACCACTGGCCGCCTTCCAAGCACATGCCTGGTCATCATCTCTCTGTGTGTTCTGGCCTTCAAAGGCAGAAACAAGTTTGTTCCTCCAAGAGCTTCCCATAACTGGGCATAATTAACCGTCATGGGGAGAGGAAGAAGGAAGACAGGCGAACAATCGCACACTATGAGAAAGCTGGGCCGACAGGAAGCATTGAAAAGGGTTAAGTTGCGGTGGCCTGTCAGAAATTGCCCTCAGTTGGGATTTGGGAGAATTTGGGCCATAGATAAAGATGCTTCCCAGCTGTGTGCTTTGGGATCGTGATCCCCCATCGTCAGGACACCAGACTCTGTCTGGGTGACTAGAGACCATGGATGGTCATCTTCACTGAAGGTTGTCTTGTCTGGGTTCCAAGTGTACCACACAGATGTTGCCATTGTTCACGAGTAACATGATCTGAAAAATGTACTATAGAATTAATATTTACATTTGCACAGAAACAGCCAACAGGCAGGCCCAAGACACCCTTGTCATCCACTGCTTATTAGTTTAAACTCCATGCGTCAGAACTTCAACTCCAAGGCTGCAAAGCTTCATGGCTTCCTCAGGTGAGGGACTAGTTATGATGCTGAGTTTATACCCCCTAAGGACATAGCAATGTTTAGATAACCAGTCAGGCAGACCCAGGATTATCTTTTCTCGTGGAGGTGTGCCCAGTAGAATCACTGTCAGTGTGACCGGTTCGCTACTCAAGCTATATCCCGTAACTCAGCTGGGATCCTATCAGAGACACTGAGGAAACAATTTTATATCTGTTTAAGTCCCTTATAATATTGAGTGGCAGAGGGGATGTATTTCCTTAAGACTTTTTTTTTTTTTTTAAACCTCAGCTTTTGGATTGGAGAGCTCAGTTTCTTTTTTACTCTCCCCCTTTAAGCATATGAACAATTTTTAGAAGCTTAATCAGGTTGTTCGGTAGAAAAGCAATTTCAGTGCACAAAAAGATAATTAATCTGCAAAAATAGTGAGGTGGAACACCTGAGAGGAAAAAATGATCTCAGCTGACCAGGCAAGGGGAGTTGACATATGCCAGATAATGTGTGTGATCCTAGGTCTGTATTATGCGTCTTCTTAAGTGCTTTGTTAGTTTGCCCATGCAAGGGACTTTTAGTGCAAAGCGTAAGATAGCCTTGGGTGGCAAGGCTAGGCACTTGGAGGAGGGAGCTGGCCGGGAGCTGCCTGGCAAGGATCTGAGATCATGAGATTAGCAAATTTCCGGAAGGGATCTGCAGTAACAGTCAGGTCAGCCTGACAGCCTCGCTCCTGCCAGTTTTTTTGCCATGGTTGCATCTGTATGTGGGCCAAAGGCTGTAGGCTTTCATTCGGCAGCAACTCAGGGAGGCAGGCGGGAAGGGAAGTCCAAATGGGTATGCCAAGGAGCCCCCAACCAGGCAGTGGGAGAGATGCATAGAATAAATGAGCTTCTAGCGGGGTGCCTGGGTGGCTCAGTGGGTTAAAACCTCTGCCTTCAGCTCAGGTCATGATCTCAGGGTCCTTGGATCCAGCCCTGCATCGGGCTCTGTGCTCAGCAGGGAGCCTGCTTCCTCCTCTCTCTCTCTGCCTGCTTCTCTGCCTACTTATGATCTCTGTCTGTCAAATAAATAAATAAAATCTTTAAAATAAATAAATAAATAAATGAGCTTCTAGGGATTTGAATCTAATGGGAAGGAATAGGCAGGAGGTGGGACCCTATGACATAAGGAGTTCACTCAATTGTCACAACAGGGCCACCGTGACCATCTGAGCGTAGAGGTCAGCCGCTGCTTGCTGGGTGTGGGGAATCGAGAGGCAGCAGGAATGTGATGACATTCGCAGAGAGGCAGGGCTTGCTGTGAAGACCTCTGAGCCACTGGACAGAGCAGAGAGACGGACTCTACCAGAGCTTGGGTCTGCAGGTAATCGAGGTGGTGTGGTCTCTTAGCTGGAAGTTCAGAAGGACAACATGGTCTTCTGTGCAAGATTCAAAGAGAGGCTCTCCTGTTAGAAAAGGACCCGCCATGGTCCACAGCGGTGCTTCTTAAGCTATAACGTGTACAGAAGTCACTCCAGGATCTTGTGAAAATATGCACCCCGATTCCGCAGCTCTGGGGCAGGCCTGAGAGTCTGCATTCCTAACAAGTTCCCTGATGATGATGTTGTCCTTGAAAGCAAAGTTCTCTGACCAAAATGCCCAAATCTAGACTCCTCCCAAGGAAGAGTTTTGAGCTGAAGAGAAGTCAAAGACAGTAAGCCACTTTTACCTTGGGTCTGAGTGTGACCACGATTGGATTAAATAATTCTTTTTAGCAGGTTAAGAATTGTTGCTAAGGGTAAGAAATTGTGCCGAAGAGCTTGTGTTTCTTTAGCATTTGCTCTAATGGCAATCAGTTTGTAAATATAAAAATTTTGTGTCCATGCTTAGTTCATTTAGAAAAGGATTCAATTCAAACTGGCACATGGTAGCTGTTGAGTACGTATTTATACTTAGTGAGTAAATAAACAAACAAGTGAAATGCCTTGTGCATTCAGACTTAGCCCTGCTAATAGAAAATACTTTATTTCCGTTTGAAACGCCATAACCTATAGCTTCTCGGGATCTCCCTCAGCTTCTCCCTTCCATTGTGGTCTTATTTAAGGGAGAAGCAAGAGGGTGTCTAGCACCTCCGTGGGGTGATGTCAGACTACAGCCTCCTGCCTCAATCAGGGGCCTTTGCCTCGGGCGCTGTGAGTCCCGCCAGTCCTCCTGTATGCCCTGTGTCTTGCATCCCTGGACAGAGAAGCCAGGCTGGGCTCCATCTTGAGTGGGAGGATGCTGCCTTCTTCCTTTCAGCCTCCCTTTCTTTCCCTCCCACCGACTTCCTTCTTCCCCTTAGCCCTTACCCCTTTCTGACATTCTGCCTATTTACCTGCCTGTTGTCTGTCTTGACCCTCTAGGGCCTGAGAGCTCCATGAGGCAGGGATTTTATTTTGTCTTTTGTATCCCCAGCCCCAAGAAGACAACCTGACATCTGCAGGTGATGGAGAAATCTTTGGTAAATGAAAGCATGGGGGAGAGAGTGCAGTGGACTAACCGCGAGTGTCTCATCTTCTCTTCCCTTAAAATGAGTCTGAGGTGACTTCTCAGTCCCTGTTAAATAAATTCATTCTGTGCCGAATATTCCCCACCAGTGTATCAGTCTTGCTCAGACTTACCAAGATACCAGAGGGGAGCATAGCTCCCTTTGGAACCTCCTGCTGGACCAAACCCTCTCGTCCAGCTCTGCCCCACTCTGATCTCCCCTACGGAGGAGGAGCCCCTTCAAGTCTGGCCCAGATAGATACATAGATCGTTTGATAGATCAATTGATAGACAGAAAGACTTTGATTTCTAGTATCTTCTATTTTTTTTTTTTTAGATTTTATTTATTTGACAAAGAGAGACACAGTGAGAGAGCAAACAAGCTCTCTCAAGTGAGTGGGGGAGGGGAAGTTGACTCCCTGCTGAGCAGGGAGCCGGACATGGGGCTCAATCCCAGGACCCTGGGATCATGACCTGAGCCGAAGGCAGACTCTTAACAATTAAGCCACCCAGGTACCCATCTCATTTTTTTAAAAAAAGAAAAAAAATAGTAAAAAAGAGGGAGTATATGGTCTGGGGCAAGCATTTTTGAAATATATTTTTCTGAGTAAATACAATAGAAATATGCCAGACTGAAGTAGACGAAAACAATGCAGTATGCATCCAGAGAAACCAGTCTTTTATTTTCAAGATAAATTATTATTTTATGACTAGGTTTTAGAACCTTCTCATTCTTTGATTCCCTTGGTTTTGTTTGCTGAGATTCTGTACAGTTTAATCTCCTGTTGCTCTCTAGAGATGATGACTTCGGAGGTCCCCCATACCATAGGTGAGACCACCTTGTGTCTTCCTACAGTTTCCAGTGTGTGCACACCAAATGTGGAGAGGTTTCCACATGGCTATGTAAAAATCTGGATCTATAAGACCTGAAAGTTGATGGCTTGTTATATAATTTTATAGTTTTTGAAAATGATAAAATTCCTGAAATATGTAACTGCTTCTCTCCCTCTGCTCTTTCTGTCCCGACCCTCTGACCCAGTCAATGTTTAGGTTTGGGAATGTGCCCTCACAGAATCCCTAGTTATATTTACTTATAAATATACATCTATTACTTGGGAAGTGGGTTGGGGAAGAAAAAAAAAAAATCTTCAAATAACTTCCCCCAAAAGAGCAAAAGTCATGCTGAACTTTTTGTCAGCTGGATCTCCTGCCCAGCAGAGCGGCTCGTGGAGCTGACTTTAGTCTTGGCATCTAAGTGCATGAGCAGATGTGGTGGGAACAAGGAGAGGCCGCTGCGACAAAGAAGGAAGGAGGTCAGGTTCAGGGAGATAGCAACTCTGCGCACCCAGGGGCCGTTGAGGAGCTTCCCATGTATTTGCTGACTTTTTGGAGATGTCCCAGGGTCAATGGCAGCAGCAGTATCTGCAGTATTAACAGCAATATTAACTTGGCTTCTTTGTACATGGATCCCCCTTGATATTGGTAGACCCTTCACAGAGGCCATGTCGCAGTGCTGGCATGGTGTAGGGGTGTGGGGCCCAGAGCACCGCCTGCTGCCACCTTCATAATTGAAAGATTTAAGTCAGATGAACACAGGCCTTCTTTGACCACGAATCAAGTAGGTCCAACTTAGCAAGAGATGTTAGAAATTCAAAATTCAGCTAAGCCAATGAGCAAGTCCCATGGTCCTCTGCCAAAATGCTTTGAATCAGTAACATAAAAATGTTATTTTTTTAAAGAGGAAGAAAAGGAAATCTTGTGAAATGTATTTTTGCTTTGGTAAGAGATGGTGCAGTTTTCATCCTTCTAAATGTTCAAGTAGCCTAAGTTGATTGTTCCCAAGCAATGGAAACATTTGCCTTAGAATCTGTTGTGACTAGAATTCAAATCCTTCAAAACTGTGGACTAGGCCCAAGGCTCCCAGGCCTGGGTGTGCATAGCAGCAGCCTGAGAATCAGAATCCCAGGCTCAGATTGGCCTCAGCCAGGGCTCTTCAGAAGGGGTCCAGGGACACTGGGGGCATACGAGAGAACCCACTATGGGGGGAAGAGGGAAAAATTAGAACTTCTATTTTTATATATTTTGTTCCATCTTTAAAAATCATATTTATTGGGCTGCCTGGGTGGCTCAGTCGGTTAAGTATCTGTCTTCATTTCAGGTCATGATCCCAGAGTGCTGGGACGGAGCCCTGCGTCAGGATCCCTGCTCAGCAGGGAGTCTCCTTCTTCCTCTCCCTCTGCTTCCTCCCACTTGTGCTTGCTCTCTGTCTCTCTCTCTCTCTCCCTGCCAAATAAATAAAATCTAAATCTATCTATCTATCTATCTATTTTATGTTCAAAGTATATATATGTTCATATATATGTAATATATCTAAAGTATACATAATATCACTTATTTTGTATGTTTACAGGGTACACTAGCCTATTTCATGTGTAAGGAAATGGATATTCATCTTTTGGGGTGCATGCTGGAAAACTTTTACACAGGGGACCATGACTAAAATTTTGAAGGCCACGAACCTAGATCACTGGAGCAACCTTCAGACGGTCCTCCTGGCAGTGCGCCTCTCATCCTTACCCTCCTGTTTGTCACCTGACCACGTCACACGCCTCAGCGGCTTCTCACCTTCAGGACAGTCACGTCTCATGTACCCATCTCAGCTGCGCAGCCGCTGCTTCCCTCCCTCCAGCTTCCCTGCTCTCCAGCACCCTCACTCTGCTCCAGTGTCCAGCCATTCTGGACCAATCCTGCGCCCCAGACCCTTGTGTTGGTGGTCTTTCCCAGGCCTTTTTCCGCACTGTTCCTTTCCCTAGAACATTCTCTTCTTTCCAACCTAACTTGGTTAACGTCTATGCAACCTTGAGAGCTCAGTTTAGCTGTTACTGGCTTGCACCCAAACACTGGGCCAAGGGGCCCCCCATGTGCTCTCAGAGCAACCAGTGCTTCCCACCATAAGGGGCAATCATAAAGCAGTCTAACTCCCTGCTTACCCTGGTGTACTGTAAACCCTTGGAGGCAGGTTTGTCTGGCTTACCATTGTAATTCCAGTGCCTGGGATATAATAGATACGTCAAATGTAAGTGGAAACCATTCCATTGTTATTTTTCTAAACAATACAAGTGGGTATTGTATTGATGTTTATTCCCCTCCTCTCCATCTTTTATGGTTTACTAAGAAGACAAGAGAATTCACAGTCTCCATATTACCCAATACATAGTCCCAGGAGATTAAATTGTGTGATCGAGACAGAAAATAGGGGATGTCTGAATGATTCTCTTATCCAGGCCACCAGATCTCATCAGAAGACATTTGGTCATTGGAAGGAATAAAAGAGAAGGAAAAGTAGCAAAGGAGGAAGCATTTTCATCTCCTTGGAAATGAAGATTAAAATACGCTCTGTTCTCTTTGCGATCTCAAGCACTAAGCAGAAGTTGTATTACTTCGTAAGGCCACACTGTACACTCTTCACGACACAACCTTCACTACAGAAAGGTCATTTAAAAAGATGCGTAATGGGACCACTTCCCTGCTAACAACAGCGTTGAACACAAGATAGACAGCCGCCATGTCCACCCAGAGTGGAGACTACAGCTCTCATCCAAGGCATTGCCATGAGTCTCTAGTTTATGTGGGAGACTGGGGCAGAGGTTATCAAGTGACATAAATAAAACATCACACTTCAAGCCCAGCTAATTCCAGAATACCATTCCTTCCATGGTTTCCTGACATTAGAAATAAGCATCCAGATTCCCCTAAATAAGCTCACACAGGCTTGCAGCCACAATCTGAGATCAGCGCCTACCCAGGACTGTAAGTTCTGTGCTCCAACTCTGCCACTGCCTGAAGGAGCAGAGAGGCTCTGTGGTCTCCATACCACTCGGTGACGTGTCTGGGCCACAGCAGTAGCACTGACTGCCCATCCATCTCCTCAAGGACGCCTCGCTTCTCATTCCTGTTTAATGAAATCATTGCTCTAAGTTCAAGTATGGCATCCCTTGATCATCAGCTCAGCTCATCCCCATACTGTTTCCCCATTCTGAACCAAACTCCACCCAGACCCAACCCTCCAGATCCTTCCATATGTCTCCCAGAGTCCCAGAAACCCCACCAGATCTTCATTCACATTGTTGAACTTACTCTTTAACTCTTGGCCTTCTCAGAAAGCCAACTACCCGTGGGGACTCTGCAAATGCCACGTTCTCTGGTGGCCAGTGCCAATGCAGGCTATCACTCCCAGACCAACACACACACACACACACACACACACACCCGTGAACAGCAGGGGCCTCAGAAGAGGCTTCCCAGTTCGGAAGGGCTATCTATCCAAGCTGCATGCTGTCAGGCAGGAAGGATTGCTTACAGATTTTGCAAGGCCCAGGACAAATAAAAATTTGTGCTCTTTTGTTCAGAAATTATTAAGAATTTTAAGATGATGACAGCAGAATATGAAACCAAGTAGGAGGCCCTTCTGAGCACAGGACCTGTGACTGCATGTGTCGAATGCCTGTGAAGGCGGACCTGCTGTCAGTGTCCCTAGGACTTGGATAAGAGAGTGTAGATAAGCATGATTCTGGGAACTACGCAACCTAAGATTTGAAAAGGAAGAAGACCCTCACTTGTCCAGGACTTGTTTGAGAGAGGCAATATATTATCTTCTCTCTTTGAAGGAGTTTTCTGGAGCTCAGAGGAGTGAAATTCCCCGGTCTCAGCAAAAGTCAGTACACGATAAGAGCTATGCTTCCACCAGGGCAAAATGGTCCTCAAGGACGGGACAATTGGTATTCGTTCTCTCTGTTTCTTGTGACCTGCAGACGTAGGGGAGGAGGCAAAGCTAAACCAGCGCGTGCTGCCGCAGCCTGCCCTCTTCTGCAGGGTCTGCCCAGCTGAGCCTCTCGCTAGGCACTGCAGAAACGGCAGCTATCAGGAGGATCTCCCCAGGCATTAGTGAGACTGGCCGTGTTTGCGTGCAGCAGAAGAGTCGGGCAGCATTTGCTTTGTCCATTACACTGATCCTCACTGAGTCTTTGGACATCAAAGGAGTCCTTCATGGTGGACCTCTGGCATCTGCGGGTTGGTGATGGGAGACACATCCATGCTGCTAGAAGCCTTCCAGCACCCATCCTGCTACAGAGGTGGCCGTGCCTGGCTTCTACCTGCCACAGAACCCCGCCTACAGACAGAACGCCAGCTAGCTCCTTGGAAGACTTGTCTGGGACTTGTGAACATGCCTGGCGTCGGCTGAAGAAGACCAGCTGGTGTGAAGCAAACAAGCCAGGACACATCACTGGAAAGGCTGGGGTAGAGCTTGACAAGGTTCTGCTAGGTAAGTCAGGCCACCCTTCCCTCTTTGGGCACAACTTAAATCTCTCCAAAACAAAAACAAAAACAAAAGCAGCCACTGACATGGCTGCCATGAGTCGGACAGACGGATGCGTGTTTCCGTGAGAGGGATGCAGGTTTCTGTGGGGAGTCAAGCAGGAGGAGGGCATGCTGTGGCCTCGGTTTCATTTAACGGAAACCTATGAGCTTTGCGCTTCAGGCGTGTGTGGCTGTGTGTTTAAAGTTACTGTCACACCCAGAAGTGAATGCCAGGAAAGAAACTTCACATTTTCCATACCCTGAGGCTTCTTTGCCTCCCGATCATCACCTCGCCGTCTCTGTCCTTGCCAAGGAAAGCCAGCACCTTCCATAGCTGTTGGTCCAGGACAGAAGCAGACCTGTGACAGATGTTTGCTGAACGGGTAAATGAACGAATGAACAAACAAATGAATGAACTCACTTTCACCAGGTGGAAACAGATGAAACTGTCGTCTGTCAAAAGCAGGTTGGGTCATTGACTATGAGAATGCTCAACTTTCTGCAAGTGCTGACTAGCATGCTCCCATTTTTGCCTAGTAATAGACTTCTGTAGCCTATGATGTCGTGTATACATTTCAAAGGAGGAATGCTTTAATTAACATATCTATTTTATTATTAATGATATAATGTGTACAATGCCTTGGGATTCACAAAGATGAAAGTGAGCAATTTAAATGTGGGCTATTATTATGTTTCTTATAATTACAGTATATGCATACAACAGTTCATTGTGAGCACCCATCAAACAAAGCACCCCATGAAGTTGCTGCAACAAAAGGCAGTGGTCGGAAGGGTTCAACAAGGCCAGAGGATACCATTTTTAAGCAATTTGGGTTGGCTGTTTATGGGAACACGTTGGGGTGATTCAGGAGCTTCAAATTCCATTGGCCTGGCCTTGAACATCAATTAATTTTTAATATGTTTAAAGAATAAAACACAGCTCCTCCTAAACTTCCCAGAATAGTCATTGCACTTCCTGAGGCAGTGAGCACCCACAGCGTGAGAAAGATCTCCAACCTTATGGGCAGCCTGAGTCAGTCAGAGCGGGGGGATGGGCGCAGGGGGAGCATGGGAGTTGGGAAAACAGGACTTTCTCATTTCTTACACACCTATGGACCCATCTTTCATTGACGCAACATGAATTTTTAATGAAACCAGTATGTCCCCCAAGTAGGCAAAAATTGATTTGGTAGAACAGAAAATTCTTAGCCTTTTTATATGTAATGCACAGGTATTCAGATAGTACATTAAGAATAGCTCTTAACAATGTTGCTGTAAAATTCACGAGGGAGGAAAATTCAGAAAAAAAATATCTAACAAGTTTCCTTAAGGGAGAGAAAAATAAAGAAAAAGTTTGAGAAACACGGCTCTTGATCTCTAAGAAGAGTTTAACTGTTATTAGACATGTGGGTTCTCCATTATATGGGAAGCAAACTTCAGGCAGATCACGGAACCCTGGGAAGAGGCAGGTCTTCCCAGGGAACCATCACGGCATCATTTAATGGAAACCTGGCATTCCACAACTATGGATTTTCTCTTGTGACTTAAATTTTGAATTCTTGCCAAAGTGTGAATATCTCTGAATGAGGTAATACTTTTAATTTTATCATCCACTTACATCTTGGCATAAGGATCTATCAATTCCTTTTCTGACATCAGCTTAAGTAGGAGCAGAAGAGACTATGAGGACAGGAAGGGGGCACGATCAGGGAAGGGGGTATACAAAAAGAAAGGTCAAAAAATGTGATGGGGCCAATTCCAGAGTTCCATCTACAGTTTCTGTGTTAAGAAATATATTTATTTTCTAGAACTCTATTTGATTTTTTAACGATTTCATTCTGCTGAGGTACCCAACAAAAATCCTCACCAATTCAGGGTCTGTCCATTTCCCAGAACTGGGCATGGGTTTCATGGCAACTGCGTAGTGTCAGGGCAAGGGTGATGGTGGGTCATGCTGTGACAGGTCTTCAGTGTCATCTGTCATCTCCTCTGGGCTTGTCATGCACATCAACACAGAATACCCTGCCAGGGCCCTTCAGGTCTGCTCTGCCTCCATGCTGGAACTTGGTGAGATGCTCTAGCCCCTCAGGCCTAGGTACACCCTATTCTCTTGGTCTTGCCTCCTCAGCTATGATTCTACCTGCGTGCAGGCACAGGCCTTATCTAATCCTCAGTCTCCCCCCAAAGCTATCTGGGGTTTTCATCTTTACCCCTCACCCCCAACCTGTGGGAGGCCCCACTTCTCAGAGACAGGAACAAGGGGTGTCGAAGCCACCAGCACCTGAGCTCCCATTGCCTTTGCCCCACCGTTCCTCAGGGATGCTTGCCAAGTTTCCGGGCTGAGGAGCTCCATCAACCAAGAGTCTTCCAAGTTCATGGCTTGGGCCTATCTGTCCTCTCTGGCTCCCCGAAGACCTTGGCTTCTGTGATTCAAAAGCCCTGAATGGGCTCCTTTTTGCTCTCCTCTCTGCTCTGTCACACCTGCCCCAAGGCAACATGTGCAGACATGCCAAGCTGACTGGACAGAGATGGGCCAAGAGGAAGAAGGAAATGCCACGGGAGCAAAAACCAGTTAATATTTCAAAATATTTTATCACTCTTTAAAAAAAAATTATTTCACAATTTAGAGGTTGATCCACTACCCCAGACTGGTTTTGTTGACTTCCATTCTAGACTGTTTTCAGAGAAATTGCCATGAATTTCAGTTATACAAATGTGTCCTTCATATCACAAACCAAGTAAAAGCGACCTCTCCTTTTTGCTCAGATTGTCATGTATTTCAGCTGGGACAGATTAATAAAATTGTGAGTTTAGCTCCCAAGGTGAGACTGATTTAAAAAAAATCATCTAGATGACTAATGCATAACAATTTTAAAAGTCTGTGATTATTTGGGTATGAAATAAATGCTGTTGAAATGAATTATTTCAGGTCTGATAAGAACCAGGTAACTTTAGGGGCACCAGGGTGGCTCAATTAGTTAAGTGTCTGCCTTCGGCTCAGGTCATGACCCCAGGGTCCTGGGATAGAGCCCCACATCAGGCTTCCTACTAACTGGGGAGCTTGCTTCTCCTTCTCCTGCTGCTCTGCCTGCTTGGGCTCTCTCACTCTCTGTCAAATAAATAAATAAAATCTTAAAAAAAAAAAAAAGAACCAGCTAACTTTAGATATTGCTTTGGAGTGAAAATAGGTTGAAAAAAATTATAAAGCCTTTCTAATAGTTCAGATAGAAAGTGTGTTGATCATTCTGTCCCCCAAAAGAAGCTACTGATACTGCTTGTGTGGGGGTGACTGGAAACCAAGGGTAGAGTCTGTAAGTACAAGTTTGCAACAACAATCAGCTAACTACTCTGGCTTGGCTTTACTGAGCATGCGGGGGTGCTCATCAGTGCTGGGGATGTTGTCATCACAGGAGAAATGAGGCTTTGACTCAGGGGGCTGTCAACTTACTTGGTGAACTTGTTTCTTCCTCAAAGTGATACTTACGATATGAGGTGGGGTTGGGGGCGCCTTATTTATTTATTTTTTTTAAGTTGTAGTAATTTGAGAGAGAGCAAGGGGAGGGACAGAGGAAGAGAGACAGAAAGAGAGAGAATCCTCAAGCCAACTTCCCACTGAATGTAGATCCTGTCTCAGGGCTTGATCCTCGGACCTTGAGATCATATCCTGAACCAAAATCAAGAAGTTGGACACTTAACTGACTGAGCCACCAAAGTGCCCTGGGGGAGGGAGTGCCTTATTCTTGTGTTTTCTACAGTCTGATTATCTCATATTTACAATCCGTATATGTTCCTGAGGAGAAGCTCAAAATGTCTTATTCCTTCCTTAGAGATATTGCTGGGGAAGCCATGATGGGAAGAGTGATGACCCTCAATTTAAAAAGCATTAAACATTGAGACACAGTGAGATTTCTCTTTTCTCGTCACAGTGTGAATCACAGAAATACATTTTTGGGGAGGTTGCTTTTTATTCTCACTCCTGAATCCCACAATCCAATAAATGTAGAGCTTTTCCAATTTTTTTTTCCCCATCTTAAAGCTTAACTGGCTACCAAAGCAAACAAAACAAAAAACAAGCCTGAAAAACAAACAAATGGGGAGTTAGAGAGGAGAAGGGAGTTGGGGGACGTTGGAGGGGGAGCTGAACCATGAGAGACTATGGACTCTGAAAAACAATCTGAGGGTTTTGAAAGGGCGGGGGGGTGGGAGGTCGGGGTACCAGGTGGTGGGTATTATAGAGGGCACGGATTGCATGGAGCACTGGGTGTGGTGCAAAAATAATGAATACTGTTAAGCCGAAAATAAATAAAAAATAAAATTTAAAAAATAAATAAATAAAAACAAATACAAAAAAAAAAAAAAAAAACCAACAATGAAACAACAGCAACAACAAAAGCCCAGAAAAACTACCCATTTACCTGCCAAATGATTTTCAAAGTTTAACTTTCAAAATATTTTGCGAAGTTCACTCTTCTTTGCATTAAGATGGGATGAGAATGCAGTGCTTGGAAAGGCTGACAAAAACAAGTATGTCATCCCAAGTTACAAAGAAAACAAAGACACCAGAGAATCCTCACCAAGTTTTAACATGTGGAGACAGCAATGCACTGAACCAGATCGTTGGAGGCTAAAACCAGGGGAATAAAGCAATGGAACAGCTCATTTCCATGCGACAAACCAGCCCTGGGAACTCAGATAAGGCCTTAGCTTCATAAATGCTACAAATCTGTTTTCCGTTTTCCTGAAAGTCTTGGCAATGATTCAAAGCCAACCCATGAAACAGACAGGAGGCCTGTTTCTGGCCAAAGTCTGTGACCGCGGAGGCTCTTTCTCCAGGCAATGTGAACAATGAACGTCTTCTTTCTGGGTGGTGACCGAGTTCTCCCACAGAGCCCATTGTGAGTCAAAACAATTTCTAGTAACTAGAAGCTAGCTTCAAGACAACTCTACTAGCCAGCATAATAATAATAATAGCTAACATTTATTGAGTGCTTATTACACGCTAAGCACTGTTCTTGGCATTTTACATGATGACCTCCCCTGTTATTTGCCATGACCCTAGTTATTATAGATGGTACTATTACTGGCTGCATTTTATTGATGAGGTAAATGAGCTCCAGAGAAGTTAAGTAATTTTCATTTAGGGTCCTATGGCTAAAAAATGGTAGAGTTGGTCTGGACTGTGGCACCTATGCTCTTGATCACTATACCATATTATTTGCAATGATCATAATAGCAAATATTATTATCCTCCTATATGTGTATTTGATGGGTAGTTTAACTTAGGTGAAAACATTACTTACTAGTAGACTACCTAGGAATTATTACTCTTGCCTAGATGCCAGCCTGAATGTAACATCCTAACATGTAAGAAACAAAACGTTAACTGGTGGCATATTTGTAGAACATTTTGAATGCCTTTGTATGGTCATCGAAAATCAGTGTTAAATTTTGAGAGGGGAAAAAATAAGGTAAAAAAGTTGCCAAACTTTTGTTTGGAGATCATAATCATCCTGTCAACGTATAGTTTTCAAAGGGCTAAAAAATATGATTCTGATACAACTACAAAATGAGGATGTGCAAAAGATTTTATTCAACTTATTAACTAGCGAGGGAACCGGTAAGATGTTAAAATGGTCCAAAGGGCATTTGGAAATTTGCATACACACAGGCAATTTACTGCATTGTTGTATTAGATATAAAGCTGGTTAATGTCTAATCCAGCTTAAAATGTAAACTTTGCGATTATCTGTTCCACCAGAAAGAAATTATTTACATCTCTACTGGACAAAAATTTACAACTTGAACTCTGTCCCTATAGAGATATAAATTAGATCAGTAAATAGAAAGTGAAGCCTATCATTGCATTGGAAAAATAAAGAAACAAACCCCCAAGTTCTATCCATTATTCTTTTATCTATTTTCAAGTTCAGAGAATCGTTTCTGAATTTTTTTTCTAACCATTCTTACTAAGGTAGAGGTTGAGAGCCTGTGTCTAGGCAGCTCAAAATGGCGGCGGGGGTGGGGGGAGGAGGAGGGATGATACATAAGTATCTTCCTAACGTGGGTACAAGGTATGCCTTAAAATTCCTTAAGAAAAAATATTCTGAGATCTAATTATCAAGAAATGACTAAACCATTGTGTCAAGGGGAGGGGAATAGGCAAAGAACGAAGAGGGAAGAGCAAAAATCTCAGTCCTCTATTTTGCTTTAGTGAAAAGTACAAAGGAGAGGGGGCTCATCTTATAGGCAAAGTGATTAGTGATCAAATTTAATACCAGCGAAGACAGATTCTTATATCCCGTCAAAAGCCATTCCATCCCCTAATCAAAGTAGCTTTTGTTTCTACTCACGTAAAGAACATGAAATTAAATATGTTAATTTACCCAAGGATATGTAATGTGATAATAATCAAAATATCTGTTTTCCTTGAAATAGTCCTCATTTTTGTTTGTGTTATAGGTTAGGAAGAAATTTGAGGCTCTTCAGTAACTAATTAAACATTTGCTAATTCTCAGAGCTTAACATAAGAGACTCCTGATGTCAGTACCTTACTTGTGCTGAACTTTTCTGAGCATTTCAGGAGATTTTTGAGGTTGGACTTTCAAGATGCCAAATGCTTATTCCTGTTCTCATAACTATGATTTATGTATAGTGCCTTGGTTTTTATTCAGATTGATAGATAAATATAATAGTGTTCCTCTTCTTTTTTTTTCTCTCGAGTGAATAAAATGTCAACTCTTCCCTCCCAACAAAACAAAACCAAAATATCCTACTATGGAAAACTATAGCTGAATAACACGGTCATTGAAGAAGCTTAATGTATACTTTTTTAGACTATTCTAGAATAACTGGACATAAATCATTTTCATTGCATGATACAAGCATTTCTCCCTCCCCCAAGTCTGTGAGATCCAGAAGCTAAGCTTGGAAAAGGAGAAGGACTTTCCACCTCCGCTGCCTTTGTGCCTTTTCAATAGGAAAACATGAATTGATAGTGCTCAAATCTGTAAGATTTCAAGGCATTTTTACTGTTTTTTATGCTGAAATATTTGAAAAAACTTAACAAATATTTAGCTTTCCGTTAGTGGAAAAATAAGTCTGTGGAGCTATTTTATTTATTTATTCCTTATTAACCTAAATTTTTTTATTAAGACTTTTTTTTAAAAGAGCAGTTTAAGATTCATAGTAACATTGAGAAGAAGATGCAGATATTTCCCTTATAGCCTCAGCCCGGCACTTCCACAGCCCCTCTGATTGTGAACATTTCTGTCAGAGTGGTACATTTGTTACGATTGATGAACCTACATTAAAACCTCATAATCACCCAAATTCTATAGTTTATATTATGGTTTACTCTTGGTATTGTGTATTCTGTGGGTTGGGCAAATGTATGATGATATGTATCCATCATTATGATACCCTACAGAATATTTGCACTGCCCTGACTCTATGCTCTGCCTATTCATCTCTCACTCCCCGCCCTCCCCATCAATCCTTGACAACCACTGATCTTTTATTGCCTTTTAATATTATATAGTGTGGATCACACACAGTGTTGCCTTTTCAGATTGGCTTCTTTAACAGAGTAATACACATTTAAGATTTCTCCATGTTTTCTCATGACCTGGTAGCTTATTTCTTTTTTAGTGCTGAATAGTATGCCATTGTCTGGTTGTACCACAGTGTATCCATTCACCCACTGAAGGACATTTTGGTTGCTTCCAAGTTTAAGGACTTATGAATAAAGTTGTTACAAACATGAATGTGCAGGTTTTTGTGTGAACATATATTTTCAGCCCCTTTGAGAAAAACCAAAGAGTGTCATTGCTGAATTATATGGTAAGAATATATTTAGTTTGGGGGCACCTGGGTGGCTCTGCTGGTTAAGGGTCTAACTCTTGGTTTTGGCTCATGTCCTGATCTGAGGGTTATGAGATGGAGCCTGGTGTCAGGCTCCACACTGGGCATGGAATCTGCTTAAGATTTTTCTCTCCCTCTGCCTCTCCCCACACCCCTCTCTCTCACTCTCTTAAAAAAAAAAAAAAAGTTTTGTAAGAAATTGTCAAACTGTCTTCCAGTGTGGCTGTACCATCTTGCATGGCCACCAGCAGTGAAAGAGAGTTTCTGTTGCTCTTCACTGTCACTTGTTCCTGTGACAGTGTTTCAGGTTTTGGCCATTCTAACAATCCATCACTGTTGCTTTAATTTGCATTTCCTTGAAGACATATGATGTAGAGTGGCTTTTCATATGCTTATCTTCCATCTGCATATCTTCTTTGGTGAGGCGTCCATTAAAATCTTTGGCCCATTTGTTAATCAGGTTTTTGTATCATTGAATTTAGAAGGTTCCTTTGTATATTTTGAATAGCAGTGTAAAAACAGATGTGTCTTGTGCCGTTTTTTCCCTCCCAGTCCTTGGCTTGTCTTATTCTCCTGACATTGTCTTTCACAGAGCAGGTTTTTAATTTTAATAAAGTTTGAGTTTATTGGTTAATAATTGAGTTTATCAGTTATTTCTTTTATAACTTGTGCCTTGAGTGTCATATCTAAAAATTAATTGACAAACCCAAGGTTGTCTAGGTTTTCTCCTGTATCATCTTCTAGGAGTTTAATCGTTTCATTTTTTACATTTTGATCTATAACCTATTTCAGGTTAATTTTTGTGACGGGTGGGTGTAAGGTCCATATCTGGATTCTTTTTTTTTTTGGCAACAGTTGTTTTTTTTTTTCAATAAATGCTGTTTATGACTCCTTTAAATTTACAGAGTACTCCAACATACCCTGAAAACTGCAAAAACAAACAAACAAACAAACAAACACCAAACCAAACCAAAACAAACAAACAAACAAACAAAAAACCGAATACATTTGTAGTTATCAAAATGCAGAAGGGAAAGAAACTTTCCAGCCACAGACTCTTACCAAACTTCATTTCCAGTTGAGGAAAAAAGTTTCCTCCTAGAGTTTGGACCTAGACCACAGGGGAGGGAAGAAAAGGACCTAGAGGTTTCATCACGTCCAGCCCAACTCAGCAGTTTAGGAAAACTGGCAAAGTTTTGGAACAAAAGCTTAGTCAAGAATAAAATGCAGCTGTTTGATTGACTGTGTCCCGCATTATAGCTCTCAGGAACCTAATCCTGATTGAAAATGGGCACATTATTTGCAAACCTTGCCATCTGGAATGTTTGATAACATCTGGGAAGGAGTGGGTGAGCAGTTTTGCTAAAGAGCCTCCAGTGGTAAAGGCAAGAGGAGCTACATTTTCCTTGGACTTTGTACTATATGGAGAGAGTGATGCTGCTGCCTTCGCAGAAGCTCTTGATTTTGGTGTAGATTTAATTCTAACCTAAGGCAGATTTAGAATTGCTAATATACAGCTATATTAGCTACTTCCAGGTGTTGCTGCTATTATTCCTGTTATTATTATTGATACTAACATTAACAATAAGAGCCATGATTTATTGTGTATTTAGTACATGATTACTTCTTGTGTAAGAAAGCTATTCTTATGCCACTGTACATCTGGAAAAACAGAGACACAGAAATTAAGCATTTGTCCAAAGTCACACAGCAAGTAAATATCAGAACCAGCTTTTTAATTCAAGTTATTTGAAGTTATACCATGGTTCTCTTTTCCTATTTCCATATTTCTTAGCTAGTATGCGGGATTGATGTGCTATTTAAGGAATTTACTCCCACTTTCAGTTAAGGGCAAGCTGATGTATTAGCTACATCTGGAATCAACAAGGGAGAAGCCAACAAGTGTGGGTTTTTAGAATTCCTGAGGTTTATCCACAGATTGTCAAAGACACCTGACCATGAGCTTTACATACTGAGAACCAGAGATAAGCCAATTTCTTTCTTTTTCTTTCTTTCTTTCTTTCTTTTTTTTTTTTTTTTAAGATTTTACTTAACATTTTTGACTGAGAGAGAGAAAGAGATCAGTCTTGGGGAGTGGCAGAGAAAGTGAGAAGCAGTCTCCCACTGAGTAGGGAGCCAGAAATGGGGCTCGATCCCAGGACCCTGGGATCACTTAACCAATAGCTTCCAGCACCCAGAGATAAGCCAGTTTCTTATATTGGACTGAAAGGTTAGAAATATCCTGGGCAAATATGCAAAAGATGACCCGCTGTGGTTTCCACTGCTAACGTTAGATGGTCAGATGTGCCTTCTCCTCCCCTAAGGAAAGGTTCCTCCTGATTTAGGGTTCTCTGTGAAACTTAAGTCAGTCCTGATCAAAGGGGTAGAATCAGCACATTTATCATAGAAAACTTGGAGCATTTATTCAATGGACAGATATTTAAAATGAATGTCTTCTTTTTAGAATTTAGAATGTCTTCTTTTTAATTCCCAATTTGAGAATTAAACATTTTCTTAGGTGGACATTAAGGAAAAATTCATGGAATTAGCAAAATTCTAAGCGCTAATGAGGAATTTTTAAAAATCATATCCATGAGACACCATGTTTCTGAGACTTAGTTTTGCTCAAAAGTGGACGCGTCTGTCCTCTGTGGCTCAGACATGTTCAAAGACCGCTCCTGAAGCCAGAACCATGACTCAGGAGATAGGTCGCTTTGGGAACAGAACAACACATTCAGAGGAACATGGGACGGATATGAAAATACAGTTTTATTTTGCAGTTAGGACAGAAAGAATGGAAACATGGAGCAAAGTACGGGAGGAAGTCAGTAAGGTTTGGCAAAAAGCCTTGAGGAAGACAGAACGTAAGCAGTGTGTGTGCATGAAGAAAGAGGGAAAGAACAAGGCGCAGTGTCAGGTGCTGGGAAATAAGAGAGTTTGGTGAGTCCAGAATGATGCCCAGGTTTCTGACATGGTGAAAGGGTTGGATTAAAATGTCATCCATTAACTGGGGCAGTCTTGAGAGGCAGTTTCTAGAGGCAGCTCTAGTTAAGAGGAAATGTAGGGGTGATTCTTTAGCTGCCAAGAGTAAAGAATATATACATTTTTTTAAAGTGCAGAAATTCTCTGAAATTTGACAGCTACTAACTTAAGCTACCAGCCAGTGCAGGAGGCAAAGAAAGGCACTCAGGAGGCAGGCTTGGCGTCCTGTCTGGCCCTGACAGTTTCTTGTGCTGCGACTGAACACAGTTTTTTGAACCATCACGCTGGAAGCTCTTACTCCCCAAGTGGCAACTGCTGATTTTTGATGAGCATGACTGTCCGTGGTGACTGCAGGGGAAGATTAAACTTTACTTCAGTTTCATAGGTGAGACAGCCAAAGCCTGAGAAGTCAAATGATCATGAAGGTTGATGGCTGGCCATGGTAAGAGCCTGTGACTAGAGAATTTGCTTCTCAGAGACACCCTTTTAGACAACTTTGCTCTGGCACTTGTCACATCACAGGCTACCATGGTCATGTGTATTTGTCTTACTAAGAGCTACTCATATAGTAGTAAATATGGGCTAGCCAAAACTTCACCCACAGAGTGAGTTTTAAAAGCCTGATACATTTTTTTTTAAAGATTTTATTTATTTATTTGACAGGCAGAGATCACAAGTAGGCAGAGAGGCAGGCAGAGAGAGAAGGAAGCAAGCTCCCTGATGAGCAGAGAGTGCGATGTGGGGCTTGATCCCAGGACCCTGGGATCATGACCTGCGCCGAAGGCAGAGGCTTTAACCCACTGAGCCACCCAGGCACCCCCATTCTTAACTATATTCCTTATTCTTGTTAGGTAGACATCCTTCGGGACTTTCTCTCCCTCCCTCTTCCACAACTTCCCATTCTCCTCTGTCACTTCTTCCCTTCCTGTGTTCATGCCCTCTGCATTGTACTGATCAAAAGCTCATTTACTTCCATGGTGAATAAGCAGACACATTAAAATATTCCCAAGGCAGCCATTCACTTCATTTGATCAGATGTAAAATGTCTGGAATCCGGATTAGCTTTACAGCTCTGGAAAGCAATTTCCAGGAAACCCTGACCCAAAGTTTAAAAGTTAATTCATCTGAGCACTTCTCTGGACTATGAAAATTAAAATAATCCTATTCCCCAGGAATCAAAGAGCATTCAAAACATCTTCACAAAATCATCAAGCTTTCTGCAAGATACACTCAAAATTACACACATGATCCCATCATTAATGGGATCTTGTTGGATTTTCTGAATGGAGGCTGAAGCCTTCCCTGAAAGGCTTTTGCTTTTGTTCCTATGAATGAACAGCTGCAAAGATTCAGCACAAGCCCTGCTTCCTCGGCACTAAAATACAATTTTGAAACAAAAGACAGGAAGAGAGAGAGCTCTCAACCTGGATGGCTTTCAGCAGAGGGTGCTGTTCGGAGAAGGCTAGCCCTGGTTCCAGCAGGGATGGAATGTTCACTACTGATGGGTCGGGCTTAGTGTGGGGCGTGTGGGCAAAGCTGGCGTAGGAGGGAGTGATCACATTTCTAAAAGGCAAGTGGGGGCAAGCCAGGGACCAGATCAAAATGGGACAGAGATTCAAGGGCAGTAAGTCATCCCAATCAGTAGGCAGGCTGTGGCTGTTAAGACTGGTAGGGGCCGATTTACTAAATTGACTTCAGAGACCATCAGTGAGTGCTCCCGGGAGCAGGTGCTTCTACGGTTTGGGCTCCTCCGTGAAGCTTTTTGTCCTCTTTGCCTTTGGCTCACTCTTAGTGGAGTCAACTGTTCTTAAAGGTCCAGATCTGTTGCAATATGCAATAAGGAGTCACTGAATGACTTTGACCCCGAGGTCAAGGGAATTTTGACCTTTGGGTCTAAGGAAGAAAAAAGAGAAAGGAAGTCAGTCTCTGTAAATTTTAGGTTTCTTCTCAAGCATTTTTTCATAAATCTTTATCTCAAAAAAATGGAAAGTAAGTATAATTATGCCCATTTTAACACATGATGAAACTAAGGGTTGGAAAAGTTCAGTAACTAGCCTAAAACCAACAGCTATTAAGTAGAAAATCCAGAATTGAAAAACAACAATATATGGGGCACCTGGGTGGCTCACTTGGTTGAGCATCTGACTCTTGAATTTGGCTCAGGTCATGATCTCAGGGCCCTGAGATCAAACCCTGAGTCAGGCTACACACTCAGCGTGGAGTCTGCTTGAGATTGTCTTCCTCTCCCTTTCCTGCTTTCTCTCCCCCAGCTCATGCGGGTGGTCTCTCTAAATAAATAAAATCTTAAAAAAGAAAGAGAAAGAAAGAAACAGCAATATATTACAAAGGTCACGCTCTTTCTTCCCCACTATATTACCCCATCTTCTGGAACAGCAGTTTGTGAACATTGTGTTCTCAGTACCCTTATACATTCTTAAAAATTGAGAACCCAAAAATCATTTTGTTTATGTGGGTTATATATATACCCATATTTGTCATGTTAGAAGTTAAAACTGAGAATTTAAGAAATATACAGTTATAATAATCCATTACATATTAACATTTTATGAAAAATGAGTATATTTTCTAAGAAATAAAAACCATAAAAGAATAGCATCATGCATTTTTGCAGGCCTTTTTAATGTTCGGTTTAAGGGGGGACAGCTGGATTCTCATATCTGCTTCTGCATTCAATCTGCTGTGGTAAGTTGTTGAGGTTGAAGCGTGTGAAGAAAATCCGGCTTCACACAGATCTGTAGTTTAAAAAGGGAGGAGTATTTAAATAATCTTTTCGGGTACTTTTGTGTCCTATTCTTTGAAGAATGTTGCAGTGTAGACTCAAAAACTATATGTAGCTAAAGTTTCCATACTCTGTTGCATTAAAATCTCTTTTTAATCTCTTTTACATTTATTCTAAATCTCTTTTTATGGGCACCTGGGTGGCTCAGTCAGTTAAGTGTCTGCCTTCAGCTCCGGTGATGATCTCAGGCTCCTGGAGCTCAGCAGGGAGTTGCTTCTCCCTCTCCCTCTCCCCCCGCCCCTTCTCATGCATGCTCTCTCTCTCTTAAATAAATAAATAAAATCTTTTTTTTTAATCTCTTTTTAAAAGTCTTTCCTACACTTTGTATGGCTCTCTTACTTATGCATGATTTTGTAATGCTTCGGTCATTTGAAAATCTTCATTTACTGATTTATGTCAGGCGTAGTAGCATTCCTAGCTCATTTTATTACTCACTACCTGAAGGTCACACTTACTGATATCAACTGCTCTATTCAGAAAATGTGTTAAGAATCGGATGCTGTTAAGTTCAAGGTGGCAGATACAAGTTTTCCAAAATTCTGTTTTCATCAGAAATGTCAAATTTTATCACTGGCAACAAACACTATCAGTTTTTCTTGAAGGGACAGTTTCACTTTTTTCATTTTTGAGAACATGTCTACCAGATACCCAAGTCTGAATAAACATAGTTCGCCTCTCAGTCATTTTTTTTTTTCAAGCAAAAATACGGTGTTCTACCAAAAACAGCCAGTTCCACTCAAAATTCCGTGAGGTGGGTGCTTTCCCTCGGCATGACCACCACCATCCTCCGGGTACGGCAGCACTGCCTTCTGGGTACTTGCTGCTGTCACACACAGAATATTAAAAATATATATACTTCAGAGTCAAGAACTTTAAAATTAATTATTTTTATGGCGTTATTAGAAAGGGCATTCTTCAGTGATACCGGAATGCTGATTTATTTCATTTTTTAAATTTTTGCTGTGAATGTATGGTATGGCTGTCAAGGAAACGACTACAGTTTGTTCAGTTGTCTTGAGTTATATTTTGCTCACCGTTGCTTTTGCCCTATCAGTACAAAAATTAATATGGCAAATGTTGATATGGTAAAAAGGCAAATAGGGCCTGAGCAGTATTATTAAAATAGATTCAATGTTGTGAACCCATGAAATGGTCTTTGGTACCACGAGGGGGTCTATGGACTATACCTTGAGAACCCCTGTTCTGGAAGAACTAGACGAGCTCTCACAGTCTGTCAAGGCTGTTTCTCCTCCCTCAGTACCTCAAATCCAGTGTGAGCCAGTCAGCTGTGTGCAGGCTGGAACATGAACTCCGGATAGAAGCAGAATTCCCATCAGGCTTGGTCCTGAGAAACCCCCTCTTGTCAAATTACCACCTTTTCTGTCCTCACAGAATTTATGTATTAGTGACACAATGCACAGTATGACTAAGTAAATGAAAAAACAAAAAACAAAAAACCTTAGACCTCCGTTTTGTCTCAGTCACCTGATGAGGCAAATATTGTTCCCATTTCAGAGAAGACCAGATAGAGGTGCAGCTGGAATGAGTGAGGCGTCCTGTGTCCCATAGTGATGGTCTAGGATTCAGGGTCTGAAGCGCGGCTCATTCTACCACACGTGATTCTCACAGGTCCGTATGACAGGCCTCAGACACTACAGTAACATTTCAAAGTCAGTGACCTGGCTTTTGAGTACTCAGTCTACTTCGGCAAATGAGATAACAGTTTTCCAAATTAAAAAAAAAGAAGAAGAAGAAGAAAGAACCATGACTTCTGAAAGCACCAAAATGTGTGCTTCATGGGAAATCCTCAGGTTTTGACTGTTAGGCCTTCAAATGGGTTTCTTTCTAGACACTAGGTTTCTTCTGCTCACTTATTCTGTGGGGGTTTAATAAGCATTTTCTTTGTGCCCTGCTTTGTGGTGGGTGCTGGGAGCAGAGACAGTTCCTGTGCTGAAGCCCCCCACAGTTCTGAGGGGAGAGAGACAGGGAAGAGAGCACGTTCCGGAGACACAGAGACACTAGCCTCAGAAGGTGAGTTTAAAATGGCTGAGTGTGTGTGTGCACATGTGCACGGATTCACACGCACGCACGACACCCACACAGCTCATTCCTATGTCTGAGATCTGAGACCTCCTGCAACTATAATAGATGAAAATATTAGAAGGACAGAAACATTCTCCTGACCCACATTCGCCCACAGGATAGGATCCTCAGAAAAAGGAGAAGCTGGAAACAATAACCCTTTGTCATTCTAACAGCATTGTAAGGAAGATATTTGCAGGCTACACATGAGAAAATAAAGGCCTAAGTGAGTCAGTTTGCTTTCTTTTGTCCCATTGCTGCAGGTCTCAGCTGCTGGGCAATGTCACCACCTCCAGAAAGAGAAGTGCCTGGTGTCTCCGTGCGCTCAGGGTATGACCCTGGGCCAGGGCGGAGCCCTCTTTGCTCTTCTCCTTCTCCCTTCCTTGTGTTTCCACAGGCCCTGCTCTTTCTGGCGGTGTCTCGCATTCCCCCATACGCTTGCTCACCTCTTACAAGTGACAGCAGATTAGGTTCCTCTGGTCGAACCTTCTACACTTTGCCTCAACCTTCATTTCACTTCGTTGTTTTGATTTCTTTCCGACCTTTGGTTTTTACTGATTCTGCTTCTCGTGACCTTGGGTTAGCCTCTCTTCATCCTGTCTCCATGACCCCTGAGCCCCGCCAGAGTCCGCCTCCTTGTTCAGGACTCTGATTCCCTGTCACTCAGGGTTGTGTAAGTGCAAGGTCACCTTGAGAATGAAACCTCCTTCAAGTTTACTCCCTGCACCTCTGTCTTGCTTCTCCCTAGTCCTGGCCTTGCAAAAGTAGGATGCTTAACGTCAAAAATTCCCTGGGCATTCTTTTTTTCTTTCAAGAACTATATTCCTTTGCAATTACTCACCCAGTAGAGGACCCGTGGGTATAAAATTACCGGAAAGAGTTTAAAATCCGCTCAAGCTTCTCTGAATCATAAACCAGTTTTCTCATGCATTCATAGCTCATCCTTGGAGTCTTTAGTTTATTTCCCTTCCCCAGTAATGAATTTTTCAATGAGTTTCAATGAGTCAAGAAGCATAAATCATTGATTCATTCATTATTCAAACATGTATTATTAACACCAGTGTGCCAGGGTTTTTGACTGCTTCTGTTTCTTAACGGTCAATCCGTAACGGAACAAGTAGGATTCATGAAGTGTGATTACAAAAACAGCTTCATCATGTTTTACCTCACATCTTCTATTTATTGTGGGTCCCTCTCCCGACTCTGGAGGCACACATGGGCAGTTAGTTCTGTGACTCTTCTGGTCACTCCTAAGGAAAAAAAAAAGGAAGGGAGGGAGGGAGGAGGAAGGAAAAGAAAAGAGAAGAAGAGGAATCAATGGAAGCACGATTCAGACATTCTAGTACAATCTATTATTTAACACTTCAATCTTTATTTCAAATCAAAACCTCACCCCCTTTCCCCTCGTTGGAAGCTCATTCCCTGTGTGACTCCTTTGGGACTGGAGCGGGAGAGAGGTGAAGGAGCTAGAGTTCCCGCCCGACTGGCAGAAGCCTGCAGCTTCTCTCTCTGGCCTGGAAGCTCCGAAGTGGGTCTCTTGCACAGCTGGGCCCTTTCTTCTGCAGCAACCTGGATCTGGGCAAGGCTCTCTATTAGAGAGCTGCTCCTGTTCCCCTCCGGGTCCTGTCCCAGGCAGCTTGCTCAACATGTCCCTTCTGCTCATATCTCCACCCTGGGGGCTTGGCCTCAACATATATTATTATCCAGGTGCATGCGTGACTCTGTCCTTAAGCCTCTGCCTTTGGCTCAGGTCATGATCCCAGGGGTCCTGGGATTGAGCCCCACATAGGGCTCCCTGCTCGGCGGGAAGACTGTTTCTCCCTCTCCCACTCCCCCTGCTCGTGTTCCCTCTCTCATTGTGTCTCTGTCAAATAAATAAATAAAATCTTAAAAAATATATATATATATATGTATATATATATATATACATATATATGTTATGGATTTTATAGGGGAACAGAGAATGAATTTTATAAATATATATGTTTGTGTATATATATATTTATAAAATATATATTTATATATAAAATATATATTTATATATGTATATATACATATATACACATATATGTATACGTATACATATATATAGAGAATGAATTTTATAAATATATATGTATGTGTATATATATTTAGAAAATATATTATAAAATATATTATATATAATATGTAAATATTATATATAATATAAAATTTATATTATATGTAAATATTATATATAATATAAAATATATAATATATTATAAAATATATATACATATATATTCTAAATATATACACACATACATATATATTTATAAAATTCATTCTCTATATAAAATATATATGTGTGTATATATATATTATATATATATACACACATACATATATATTTATAAAATTATATATGTGTATACATATATACATATTTATAAAATTCATTCTCTGTTTCCCCATAAAATCCATAATATTAGCCATTCTCCAATTGTTGCTTGATTAAGGTGGTTGTTTTCAAGATTCTGATGTTCTAAAGTATGGTATGTTGAACTGTCTATGAAGAAAACATGGTCTTCCATCATTTTTAAAACTCTTCTGACTTCGGGTGGCTCAGTCAGTTAAGCATCTTCCTTCTCCTCAGGTCATGATCTCAGAGTCCTGGGATCAAATCCCTTATCGGCTCCTTGCTCAGCAGGGAGCTGCCTTCTCCCTCTGCCTGCTGCTCCCCCTGCTTGTGTGGGCTCTCTCTCTCTGACAAATACATAAATAAAATCTTAAAAAAAAACAAACAAACCCAGAGCTCTTCAGACTTCAAGCCCAGCATTCTTTTGTAGACAATAACACGGATTCTCCTTTGAAGTTATTTTAGTATGAATTTCACTCTATGAATATATGCCTCCACCGGGGAGATGCTTTTTAACTATAGAACAAAATGGCCATTGGTCTTGTTAAAGATGTCTCAGGCATCAGAGGGTAATCTGGGGTCATTCTTCCTGGAGCCTGAAAGTCAGTCAGAGAGACATGGAAATCACCTGTTTCACAAATTATACTTTGTAGGTCGTGCTTGTTTATGTCAAGGTTGCCCCATCTGGCACATTCATTCTGTTAGGATTAGACTTGGCTCAATTGTTCTGTTAGACAATGAAGAAAAACACAGTGTTTAAATGTGTTAAACTTCTGCCCTAAGGAAAGAAGTTGGTACCTGAAGAAACACTGGTGGCAAGACTCCCTACAAACTTACACAAGACTAAGAGATGGAGGGGATTGCACAAACCTAGGGCTCAGGTCCTCAGGAAAATTTCCCTGAGGTGAATTGTCCCAGCCAGCAAATGGGCCCCCACCTCCAACTCCTCAGGCCTGCACCTTAGTTTAATTGGTTCCTTAATTATAAGCATCTTTTTCTCCTAATTTCTTTTTTGTTGGTGATGGTGGTGGTGGTGATTTCACTCATATTCTGTTCGCTGAACTTTTATGGAGCACAAGTTAGTGCAAAGTATTTATTCAATAAGCGATAAGTAAATATGAATGAGATGGTACATGCTACCAAGAGCTCTGGTCTGGCTGAAGAGAAGGATATATAAGCAATTAACTGTAATCCAGGCAGAATTAAACATGTATCGAAGGGAGGTGAAAATTATGGCTCAGAAGGGAAAATGATACCTTTGCCCCAGTGGATCAAGAAAGCTTTCCAGAGGAGTTGACAGGAGAGCTTTTCTTTGAGGTATAACTGATATTTTTAGAAGTAAATTAAGGAAAGGAAAGCATTTCAATTTGAGTAATACAGCCTGCGTAATGGCAAAAAAATATATATTGCTATATTTGAGGAAAAGCAGATTATGAGTTAGGCTAGAGGCAGAGTTTGGGCCTAGAGATGAGTTGCCCAATGCAGTAGCTGCGTGTGGTCACTGAACAACTGAAATTTGCTATAAATATAAAATATATGCCATATTTTACTTTAAAGCCTTCATGTCAAAAAATAATCTAATCTGTTTTAATAACTTTTATGCTTATTAAATTTTGATAGCGACTGTAAGTATTTTAGTACATCTCCTTCAAGTAAAGGACTGTGCTGAACCACCATTCTTAAACAGCTGCTTTGCATTAGTAATATGGGATACAGTTGCCCATGGAAATAAATTTTGTTCCACATGTGATTTTTTAATGGCTGCATAGTATTTCATTGCATTGATATGTCCACTTATTTAAGTAATCCCTTATTTTGGACTTTTCTTGTTAATTTTCACTATGTAAAAGTTTCTCAGTTCTTTGTTTCAATGAGTTAAAGTCAAAGAAAAAAAGCAATGAAAATAAAGGTGTTAACACGGACTTTCATTTCTCTAAAGACATCTAGCAAAGCAGGTGCATAGAAATCACTGGCTCCCTTAAGTTCCAAGGCTGAATTTTGTAATTAAATGGCTTTTAAGTGTTCCCAGTAAGCACAAAAATCGAAGTGATTGCAATTAATGAATCTCTCTCTCTTTCTTTCACCCCACCCCCAACCCCCATGTGTGTATGCATCATACAAATAAGCATTAGACAACTTTCTCTGGTTGAGCTAGCTCTCCAGTCTCTTCTTGTTATCGCTGTTTGAAAAACTTGTTTATATAAAAGTTAGAAATATAGTACAAAGACCTTTTTTCCTGAACCATTTGAGGGAAAATTGCTGACTTTGTGCTAAATCATTGCCAGGTAGTTTAGTGTCTCTTTCTGCAGACAAAGACAACCTCCTATGGAACTAGTACACAATAACCAAATTCAGGAAATTAACCTTCATACAAAACTACCATCTAATCTTCACACTTTCCCAAAATTCCTCCAATTGTCCCAAGATGTCCTTTATAGAGAAGGGATCCATTTCTGAATCACACCAGACATTTAGTTGCCCTGCTTCTTTGTTTCCTTCAGTCTCGCCTTGATTTTCATGACCTTGACACTTGGATTACGTGCCATTATTTGGTAGAATCTCCTTCAGTTTTGGTTTGTGTGAGATTTCCTCATGATGAGATTCCTGTTATGCATCTTTGACAGGAATATTACAGAAGTAATCTCATTTCATCCTATCAGGCAGCACACACTTTTAATTTGTCCTCCTGCTAATGACGTTTACTCTGTTGGGTCTGCCAGGTTTCTCCACAGTAAAGTAACTCTCCTCCCCTTTGTACTTAGTATTGGGAGAGGGAAGTACTTTGAAACTATGTAAATATTCTGTTCCTCTTTAGATTCTCAAAGTATTCATACATTTATTTATATCAGCAGGAGCTCATTGTTTCTTACTTTATTCAATTTTTAATGACCTGTTATATCACTATTTATTTGAATGTTCAAATAGTCTCTGATGTGGCCTGTGGGAGCCAATTCAAGCTGGCTTCTGTGTCCTTCTTTTTTTTTTTTTTATTAAATTTATTTTTTTTTATAAACATATAATGTATTTTTATCCCCAGGGGTACAGATCTGTGAATCGCCAGGTTTACACATTTCACAGCACTCATCATAGCACAGACCCTCCCCAATGTCCATAACCTCACCCCCCTCTCCCATTCCCCCTCCCCCCAACAACCCTCAGTCTGTGTTTTTGAGATTGAGTCTTTTATGATTTGTCTCCCTCCCCTTCTGTGTCCTTCTAATGCCCAGTTACTGTATGAACATTTCCTTGCTTTCTGGCTTAAGATATTTCAGACTAAATTTTTATTTGTCCTCTCTTGGTCTTGGAATCAGCTCTTGCTTATTTTAGTGAAAAACGGTATCTAGAAGCCAAGTTTTGGGTACTAGGGGTGCTAGTTGCTATTGGGGTATCATGTTCTCAGGTCATCCTGGTGGACAGAACTGGGAAGCATACATATATACACATACAATTACCTCTATGTTTATTTCTACATCTATCTTATATGTTGAAAACTGTAAGCTCATCTTGATCACTCTCAAATACAATACTCCAAGGCTCATTTTGTTTTTCTTTCTATATTTGTATTGCCCTTCTCCAGCAGTGAAAAAATGGACTCCCATTATTCTTAATATTTATACATGTGATCAATGTCCCTATATGTACATGATTTCCATCACTGCTACCAAATCCTCTCCCATAACCACAGGTGGCTTCCTGTCTGTCCTTAGGCCCTGACACACTATTCCAGGTTCTCTTTGCCCTTGGGGATGCCCTTCTCCCCCTTCTTGTGCTTTAATTTCTGATGCCGGGCTGTCCATCCCCACCTAACAGCCTTCCTCAACCTGATTGGTCTCCAGCTCAGTATCGGGTGACCCTTTTCTCTAGCTGAGCTGTGACACAGCATTCTGAGCTACTTGCCCCTCTTGTCCCTCTGCATTGACACATAACTTAATGGCTTTGAGACCAAATCATTCAAGAATGGAAGGAAAGGGAAGGGAAGAGGAATACCTCCAGTTGTATTTTAGATTTAAAAAAACTCCCTGTTTCTTCGGACCCCAGTGGAAATGTACTGCCCACATCAAGGTATAAAGAAACAGCCTCAAAAAAAAAAAAAAAAAGGGTGCCTGGGTGGTTCAGTGGGTTAAGCCGCTGCCTTCGGCTCAGGTCATGATCTCAGGGTCCTGGGATCGAGTCCCATATCGGGCTCTTGCTCAGCGGGGAGCCTGCTTCTCTCTCTCTCTCTCTCACTCTGCCTGCCTCTCCATCTGCTTGTGATATCTCTCTGTCAAATAAATAAATAAAATCTTAAAAAAAAAAAAGAAACAGCCTCTCTTTGTTGATAAACACAATAAGAGTCCTTAAAACTATTCTTTGAGACTCTGTGCTTATTTATCTCTTTTACTCCTGATATACATTATCATTTGTTAAATGAGGGACAGGGAGAAAGTTTAAATTCCCAGAAGAGGAAATATTCAGCCCTACATGGCATTTAAAAAAAAATAATAATGAGGCAAATGTCCTCCAGCCTGGAGGATATCATATCTGATATATTCATGTGACTATTGAGATGTTACAAAAGAAGACTCATTATTTAGAATCTTTGCAATTTGACTAGATTTTTTTAAAAAAGAAGAAGAAGAAGAAGCTTCTTTGTGGGTCTTAAGGGTTCCCAGAGCTATTCTGAAGCTCTTTTCTACCTCAGATCTGCTGGTCACAGACGTCTGACACTGCCTTCGGCCTTACAATGCTGCACCAGCTAGAATTTGCTTCCTGAGCTCTCTTTGACCTTAGAGCTCTATGACACAGTCTGGTCAGGAGAGGACATTCTTGCATATGTCAGACTAATTACAAATCACTCTAAGTGCTACCAGCACAGATTTGTCATCCCCATCAAGGGCTGCAAGCGCCACCCCTTCCCCCACAGCCCCTTCCCCAGGCCTTCCGTCTCAATGCTGAATTCAGAGGGGCTGGCCTGGAGCAGACTCCCAGAGCATGACTCCCCACTATGACCAGGTCAATGTCTACAATGCAGGGCCTTTGGAAATGGAATTTAGTCAAGTTCAGGCATCAGTGGATACCAGTATGGGAACCTAGAAATAAACCAGGCAGAGGAAGCTTCAAAGACTTTCTAAAAGGTGGAAGGAACTAGAGGTTACAGGGGGCAGTGGGATGACTTCTAATGGCTTTATGGTAGCCATCAGGAATTCTTAAATTGCCAGGAATGTCATCAAGTACTGTCCCATGCTGTCATGAATGGAGATAGGCAGAACCAAGCATAATGAATATAATAGCTCTTTAGTATTTGGAACAGAAATGTGTGTGTGTGTGTGTGTGTGTGTGTGTGTGTGTGTGTGGAGCAGGTGCCATGTGGTGTCTGTCCCCCACGGAGGGTTTGCTGTAGGTATACTCATGCCCTGATGTCCTCAGAGTTCAGTTCCATCAAGAAATGACCTATCAGTTCTTCATATCTAATAAATATCTGGTGTCAGGTTTGGTGTGCAGTTCCCCCCGCCGTCAGGGTTTTCCCTTCATCACGTTATGCTACATTCAATATGTCTAAACCATACTCATAGATTTCCCTCACAAAACTACATGAACTCTGGGGTTTTCTTCGAGTCATACAGTCTTTAAAACTCAGTACTCACTTTATAGTCTTCCCTCCTTCTTCCTTCTTCCCTGCAAAGGCCTCTCCGTTGCCAAGTCCAGAAGATTCCTTTACATCTCGTCATTATCTCCTGCTTTGCCTTTAGTTCAGGCGCTCATTATCTCACAATGGACTGCTCTAAGTCAGCTTATTCTTTACTAAAATATATTTTATTTAACGCATGAACATTTATACCTATTTACTAGCAAAATTCTATAAATTCATACTATAACCTATAGATCGTTATGGTCATTTTTTTTTTTTTTTTACAAAATTTGAACCAAAAAGTAGCATAACACTTTCTCTCCATTATATTGTGAAGTGTCATGTGCATTCCTATTCTACTGCTGGAATAACAATTTATATAAATTTTAAGAAAATTCTAAAACATTTAGGAAGGCCAATTACTCCCACTCAAAAATCCCCTTCATCATCCCAGCCTGTCTTCCTGCGCAAACTGAGCCATAAGAAGTGGTGGGAAGTGAGGGAACCTGCACTGTTTCTCCACATGATCTAGTCTCATATCGTCACACGTGTCTGCACTTAAAGGCTGCTATTGACCATCATGACCAAATAACCATAGTCTTGCTTGGAGTCTGGCCATCTTTATCATAAATGATATAAAGATCATAAGTTCTGGCGGTAAGGTAGCATCTTCTTTGTAAAATCTGTTCTAGCTCTACAAGTTCAGTAGCAGATTTGGAAAAACACAGAATGAAGTGTTGGGGACAGATGAGGCCACCCTACACACACATACACACACACACACACACACACACACAGAAAAAAGTAGAAGCTTCTTACTCCTCTTCACATCATGCAGAGCATTTGTCAGGAAAAGACATGGCAATAGAATTGAGTGGGTGACACAAAATAGAAATGAAGCTCTTTGGTTTTGTTCTTTTTTTTTTAAGTTTTATTTATTTATTTGACAGAGAGAGAGAGAGTGATCACAAGTAGGCAGAGAGGCAGTCAGAGAGAGGGGGAGAAGCAGGCTCCCTGCTGAGAAGAGAGCCCGATGTGGGGCTCGATCCCAGGACCCTGAGATATGACCTGAGCTGAAAGCAGAGGCTTAACCCACTGAGCCACCCAGGTGCCCCTGGTTTTGTTCTTTTTAAAAAAATTTTTTTAATGAAAAACAGTACTAAAGTCATCATAACAATAGAAACAAATCTGTTTGGAAATAAGTCAGCCCATCCAGGCACTTAAACTGTGTAGTGAAAAATCTTATGCCTTCTAGCTCTGCCATTCCAAGTACCTTTGGAAAAGTAACTAGTTTACCTTCCCCATGGAATATTAGACAAGGGCCATATTTGCCAACAGATACTGTTGCAACATTCTTTATGACCCCTTGTAAAAAGTCCTAGAGAGACACAAGAAAGGACACATTCTAGAGGACACGAAGCAAGTGTTTCCGCTGCTAAAACCAGGAATCATCAGATACACTGTAAAGTTCTCATCAGTGCTTTTATAAACAAATCACAGTACACATTTTTGTAAGTACAATGGCATCTTGTTAGTAGGTATCTAATACTAAAGAAGTGTACCCTTTAACTCCATTTAAAGTTAAAGACAATCTGTAAAATGTAATGGAAATTTTACATCTTCTTTTATGTTGTTTTAAGGCTGCCTTTGTCTGTTAGCTAAACGTTTCTAAAGCTTAAATAGTTGTTATTTTAAGTCTGCAAAATAGAAATTGCTTTGACCTTTTAGGGTATTGTTTTGGATTTCGTTATCACAGTGAACTTTAAGGGTATGATTCTGTTTTCTATTATCAAATACCTCCTTCTTGCAGCCTCATAATAGAAAAGTCACAGTCCTTAGCTCCAATACCCCATAGAATAAATATGACTATAATTTAACACAAAGAGTGAATGGCAAGGTCAGACTTTAAAAGCCACATGGAGATTAGATTGGCACAAATGAATGTATGCATGTATTATATTCAATTGAACAGAGTCAAATTATGTATATAGTGTATGCATATCAATGGGTACTTTAGGGAAACTGTTCTCTTGGGTAGGAATTAGCTGTGGTTGACTGAGTTTTCAAAGTACAGCAAGGTTATTAAATCAACAATATAGTAAGACATTCCACTTAACCCAGATCATAAATGAAATCAGTTGTAGGTTGTTTATGTGTGTGATGTGGAAGACACAAACTGCCTTTCTCTTCTGGCAAGTGTACTGATAAAGAGAAGAGACGCATTATGGTCTTGCACTTGGAAATTATCCTACAGAAAGAGAGACACAAAGACAAAGACCATCAGTCAACGGTGTGATGTTCATTGTTCAAGGCAACCAAATGACAAGGGCTGTCTCAAACGTTCCCCGTTGGTTGTAGTTATAAAAAAGACAAGCAACCTTCTTGGACTCTCCTTCAGGCAGCCAGCCAGGTCCAGACAGAGAAATTCACTGCAGAACAGAACAGACCACTACACTCCATGTTCACACAGCCTGTCTGGCACCATGGAAATGTTTTGGCAAACAAGTTCTGCACTTCTGTGCAGTTCATTCAGGGGCCTTACACTAAGAACGGGGCAGTGGAAAGGGATGAGGCCTTCTTTGCTAGAGAGAATCTGAATATACCAAATGGCCAGAGCATCCTGTACAAATAGAACTGAGTTCTTCGGTTATATGCACCCTTGGGGGGCATTTGTCAAATGGGCTCAGATGGATCAGATTATTTTTTTCATGGTAAATAAAATGGAAGGCCTTATTTTAAAAAATTCCTAAGTCCACTTTCCTGAAGCCTGGAAACCCACAACAATGGGGTAGGATTAGGGAGAGGGCATCAAGGTAATGGAAATTCACAACCAAATTTCTGATTGGCATACATCTCTGATAGGGGGAAAACCAGCGTTCAGTTCAATAACATATGTAGTGCAGACCTAGTTATTTGAGAAAAGCAGGGTCTGTTGCATTCTTATCACAGTGAAGACCCAGGAGCAGAAGTTCAAGGTTTACTCACAACCAAGTGCGCTCATGACTGGCTTCCATCCTGACTAGACAATGCCCTTCCCAAAGTGTTCTCATTGGTTGAAGCTGATCTACCAACTGTTACTACTCTGACCATCCCCTTCACTGGAATTCTTTCTAGGCCACGGCCCTTAAGGAACCCAGGAAATTCATAAAACTGTCAGCTCCAATTTTTCTGATTTGGAGAAAGAGAGAGACAGAGACAGAGACAAAGAATTGACCATATATTTTGGATCTAAAGATGGAAACAATTTAGCTGTATTTTTCCTGTATGGAAAACTAAGCATTTTCCTTCTCTCGGAGCCAAAAGCAAGCAAAGAAGATGGGGGTGGGGAGTGGGGAGGTTCCATGTCTATGGTATGGTCCTCCTGAAGCATGCCCTAAGAGGTGTGACAGAGTGTTTCCTCCTCACCACCTCCCTCCTTCCCTCCCCCTGCATCTGTAAAGCCCTTTCCTTCAGTTTAGATCTAATCCTTTGCTCCACACATATGCTGCTTTTTACTATTGGTTTTGTTTTACAAGAGTCTTTTTTTTTTTTTAATATTTTATTTATTTGTCAGAGAGAGACAGAGAGCACAAGCAGGCAAAGTGGCAGGCAGAGGCAGAGAGAGAAGCAGGCTCCGCACTGAGCAAGGAGTCTGATACGGGACTCGATCCCAGGACCCTGAGATCATGACCCTAGCTGAAGGCAGCAGCTTAACTGACTGAGCCACCCAGGCATCCCTGTTTTACAAGATTCTTGAAGGTAGGGAGGAACCATTTCATATTCTGTGTTGCCTTTGTTTCCTGTGTCTTATCTACTGCAGAATATTTTGTCAACTGATCAGTTAATACAAATAAATATGGTGTTGCTCAGTGGATTCAGTTCTTTCTAAGCTAAGCAAGACTCCAGAGGGAAAAAAAGTATCTCTCAAATCCCACTCTTTTATTCCCTACTTTTTGTATTGAAAGACAGCCCCCAGAATGCAAGCTGGTGCAACTACTCTGGAAAACAGTATGGAGGTTCCTCAAAAAGTTAAAAATAGAGCTACCCTATGACCCAGCAATTGCACTACTGGGTATTTACCCTAAAGATACAAGTATAGTGATCCAAAGGGGCACATGCACCCGAATGTTTATAACAGCAATATCCACAATAGTCAAACTATGGAAAGAACCTAGATGTCCATCAACAGATGAATGGATAAAGAAGAGGTGGTATATATACACAATGGAATACTATGCAGCCATCAACAGAAATGAAATCTTGCCATTTGCAATGACGTGGATAGAACTAGAGGGTATTATGCTGAGTGAAATAAGTCAATCAGAGAAAGACAATTATCTTATGATCTCCCTGATTTGAGGAAGTTGAGAGGTAATGTGAGGGGCTTGGGGGTAGGAAAAGAATAAATGAAACAAGATGGGATTGGGAGGGAGACAAACCGTAAGTGACTCTTTTTTTTTTTTAAGATTTTTTTTTTTAATTTTTTATTTGACAGACAGAGATCACAAGTAGGCAGAGAAGCAGGCAGAGACAGAGAGGGAAGCAGGCTTCCCGCTGAGCAGAGAGCCCGATGCGGGGCTCGATCCCAGGACCCTGGGATCATGACCTGAGCCGAAGGCAGAGGCTTAACCCACTGAGCCACCCAGGCGCCCCCCGTAAGTGACTCTTAATCTCACAAAAAACAAACTGAGGGTTGCCGGGGGAAGGAGGGTAGGGAGAGGGAGGTTGGGTTATGGACATTGGGGAAGGTATGTGCTATGGTCAGTGCTGTGAAGTATGTAAACCTGGCGATTCACAGACCTGTACCCCTGGGGCTAATAATACATTATATGTTAATTAAAAAAAAAAAAACTAAAGAAAAGAAAAGAAAAGAAAAAGCCCCCAGTGTGGTTCTGTGGTTCTGCGCAATGGTCAAGCACAGCTCCTACTGTGGGGACAGCTGTGGGCCCAGCAACATGGGTGCTAACCCGTAGATTCTGGCAGAATGACTTGTTTCCAGGCAAAGAAGTGGGTGGATGAGTCTTTGCTTAATCATCTCCAGGGAAAGAAAAAGGACTGACAGGCTTCAGTGAGCTATTTCAGTTTCCAATTACTCTTTCATACAGGAAGTTCTTTTTCCTGTCCAATCAAAACCATTCTGCCACAAATTAAGCCAAATTTTCCTGGTTTTCTTCTTTTTTTGAGATAAATCAGAGGCAGGAGTCATCCTGCATTTCATACTGGCTGTGGGTAAAAATACATGGGTCTAGTTTAGATTGTTTAATGACATTTATTAAAATGAGCATGTTAACCAGGAATCCCATTCGAAGTCAGTGGGACCTAGAAGGGGAAAGAGACCTCATGTCTTGCTCTGAGAGTGTGTTAAATTCCCAAGTGGGGACAAAGAGGGTCCTGGGATAGTCTCTTCTTGGCCATGGTGTTGGATGTCCTGTTTTGTGTTGTTTGAGTAGTTGTATAGGAGAGAGGATATATTTGTTCAGCTGGTTTGGATGTTCGAGGCAGGCATGTGAGAGGGATTAGGTGAGGTTTCTGTGTAATAAAGGACAAAGAATCTTAAAACTCTCTCTTCCTCACCTGCCTGTATTAGGGAAAACACTCAATTCTGTCATCAACACTGTGACTCTTATACAGACAGGAACCACATGGAATATTTATACAAGATTGTCTGTTCTGTGGAATTTGTGGAAACCAGACCACCCTTCCTATGGGTCCACTGCCAATGTCCTGAAATAGCTCAGAGGGCCAGGACCTTTCCACTGTGGTATTTGCCTTTCTGTGTTGCTTACACCTGGGGGGGCAGGGGGAAGGAGGGTGACCTCCCACCATGCTTCACTGTGGCCTCTCCGGCCCCCAACTTGTTACTTCCTCTCACACCCTTTCATCTGCCCAAACTTGGGAGAAAAACAGAGAAGGGGAAAAAAGAAAATGGAGTCTGGGATGGGCCTTCAGCTAAGGACAGCCGCCTAAAGCTTTAAGCCTTTCTCAGACATCTCCAAGTATCTCTCCAATCACTGACCCACACAGAAAATTCTATGTTATTCTTTCCCAAGTTCAGATCTCCAACATGGATTGTATAATTCATTTTGCTTTATATTTCTGCAATGAATGTAATTCCCCTCATCTCCCTTCTACACACACACACACACACACACACACACACACACGCAAATCCTCTTAATAATTTACCCATATTTTAGAATTATAATAGAAACATAGCACACATCAGTGAATATACTCCTTGAGATTGTGACAACTAGTTGGAAATTTAGAGATAATCTAACCCAACCCTCTCACTTTTTGATTAAGAGATTCAGTTGGGTAAAATGACCTTCTCAAAATCACACGAATCATAAAATACGAAACTAGAAATTAGTGTAAATACTTTGTGTAGGACTGTCTGTAGGCTATGGCCCTTGCAACCAATCAATGACCAATAACTTATGTGACTTTGAAACAAAGTATTAGAACTCTCTAATAATTAGGAATGAAGAGAACAGAAATGAAAAAGAGATTTTGCCCCAGGCTCAGGTACACTCTGAAATGTTAAGTATGCTGAAACCCTGGGGAATATTAATTAAGGGAACTTTATTCTGGGCCAAAAGCACCTTTTGTTGTAATAGTCAAGACGAACTTCTGACCTTTCAGTTGGTCAAGGTTTTTTTGCCATGATTTAAATATTATGAAGTTTATGTGAGCCATTATCTGCACATTTCTTTGTTATAAATTACACTGAAAATGCTCCATAGCATTGCAAGAAGAAAAAAGGACCACTATCAATGAAATATATAGAGTTTTGCTGGTTGAATAAGCCAAAGGTTATTCAACAATGGATAAAAATTCAACCCCCAAACCATATGTATCCCTGCTAGTGTGTCCCCATTACCTCCTGTCATGCTGGGTTCAATGGATTATCCACCAATGACAATGACTAGTCAAGTTCAAAAAAGATATATTAAGAACCGGGGTACAGACGATCAAAGTTTTTAGAAAATGACATGATTTTGCAGAGATGCAAGATGTTGGAGGAGAATCCTGTTAGGAGTGCTTCTTTCTGTGAAATCCTAATGAGAATGTTTATTGTTAACAATTTTTTAAATTATTGTTCTACTTAAAAAAAAAAAAAAGCATAAGCAGTGATGAAAGTCAGTGGATTCCTCTGATCCTGTGCTGTATTAAGAAATACAATAGGGAAAATTAGGCTGGCTTTTTTCATTTTTTGAAATGGTTCAGAAGCCCTTGAACTTAAAGTCAATACATAAAAACGTCCTATTATCTTAATTATCAGTGGTCATGCTTTTTTTATGGAATGCTTTTCATTTCAGAGATGGTGGCTGCTTACTCAGCACTAGCAAATGCTAAGGGACACATTTACACTAACCCACTATACACTAGTCTTCATGGATAATTGAAATCCACATTTTTTTCCAACTCTCTTTCATCTTTGAGGTCATCGGGAGGTACTGTCAAGGGATTAATTTATCTCCTAGGCAATCACATATTTTCCCATTGCTTCAGACCAGTTCTTCTGATTGATGTCATTTTCATGTTCGTGAGCTCTCCTATCCACCTTTTGGCAGGACCATAATGACATAAACAGGATACCATTTTAGGACGTAAGGCATTTGGGTCCAAGTCTGAACCCTGAAATATACTGGGCACCTCCGACAAGTCACCTTACCTCTCTATCTTGTTTTCTTCATCTGTGACATGATAGCATTGAATTCGACAAAATGTACATTTTCTTCTAGTTTTAGCACTCACTGTGTTTGAAATGGCAAAAAAAAAAAAGAAAGAAAGAAAGAAGGAAGAAAAGAAAGAAAGAAAACTTGCAAGCAGAAGGGAACAAAAGGGCAGGGTTAGGCCACGTTACAGACATTTAATGCCTGCATAGTTGGCAGTTAGCAGCACCAGAGAAACCAAGCCTTGCCTGCTGGAGTCATTTTAACCTGGAGTGAAAGCATTCACCTTCTTGCTAAGACAAGACCTTAGTTCATATCAAATAATACAGCTCCTCCAAAAGCAGACTTTGAATTAGTCTGCTTTTTTTTTAGCAAGAATTCCAAGGTATAATCAGGATTGGACCACGATTTAATCACAAAGTGAATCACTATATCTAACTTCTTCCAAGATCATTTTCTATATTAACCCAGGAATTTTTATCCTTTGTATTGTCCCTTTCTAGACTCTTAACTAGCTTTTGAAACAAAGCTGAAACTAACCTTTGCAATTGTACACTGTGGTGGGAAGCACGACTCGGCTAAGGGCAAGTTTTCTAACCATTTAGGGCTCTGGGAAATTCTGCTTGTGTATGTTTATATACAAATGCTCAGTCATTTACACTGAGAAATCCATACCTAGACATTTACCTGATGAAATCAGTTTTCCCCAGTAGCTATATTCCTGGCAATCCAACCCAAAACAGAAGGCCTCTTTACAGGAATCTGAAGACAGAGCTTACAGCAGACGGCCGCTCACAGGATCTCAGAATCAGAGCTATTCTGGAGAAGCCCAAGAGAGAACTGCCTTTGGCGTCGGGCAGGCGGAACATGGCACACTTCTGTCAGTCGGCCCTGGAGCTGTCATGGAGCCCATGAGGTTCTTATTGAGAGGTCATGACAATTAGAACGAGGATCAGAATGTGGCTTATGAGAGGCAGCTGACTCAGTTCCCTTGCGTGCGAGGGACACAGGCCTGGAGGTTGATTTCGCCTCACAGCCAGTTATGCAGTAGCGAAGCCCCCGTACATTTGCCTTCAAGATTCTCAGCAGACTGTCCCTGCCCCCTTGGCAGCTGCTCTCATGCTCTTGGGGGCAGCGTGATGTAGCAGGGCACAGCCAGCTGCACGAATCCAGCAGACATGACCGAGTGCCTGGCCGCCATCGGGCCGCGTACGGTCCCAAGAATGATGAGCTCCAAGAATATGGAGCTCATCATTCTCAGTCCTTATCCCTTGAGAAGGATTAGCTCAACCTGAGTTTCACAGAGACCTTCCTGGGGCAAGTAACGCCCGCAGGGAGCGTGGAGAGAGCCATGTGGACAGACTTGGGGAAAACTTTCCAAAGGAGACCTAGAAAGGGGCAGAGTCTGGAAAGTGCTGTCTCTAAATGGAAAGGCGGGCAGGTTGGTGTGAACAGAGCATGGGTTGACACATTTTTTTAAAGGGCCAGACCGTGGGATGCCTGAGTGGCTCAGTCGTTAAGCCTCTGCCTTCGGCTCAAGTCATGATCCTGGGGTCCTGGGACTGAGTCCTGCATCGGGCTTCCTCCCCGGCAGGAAACCTGCTTCTCCCTCTCCTACTCCCCCTGCTTGTGTTCCCTCTCTTGCCCTTGCTTGCTCTCTCTCTCTCTCTCAAATCTTTAGAAAAACAAAAATAAAGGGCCAGATCGTAATTACTTCAGGCTTTGTAGCCCTAGAGCACTCAACTCTGCTCCTGTTAGAGAAAAGCAGCCCTGTACAGTTGGGTGTGGCAGTATTCCAATAGAGTCTGGTTTCCAAACCAGGTGGCTGGTGATAATGGGCCCAGAGGCCGTAGTTCGCCGGTCCCTGGAGAAGAGCATCAGTTGCGTGAAGGGCAGAGCGAGCGTGGTGATTTTAAGGTCAAGGGCCTGCTGTGATGGGGCTCCTTCACCAAGTCAAGCAGGTTGGATTTGTGGGAAATGAGCAGCAGTTAAGGCCACAGTTGCCCCTATGAAGCCAAAGGCTAAAGGGCCTTAGTAATCCTTGCTAAAACGCAGAAAGGAAACCCCATGCCAAGCAAAAGCACTGGCAATTTCATTTCTTCTCTCAGAAGGCCCAGGGTCCTTCCAAGGCCTTGCCTACACAGTTGGCACCGTTGGAGTTTCCAAGCTAAGCCAGGCTCTTTCCTGAATGTTACTAAAAGCACCAGTGTCTCTTTCTAGTTCTCTCCACAGGCCTTTGGAGACAAAAGCATAATGAAAATTTTTAGGTTTGTTCAAGAGCAGAGGAAAGGGAGAAGGGGTTCTAGATAGCGCCAGGGATCTTCTCAACAGAATACATGTGTTTTCTTCACTTACATAGAGATTAGGGAAATCACAAGGATTTATGCAAATATGTTTTCCATTACATTACCATTTCCTGTCTCTATTTGCAGACTCCCACTGCAACCATATTTGCTCTGAATTCAACTGAGAATAATTTGGCTTGTTCCTTTCATTGTATGACAGTTTTGCTGGCCCCCTGCCACACAGTCAGAATGTACCCTAAGTAAAAAAGTATCTGCACTCTTCTTGTAGCTCTGGGTGAGACAGGAAATTGGGGGGGGGGGTGCCAACTCTTGGAGGAGTATAGCAAAGTTGGCTCTAGCTAGGCAAAGAAGAAGTGAATGAATTCTTTTGGTGACCAAATTCTCCTTCTAAAACAAAGAGTCCTACAGCTTGAGGGAGGGAAAAGGGGAAACCAACACTACCCCAAGAGCCTTCCGTGCTTTGTCTCATTTGACATTCCCAACAAACGTGGGAAGAGTTTAGTGTTGGCTCTGTTTTCTGATGAGGAAGCTGAGTCTTGGAGATGGCTAAGCTAGGCTTCCCTAGGTCAACATGATTATCTTTTCAGTGTACATTTTTTGCTCTTATAAATTAAAACAGTTATTAAATTTATGAGTCAGCATCATCAAGATTGAGATAGTATCTAAAGGTTATTGGCATGCAGTTTCCACAGTATTGCTAGAAGTCAGCACTGATTCATAGTTTCCCAGGGATGATGGGACTTCAAAGGTTATCTAAACTAAGCATTAGTGGGGAGCAGCTGGAACCTTGCCCAAGCTGGTAATGGTAAACCTATGAACTCCTCTACCACTGGAAATGTTAAGTGGTGATATAGCTGGCAAAGACACCAATTAAAAATGACCCCTATGCGCTGAAGAAGATGGTGGGAGTTTTCAGCACATGGTACTTGTTAAGGATCTTTGACTATCTAAAAGCTTTAGACAACTGGGGAGCTACATAAGCAACTTGAAATCTCTATGCAGCCTCTCAGGGTGTTGCCTAAGGAATAGCAGCTCTATGGTTGTAAAGGCTATTAGGGATACCTACCTCATTTACTTCCAGAGGTGAGAAATGCTGACTCCAGCGTGAATTCCGTCTCCAATGGGAGCCAAAATGCTCTGAATAAATGGAAAAAGGAGCATGAGTATAATTGTGAAAGAAAACCCCCCAAATACATGGGCCTTCACAAAGAGTGAGGCCTTTCCAAAAACCTAGAGAAGTTTACTTCATAGAATATGACTTTAGACCTTGAATTTATACCATGGCCACTGAAAGAGGAACACGTCCACCAGGAGATAGAGGGGATGTTCGTGGATAGTTCCTTAAGATAAACGTTTCCTCAAATGTCAAGGCAACTCTGACCATTGTAAATTATTTGGGGAGAAAAGTGTAATTAGATTCAACAATCATGAAATAAGACTAGGATAGGTTTATAAAATTTAACACAACCATAGGCATGAACTATATGTCAAATCGCTGTTAACACTGATTAAATCTTTAAAATATTAATCACCTTTTGATTTCACTGCAACCATTATCTATGGAAATATTTAGTCATCAAATGAAGGCACTTCATGGCAAACACCAAATGCTAAGTCACTCGTTAATCTACTTTTAATCTTAGCAATTGCAACTGGTGAAAAATAAGTCAATGTTTAAAAAAATGTAAACCATCGACAGAAAAACTGGATGTTCTGCTAAGCTGCAGATGGTACTCTCTCTCTTTATCTTCAGAGGTGCAGAATACAGACATGAAAAGCATGGAAGCCTGTCATTATCGAGTCTGTCAGCAGTTTGGGCTTTCCCAGTCAGGACGATCCACTGTCACAACTCCAAGACCTTTACAGTTTGACTCCGATGCTGTGGGTGGCACTGTGAACTCTGGCCCAGTCCTTGCTAGACACTCAGATTTGGGTACCCACACTACTCTCATTTTGTCATAGTAATTTTGGAGCTAAATTTAAAAAAACCACTGTGAAATTAACATACCTTATTTAAGATACGGGCAAATCATGTTGTGGGGGGAAAAAAGGATTTGAAGTATAGATGGAAGAGTATTCCAATTTCCTGAGATATTTAACTTGGTTCTATCTGACTGGTGGGGTTATGGATGACTTCTCTTTTTCATGCGTTCTTAATTCAACAAATACTAGTTTAATAGTCAGGAAAACATTTTTAATACTCTGTTTTTAATAAAACATATAAGAAAACTAAAGGTGTTAAGCATGGAAAGTGTTCAAACGTAGACACTCAACCGACTGAGCCACCCAGGTGCCCCTCATAACACCAAGTCTAGAAAACCGAAGGAAAATACACATGCGATGATTATAATTTATAAAAATATGTATACTTGTGGCCAAAGATTATAAGGAAACACAAAGAAATGAAAATAATTTTGTCTGAGTCATGATTATGAGTGAAATTTTCCAAAACAGAAGTTTATGTTTTATTTCACAAAGGAAATTTCTTTTGATAAAGTGCTCTAATATACAATGTTTTCTTCAACAACTTAAAGTTATTCAAAATATATTAGATGATATGAAACTGGAGCAATCACTCTTTATTTGCATCCTAGATTGGGTAGGTTAGCCTCTTAGAATGTGTTAGCGTCTGTATTCTGAGAAGAACATAGGAGTAAAGGTTCATGATTGAGATCCTACAATTAGATAATACACTGAAAGCACAAATAGCAAAAGAAACAGTAGATACATTGCGCTTCGTCAAAATTAAAAACTGTTATGCTTCAGAGGATATGGAGAAATGAGAAAAGACAGTCTACAGAAAGGGAGACTCTATTTGCAAGTCATTTGTCTGAAAAGGATATTTATAAGACTATTTAAAGAATTACTACCACTCAGCAACAAAAAGACAAAATGGAAAAAAGGACTTGAATAGTCATTTCTCCAAAGAAGATATACAAATGGCCAATAAGCCCATGAAAAGATGCTCAACAGCATTCGGCCATGAGGAAAACGCAAATCAAAGCCACAGTAAGGAACCATTTTACCCACTATGATGGCTATAATCAAACCATGGACAGTAACAGGTAGTGGTGAGGATGTGAAGAAATCAGAAACCTCACACTAGGTTGGAAGAAAGGTAAAATGAAGCAGCCACTGTGGATAACTTTGGCAGCTCCTCAAAAAATTAAACATGAAGTGACCATAAAACCCAGAAATTCTCCTCCTAAGTATATCTGCTCAAGAGGACTGAAGATATATGTTCACATAACAACTTGTACAGAAATAGTTATAGCAACATTATTTATAATAGCCAAAAAGTAGAAACCACCCAAATGCCAGTCAACCGATGAATGAATCAACAAGGTGTGACATATTCATACGATGGAATATTATTCAGCCATAAAAAGGAATGAAATACTGTTGTGTGCTGCAGGAGGGATGAACCTTGGAAAATTCTGTGCCGGATGAAAGAAGCCAGACACAAAAAACCACATACTACACAATCCCATTGATACGAAGTATCCAGAATAGGCAAACCTGCAGACAGAAAGCAGATGAGTGATTGCCAGGGGATGGGAGGAGGGGGAATGCAGAGTGACTGACTGCTTCATGAGTAAAGGATTTCTTTTTCAAGTGATAAAAACTGGACTTAGATAATGCCAATGGTTGCACAACATTGTGAATGTGCTAACACACACACACACACACTGAATTACATGCTTTAAAATAGTTCAAATGGTGAATTTTATGTTATATGAATTTTATCTCAATGTTTTAAAAAATGGCTTGTAAATACATGAACGCTGCAAGTTTTTCAGATTTATTTATAAAGAACTGTTCTGTCTCAAAACCAAAGAATTTCCATCGGAGTTCTGAATTGAGAAGTTATTCCATTTCATTTTACCATGTCTCCGGCCGAGAAGCTTTAAGTCTGTTTGCCCATAACTAGGAAAGGAAAAGAGTCCCTCCTGTCCCAGGCAGCCAGGATGGCATGTGACTAGGCTCAGACAATATAATTCTCTTACCCACAGTTTTGAACCTAAGGGACATGACACCAAGACTCACGGTCAGTTTGTAAATTATTCCTGAAGGCTATGGCAGCACCAGTAGTTGGCAGAGGCAGCCACCTGTGCTCAGCTGGAGTCCTGTGGCTTATCCTGGATTCCGGTCTATTTGTCCAGCTCCCCTGTGTCAGTCAGTCTACGGGAGGTGAGCATAATCTCCCACCCAGGAATTTCTTTGTATGTCAAAAGAGATGACACAGTACACGCATCAGTGAATATGAACAAAATGTATGTAGCATTCACAATAAAATGGGATTCCCACGAAGGGAAAGCTTACTCCTAGAGCTTGGGGCTTTGGGGTGGGAAGGGGGTGGAGCTAGGTTGGGGCTCTGCACTGGGCCAGAGGCTGAGGCTGCACTGATTGAGATTCTTAGCTGCCAACAGAAACATGGAACATCCACGGGTCTTCTTAACTGGGTTGCCCAGATGTAGGGAAGCAGGGTGGGGACCTAAAAGCTGGCAGCGGTCAAACATGGAAAACGGAGTCACGTTCTCCATTACGTGCCCTTTTTGTCATCCTGGTCCTCAGTCCATAGAGCCGAATCTATGAAATCTTGAAGAATCTTCCTATGGATTCTTTTTCATATTAAGTTAAACAGACTTGACTTCTGTTGCTTACAGGCAAGAATCTTGACTGATACCAAGAGAGCCAGCAACTCTGAAAAACTATTACATGCAATTTCAGATTAAATAGCCAAGCAAGCATAAAGCTTTAAGCACAGAAAAATGAAAAATGATTTCCACAAATGCATGTTCTTTCTGCAGGAACAATTATGACAAGTCTCATGGGTCACAGTGTTGGAAGATGTCTTAAGGAGTCATTTAGTTCAGCCTTGGACACAAAGTTGATTCGGGTACATAGGATTCTAGAGCTTGAGGAGATCCAAAAGACTTAAATTAAAAAAAATAAAAAGAAAACTTTAATTTAATGATGAGAAAACCGTCACCAAGAACTAAGTGCTTTTCCCAGTCATATCAAGAGTTAATGAAGGATCAGACAGCAGGCATTCAAACACTTGTAATCAAGGGACTCTTACAGATTTTCCGAACTCAGTTCAAGAGGCTTTCTCATGCCATGGTGCTAGGAAGGACAGAATCTCCCTTCACATCCCATAAAGGCTTTATGCTGCATCAGTTCCGCAGTGCTCTGTGTCTGCCTTGCTCATTTATGTCAGCTAATGCATTGATGAAGTCAAGGCTGTGGGCTCGAGTCTGGAGTGAGGAGCCAGTTTGGCTCATGTTCCACAACACGGCGTCCAGATGTTGGCTGGCCGTGCTGTAAAGACAAGACCTTGCTGGGGCACCTCTGTAAATGTGCGTGTATGGTTCAGCGAGGTTCATGACCAGAACACAGGACAGATGCATGCTCCCAAGGGGGCTGAGACAAAGACATGGCACCAGCTTTACAGATAAAGGATAGATTATTAAATCCTTTGCTTTAAAAAAAAAAAAAAAAAAGCGTATTTGACAGAAAACAGAAGAATTCCGTTGCTAAATATAACAGCTTTGCCCGTTTAGGAAACCCCCACTATCTTATGGTAAATGTTGGGTATTCTTTTACTTGTGAACATTTCTATTCCTCCTCTGTTTCCTACTCCAGACCATGCCTGCCCTTTACAAAAGGAAAAGGGGGGGGTGGTTCAGAGAATATTCCATTGCCATGGCCCTACCTGCAGTTTCCAGCACCCACTCACCAGTCTTCTGTTGGTGGGATAAGTTTGGAAAGAACCAGGAACACCAAATGAATGCATATAATTGACTCAGTCAATTCAAAACAATGAAAGATGTCACTCTGGGTTGAATGAATTAAGAATTACTTGGAGAAAGAACAGGTTCTTGTAGAGTGAGGAGGATTTTTATGGAGAGAGGGGAGTGTGGGAGGCATCCCAGGATTGGAGGAACCATTTATAAACCAAGGCACAGGGAGAAGGGTGTGCGAGGCATCCTACAGAAAACTGACTGACAAGGAAGGTGCATTTAGGAGAGAAGGAGGAGATGCGTTTGGAAAAACAGTAGGCTCTGGCCATATTGTGGGGAATTCTAGTGACAGGCTAAGCAGTGTGCTTAGTGCTTAGTGCTTAATGCTCTCTGTAGGCAGTGGGAACTGTTTGGAGCTTTTTGAGCAGGAAAAGAATGATGATCCCAGCCATATTTAAGGAAGAAAAATCTAACAGTGGTTCATAGGCTGCTTTGGAAATGGGCAGCAGGGAGACTAGAAATTGCATTAGTTCAAGCAACGGTGATGAAAAGCGACCTAACACCAAAGGGAGATCTGCCTCCCTGACAGACATGGGCAGAGAAGGAGAAGTTACTTTTCCCTGTCAGGAGGCAGTTCCAGGTGTCCTGACCAAGTCCCAGAAGACATCCCTTTACTTCAGACCAAGATACCAAAGACCACCACTCTGTTCAACGAACCTGGCACTGTCCACACACAGGCATCTGAGCGAGCGAGCGAGCCTGATCCACGGAAGACATGCCACCCTGGACCACACAGTGCTTGGCCACGGTTTGTGCTTAATGAGTCTTTGTTAGATAAGAGGCTGTCATGAAAACCAAAGTGTGTTTGACAGAAAACAGTGAAGAATCCCATGGGTGCCTTCATCTACCTTGTCTGGTACCCACTCAACCAGGTAGGATCTGACATCCATGAAAATCAAATCTCTGCCGCAAGGTGATGGGCTCCTGCCTGTAGCCGCACTGAGCCTGGGCTCCCAGCCCACTGTTTCCCTCCAGATGAGGAAGTGGTTTCACCTGTCGCCGGGCCACCCGTGCTGCAGGAGACCCTCCTTCCAGCCCCACACATGCACCCCATCAGATGGGGCTGGGGTGGAAAGGAAGAGATATGAGAGCGACATATACATTTTACTGTAAAATCTTTTAACTAGACTACGAATCTGTCTTAAGACTCTGGGTCACTTCCAGTCCATGTTTATTCAGGTCTACAGGTTAGATGATTCTGCCTGAATTACACAGCCCTCCGAGTTGAATGGGTGGTCTAATGGCTGACATAATCGTGGACTATACTGTCTGTACAGTTCCTATTATCCAAAGACACAGATGCTACACTTCCCTAAAAATCCATAGAAGCCTTTTCCGCAGACCCTGACATCTATCCCACCACATTTGGGATAATAATCCTCTTTTCTGTTCCTGCCTACATCCAACCCATTTAGGCGTAGCAAGTCTTCCTTGTCACAGAGCTTTATAATCTCTTGATCTGTCTACCCATAAGCCCAACAGGGGAAACTAGGTCTTGGCCTTGACAAAACTGGTAAGGGAAAGAACGAGATGATGCTTAGGATGTGGGCATAAACAGCAGGCATACGCTCTGGGCTCAGCAAACAGAACAAGAAGGTGCCAAGTCATTGGATCCCAGAGCCCAGAGGAGAAGCAGAGAGACCAGGTGAGCCAGGAGGAAAGATTCAAGTCTGCTCAGCAAATCCTTCGCTTTAGACAAGTAGGAACCTCAGCCAGCAGCCACCCCTTCCTGTTTCTCTCCCCCCACCGCCACCTCCCAGCTCTGGAGCGGCCAGAGGACCCTCCGTCTACTGGGGCAAATTCTCTTCATCCGCGATTCCTCCCTTCAGCCCACGGCCGAGAAATGCGAGGGTTTAAGTGGCAAGAGCATTTCTGGCACGTGCGTGGAGTCAGGGGAAATCACTGCCTGCTCAAGTTTGCCGGAATGTTCAAGAGGCTGGTTTCATTTGATTAAAAGCTCCATCCTCCAGGAAAGAAGCCAGGTCAGTGGGGAGCCTGATTATGAGTTGAATTCCACAGGGAAGCATGAAGACAAGTGAGGGTTTGGGCTCCGCTGCTATCAAATACAGCTGCGTTTATCCATAGGGAGCGCCGAACCTTTTCAGCCCCAGGCCATGCTCTGGGCACAATCCTGTGATCCCGGTGAAAAGCAGACTAAGAACAGACAGGTTACGCTCAATCCCGGCTGATGCTTCCTAGGGGCATAGTCAGGGAATGTACCAGGCACATGTCCAAGGAAGAACTGTGCTTGTTTGTTCGATTTCGGGTCCCGCCTTGGCATGCTCCGTGCTGCCGAGTTAATCTGGGTGCCAGGGACGAGTGCATTTGGACAAGGTTCTGCATCCTGGCCTGCCCCTAACGGAGCAGCTCCAGGAGTGTCCCAGGGTCCCTCGGGCCCTCCCTGCCATTTGCAAGTCAGCTAAAATTGCCGACTCAAGTCCCAAGACTTCACTTTTGCAGCATCCTCCCCAAGATGTCTTCATACCTCTAGAGCTCTTCCGGTGACACGGTCCTCTCTGCTGAGCGACATCCTGCCTTCTTACAAGGTTCTGCCTCACTTTGCCAAAGACAGGTAACTGCCTGATTTCTTTGGGGGAAAAGAGTAAAACGAAACCCAAAAACCCGAGCCATGAGAAGGACACACAGGCATAGTAGACTTTAAGAAAGAGCTGGGTGTCACAAGGAGAGAGTCACAGTGCACCCAACATGGCAAGACACCTGAGAAGTGTACAGTACGTGCTCCTAACCTCATTTCAGGCTCCCTGTCTCTGGGCTCTGCTCCCCTGGCCCTTCGCTGAGCTGCAGAGTGTCCCTAGTGATGGCTCTTCTCCGTTCCTCTCTTCCTTCCTTCATCTGCTTCATCCTGGGAAGGAGCACATGTCTGCCTTAGCCCCTGGAGTATCCCTGTCTAACTGAAGCCATCATCCAGATACCCTTCCAAAGACAGTTGGTTCTTGCTGTCCGCAGGAGCTGGTTATGTTCTGTAAAAGCCCCGGGTGCTCTGCATTAGGGAATGCTGAGCCGCTCCTCCCCGGAGAAGTATGGGGTTCGGTTCTTACAAGCCTCTGGTCACATTTCTTCAACCAGTCAGTACATAACTTTGTTTTACATGCAGTTTTCTTTAAAAGACACATTCTTTCAGAGATTCTGCTGATTCATTAGTGACTCACGAACTAATGAACCCATGGCCATGAACTAATTCATTCATGAACTAATGAACCCAGGCACCCTAATGGGAGCCTGAATGAAATGTATGTAACCCCCACATTTTCTCTGCGAGACATACTACAGTTTTCTCGGGCTAAGGACAATACACAGCACTCCGGCACTATGCTTGGGGTTACTGTAAAGCAAAATCACCAAGAAAAACACAAAAATAGGGGGAAAATAAGTGTGTCACTAAGTAGACATCTAAAGGGACAACTTGTTGACCATTTGAGAGCCCAAAGACAAAGGCAGAGCATTGCCTCAATCAGCCTCAGCTGGGAACGCATACCTCCAATAACTTAATTTTTTTTTTTTTCACTGCTCTGCAGATGGCTCCGAATGACTGCAAAAGAACTACAAGTATTGATTTTCTAGTTACACACATATTTTAGCAAGTAGGTGGATTGAAAAATATGCAATGGAGCAGATAATTGGGATCAACTGTGTGTCCTTTTCTGAGAAGCACCATGGTGGCAACTGTTAACGTAACGGCTTCTCCATTTTGTCACAGAGTTATTGGCCTATGATTTCACTTGAAAAATCGCTTCTACTGTCTGCAGGAGATCTATAAACCAGTGCCTGACTTAGGAAACCTGATCCGTGGCTCATTCAAGTGGTGATTATCCGTCTGGGCCCGTGGCAGGGGACTAGTGAAGTTTGCCAGCCAGGTTGAGTCATAGCGAAAGAGAGAAGGGTCTTCCCACATCAACAGAACAGAGTCCAAAAATGGGGATGTCACCTGGGAATGTTACACAAAGTGGGGATGTCCCATGGTATTTCATAGATTTCTATTTGGCAGAGAAGATGATCTCAAGGTCAGGATTTCATTGTCTGTAGGACATTAACCAGTTTTGTATCTAAGCTAGGAATCTTATTTTAGAATTCCTTTTTTCCAAGATGCCTCTGTGGCAGCCCTCAAGAGTCTTATCGTCCCATTCTGCAAGCCCGAGGGGCATTCTTCAAACCTTTCAGGGCCTCTGGGGATGTCCTGCAGCGTGTTGCAAACCTCGGGAATATCCTCTTGTTTCAATTAAAAGACAAGAGCTACTGTAATGAACTTTGGTGTTTGTGTTGAAAATCAGCACCAGTTTCTCATTCTTGTGAAAAGTTTACCCTGAGGCTCCGCGATCAGCACTGGGTGAAATGCAGTAAACTCAAACCGATGATAGGTTTACTGCAAGACATTCTCTGTTTTTGGAGCTACACCAAGGTTCCCAGGTATGCGGCCACTAACTGCTTTCACAGCTCCCCTCTGTTTGCTTTCAGCCATTAGACATAATTGAAGGATAGAAGGTGGGTGTGGGAGCATGTGTGTTATTTTCATTTTAGTTATTTGAACAGCATTTACAAGCCTCAGCCTTTTGTGGTCTACCGAGCATGATTCTTGGCTGTGGAAACCTGACACCAGCTCGTCCTCCAGCAGCCGACCACGGGCATGTGTGCCGTCGGATTTACAGATGGCATTTCAATCACTTAGCTTACACCTTCCTCCGCTGTCACCACCATTCTGACAGAAATGAGTTACATTTGCTCCATTTTGCAGAAGGGCGAAAGGCAACAGCAGCTTGCCAAGTTTACACAGTCGGTGGGAGCAGCATCTAGTCCGAGGTCCAACAAATAAAAAAAATGACTGCAGATGTTAACCAAAGTGGAGCTTTTTAATTTGAGAATTATTTGATATGTCTGTTCATTTGCTAAGAAAAATGACTGCAAACTTGGCAATATAGCAACACCGAGACCATGCTCTCTCGATGTCATATCAGAGCATTGTTTTAACAGGGTCGCCCGAAAGATTATATACTTATTTAGGGCAGTGGTTTTTAAACTTGGCTTCACATTGGAGATATCTGTGGGTCTTCAAAGCTACAGATGCCTCGCTCCTACTCCCAGGCATTCGGATTTAATGATAGAGGGTGATATGATGAGCTGAATAACGTCCACACCCAAAGACACCCACCATCCAATCCTCAGATCCTGTGACTGTGTCACTCAATAAAATGATAAAAGAGATTTTGCAGGTGTGATTAAGTGAGGGATCTTGAACTGGAGAGAGGATCCTGAGCAATCCAGGTGAGCTCAATGTCATCACAATGCTCTGACAAAGGGAGGCGGGAGGATCAGACTGGAGCAAACAGAAGCAGCGGTGAGAGAAGAGGAAGGGGATTCTCCGCTCTTGGCTTTGAAGATGGAGGAAGGAGCCACAAGACAAGTAGTACGAATGGTCTCTGGAACCTGGAGCGGGCAGAGAGTAGACTCTGCCTGGAGCCTCCAGAGCCTCTGGAGGCACATCCAGAGCCTCCAGCCCTGGAACCCCACGTGAGGCTTCTGATTTCCAGAATTGTAAAAGAATAAAGTCATGTTGCCTTAAGCCATTATGTTTGTGGCAGTAGTGTACGATAAGATGAAATGATGCAGGTATGACCTTGGGCATCAAGATTGACAAAATCTCCCCCAAATGACTCTAATGTGCACCAAACTTTGGGCATCCACCGATTGAACGAAATTTATTTGCATTTGGTTTTGCCATTAACTATTTGATCAGAAACAGCCACTACTGTGGTTCCATGATAGATGGAAACAGATTCCTGTAAATATCTACTTTACAGAAAGGTCTAGAAGATGACATTGGGGTCATGATTTTATGGTTCCATGGGGCATTTACTGGTTTTATACCTAATCCACGAATTTTCATTCCTTTTTTCCTCCCAAATGCCTATAAATATCTAGTTCTTCCAAATGCTTCTGGAACCAACTTTGCTTTCATGCTAGCTCTCTCAGTCAAATGCATTTTTGGCTCGTGTTCATTCTGTATTTTTATGAGTGTCATGCCTTTAGCTCTTTGAAAATATACTTGCACATATTCAATAATAAATATTTGTGTGGGGGCAAAAACAAGATGTGAGGTGCCAGTCTCCCCCTTGGAAGAACCAGAAGTAAGGTTGAAGAGTTGCTTCAGAAGTTATGGACGTAAAGCCAGCCACTGGCGCTGAGGCCACGTCTGTTGGAGCAGGGACGAACCATCTCCTGCAGCCCCCTGCCTGGTTCTCAGGCTGGCTTTCCGTCTCCACTCTGCTGCTTAGGAGCTGTACCATCTTAAGATCTTCTGGAAGTTTCGGTTTCTCCATCAGAAAAATTCTAATGATCTTGGCATCACTGGAGGCACTGAGCAAGAGAAGGCACATCAGACATAGGCCTAGGGAACGCTCAGGGTGAACTGGACCCAGATGACTGAGCTGTGCTGCCTATAGCGTGCCCTCTCCTTACCTCTGGCTTACCTCTCCCTACCCATGACAGTAGGGACACCCCTGACCAAAAGCGCAAATTCCCTTCCCAGCGGGTCTCATTTTGTCCAGGTAGAAATTTCACCCAAGGAAGAAGCTGACCCCATCTGCCCCTGCACTCAGGCAGCCTGCAGGGCTTTTGAAGCCGATGACCTACATTTCATACTCGGAAGATGATGCCATCATTGGCCTGCATTTCCTTTGACTTTCTGCCATTCAGGTATTACCCTCTCACTGATAACGCTGGGCCTGGCTTCAAATTACACTCTGGCAGCTCTATGGGAATTAATGGGATTTATATTTCTCCTCATAATGATCTCTCAACATGGCTGAAAGAGTGGTCACTGCGTCCAGATGAGAAGACTGCGACCATGCGTTGAGGTCTCAGCAGAGGCTCCGTTAGCTTCCAGCTCTCCTCTGCTGAGCCTCAAGTGACAGCACGTCCACCAATATATACAGGCCCTCCCCAGTGCTGAAGACCCCCGTATCTGGCAGGGAGTCTGTGAAACTCTCCCATGAGCTCCCTCATGGGAGAGTTGAATGGTTACAGAAGCTTGTACCTGGGACCTGGAAGGAAATCAGGCCCAGCAGAGTCAAATGATTAGGAATCTGGAGAGCTTGAGTTCAGGGATTAAATCCCTACTCTGTCAGTTAAGCTACCTGTGAGTCAAGAGAACTAGGAATGATAACCATGCAAGGAATTTTGACCAGATAAAGTACCAGATAGGTAAGGTCTCATTTAGGGTCACCCAGAGGTTATGTAGAAAATCAGTGAAGCAAGACTTCATCCATCACTAGATGGGAGAGAACAAAAGCAAACGCTTAACATTACGGAACCTAAATGAGAACAGAAGTCCCTCCTTTGGGTAAATCATGTGGATGATCAGATAGGTTCACTTATAAGTATGAAAAATCCACCAAATAATTCAACTGGTCAGTTATTCAACAAACATTGACTGACAGTTTGCAAATAACACCAGGCAATGTGCCAAGTAAAGAGAAGTAAAAAGTCTACCCAACCCCACAGAGTCCATAGTCTCTGCGGTGAACCCAAGAAATGCTACTCGGGAGGTATGTACCTGGTGCAGTGGGGTCGTAGGAAGGAATGCTGTCCTACAAGAGGCTTCTACAAATCATGATTATCTTATGTAATTTCACATCTACTTCTGTGTATATAGTTAAATAGCCCTATTTTTAGGCACCGAGAAATAAGTCCTTTTCTCTCCTCTAATTTTAGTAGACTCTGAAAAATGCTGGGCAGTATTTATTTTCCGGAGGCAAGACACCACATAGGGAAAATTTGCTCTGCATCCTTCGAGAGATCTGAAGCCCCGGCTCAGGTCTTGACCAGGAGCAGCTCGGCACTGGGGGACCTAGCCTGTCGTAGAGATGCGGTGAGCTCTGGGAAGCAGAGCCGCAGCTGGGCTCTCCAACAGCAGGCCCGTGCCCCTCACTGCGGTGAGATCGGCACAGCCACCCCGCCCCCGCACCAGAGCCAGCTCCCGGGGAGAGCGCAGGCTTACCCCCGTGGCAGTGAGCCCGCAGCCCCACATGTGCACCTGCCGTGGAAGCTGCTCTCAGAGAGGAAGAGAGAGCCCTGAGCTTGTTCCTTTGCTGTCAGCAGCCAAGAGACAAGTGAAGGAAGCAGAACCACCACATATAGCAGATTTGTTTCCAGGTAGAAGGTGTATTTTTTACGTATTCGAGTATATTCCATTCTGCTGTGCAAGGTAAGCATACACATAGGATGGACGAAACCCATAAGCTCTGTTAGGTATTAGACCGTGTTAAATAGGGCCCACCCCCAAAATTCACATTCACCCGGTATCTGCGAATGGGACCTTTTTTGGAAATAGGGTATTTGCAGGTACAATGAGTCACAATAAGGTCACTGTAGATTAAGATGGGCCTGAAATCCAATGGCTGGTGTGCAGATAAGAAGGCCTCGTGAAGATGGAGGCAGAGGTTAATGTGCCTACGAGCCAGGGATCCCCCAGGATTGCCAGCAACCACCAGAAGCCGGGAGGCAGGCATGGACCGGAGATGACAAAAGGAACCAACCCTGCTGAGACCTGGATTTCAGACTTCAGGCCTTCAGAAATGTGAGAGAATAAATTTCTTCGAGATAGGTGGGCACAGATAGAGGTGAGCATGTGCGTGTTGCATTGGAAGGTAAGGGATCGAAAGCCGAGGGGGCATCGGAACTCACGAACCTCTGAATGTACAGGACGCCCAGCAGGCAGTCAAAACTCATGAGGCCTTGAAGTGCTCAGTCATCGGAGACACCCCTTCTGGCTCCGTCTGTCTACCTGCCACCAAATACTCAGGCAAAAGCCATGACTGCTCAGGAGATCATGCCGAGTTCCTGGGACAGTCAGGAGTCATCGTCCAGCAACTGCCAGATATAGCCAATGTGAGGTGGTCCCACATACCTTCTACCTGGGCATCCCTTTGCCTCAAACCTCCCCTCTCGTCAGCAGGGAAAGCTGCTATGGCAGAGAAAGAGGAGGTGGGGAATGGACAGGGGGAAAGGAGGAGGGAGGGAGGGGAAAAAAGAGAACCTTCTGGGGTGCCTGGGTGGCTCAGTGGGTTAAGCCTCTGCCTTCGGCTCAGGTCATGATCTCAGGGTCCTGGGATCGAGCCCCACATCGGGCTCTCTGCTCTGCGGGGAGCCTGCTTCCTCCTCTCTCTCTGGCTGCCTCTCTGCCTACTTGTGGTCTCTGTCTGTCAAATAAATAATAAAATCTTTAAAAAAAAAAAAAAAAGAGAGAGAACCTTCATCTATTGTGTGACCCAGGTTTCAGGTAGTGTGGTCCACTCCTACGCTTTATCCTAAGTCTGTTAACCAACCCTCCTCTTTCCCCTTGCTTCTCACTGCATTTTTTTTTCTAAAGATTTTATTTATTTATTTGACAGACAGAGATCACAAGTAGGCAGAGAGGCAGGCAGAGAGAGAGAGGAGGAAGCAGGCTCCCTGCTGAGCAGAGAGCCCGACACGGGACTCGATCCCAGGACCCTGGGATCATGACCTGGGCCGAAGGCTGAGTCTTAACCCACTGAGCCACCCAGGTGCCCCTTCTCACTGCATTTTAAATTGATTCCCTATAACACGTATTTTAGCATTATAATTAGGTCATTGGCCTTTCTGTTCCATGAATTCTGGAACAGCTTGCCGGATAGTGTATATGGAGGCAACAAGGTAATTTCACACACCACATAGGGGGCTCACTGGCCCTGGCGGTATTTCCTGGAAACTAGTTACTTTTGAACAAATACTTACTGAAGACCCACTATGCGCCAGGCACAGGCTTAGGCCCCTGCTATGCAGCAGTGAGCGATGCAGACTTGGTCCCTGACCTAGTAAAAGAGTTCCACAAAAAGAAAAATAATCAGTGCCTAATTTAGCGTAATAATTTCCCTGACTATGGAAGTGTCCAAACGACAGAACACCTGGGAGAAGCCGATAGCCCGGTCTAGAGCAGGGGGGGATCACCTCCTGGAGGAAGGTTGTTCATAACGAGTCCAGACATAAGCACATAAGCCAGCAGGGGTATGGAAGAGTGTTCTAGGTAGAAGGAACAGAATGAGCAGTCTCAGAATTAGAAAGTGGTAGGGGAGCTTATGTGTATTTCCTTCGACCTAACCCAGGACTTGCTTCTGGAACATGTTTTTGGTCTAAGGAGCCACGTTAGGTTTCCTGTGTAATACCGAGTATTTGTCTCTTTGCTACTGATGAAATAATACATTCTAAATTCAGGTCCCACCCCCGCACACATTTTTTAAGGCTGGTATTTCCATCTGCTTTAGTATTGATAAAATATGAAACTTGTTTATAACGATGGGGAGTCAAATACATTATCCAGTACTCAGGCCCCTGTGCCCAGAACAAAACCAACCCATTGTCCGTGGGGTGAGACCTAGGTGAGTCAGCTTTCCCCTTCCCGTATTCATTGCGCCGTCTCATGAAAGGGCCTTTCTCTAGTCCCTGCCTCGGCTCTCCAGATGTTAAATGGTTGTTCACCTCACTTACCTGCAGAACATAATGAAAATAAGGAGAGCAAAGAGCATTTTGAACATGAAACAATTTAGTTACTTATGAAGGATCTTACTACCAGAAAGATGCTTGTTTTCCCCGTAACTGCTCCTCACCCTGTCCCCATTTCCTTTTCTAGAGATTGTTAAACAAGAAACACTGTGATGGGGACGCCTGGGTGGCTCCGTTGGTTAAGCAGCTGCCTTCGGCTCAGGTCATGATCCCAGCGTCCTGGGATCGAGTCCCACATCGGGCTCCTTGCTCCGCAGGGAGCCTGCTTCTCCCTCTGCCTCTGCCTGCCATTCTGTGCCTGTGCTCGCTCTCTCCCCCTCTCTCTCTCTGATAAATAAATAAAATCTTAAAAAAAAAAAAAAAGAAAAGAAAAGAAACACTGTGATGTGTGTGGGGCTGTTCGTGTGCCGATTTGTCCAGATAATTCATGATAGTTCAGACAACCTCTCTTGGTCCTGTCTGAATCTCTAAGCTCCGACTTTATAGATATATATTTTTATACAATACAAATATTTCTGAACATTTGGAAATTAAACTTTATGGATTAAATAATACTTTAGTTATACCTAATTAGCCTGCTTGTTTTAAAAACAAAATCCCAAAATAAATATTTTGACAAAACGAATTCTCCGAGTTGCATTTTATTTTTATGATTGACTTAGAATACAAAGAGGAATTTAGTTGTGTTGGTAGATGAATATCTGTGTGAAAATGTTTTGCAAGTGTAAAAAACTGTTAGTCCAACTGTTTAGACAGTATTTAATTATCTAAATATCTAAATATTTGTTGCTTAACAAATTACTCTAAAACCTAGCAGCTTAACATCTCAGAAGGGGTAAAAGGAGATGTTATTTTTTAAAAAATCAGCAGTGCAAAACAATAAACATTGTATTTGTGTTTGAAGGTCAATATTCTAAGCTGGGTGGTTCTGGTTGGGACCTCTTAGTAAGTTTTAGTCAAGCTATATGCTACAGCTGCAGTCTTCGAAGGCTTAACGGGGGCTGGAAGATCCACTTCCAAGTTCATGCCTACAGCTGTTGGCCAAAGGCTTCAGTTCCCCTCCTATGTGGGACCCTGGGGGGCTGCTCACAACATGGCTTCCCCCAGACGGAATGTCTACATGAGGAAGAAAATAAGAAAGACAGAAGCCAAAGTATCTTATAACCTAATCTCGGACGTAACATTCCATCACTCTCTATATTGTTGGTCACGCAGACCGACCCTGACACAGCGTGGATACAGTGGCACGATACAAAAGTTGTGCATACCAGGACGAAGAGGTCACTCGGGGCCATTTTGGAGGTTGATCACCGAAAACAGGCTAAACATGATTCTTTCCAAAATCCTGGCCCTGTGATTTTTCATACTTTCTCATTAAGATTAATAAACCAGTTTTCCCAGTGGGGTCCCCAGTGAGTCAAAGAATCAGAGCCATCTGTTTGAGACAAAAAGTTACATTAGATCAACTAGTATAGAAACACATTAATTTGAAATACTTAGGCAAGGCTCTGAGGAAAGTATTCAATACCAAAATTAGTTGTGAGATGGAGAGCCATCTGTTTTTTAAAGGAAATTTCTGAGAACTGGTTATACAAGTCTTGAGCTTCTCCCCCAAGAGCTATTCCCACAGATCAGAGGTATGAAAAGGTCAAGAGGGACATCAGAAGAAACATGTGAGGAGGGTTTGTTGGAGAGAGTAATTTATTGCTGTGAGTCCCACCTGAAGGTGATGAGTGAGAGTCGCTCCGATAGGGTTGTTTTGAGAGCGTGAAATATGTTCTCCGTGGCCAGAGGGCAAAATGGCTCATAGGAGAGTCAGTTTGAAGGATCTGTAGGTGCAGAGGCTGAGCCCTATAAGAGCAGCACCACTTGAGCAAGAACTTTCCAGTAACCCTTACCCTCTTCCTGCTCAGGTCCTGGTTGGCAAGCTGGGGCACGCGGCCGGTGGGAAGCCCATCCACAGGCAGGAAAGCAAGAGGAGACCCCTTCAGGCCAGGCTCCAGCAGCTCACAGTAGGTCCCGGCTGTGGAGTTGAATGTTAACTCAAATTTAATGTCTATTACCTACGACCAGACACGTTCCATTATTGTTACGCTGTGTGTCTTCCAGTGCCTTCCTCTGACAAAACAAGTCAGAGGAGTCATCAGGTTCTTCTCCCAGATGCAAGGTTATAATGAGACAGTAAGAGACAACATAAAGTTATATACAGAATTATATTTGCCCCATAGTTAAAAAGCTATCTTTTTTTCACACACACACACATATATATAATATTACTGTAATAGGGTATTTATATTTATATACCATAATATCTTGGTATTTAATACATCGGAATGTAGTTTGGATATATAATGACACATAGGAATGCATTGAATCATCGGTTTCCTAATACCATATATTGAAAAGTCCCTACTTGCCCCACTTATTTGAAAGGAAATCTTCCACCAATACTTAATTTCCGTGGCTCTGTTTTTCTGTTCTGTTTGGCTGTATTCGTACTGGTCTAAGTCCGTTTCGATTACTACAGCATCAAAGTCCATTTTGATAGCACAGAGCAATTCTGTGTTCCGCGAACAGCCTTCTTGCCCGATCTTCTCCCCTCATCAGAATCACCCAGTCACCCATCCTTGGCACCCAGCTGAACGGGGGACTCCTGGCTTAGCAGCAAATTTAGGTAGAAAAGACAAAAGGGTTTTTTGGCTGATCACACATTCGCTACTTACTTAACAATGCCATGTGCTGGCTGAAACCCAAAGCAACATTGGGCTGTTATCAATAGTGAATCATGTTCAGAGAATGACCGTGTAAATTCACAGGACGGTTGACTGGAATACACCCAGGGTGCCAGACGTAGGGCTGGGCCCCGCCTCTGGGCAGGACCGTTCCCTGACTAGAATGGCCAGCGGACGGTGTGGGGAAGAGGAATGAACAGTTGGTCTGCAGAGGAGCGGATCCCAGAGCTGCTGGGGGTTTTCTTCAAGTCTGAAGAAGGGTTGGGTGAGATTTTCTTTTGTCTGGAAAGGAAAACAAAGACAAAGGAAGTTAAAGTCAGATCTCAGCTCTCCGTTGAGGAGAAAAATAAATAAATACAAGGGCTCAGTTTGTGAGGTAATGGATACTTGCTATGGAAAAGATTTGAGAAGAAGTTGTACACTATGGAAAGGAAGTCTGTTTAGGAAGGAAGATAAACTTGATACTTCTGTTAGAATTTTCCACCTCCCTAAATTCTTTTCCCTTCGCTGAAACGTTTCAGCTCACAGCACTTGAACCCTCTCCCCAAGGACTATGGAACTTCTAGCCTGTACCATCCTTCTGTCTCCCAACATTTCCTGAGCTGAGTTTTCCCTTAAGTTGTGATTTAAATTTTCCCTCCTGTCTTTTTTGAACGCAGGGACTCCCCCCACCCCGCCCCCTTCACAGTGCCTAGCTCAGCCCCTTACATTTTAATGTGGCTTAATACATGTTTATTTATTGTTCCCCAGTGTTCTGACTAAGGTGCTAATTTTCCTGACTCAAGTCACCAAGAACTTAACAGCGTGTTGTGGGGTTCTGTTTCAGAAATCCCCACCTTTCGCTGTCACCTCGTCTGAAACTACCAGTCCTCATCATGCATTTCCCCCTCTCCAGTTCCCATCTTTTTTTTGTTGTTGTTTAAAGGGAAGCAGTCTCCTTTGCCAAAATTAAACTCTTTTTTGTGTGTGTGTGTGCGAGTGGTCAGAATTATAGACAGGAGGGGAGCAGATGGCTGAGTTTTGAGGAGACAATTCCAGGCCGCTGAGGCTTAACAAAGCTAATAAAGGGTAATTTAGCAAAGACTTTGAGAGTCACGGGGCATTTGAGATTCTTTAAAGCCCCAAACCCACTGCCCTTGCCAACACCTCCCCTCCCCTTCCCCACAGCCCCTCCGTCCCTCCGAAGAACGTGAAGTTGCCAAGCTGCTGCTGATGTAGCCGCTCTGGGGTCTGCTCTCCCAGGCACATTGGCTGGGCTGTCTGGGCAACGGGCTGAGGCACCATTGTCTTCCTGCAAATGGTCTTGGCACCATTCAGCTGCCCAGGCCGTGGCCTTGTGCACCTGGCTGGAGTCCCGGAACCCCTGCTGTGAGAGCGGGCAGACAGGGTAATGCTGCATGGGCGTCTTTATTTCACTGTGGGGGGAATGCCTTGTTTGGGTTCTCATTTCATTTTTCCCCTCCCAAAAGGCCCAGCTTGATGCTTCCTACATCTGCTCTGTTCCATTTAGCATGTGTCCCAAACCTCTTTTTATCCTGTTCCTGATTTTCTTTGAATAGAAAGCTTACAAAATGGCCCCATCTGCCTCGCCCAGGCTTTGTCCACAAAGGCAACCTGGACCTACGTCCGCCATGCTGGGGTGTCCCTTTGCTGCCCGCCCTAGGCTGGGATCACCACTGCCTTCCCCCGGCACAGGCCGGTTTCTAGGACCGCCGAAAGAAAATGCCTTTTGTGGCTTGGTTTTTTTGTTTTTGTTTTTGTTTTGCATTCAGGAGCAGATACTATAAAACGTGTGTGACTCACTACGGAATATCCAGGGTGCTTGGAGCCCAGGTTGGCTGCGGTGATGTAGACAGAACCTGAGTGGAGGCCGGAGTCATTAGCTACATGAGGTCCTCACTTCATCTGACCTCTTGGTTTCCAGTGGAGACCAAGCGACTGGGGAGAAATTGGGCTTAATTTAGATTTAGGCAAACCCAGTCTCTGAGCTTTGCCATCAGAGCAGCAAAGGCTTCTGGGACAGTACGACTTTCTGTGCCTGGTAATGTGCTAAGTGTTGGCAGAGGGGGAGAGAGGAGCTTATGTTCAGTTACAAGACACAGATGGCTCAGCATGATGGGATGATCGTTACGGGGAGGCGTCCACGGAAACCACGGGTGTACTCAGCCTGCCTTCTAGAAGAGATGATACCTGAGGTGTGACTGAAAATTGAATTCCCACCAATTGAGCAGATCAGTGGGGAAGGAGGTTTTAGGAGGAGAGTAAAGGCAACATGAAACACCCTAAGACTCAGAATCACGATTTAACAAGTTGTGTTCAGGTTCCTGTGGGCGGTCTGGAATTGCTCTAAGGTAGGGCCATAGGAAATGAAGTTCGAGAATAAAGACAGGGCCATATCACAAAAGGCCTCCGATAATAATTGAAGGGGCTATAGGTCCAGAGAGCTGCCAAAGGTTTTCAGGGAGGAGGAACAGGATCAGGTTTGCAGTTTGGGAACCTTGCTCTGGCAGGAAGATGGATTTCGAGGCGGGGTTCCAGGCAGGGAGAACTAGGAGCAGGTCCACCACTCAGGTTGACTTTCTCCTTATTCCTGACCCCTCTACCCCTCTCACCACAACCGAGCCGTCCTTGTAGTCCTTCCAGAAATTCCACTGGCTTGACTTTCAAAATATTTCCAGGATCTGCCTTTTCTTCTCCCCACCTCCACTGCTACAACCTGTGCAGCCACCAGCATCTCCCACCTGCATAATGGCTGCAGCTTCCTGCCTGGTCTCCATCTCTCTCCTGATTTCCCTAAGTCTGCTCTCAATGGGGCAGCCAAAATGATCCTTCTAAAACATGGATCTGATTACATCGTTTCTCTGCTCAAATCCTAGTGATGCCTACTGGTTCGGGTCCGAGAAAGCTGAAGTTAGTGTCATGAACTCTGACCTAATTTCTGACCGTCTCCCCTCCCTGCCTCAACCCCGGATGTGCTGACCTCTGGCTCCCTCTTGAACTCCCCAGCCACTCTCCCAGGTTAGGCTCTTTCCCCTTGTGCTGGGATGTTTCTCCCCCGGTAACTGCGTGGTTTGCCCCCTTCATGTCTTTGCTCAAATGTTACCTTCTCAAAGAGTCTTACTCCAATCACCCTGTTTAGAATGGCAAATGACAGGCCCCCCTCCCTCCCAACACTCTGCCTGTACCTTTTTCCATTGGAATTATTATTTTTTTACTGGCTACGTAATTTACCCATTTATTGTGTTCTTATTGTCAGCATTCCCCCTCCCTCCGCTAACATGTAAACTCGTCAAGGCCAGGGATCTTTGTACATTTTATTTGTTGATTGTATCCCCCGTTCCTAGAACAGGGCCTGGCCTATAGTATATTCTTACCGAATATTTGTTGGACCAGTAATTAACAGTGGTTCCAAGGGAGGTGATTAGGGCCTGAGCAAAGATGGTGATATAAGAAGAAGAGAAAGGCTTCAGCTTCATGGATCAGACTTTCTGACTGATGGAAAATGCCAAAGGAGAGAAAGGAAATGTTCTAGAATGAATATCAAGCTTGGTTGAACAACTGGAGCAGAGGGCCACCTCTTATGAGGGAAGGGGAAGAGAATACTGAGCCCAACTCAGGACATTTTGAGACGCTGTTAGTTGTGGAATACTCAAGGGGCACCCAGAAGGCAGTTAGAATTCAAGCAAAACACTCACTGGCGTGACCAGAACTGAGGTGTAGAAACTGAAGGCATCAGCACTGTCACACTGACTTGTAAATAAGCTAATGTTACCCAGACTTGCTCGAGCGACTACATAGCAGTGGCCAGAAAGACGTGTTGTACCTTCTGTCATACGCACACACAGGAGATATCCAAGAACATGTCAGAACTGTATGCAAAGAAGATGGCTAACTTTGTCTATAATTTCAAATATCCTTCTCCAAGGGCAGTTTTTCCTGTGAGACGCGATCTATAATGTCTTAAGATAAAATGAGGTTAAAGGTAAAACATTCTTGGGGTAAATTACATTTTGTTCAACTGAAAAGTACTAAACACACGCAAAAATAAACTTAATCACATGGTTGATCTCAGATAATCATCTAGATGTTGCTGAAGGGGCAAACTATCATTTTTCCCTCTAGACAAAAACATAGCTCCTGCCTGGGAATCTGAAAGATTTTTTTTTAAAAAGGCCATTGTACTATGGCAAGTAATATTATCTGCCTTTCCAGAGGGGATCAGGTCACAAGAAGGTTAAGGGAATTCCCAAGGATTAAACAAAGTCAAAGGGCAACTCCTGGAACAAATCTTCAAAATCTTGGATCCCGGGCCAGAGTCCCCCCAAACTGAGGTCATCCTTCTGGTCACAAAAGCTTTAGGCAGATTTATGAGACGATCAGAAGAAAAGTCACAGCAATGATGTTAGACATCTTGGTTTGAACACTAAGAGTTCACTCTTCTCTCTGATATTTAAAGACTCATCTCTCATTTCTGCCTTGAATAAAAAACCTGAAGTCTCTCTTCCCTTTGCATTTCTAGTCCCTGGGTCCTTCTGACCCAGACCGATTGGGGCAGTGGATAGAGGAGTCACCCTGCTCTCACTCTAATGGAAGAGGAGCTCCAGATTTTTTTTTTTTTTCCTAGCAGTGTGAAGCAGTGAGATCAGAAGCCAAGAACCTGAAATCCTGGGCAAGGTTCTGGCCCAAAGGTGCCAAATGTGGCGGCGAATATTGGCCATTTAGGCTCCATTTTCTCGCGCTGCAAGATGAGGGAGCTGACCACCTTTGCAGCTGTGTCTTACTCCAGAAGTCTGTAACTCTGTGTAAAGGGAATGAGTCTATTTGAATGGTATATCAAGATGTAGCCAATTCCATTCAAATCAACCCAAATGGGTATATATATTTCTAGGTTGGTGGTATGTTTGTCCACCGTAATCCTGGGGCTCCCTGGGACAGACTGACCATGGAGTTGCTCCCCCGCTGGAGGAAGTGTGAGAGCTGGGCCACAACAGGGTCACCATACAGTGGGGAAGGTTGTCCATCTGGCAAATGAGCCTTGGGAAGTGTTGGCAGCGAGAAGGGAAGACGCTGCAATCCACGATGGGATGCTTTCCTGGAACACCTCAGATTTCCAATTAAACATCACAAAACACAGAGAGGGAGTAAAACGCTTGTGGAAACTGGAGAAAGGGCAACCCTGTTCAGCTTGATGTCCACATCTGTCTCCAGGTGGCACTCCAAAGATTCCATGGGCTCAGAAATAAAAACAGGAAAGCAAGAGTGAGAGGTATTAACTGTGCAGATGTGTGGGAATTGCTCCGACCCTAGAGTAAGCGTTAGAGTCCAACTCTGCCTAAATTCATGTGTGGCAATTTTCTCTAAGCAATATGTAATACAGAAATGTTTTAGGTCAAAGCCGGATCTTTTTGCCCCAATGTTATTAATTATAACATTTAACATATTTATATTATTATAAACAGTGTTGTTATTTCAGTTTAAATTTTTATTTAATGTAATAACTGGTAACAGTTAATATGAATAATAACTATTAATATATATTGCACCTAAGGAAATTTGAGTTCTAATTTAAACAAAATTAGACAAAATAATTATCATTAATGACTGCAACTTTGTTCGTATCCAATACTGAAACAATGACACATACATGGTATAAAACATCCCTAAGGTCAAATACATGAAGTCGTTACAGATGTTTGTGTGTACCTAAACTTACTGACAGAGAAGAACTATACAAGGTAATGTTGCAAAAAGAAACGGCAGAACAATTCGTGTAAATCTATTTTTCCAAAACGTGTATAATATTTGCTTGGGGAAAATATGGAGACAGATTTACATGATATGCATATATAGAATCTATCTCCACATGACAGGATTTCAAGTTTTGTTTTAAAAAAAGATGTTTACCAAGGGCACCTGGGTGGCTCAGTGGGTTAAGGCCTCTGCCTTCAGCTCAGGTCATGATCCCAGGGTTCTGGGATCAAGCCCCACATCGGGCTCTCTGCTCAGTGGGGAGCCTGCTTCCTCTCTCTCTCTCTCTCTCTCTCTCTGCCTGCCTCTCTGCCTACTTGTGATCTCTGTCTGTCAAATAAATAAATGAAATCTTTTAAAAATATATATATTTATCAAATAGAGGCTCCTGGGTGGCTCAGTCAGTTAAGCATCCAACTCTTAGTTTCAGCTCAGGTCATGATCTCAGGGTGTGGGATCAAGCCCTGAGTTGGGCTCCATGCTTGGTGCAGAGTCTGCTGAGGATTGTCTCTCTCTGGCTTCCTCTGCCCCTCCCCCACTGCCACACACTTGTGTACTCTCTCTCACTCTCTCAAATATACAAAATCTTTTTTTAAAAAAAGTTTATAAAATAAATTTAATAAATAAACTAAAATTCTGATTAGTTCAAAAAGTTCATTAAATCTGAAATCAGAGACTATAAACCCAGTGGAAGGTGATGTCTCCTCACTTCTTCCCAAGGAAGCAGAGATATCCTTGTGTTAAAAACAAGTTGCCCCAGTACCACTGTCCTTATTAGAACCCAGACCGGATTCCTGAAGCCAAAAAAGCTAAGCACTGTCCAAAAAGAGTGAGGAGACATGGCCTCTCTGGCCCAAGTTCTTCTTTTCCTTCTCTCCCCGGAGACCGAGTTCCCTGATGAGGACCAAATCAAGTTCCAGGGTCCTTGGTGTCCCCAGTGAACATTTTTCTAACCTCAGAAGCTGTTCTTCACAATGAAAGGAGAGGAAGCCAGCTGAGAAGGAAAACTGGATGAAGATCGTGGATGGACTAAAGATGTATCCTTGGAGGCCTGCGGACACATGAAAAGTAACGCAGGCTTTCTCCTCAGATTTAAGAGACCTGTCATGACAGAGCATCTAATGTGTAGTCAAGGAGGCCAGGGGTTGAGCTTCAAAGATGTTGGAAGCCCATGGTTCATCAAAACGAAAAGAACTAATGTGATTTCAGGGCATTTCTGGGCTGCAGAAGGACCAGTAGTCATCCTGGATGGAAGTTCCATATGGCTGTCACTTCAAGCAGAGCTAATCCATTTGGAATAGTCAGGGGCATTTATCAGCAATCAATCAGTGGTTATTTATTGAGCACCTTGGATGGGGACTGGCTCTCTTCTTTAAAACAGTAATGAAACACTTCATGGTTTCATCAGAGAATTCCAGAAGGAGATCTCCAAGTAAAAGAGAGAGGTAGAAAACCAGCCTCACTCTGCCCTACCCATCCTGCTATAAATTTATCTTTCCCTTAAGAATTTCAATTACTCTTACTATTATAAAACCCACCTCTTCTCCCTTAAGCTCCAGTACAAGGTTAGATAAAAATGCCCTTTCCTTGGTTCCCTCCATAAAGCCTAGAAAGCCTGACACTGGCAAGAACAACTTACCAAATGTTAACACAGAACAAGAATAATATTTTATAAAAAGTTCATAGAAAAAACAATGGTCATGACTGCAAAGTGGCTTAGTGCGGCCATGAGAGCAGAGATGGCAGACCCAACTCCAGAGCCATCTTACAGAACCTTCTTCCCTCCTGCTCCCTGGAAGCAGCCTTCAGACCTCTCAGGGCATTCCTCATTCTGCTTCCCTGACAATTCCTAAGGCCCACAGTTCTCTTAGTTTCCATGTGCTGTTCTCTAGGGAAGCGTGGCATCTCTTCAGCTGAGGCCATGACAAGCATGCAGTGGTTCAAGGAGTGTTAAAAAGCACAGTCTTGCCTCCTGGCCTTTCTCCTTATTTTAAATGTTTCATGCAAGCCAAAGAGAGAGCACAATTTTTTGAAAGACGACAGTGGACACTTTTTAAAATCTTGGTATGGGCCAAACTGTAGTAGCAAATTCTAACTTCAAATAGCGTGAATAGTTTTTAAATAGTGGGAATTGAGGGATGCCTGCATGACTCAATGGGTTGGGGCGGGGGCAACTCTTGATTTTGGCTCAGGTCATGATTTCAGGGTCCTGGGATAAAAGCCCCACATCAGGGTCCACACTCATCAGGAAGTCGGCTTGAGGATTCTCTCTCTCTCTCCCTCTGCCCTTTCCCCTCCCATGCTCGCTCTCTCTCTCTCTCAAATAAATAAATACTTTAAAAAAATGAGAATTGAATTCAAGTCAACAAATACTAATTTAATAACCACTATGTGCTAAGTAATGGATAATATATAGAAAGGCTTATTACAAAGATAAGTAAAACGTAGCTTTGTCCTTCCGGGAGTTTAGAACCTAATGATGGGAACAGGGCAAATACTGTTTCACTGTAACATAAGACAGAGGGTCAGAACTGCAAGAATTTTGTTGTTGTTTCGTTCTTTTGTTTGTTTTTGTTTGTTTGCTTTGTTTTGCTTTACCATGCTGAGGCAGCTTAGGGGAGAAAGAGAATGCATCCAGTTGGAGGCTACTTCTTTTTATTTTTTTTTTAAGTCTTATTTATTTGTTTAGAGAGAGAAAACACAGGGTGGGGGAAGGGCAGAGGGAGAGAATCTTCCAGCACAAGCCTCGCTGAGCGCGGAGCCTGAGAGGAGGGGCCCTCTCACAGCCGATGAGATCATTACCCCTGAGCTCGTGACCTGAGCGGAAACCAGCCAAAACCAGGAGTCAGACACTTAACCAGCTGAGCCACCCAGGCGCCCCTGGAGGCTACTTCTTAGAAGAAGGAATATTGAAGGATAAAGTGAACAGATAAAAAAGGTACCCCCAAAAGGAGGAGTATTATTAAGAAAGGCCCCGAGTTGAAAAGCATGACAGTAGTCAGGCCACTGAGCACATGGGAGATGAATCAGCGAAGAAGCTGGAAAGCAGATTCTGAGTCAAGAGTTTGTCCTTGAACGTGAACTGCTAACGGTTTTTGAGCGAGGGCGCACTGAGCTGAACAGTAGGTTACGGTAAAGTGACTGCACCTGAATACAGAGGTGGCGGGACTAGAGGCAGGAAGCCAGGTCACCTGCAGGGGTCTAGAATCAACATCTGCAGGAGGTCCCCGTTGCTAGGAGAGGGTGGGGCTCAGAGCCCAGGAGAGGTAGTATCTGATCTACACGATCTAGAAGCCATCACTGTACAGGCAGGGCAAGGAGGAGTGGCAGGTCCTTATAGCTCCCAGGTGCCCAGCCCGAGATGCTCTGAAGGTATTTTTTTGCCTTGACAAGGAAATCAGGAGGGAGCACCTCTTTGGATTATTAGAAGTATAAAAAGCAAGGAAGAGTTTTTACAAGGAATCAAGTTCTGAAGCAGTGGAGCTTACTGCTTTTGTCTTTTTCCTTCCGTGCAGTGTTCAAACCTGGCTAACTTCCCAGTTCCAGTCCCTTCTTCATAGGGATGGAAGCTGGAATGAGGACTTACAATTGGGGGTTCCCACCCTTTGCACCTATGAACCAGGTCTGAGGCTGTTGGGAGACTCCATTCTGTCAGCTCAGCTCCAAGGATCTTCTAATGGACGACAGAGGCGAAATGCAGCCTTAGAGATTAGGTAATCAAGGGGGGGATGGGGTCAAAGAAGTCATTGATTCAGAAGCTCTTTTTAAAAAAAAAATTCTCAGGGCAGAGATCTAACTTTGCAAATAGAGTCCTTAAAGGAAGAGTCCCAGGAGAGAAAAGGGTAGCGTACAGGATGCTTCAGATTATAGATGAGCTCCCTCTGTAAAGTCTCTGATATAGAAAATCAGCCCCGGTGCCAATATTGCAAAGAAAAACTGTCCTCCCAAGTGACAAGCAGAGTACCAGAGGGTCCAGCAACCACAGACCTCTGGCTTTTGCAATGACAGCCAAGAAAATAGCATCCAGGGCAGACCCAAAAGTCAGGCACTTAACCAGCTGAGCCACAGGTCTGTGTCATGAGCATGTCCTGCTTCAGAATGGCCTTTCGATTACTGTCCCACTTTGATCCCTGCGGTTCTGGGAAGGAGGCTTGTTTCTGCTCAATGACCAGCTCATTTTTTCCTTCCTTCTCCTAGAAATTGGAGACTCCCTTGTCACTTTGCCAGTCTCTTCTGGAAGCCTCCAGACTTCGTGACGGACCATACATCTCAGTTTCTCTGGGACCACCCAGGTCTAGGCGTTGATCCCATATCTTTTTTAAGTTAAAATTTGCATGCGGTAAAAATACAACTCGTGTGTTCCAAGTCCGTAGGTTTCGACAAATGTATCCATCTGTGTAAGCACAACCCAGTCAGGATACAGAACATTACTATGAGCCCAGAAATTTTCCCCATGCTCTGGTCCAGCTGAACCTTCCCCCACACACGTACACAGGCAATGGCTACTCTGATCTCCATCAGCAGATTACTTTTTCCATCTCTTAGAATAAAAACGAGCTTCATATAAATGGAATCATACAGCTTGTACTCTTCCTTGTTTGGCTTATTTCACCCAACATAATGTTTTTGAGATTTAGCCGTATTGTTGGTGTTTGTTCTTTTTTACTACTGAGTATACTTCATTGTGGATGGACATGTGTGTTGTTTCCAGCTTGGGGAAATTATGTGCAAAGCTGCTGTAAACATTCTTGTACAGTCTTTTTGAAGGCATGTCTTTTATTTCTGGGGGATATATACCTAAGAGTGGAATTACTGGATCATAGGGCAAATGTAGGCTTAACATTTTTTTTTAAAGCTGTCAAACCTTTTTCCAAAGTGAGTGGCACATTTTGTACACTTACCAGCAACATATGAGTTATACTTGAACCACGTCTTGGCCAATATTTGGCATGCTCGGTTTTTAAATTTCCGTCATCCTCGCGTATGAGAAGCAGCAACTTATTACAGCTTCAACTTGCATTTTCCTAATAACTAATAATGTGCTTACTGATCATTTACTCATCTTCTTTAAACAAATATGTATTAGGGGCATCTAGGGGGTATAGTCGGTTGAGCGTCCGACTCTTGGTTTCAGCTCAGGTCACGAGCTTGGGGTACTAAGATCAGGCTCTGTGCTCAGTGAGGAGTCCACTTATGACTCCCTCTCCCTCTCCCTTTTCCCTCCCCCGCAAATAAATAAATAAATCTTAAAAAAAATAAATATAAACAACACGTATTTAAGCTTTTGCCCATTTTTAATTGAATTGTCTTTATTATGACAATTTAGAAGTCTGTTACATACTCTTTTTTTTTTAGTTTATTTTTTTTCAGTGTTCCAAGATTCATTGTTTATGCACCACACCCAGTGCTCCATGCAATACATGCCCTCCTTAATACCCACCACCCAGCACCCAGCTCACCCATATCCCCACCCCCTTCCCTTCCAAAACCCTAAGTTTGTTTCTCAGAGTCCACAGTCTCTCATGGTTTCTCTTCTCCTCTGATTTCCCCCAACTCACTTCTCCTCTCCTTCTCCCAATGTCCTCTGTGTTGTTCCTTATGCTCCACAAGTAAGTGAAACCATATGATAATTGACTCTCTTCGCTTGACTTATTTCACTCAGCATAATCTCCTCCAGTCCAATCCATACTGATACAAAAGTTGGGTATTCATCCTTTCTGATGGAGGCGTAATACTCCATTGTGTATATGGACCATATCTTCTTTATCCATTCATCTGTTGAAGGGCATCTTGGCTCTTTCCACAGTTTGGTGACTGTGGCCACTGCTGCTATGAATAGGGTAGAGATGGCCCTTCTTTTCACTATATCTGTATCTGTGGGGTAAATACCTAGTAGTGCAATTGCAGGGTCATAGGGCAGCTCTACTTTTAATTTCTTAAGGAATCTCCACACTGTTTTCCGAAGTGGCTGCACCAACTTGAATTCCCACCAACAGTGTAAGAGGGTTCCCCTTTCTCCACATCCTCTCCAACACACGTTGTTTCCTGTCTTGTTAATTTTGGCCATTCTAACTGGTGTACTGTGGTATCTCAATGTGGTTTTGATTTGAATCTCCCTGATGGCCAGTGATAATGAACCTTTTTTCATGTGTCTATTAGCCATTTGTATGTATTCATTGGATAAGTGTCTGTTCATGTCTTCTGCCCATTTTTTGACATGATTATCTGTTTTGTGTGTGTTGAGTTTGAGAAGTTCTTTATAGATCCTGGATATCAGCCTTTTATCTGTACTATCATTTGCGAATATCTTCTCCCATTCCGTAGGTTGCCTCTTTGATTTATTGACTATTTCTTTTGCTGTGCAGAAGCTTTTGATCTTGATGAAGTCCCAAAAATTCATTTTTTCTTTTGTTTCCTTTGCCTTTGGAGACATATTTTGAAAGAAGTTGCTGTGGCTGATATCAAAGACGTTACTGCCTATGTTCTTCCCTCTGATTCTGATGGATTCCTGCCTCACGTTGAGGTCTTTTACCCATTTCAAGTTTATCTTTGTGTACGGTGTAAGAGAATGGTCAAGTTTCATTCTTCTACACATAGCTGTCCAATTTTCCCAGCACCATTTATTGAAGAGACTGTCTTTTTTTACTGTATATTTTTTCCTGCTTTGTCAAAGATTAGCTGACCATAGAACTGTGGGTCCATATCTGGGCTCTCTACTTACACAGGTTTATGTGTCTGTTTTTGTGCCAGTACCATGCTGTCTTGATGACCACAGCTTTGTAATAAAGCTTGAAATCAGGTAACATAATGCCCTAGTTTTGTTTTTCTTTTTCATCATTTCCTTAGCAATTTGGGGTTTCTTCTGGTTCTATTACATATTCTTGATTCCTGTTCCTTATGAGATATTAATGTACTGAACATACTATCTTCCAGTCTGTGACTTGAATTTTTATTTTCTTATTGTCTTTCCAGAAGCAGAGTGGTTTGTTTGTTTGATTGTGGTTTGTTTGTTTGTTTGTTTGTTTGTTTTGAGGTAGAAACTTACATGAAGTTGCAAAGACAATACAGAGAGATCACCTGCCCTCTTCACCCCATTTCTCCCACCAAAGCTTGTATCCTCTAGAGCCATCACGTTGTATCAAAACAGGACACAGACATTGTCACAGTGAGCATCTGGAGTTTTATGTCACTTGATCACAAGCGTACATTGCCCTGGCCACCATCGCATTCCAGATAGAGAATGACTGCAACCCCGCAGAGATCCTCCCCCAAAGCTACCCTGTATAGTCATACCCATCGCTGCCCCCATTCCGAATCCTTGGCCATTTGTTCTCCAGCTTGATACATTTTTCACGTTGGAATACTGTATAAATCAGATCACACAGTATATGACCTTTTGAAATTGGATTTTTTCACTCCGCATGACGTCCTTGAAATCCATCCAAATTGTTATGCACAACAGTAGGTCACCCTCAGTAATATTCCATGCTACTGATGTCCCACAGTTTAACCTATAGAAGGGCCTTGGGTTGTTTCTAGGTGTTAGCCGTAAAGATAAAGCCACTATCTACATCCCTGTGCTGATTTTTGTGTGGACAGATGTGTCCATGGAACCTGGATAAATAACCAGAGGGTGATTGCTGGGGGTTGAATGGTAAATGGTATGTTTAATTTTTAAAGAAACAGTCAAATTGATTTCCCAAGTGACTGCACCCATTCAACATCCCCATTAGCAGTGTGGGAGAAATTCAGTTTCTTCACATCCCCACCGTTTGATATTGTCACTACTTTTTATTTTACCTGTTCTAATAGATGTGGAGAGTGACCAGATACACGTAGTGGCTAGTGATCTTAAACGTCTTTTCATGTGCTTATTTGCCACGTGTCTATCCTTCTTGATTTGCAAACATTTTTCTCCTGGCTTGTAGCTTTGATTTTCATCCTCTTAGCAGTATCTTTCACCATGCTAACCATTTTAATATTGATGAATAGCAGTTTATCATTTTTTTTCTTGTATTGATCTTGCATTTGGTGTCATGTCTAAGAACTTTTAAGTACCCTAGGTCCCGATGATTTTCTTCTGTCTTCCTTAAAACAACAACAACAAAAAAAAAACCTTACAGTTCTATGTTCTGCATTTAAATCTGTGATTTATATTGTGCTAATTTTTACATACAATGTAACAGGAATGTAATGAGGAGTTAGTGTTTAATGGATCCAGGGTTTCAGTCTGAAAGGTGTGAAAGTTCTGGAGATGAATGGTGGATATGGTTGCACAATGTAAATGTACTTAATGCTATAGAATTGTGCACTTAAAAACAGTTAAAATGGTAAATTCGATGATATATATATTTAATCACAGTATAAAAAAAAATCAATTCATCCAAAAAATGTGAGTATACTTCTGGATTTGTACTCTATTCCACTCCTTTATCTATCCTTATGCCAATATAACATTTTTTTGATTACTGTATAAAACCACTATTTATATAAAACAAGTGTTATAGTAAGTATTGAAGTCAGATAATAGGAATCTTCTAACTTGTCCTTTATGTTCCCAATAGTTTTGGCTCTTTTAGGTCTTTTTCATCTCCCCATGCATTTAAAAATAAACTTATCAGGGGTGCCTGGGTGGCTCAGTGGGTTAAAGCCTCTGCCTTCAGCTCAGGTCATGATCCCAGGGTCCTGGGATCAAGCCCCGAATTGGGCTCTCTGTTCAGCGGGGAGCCTGCTTCTTTCTCTCTTTCTCTGCCTGCTTCTCTGCATACTTGTGATCTTTGTCTGTCAAATAAATAAATAAACAAAATCTTTTTTTTTTAAATATTTTTATTTATTTATTTGAGAGACAGTGAGAGAGAGCATGAGAGGCGAGAAGGTCAGAGGGAGAAGCAGACTCCCCATGGAGCTGGGAGCCTGATGCGGGACTCAATCCCGGGACTCCGGGACCATGACCTGAGCCAAAGGCGGTTGCTTAACCAACTGAGCCACCCAGGTGCCCCAATAAACAAAATCTTAAAAAAAAAAAAAAAAAACAACTTAGCAATTTCTACCAAATAAAAAAAATCTTGCCGGAACTTTGAACTTGAGATCAGTCTTAGTTCAGCTTGGGAAGAACTGGCATCCCAACAATATTCCAAACCATCATCTGATTATTTCTTCCTTTATTAGGTGTTATTTAATTTTTTAAGCAGCATTTTATAATTTTCAATATAGCAATGTATCTTGTGTTAAATTTTTTTTAAAGATTTTATTTATTTATTTGACAGACAGAGATTCCAAGAAGGCAGAGAGGCAGGCAGAGAGAGAAGAGGAAGCAGGCTCTCTGCTGAGCAGAGAGTCTGATGCAGGGCTCGATCCCAGGACCCTGGGATCATGATCTGAGCCGAAGGCAGAGCTTTAACCCACTGAGCCACCCAGGTGCCCCAATCTTGTGTTAAATTTATTCCTACATATTTTTTGTTGTTATTTTGGTGTTATTGTAAATGGAATTCTTTTTATGTTATTTTCCAGTTGTTGCTGTTGTTACTTAGAAATACAAACAATTTTTCTATATTCATTTGTATTCTTCAATCTTAACTATATTAGTCTGGGCTTTCCAAAAAAGCAGAACCAGGGGTATATATAGAGAGATTAATTACAAGGAATTGGTTTATGTGGTTATAGAGGGAGAGAAATCCTAGGACCTCCAATGGGAAAGCTAGAGACGTAGTTTCAGTATGAGTCTGGAAGTCTAAAAACCAAGAGAGTCAGTGGTGTAAGTCTCAGTCTGAATCCAAGTCCAAAGGCAGGAAAAAAAGGATATCATACCTCTGAGAGAGTCTTACTCTACCTTCTTGTTCTATTCAGGTCTTCAAGGGATTGCATGAGGTTTACTCACATTGTGGAGTTCAATCCGCTTTAGGGCAGACTACCAATTCAAATGTCAGTCTCATCTAGAAACATCCTCACAGGTACACCCTGAATAACCTTTAATCCAACGTATGGGCAACCCATGGTTCAGTCCAGTTGACTTAATAATAACCATCACACTGACTAAATTCACTAAGTAGTTGTTTTATTGATTCCTTAGAATTTTATACATACATAATTATGTTATCCACAATTTTATTTTTGTTTTCCAATTTTTATGCCTTTTTAAAAATATTTAATTTATTTATTAGAGATAGAGGGAAACAGAGGGAGACAGAGGAGGAGCAGAGGGAAAGAGAAAAAGCCAACTTCACTCTGAGTGCAGAGCCCAACTCAGGGCTTATCTTACAACCCTGACTGTGACCTATGCTGAAATCAAGAGTCAAATGCTAAACTGACTGAGCTTCCCAGGAACCCCCAATTTTTATTCCTTTTATTTCTTTTCTTCCTTCATTGTGTTAGTTAGGATCTCTAACACAAAACTGAATAAAAATACTAATAGCAGACCTCTTGTCTTGTTTTTGATCTTAGAAAATACTCAATATTTCATCGTTAAGAATGATGTCATTGGTATACTTAATTATATCCTTTAAAAGATGGAGGAAGTTCCTTTCTATTCGTGACTTGTGAGAGTTTTTTTTTTTTTTAAGATTTTATTTATTTATTTGACAGAGAGAGAGAGAGAGATCACAAGTAGGCAAAGAGGCAGGCAGAGAGAGAGGGGGAAGCAGACTCCCCATCGAGCAGAGAGCCGCATGCGGGGCTCAATCCCAGGACTCTGAGACCATGACCCGAAGCCAGAGGCCCAATCCACTGAGCCACCCAGGCGCCCTTCATGAGAGTTTTAATCATACATGGATGCTGAATTTTGTCAAGTGCTTCTCCTGCATTTATTGAGATGACCATATGGTTTCTCTGTGATGGTGAATTATGCTGATGATTTTCAAATGCTATATCATAAGCATATTTATCAAAATTTCCCTTTTCACTCTCAAAAGTTGTCCCTTTTTTCTTTTTTTTACAACAAATTATATGGTTATTTTTTTCTAGGTTTCTCTGTCAGTGTTACCTTAACTACTAGGCTTTTGTTAATTTGGAATTTGTTGCATCTGCTCTTGGCGGTAAATATGCCCAGCTCTATCTGACATCCTAAAGGTTTGGAGGCCTCCTTGATATTAGCAAGGAGTCTAGAAATGTGAGAATCTAAATAATTTCTTACCTGATTAGGTATTTGAAAATGTAGAATTCTAAATCCTATCCTTACCCAGATCTTCAAGTGCAATCATATCAGTTGTGTTTAAACTCAGAGAATAAATCCAAAATGTGGGCCATCAGAGAGTTAGTGCTTATCCTTTTCTCTAGCCCCATGGCTCCCCACCTATACATTGATAAATACAATTATCATAGTTATATATTATTATATATAATAGTATATTATTATATATTTAATATATAATATATATTTATAATAATATAAACTATATTTATATTAATTATAAATTATATGAAAATATATAGTTTATATGAATTATGTATTATTATAATAATAATATATTATTATATATACATTTAAGGGAATACCAGGTATATTACATGATTACATTATGATATGATGTGATATGATATGATATAATATGATATATTACATCATATTTTATACATATGTGAGGGAATATTCCAGAAGTGGAGTCAAAAGTGTCTCTTGAGGGTTCTCACTGTGGTCTATTGGGGCTTCAGAGGTGAAGCGAAAGCCTTTCAAAATTGCTTCTTTCCCCTACCACCGCCCCCCGAGTTTTATTAAGCTGTAATTGACATACACACCATATAAGTTTAAGGGGTACAGCATAATGGTTTGACTTACATACATAGTGGAAAGATTATAATAGATTTAATTAACATCCTTTATCTCAAATAGATACCATACCACCTTAAAAAAGAAAAATACTGCTTTCCTTTTATTGAGGACCCTTAGGATTTACTCTCCCAACAACGTTATGTATGCTATGTATGTATGTCTGTTAACTATAGTGATCATGTTGTACATATACCCACAGTCCCTATTTATCTTACAACTGGTACCTTCTGACTACCTTTATCCAGTACCTCCACCCACCATGCCCTGGTGGGATTTACTCTCCCAACAACGTTATGTATGCTATGTATGTATGTCTGTTAACTATAGTGATCATGTTGTACATATACCCACAGTCCCTATTTATCTTACAACTGGTACCTTCTGACTACCTTTATCCAGTACCTCCACCCACCATGCCCTGTCTCTGGTAGCCACAAATCTGATCTCTTTTTCTAAGAGTTTGTTTGCTTTAGATTCCACATGTGAGTGAGATCATACAGTATTTGTCTTTTTTCAACTGTCTGGCTTATTTCCCTGAGCATAATGCCTTCAGGCTTGATCTGTGTTGTTAACAAATAGCAGCATTTCCTTCTTTTGCATGGTTGAATAATATTCCATTATATCTATTATATAGAAATAATAAGCATATATACATAAAACATATAATATATATTCTTTATCCATTCATCTGCCCATGGACATTTAGGCTGTTTTCATGTCTTAGCTCTTGTAAATAATGCTGCCATGAACACAGGGGTGCACATAGATAGCTCTTGGACATGGTGATTTTGTTTCCTTCAGATACATTTCCAGAAGTGGAATTTCTAGATCGTATGGTGGTTTTATTTTTCATTTTGAAGAACCTCCATGGTGTTTCCTGCAGTAGCTTTACCAATTTGCAATCCTACCAAAAGTGCACAAAGGTTCCCTTGAGAATGGCTTTTAGGTAGTATCTAAAATGCATATGAAGAGAAATTACCTTTGTGGAGCAAAAGTAGATGGTATTTTGATACCATATCTGAGTGGAACCTTCTTTAGTCTGGGATTTCAGAGACCTGGTTTCCAGTCTCTGCTTTCTCCTAACTCAGTGTGTAAAGCATGCCACTTCTATAGTTAACCAGCAGCAGCAGCAGCATTGTGGCTGCTGACATTTATGTATAAGCACGCCAGATATTCCACATATATCATTTCACTAATATAAAAGAGGAAAGATTGCCAGGGTGAATCCAAGAATAGAAGAGATAATAAGAAACATCCAAAATAATGGCTGTCACTGTGATAAAGACTTGTGATAAAGACTTGTCTCAATGAATCTTCACAACAACCTGATAAGGTGGGTTCTATTACCCCAGGAAAGGGAGACTAAGGCCCAAGGCAAGGAAGCTGGCAAATGAAATTTGGCTGAAATTCAAATCTAGGCAATCTGACCCTAAAACTTCTGTTAGTAATGGTGATACTCATGTCCTAACATGGAAAACAGGCAAGAAAAATCTAGAAGCATTCCATCAGATCACAGGGATGCAGGTCAAGGAACTCTCTAGAACTCTTAATCCTTTAACCATTTACCTCACTGCTGCCATTTAGTAAGCACTAAGAAGCAAAAAGTTTTCCTGCAACACTTCACATGCATTTCTAATTTTACTCCTAAAACTGGTTCTTGCCATTGTCTGGTCTTATCTACTGGCTCTGTAACATTGCTCCAGGACCGTCTCTGGCCCGTCTTGCTGGGGACTCAGCAAGTTGCTGAGGCTCAGCAACTTAGGACTTAGCTTATTTGTAAAGTTTCCCTGCTTTGCTCACTCCCGAGTTTCTGATAACCCATTCCCTTGAGGACAATCCAGTCCGGTCCTTGGTCCTGGGACCCCCAACCACTTTCCTACTCAATTGCCAGCCCTCATTGGTCGGGGGATGAGGGGACAATAAGGCAGTCTCCAGCAGCATCTGCAGGAGCACACAGGGCAATGTTTTTAAAGCTGGACCAAGCATCCTGAACTATATGTGATGAACTTGTGCTTCTCCTAAACCAGCTATGGAGTGGAACCCAGTGAAAACTTGCCCTAGCTCCCTGTCAGGTAAAGCAGCAGCCAAACATCAAAGCCAGCCTAAGAGAACAGAGCACACAAAAGGAATACTGTGCACCCTGGGTCAGGAGAGTACAGCCAGAGCCCGAGTATAGACGAGAACCGAAAATCAGGTCTTGAGTTCAAGTCATGAGTGATTCGATTTTCTATCAGTAGACAGTGTTATTACGTGATAACCCAGAGCCAGAAGCATGGACAAGTAGGAACCCAAGTCAACACCTCTGACTGGGGAACAACTTTTAGTTTTATTTTGTTTTTCATTAACTGTTTCCTTCAGCGGGTAACAAAGAAAAGAGAACATGAAATCACTCAGGACACTTGTGCTCAGAAACTCCTGGGCTGGGACGTTAGCACCATTTTGTCCCAGATGTCAATGTTATGACCTTGTCACAATGTGTAATGATGATAGATTCTTGAATGTCCCCGAGAGTGGTCTGCAAACACTTTGCAAACTGAAACCGTGGGTGGAATATCATTTGGGGATTCTTCCGATTCTGGTTCATATAGCATGCCGGAGTCTCACCGTCAGAGAGAATTCTCTCTGAAGTGTCTGTGGGCTCCTTGTAAAAGGAGAGCAAGGAGAACACAAAACAAACAGTTCAGTGACTTTGGCATCTTCGGATCCGGAGCACGGGTCAGCTTCTCACTTCCTGAGGTTTGAAGGGGCTGAGGGGTGAACACCAGGTCTGCCCCTGTCCTCTGGGCAGAAGCTACTGCTTTCCCACAGACTCCTGGCCCAGGCACAAGGCCTTTAGAACAGAGCCAGGAATGTCTCCTGAAGTTTAATGTAGCCCAGAGGTCATGGGTGTGACGTTGTGCAATGATTAATGACAGGGAACGCTTAGTCAGGATTATATTTAATTTATACTTAGGTGTTGGGAATTTTTTGCAGACAATTATTTCTCCAGGACATCTCCTTGTTGTCCCTGAACCATATGACGATGACTGTTAGATGTGTACTTGAGATCCCAGACTTTCATGAATATTTGATGAAAGACACACAGGACAGAGAATGTGTCCCTAATGGGCACCTATCCCTTGTGGTTTCTATTCCTACGTTCATCCCTATTGTGTGTCCTAAACTGGTGCCACGTTCCTCTATTTGTAGAACTGTTCAGTTAATTGAATACTATCAAAACAACAACAACAACAATAAAAGGAAAAATAAGTGTCCCTTTGTGCTGCCCTGTGTTCCAAAGTCTGCAAATGCCACGTGTTCCATGGTGCTGAATTACTTTATCCTAACTAGTCATACATAATCTCATACCTTGGCAATATTAGACTCAGCTCAAAATGTAGATAATAAGTCAATCCCTTATGTTTATAAATTTTGATATAAAATCTAAATCTCTGGATTTGCTTTTTAGAGGAAATGGGGCTTCTAGTAATTTCCTAAGGAAACAGAGTTTCCTTAAGTAATTTACCAAAGTTAATTTATTCACTTAAGTAAAATAAGCAGCAAACAAAAAATGATCACGAGTGAAAAATCACTCTAACGTGATCATATTGTCTTAAAGGCAGAAATCCTGGGATCGTTATGAAAATAGCCAATAACAAAGCCTTCTATTGTTAACTTCTGTCCTCAGTCTTCATCACCACAGCACTATTACTCGCAGGTGAGAAGCCAAGTTCAGCGCTCACCCTTGTGGTTTGGTGCTGATTTATCACGCCCCCGTGAGGACCAGACTTCTTTCCGCATTCATGTGGGTCCGGTGGATACGTGACACACTCCTTCCTCCCGGCACTGGGGCCAGACAATGTCCACAAGCATTTACTCACAATACATCTGCTCTTTCATCGACACGAACTCACGTAACTTTATTCTCTTAATATAATGAGGGTAATTTGGTGTTAAACTATAATTGATCTAGCTGTTTCCTTGTCATCTGACCTAGGAGGTAAGGGGGAAAAAAATCAATCTCTAGAAATCTAAGGCAATGCATCTTCCCTTCCCAGAAGATAGGCTCGATCCGGAGTCCTCCAACAGATGCACCGTATCCTGGGGGTTATGAGACCAAATGTGTAGAAGTTAGTGTTTTTAAAAAGTAGCTTTTTTTCTACCTGGGAAGAGTTAACTGTCCCAATAACATCCTGGTTTAATTATGAAATAAGACTCATTATCATTATGGAAACTGGAATTTCTGGATTAATTTTAATTAACGTGACTTTGGAGTACCTAATGTTAGGAGAAGACAAGCATTGGTTGCTTAGTTTTGAGAAGTGGAACGAGTCTCAATTGCCTTCAGAAACCGGCAGTTATCAGCAGAGAACCAAGGAACACAGGAACATATCACCGAGACTACCAAGATACTTGGAGAAGGAAGAGCTGATTTATATGCTTTTGCCTGTGACCTTGTAGAACATATTTTGGTGATTTAATTAACCTTTCTGAGCTTCATTTATTCAGATATAAGAAGTCCTAACTCATTGGTTTACTGGGAAGATTAGATAGGAGGATGCTTGTGTGGGTCATATGGTAAGCGCTCGGTAAATATTAGCTCTTAATTTTTTTAAATGAGGACAGAACAATGACAGCCCCTGAAGAGAGCCCCTGCCTCCGTCTCACAGCATCACATACAATGGGACTCAAGTCGTAGGGAGCATCCCAGGTGGAACTGAGGGTCCCAAGCTTTTATTCCAAAATGGCTCTGAAGACCCATCATGCTAACGTCAAAGGGCCACAGAGCTCCCCAAAGATCTTGGCCCTTCTAAAACGACTCAGGGTGAGCTTTCCACTAAATCCTGGTAAAGAAAACCAGATGTAAGTTAAGCAGTGATTCATCACAGTTAAAGCTTACTTGGTACTCAGTTCTAAGACATATATATTTTTAAACATTTCAGCATCTAATAAATCAGTTTGCCTTAATCAATATTGCTTTTAATCAATTTTGCCTTTAATCAATTTCTACATGTAATTGAGAGTTTTTTTCTCTCCTGCCCTACTCCCCTTTTGAATTGATGGTGTGTCTTAGAATCAATATTGATGTAAAATTAAATGCAGTGTGGGCATATCTTATTTCTAAAACTTTTTACAAGTTTTATAACTTCTTTGAAAGTACTAATTTCTTTTATTATGATTCACGAATTATTGTCATTTATCATGATGACTGTTGTAATATGCAGTCGATTCTGATGGAGAAGCTTCATTGATCACATCGTGGGCCACCTTGCTGTTAGTAATCCGTGGAAAGCTCACATGGATGAGGGATGTCACACTTCTCTGAGTCACAGGAGGAATATTTAGGAGGAAACAACACTCTGGACCCTCTGGCTGTTCATGCCAGTACCTTCCGGGCAAAACTTCACACCTGATCCCTTCTCTGCACTCTGCTTCTGCTACCTCCTCTCTGCTGAGCCCCAAGAAGTGTGAGAATGGTTTTCCATAAAGATCACTATAAAAAGACAGAGCAAGCTTGAAATATAGCTTGAAATATTTACCATTCCCTTCTTTTGGCATTAGCAACTTTTGGCTTTAGATAATATAATGCATATGGATAAGAAATGTGTTATCAATATAAACATCTTGATAAATATTAGGTGTATAAATTCTACAAAATATATCAACTCTATGCATATAACAATAATAGATTGATATTGCTAATATTAAGATAATCCCATATACTTGTTTTTATAATACTGTTATTAACAAATTCTATACCAGAATGAAGACCTGACATGAGTAAATGCATGTTAAAATTATAGAATATTGGATTGTATCATGTAGATCCACACACATCACCCTCTACCATTTATCAATTAATTGAGGGTCTGGATTAGATTTTTTATTAATTAGAATTCATCTAATTTTTAAAATGGAACAAGTCAAAGTTATCAGTCAGTGTTAAAATAAGGAGTATTATCATGTTTGAGAATATTGGTTTTATTCTTGAGTGTCACCTCTATAAGGAGCAGAGCAAGTGACTAACTTTATAAGCAGTTCAAGTCTCTGTTAGAGTAGGAGGGGTCATCCTTCCTACTCTGCTTGGCTTAAAATTTTCACCTTTTGGGAACAGAGCTCGGGTAAGCCAAATAAAATTATGTATACGTCAGAATATTTTAATCAAAAAAAACTTAAAGGTAAGAATTGACAACAGAAAAATACATACAACTTACATATGAAAAACGGAAACTTAATAATCAAAGAAATGCAATGAAAATTATCATTTAAAAGTATCACTTTGGCCTTTCATACGCAAGTGCAATAAACTATTTTTCATGGATGAAAACATTTTTCATCATGGTAAAAAAAGCCCCTTCTCATTGGAAACATTATAATATATAATAAAAATCTTAAAAATGTTTAATCCCCTTGACCCCAGACATACATTCCTAGAAGTATACAGCAAAGGAAAAAAAAAAGGAGGGAGAGAAATGCATGTTAGTGTTAGGTTTAAAGATAATATACTGTTCCATGAATCATTGTTTGGTTCCAACACCCAGTGCTGCATGCAATCCATGCCCTCCTAAATACCACCACCAGGCTCACCTATCCCCCCACCTCCCTCCCCTCTAAAACCCTCAGTTTGATTCCCAGAGTCTGTAGTCTCTCAAGGTTCATCTCCCCCTCCAATTTCCCCCCTCTTCATTTTTCCTCTCTTCTCCTAATGTCCTCCATGCTATTCCTTATGTTCCCCAAATAAGTGAAACCATATGATAGTTGACTTTTTATGTTTGACTTATTTCACTTAGCATAATCTCCTCCAGTCCTATCCACGTTGTTGCAAAATCTGGGTATTCAACCTTTCTGATGGCTGAGTAATATTCCATGGTACATATGGACTACATCTTCTTTACCTATTTGTCTGTTGAAAGGCATCTCCTTCCACAGTCTGGCTATTGTGGACATTACTGCTATGAACATTGGGGTATATGTGGCCCTTCTTCTCACTACATCTGTATCTTTGGGGTAAATACCCAGCAGTGCAATTGTTGGGTCCTAGGGTAGCTCTATTTTTAATTTTTCGAGGAACCTCCATACTGTTTTCCGAAGTGGCTGTACCAACTTGCATTCTTACCAACAGTGTAAAAGGGTTCCCCCTTCTCCACATCCTCTACAACATTTGTTGTTTTTCACCTTGTTAATTTCTGCCATTCTAACTGGTGTAAGGTGGTATCTCAATGTGATTTTTTTTAATAAATTTTTTTTATAAATTAATGTGGTTTTGATTTGCATTTCCTGATGGCTAATGATGATGAACACTTTTTCATTTATCTATTTATATGTCTTATAGCTATTTATATGTCATTTAGCTATTTATATGTCTTCCTTGGAGAAGTGTCTGTTCATGTTTTCTGCCCATTTTTTGACTTGATTATTTGGGTTTTTTGGGTGTTGAGTTAGAGAAGTTCTTTATAGATCTTGGTTACCAGCCCTCTCTCTGTAGTGTCATTTGGAAACACCTTCTCTCATTCTGTGGGTTGCTTCTTTGTTTTGTTGATTATTTCCTTTGCTGTGCAGAAGCTTTTTATTTTGATGAAGTCCTAAAAGTTAATTTTCACTTTTGTTTCCCTTGCCTTTGGAGATCTGTCTTGAAAGAAGCTGCTGTGGAGGATGTCGAAGAGGTTACTGTCTATGTTCTCCTCTAGGATTTTGACGGATTCCTATCTCACATTGAGGCTTTTCATCCATTTAGCGTTTATCTTTGTATATATGGTGTAAGCAAATGGTCAAGTTTCATTCTTCTGTATATAGTTGCCCAGTGTTCCTAATAGCATTTATTGAAGAGACTGTCTTTTTTCCACTGTATATTTTTTCCTGCTTTGTTGAAGATTATTTGACCATAGAGTTGAGGATCCATATCTGGGCTCTCTGTCTGTTCCATTGGTCTATGTGTCTGTTTCTGTTGTGGTCATATTTTTTAAGGACATGGGAATTTTCATGATGGGTCAGATCCAAGGTCAAAAGTCCAAGGAGGCCCCAGGCCCCATTTCAGGTGGACATAATTGCCCTCCCTAACTGATGTCTTCCAAACAGTTTAGGTTTTTGACAACAGCCAAACAACTTCTTATTTGTGTGAAGCTCCTTCAGTTTTTCAGATATATTTTCCTCTCTGGATTCTCAAAGCAGTCCTTTGAGGATGGTCATATTGTATTATCTCCAGTTTGTAGATGGAACACAGAGGCTCAGAAAGTTGCAGGGCTGACAAGGGACAGAGTTCCTAGCTTTACCATTACCCCTCCCTGTTCTACCATTAGCCACTTCCTCCAGGGATGTGATTCATAAACACCTTCCATTTCTAGTGTGTACTGCCTCTTGAGAGGGTGCACTGTTCACATATAATCTTCCCTATTTGTTCTCAGATTGCCTAGTTACAGTGTCAGGGGGTAGAGAATAGTTATATAACTGTATAACATATAGTTAGACATAAAGCATGATAAGGGTAAGCCTGATCACACCAAACACTACCACCAGCAAACATGTCTGTAACCCCCCTTTCTCAGGAAAGTAAGATAGGTGTCAGGAAAAGCACCCTTCAGGGACATCCCTGCGGTCAGGAGAATTTCTAAGACAGCTCTGAGAATCAACAGTCATGAGGAAATGCCAGCTAAAAGAGTTAGAAGCAAAAGCTGAACTTGGCCTCTTTCTGAGGCCTCAAGAAGATATTTCCCACCTGTAGTTATTCTGCTCCACCCCGCGGCTACCTAGGTCAGGTTTCTCAAGCCTCTCTGCACAGATGAATCATTTGGGGATTTGGTTGAAACACAGACTGGCTCAGTAGGTCTGGGGTGGGGACTGAGATCTTGCATTTCTAGCAAACTCCCAAGTGACAGTGATCTTGCTGGTCTAATCCATGCTTTAAGCAACAGGATCTAGAAAACCACCAACTAGTGGGTTGGGACAGAGGTTTCACTTGGTTCTCATTCCATAGGTTGCTCTTCTGTAGCTAAGTCAGTGACAACTCACTTCTGTGTTTCTTCATCAGCAATCGTTCTGGATTATCATGAATATCATTCTTTTATATGACTCTTGATCTTGGCTCTGTATTACAATCACCTGGAGGCTTTTAAAAACTTGATTCCCAGGTCACACATGAGTAAAACTAAACCAGAATCTCTGCAGGTGTGATCAGAATGTTTAACCTCTCACTAGGAGGGTGAGGGAGGCTGAGAAGATCCCCATAAATCTGGTTCCAAGCTATGCCGCTGATGTTTTTAAGTCTGGGCCTTTCCTTTGCCTTTGTTAGACTGAAAGTTGGCTGGAAATAATTCTCCCAGAAGCCTATTTGCAAAGAAGTCACCTTCTCTGGAAACAGAGAAGATAATTTCAAGGAGACAACAGTGGAAGAAAGTCCATACAGTAGCTAAAGACTGAGTTTTTCCCTGATTTGCCTGAGATGTAATTGTATCATAAATTCATTCAGGATTTATCTTTCATTTCTGTATCTTATAGACCTCTTCTTATTTTTTTTTTTTCTTCAAGAAGGTACAAACTTGAAGACAAAAAATCCAACTGATCATCCAGGTAATTAAATAATCACAGCCCTTATAGGTTCTGGGAGTTGATGGCACCATGAGACAGGAGTTTCAAATAGGTGAACCATTAAAAAGAGAAAACCCTTTTTTTTCCTCTGAAGTTGGCTCATTCGAGCAAAACTAAAACAACTGAAACCACTTTATTTTAAAAGACAAACTGAGATGAAGACAAGTTTTAAAAAATACAAAACATGATATTCAGGGTGCCTGAATTGTTCAGTAAGTTTATAGAGTCTGACTCTTGATTTGGCTCAGGTCATGATCTCAGGGTCATGAGATCAAGGCCCACATGGGGGGCCCCATGCTCAGCATGGAATCTGCTTTAGATCTTCTCTCTCCCTCTCAGCTTCTTCCCCTGTGCTTGCTCTCTCTCTCTCAAAAAAATAAAAATAAAGGGACAACTGGGTAGCTTAGTCGGTTAAGGGCCTGCCTTTGGCTCAGGTCATGATCCCAGGGTCCTGGGATGGAGTCCCACATTGGCTGCCTTGCTCCGCTGGGAGCCTGCTTCTCCCTCTGCCTGCCTCTCCCCCTGCTTGTGCTCTCTCTCTCTCCCTCTCTGACAAATAAATAAATAAAATCTCCAAGTAAATAAATAAAATAAATAAATAAATAAAAATAAAATCTTTTGGGAAAAATTATATTCATTCCAGTTTTTAGTTATTCATTCATCATTTCAAATATCTGTGATTACTGTGACTATAATGCCTTGCCAAAAAAAAAAAAAAACCCTCCTTTTCAACAAATCAACCCATATGTGATTCATATTTTAAATCCCTGTAATTCGGGGCGCCTGGGTGGCTCAGTGGGTTAAGCTGCTGCCTTCGGCTCAGGTCATGATCTCAGGGTCCTGGGATCGAGTCCCACATCGGGCTCTCTGCTCAGCAGGGGGCCTGCTTCCCTTCCTCTCTCTCTGTGATCTCTTCCCTTTCTCTCTCCTACTGTGATCTCTCTCTGTCAAATAAATAAATAAAATATTAAAAAAAAAAAGAATGAATATTTATTTAATAAATAAATAAATAAATAAATAAATCCCTGTAATTCATTTAGAACTTTTTTTTCTTATGATCCTCTAATTTTTTTCATAATGTCCTCATGATATAGGTTGCTAATTCATTTGTCCTTTTTCAACAGGAAAAAAGTGCAAGACATTGACCGGGAAACAGCCACACCCAAGCTGAATAAAATAGCCTCATCTCAGGAAACTAGAGGAAGGTTCACAGTTCTGAGCCAATGTATTGTTGAGCCCATGGAGCATGTCTAGCAATGACATTCACTTGATACCTGACAATTAAGTTTTCGGGATTGCTCCAGAACATGCTCATGCATTTATCCACACAGCCATTCAGCGGGTATTTATTGAAGACCTAATATGTTCCAGGTACTGTTCTTAGATGCAAAATATGGAAGTCATGGTCCTTGGCCTCAAGAACTTAGAGGTCGTTGGGAGAATTCAACTGGTAAACAAAGAGCCAGCGTGACACAAAGATGAACTCAGAGGCAGGAGTCAGACAGACAGAGATTTGCATCCCAGCTCTGCCACTTTCTTTCTTAGCTGTGTGATCTTAAGTTATTTACAGCCTCAGTTTCCTCATCTGTATAATCGGGATAACAATACCTATGTCAGAGAGTTGTTGTGAAGGGTCAGTGATATCTTCCACGTAAGGCTGCTTAGCCCAGCACCAGACACAGACTGAGTAAGCCAGGAGTGTGAGGCTGTATACAGCTCAGTGGTAGCTCGAAGAGGACAGATTGGTCCGTCTGGGTAGACAGAGGCACTTCTGTTTCAAGACCTTAATGAATATAAGTAATACTGTGTTAAAGTCAGTTAGCCAAGAACAGAGGGAGATATATCTAGAGTAGCTCTATAGCCATAGAACATTCAACTTATGAAGCACAGAGATACCCAGTTATCTGAGATGCTGAAATCAGAGACTCCTGATTAGCCTTTCTGTGCAGTCTACATGCAATAAGATTGGATTCGTCCTGTCTCCTTGTCAATATCCTGATGGTATATATTTCCTGACATGCTTAGCGTGTTAGAAAATAGATATCATAATAAGGGTCTCATCAGAGTGTCATTACTGTCAAGTCAGAAAATGCATGTGAAATTCTAAACAGTGAAGCATTGTACAAAATATATGACTGCACTAATTATGGAAGACAAGACAAAGTACTCTCTCCAAGAAGCATGCCAGGCAATCCTGATAGTGATGGCTACAAGAGCTTTTCCAGAGCCATCCAGCTGACCTCTGCTCCTCCCTGCTCACAGTACCCTACCCCACCCAAATCTGAGTGGAAAAAAAATCAGTCTTCCCATCTAGGGGAACTGGGCACAGCTGATGAAGAGAGGCTGATGAAGAATTGAGTAAGAAAGAATGAGGCAAGCAAATTCTACAGACTGGTCAGATGTTAGAAACATCTTAGTATGCTAGGACCCATCCCCCTGGAGAGAATGGGAACACATGCAAGGCAGATGGCACCTCCATTTGTCTAAGGAAGATGAGTCAAAAATTCAAAGATTAAAAATACACTTGCCCAGGATCACCTGGGTGACTCAGTTCGTTATGCGTCTGACTCTTGACTTCAGCACAGGTCAGGATTTCAGGATCCCGAGATGGATCCCCACATTGGGCTTCCTTTTGGGTGTGGAACATGCTTAAGATTCTCCCTTTCCTTCTCCTTCTGCCCCTCTCCTTCCCAGTGCACACACTCTCTCTCTTAAAAAAAAAAAAAAGTTAATGAATAAAAATAAAAATATACTTGCCTAAAACTGTAAAATGGGTGAACAGGAGCCAGAGTAACAATGAGCTGAGGCAGATGGGAACCCAAACCAAAGAGCATATGTTAAAAAGCTCGGACCAGGGGCGCCTGGGTGGCTCAGTGGGTTAAGCCGCTGCCTTCGGCTCAGGTCATGATCTCAGGGTCCTGGGATCGAGTCCCGCATCCGGCTCTCTGCTCAGCAGGGAGCCTGCTTCCCTCTCTCTCTCTCTCTGCCTGCCTCTCCATCTACTTGTGACTTCTCTCTGTCAATAAATAAATAAAATCTAAAAAAACAAAAAACAAAAAAAAAAAAGCTCGGACCATGCCCAGACTCAAACACAGATGGAAACCAGAGTGTTGACAGTCCCGGGCATGGGCACTGTCATGTTTGCCTGCCGGCCATCTGACTACCTGTGAGGAATCCACCATTCAGTGAGTCTTGGTAGGAAGGGAGATCCTAAGATTTGGAGTTTGGAGCAAGGGAAATAAAGCAACAGGAATCTGTTCCCTGCCCCAGTACGGGGATGTCCAGTGGCCAGTGGCGATAACAGCATGTCCTAACCAGAACTACTTCTTTGACTTGGCCTGCACAGACCTTCTGGATGCCAGCTGTCATCTTATCTGACCTGGGGATCTAGCCTGCTAATGGACTCAGATTCTAGGAGCTGGCTGCTTCCTCAACCTTTCACCAGCACCCCTTCACCTCTAAGGTCCTTTTTAGACATTTTTTGTCCTGATCATTACCCTGACCCCATGAAATTTTAAAACCACAGGTACTCAGTATATCTCTTTCTGGTAAACCATAAAGTTGATGCATAAAGTAGATGCATAAAGTTGATGTTATTCTCATGTGACCCACATCAGAGCTTTATAGAATTCTGATAAAATTCAAAAATTTGAAAGAAATTAGTATTTAGAAAATGCCCATAATAGCTACCCTCTCTGTATCTATGCCAAGTATTTTACACATTAGTTAGTTCACACCCCATACCACTCTCTGTACATGTCTTTAGGTCTGCTCTACAGATCAGAACCCTCAAGTTCAGGCAGGTCAATAACTGGGGCAAGGTTATCCTACTGATCAGGGGTCAAGAGAGAAGGTAGGTCTTAAACTGCAGTGCAGGGTAAGGCACACTCCCTGCTCACATCGCCTCAAGGGAAGTTTGCTTTGGAGCTTGAAATGGAGATCTGTTTGCAGAGCAGATAGTTGTTTTAAAAATACTCATTTGAGGCGCCTGGGTGGCTCGGTGGGTTGAGTCTCCGACTCTTGATTTTGGCTCAGGTCATGATCTCAGGGACGTGGGATCTAACCTTTGCCGGTTTCTCGCTCCTTGGGGCATCTGCTACTCTCCTTCCCTCTCCCTCTGCCCCTCCTTCCTCTTTCTCTCTCCCTCTCTAATAAATAAATAAATCTTTAAAAAATATTCAATTGCCTTTCCGTTTACAGTCCCGAGTGTCTTACCTTCCCTTCTAGTCAGCGTGAGATAGGGAAATAGGGTAGGGATAAAATTTCATTCACTAAAGCAGCCAAACAGAACAGATCAGGCAGCAGCCAATCACAATAGACCAGCCATCAGCCAGTCACAACACTCCAGGCATCAACCAATCACTACAGATGGCATCAGCCAATCATAACAATCCAGAGGAGGCATTCAGAAAGAAGAGTCCTGGTGGCACCTGCTGTGCCCTCTCCTACCTTTGCCCCTCCTCCTGAGGGAAAGGACTGTGTGGAGCACATTTCCGGGGGTTAGGGCAGCAGTTAGTCAGCTACCATTGTGGAAGCATGTTAATATTGACTAGCTGATAGAGTCAAAGCTGGTGTATGTGGATGTAGCATTTATATGAGAGCACTAGGAAAGTTATAGAAGAATGCGAAGAACGTTAAGAGAAAGAAAGTAGGGACGCCTGGATGGCTCAGTGGGTTAAGCCTCTGCCTTGGGCTCAGGTCATGATCTCAGGGTCCTGGGATCGAGCCCCACATCGGGCCCTCTGCTCAGCAGGGGGCCTGCTTCCTCCTCTCTGCCTGTGTCTCTGCCTACTTGTGATCCCTGTCTGTCAAATAAATAAATAAAATCTTTAAAAAAAAAAAAAAAAGAGAGAGAAAGAAAGTAAATATTCAGCCTCTAACACTCAAAATGGCATTTTGAAGTAAGAAGATAGACTTGAAAACCAAAATCTGTTGGGGTAGATAAGTTTTTCTAAATGTCTTCCTCACAAATATGGATAACCAAGTCTACTGGACTCAGTGGGACTTTGTTTCCTAGTGTAGACAATATCTGGGTTATGAAGGATTTCCCCTAGGGTAGAATGACAATAAAACTTATTGAGAGGAAAGGAGCCTGCAACCCAAACCCTCTAGCCCAGAAGGGTCTGAGGAGGGAACAGGAGACAAAGGGAACGCAGGGAAGTCAGGAACCAGAATATTCATCCACACCTAACCTGGGCAGGAGAGGGGCAGATTTAAAAACGTTAGTCTGAGTAAAGTGACTCCCAAAAGGAAAGGGGGCTTTCTCTGTTTCCCTCTGCCTTAGCTTTGGCACCTCCAAAACAGTGCAAGAGTCATGCTCAGAAGAAGGCAGTGGAAGAAAGGTAGATAAATAATTTTGACTCATTGCTCCTGCCTCTTCCCATGGTATAAGGTGACCCATAGGGGATCCAGAAATCCCAGGGCTAGAGGACTGGCAGAGGTCTGGCATGAAGGCAGAGAAGCTGATTAAGGCAGCATCTTTTAAGATGTGGAGCAAATATTCAGAGCCATGGGTGGTGGGTGCAGCTTCTTGTGGAAATGGATGAAGACCGCCCAAAGGAGAACAAGCCGAGGCTGTTTATCAGAGCTTACTGTCACAGGAAGTCAGCCACCGTCACTTGCTTTTTTGCAGAGCCTGGAAGACAGGTAGATGAATGAGGAGGTTTAATGGTGGGGAGAAAGGGAAGGCTTCAGGCAGGCCGTGATTGGAAGCTGTGAGCACGGAGAAGCTGTAGACACACTAATCAGAAGGCAGGCATCCTATGCGATTGGCTAAGGGTATGTGTTTGACTTTCTCTAGCTGGTCCCGAGTTGGAAGCAGAGACAAAAATTAGAGAATCTGTCAGTTATTAATCAAGCCCTGGCCATTTGGGGCTGATTCTTTAGGAATCGTCTTTGGCTTCCTGGATTGTTGTTAAAGATAGAGGTCTGACCTCCTTCAAGTCTGACTCAGAGCGGGCTGGCTTCCTGGGGTGCTGATTATTTATTGGGGGTTTCCCAGGTGGTTCGGTCCAGGTGGTGGGTCAGAACTCCTTTTCTCTATAGCCTGGCCTTTGTCCATTTGTGTGTTCTTTCTCTCAACCTCAACCCTAGTGGCCGCATAGGACCAGTTATGCCTTATGGTCACGAATTTGCTTGAGGAATAAGCCACCTCTCCCCAGCAGAGATCAGTGAAGATCTAGTGGGACTGGGTAAAACAGAGAATACCCCTCTTCAGCCAATAACCAGACTACAGTGTGGAGCAGTGCCTTTTCAGAGAGGTAAGTGCCATAGGGTTGGTAAAATTGTCACAGACTCTGCCCCTTCCACCTCTGCTCACCACCCCCTTTTAGCCCTCAGGGTCCTGCTGCTTGCCTGATCTTTTAGCTCAAAGGAAAGACTCTGACGTTGGCCATTTGTCCTTTATTTCAAATTAGGCATTGTCCTTAATTTTTTAATCTATGTAGTGTTTACAATTTAGTATTTTATAATTATTATTTCATTTAGTTATGAAACAGGAGGTTTTATATAATTTTAAGGCTATGGGTCTTTTTTTTTCAGAGCTCCTGAAATCACAATACACAGGCTCTTAGCTGATTTATTAGGTTGATCCTTATGAAATTGCTGATATTTATTGTTTTTGTCACGCAGAAGAAAAATTCCATAGAGTCCGACCAAAAAATAAACTAGTGTCATGAGTTTCACTCCTAGGAACCAAGTGGGTGGCTACAAAATGCTTTAAAAAAAATTACAAGAACGACTTGAAATTCTCGCCTTTATTTAGGAAAACTGCTGAGATGTTGCGTCCCTCCCCACTTCAAAAATACACACAGTGGTAACTGACGGCCCCTATTATTTGTTTGAAGTGTGGAGGGAGAAACTAAGAGCACATCCCTCTCTAACGCAGCAGAAGGACTTAATGATTACAGGGGAACAGTTTTCTGAACCATATTTCACTTCTTTCATTTATCCACTCCGGAGTAGACACCTTATTTTCAGCCCCAGAGCCATACATTTGAATTTCTCTCCAGGATGTGATAATGAATAAAATTAAATGTAATCTCATCTGCAGAGAGTTGGCGAAGGGAAGGCGGAGGGAGGCTGGAAACCGTGTTGTTAGCTGGTAAAGAAATATAGACGCCAATATTAGGTAAACCACAAGCAGTTACACGTTCCTCCCTGGCTATCAATTAAGGGGAAGCCAGCACAACTCCCTGAGGTTGAAAAGTGGTCTTGTCATTGATTTTCTAATGTGCTGGTGGAAATTTTGTCAGCCACTGTCAATTTAAAGCCCCATGTAATTACACTTCGTGCAAGAGAGATTCTGATTGTATTTTCTGTGCCGAAGCCTTGTCCCCAAATACCGTTTCATGGTAAATCAAGAGAGACTGCAGCAGTTGGTATCACAAGGACCACAGAAAGCTCCCTTTAAATTTCCCTTTAATTAATGAATTAGACACTCTATCCCTCCGATGGAGGCCATCTGAGTCATTTCTCTTTCCCACTAGAGAGAAAAACCTTTCACATGCGTGACAAGTTCAAGGTCAGGGAGTACTGTCAGTGAAATTCCCGAAGCAAAAGAGCTGTCTACAGGGTCACATCACAATTTTTGCTTATAGATAGAGGGGTACTCCACTGACATGATGCTAAAGTTTCGATCCCTCTAGGCTCTGATTATTTTAGAGACGACACGTAGCACATATGACTATTTCTTCCTCTCCCTTGATACTTAAAAGCAGCCTCTGTTGTTAGCTTTTCTTATTTCTCTTATGTTGTAAATCCAGTGGGAGAAGAAGCCACGTGCTCTAGCCCAGGGCCCCCATTTTAGTACTCGCCACAAATATGTATCTGCTGAGAGGTAAGCAGGACGCTTACCACACAAGCGGGATGCCGCAGAATTCTGAGAACCCAGGAGAGATGGCAAGCTAGCCCTGTTGCTGAAAGGTATTGATTTGAACCCTGGATTCAAATTCTAGGCATTAAAGTTTGATAGTTCTCACGATAATAGGGGATGTTGAGAAGCAAGTGGAAAGAAAGCTATTCTGAGCGTGGACATTAAAGAGAAGCACGTGGGGGCCTTTGCCAAGGTTAGATGATTTTCAAGTGCAAGAGCCAAAGGAAAGCAGATACCTAACACAGTCTCCTGTGTCCTCCCTCAGAAAGGAGCCCCGGGCTGCTGGCCTTTCCACATCTCTCCCACTCACAATGCCCGCTGTGTACTACAAAACGGATTTTGCTCTGGCCCTTTGGCAAGATCTCTTCTCTCTGAATTCTCTAATAATGTCTCGACAAGGTTTCTGTACACCAAAGAAATACAAAACCAAAGATATCACAGGAAAAGTCAGAAAAACCTTACCCTCAGCTTCACCCCTGGGGGCCAGACATTCAACGTGAGAGTTTGGCCCTAAAAAGAAAGAAAGAAAGAACATGTAAAGAGAAACAAAACAAACAAAAACAGTCCCTTGATTCTTTGTATTCTTTGTTCCTGTTTGTTCTCTCTTTTTTTGAAATGAAAATTTCACCTTGGAAATCAGGAACAAAGAAAATGGCCAGAAAATGTGAAATTCTCCCTGATTTGCTTCCGGCTCGGGGCTCCCTGCCCTGCCCATTGCTGCATTTGCCAGATAACCCATTACAGGCATAAAAACCTCCAAACCCTGGCAAATACATCATTCTGAAAGCTGGGGCTTCCCAAGGGTAACATCAGAGATTATCAGTCAGGCAGAAATGTTAACATCCATTTTCCCACCGTTGTGAAGGCTTTTGTTAATGCGGGGTTTTTTTTTTCGCCCCTAATTCTTTGCAGAAAAGGCACAATGCCCTGTATTATGGGAACATTTTATGCAAAGCAGTTAGACTCTGCGAGGCTGCTCTGTGTCAGTCACTGTCCTCCAAGCAAACACCCATTACGGAGGGATTTTCATCCCAGTGCAAAGTCACCGCACAAGGCCCTCACATGAAAGGGTTGACACTGCTTGTTTCCACTCCCAGGTGAAAGGATCAGGCTTTGAGCTGACTGAGCTCTCAGTGGTGGCCCAGCCAAGGGGAGGCTCTCTCCCACAGCAGGAAAGGGAATCTTCCCCGCTCCATTCCTGAGGCTGAAAAGCGGGTCAAGCCCCTGGGTCAGTCTAACCCTAGGAATCATGGGATTTCTGAGCTGGGAGCAACATCTCATTTTATCTACTTACATCCACAGAAAAGCTGAAGCCTGGAAAGGGGATGGGGCTTGCCCAAGGCCAGGGAGCACATTCAGAGTGAATCAGAATCTTTATTTATTGGGCCGCATACTGTCTATCTTCATTCATTTCCTTAGTAAGTAGAAATACTGGGGTGCCTGGGTGGCTCAGCAGGTTAGGCCTCTGCTTTTGGCTTGGGTCGTGATCTCAGGGTACTGGGATCGAGCATCAGGCTCTCTGCTCAGCAGGGAGTCTGCTTCCCCCCCCACCTTCCTGCCTCTCTGCCTACTTGTGATATATCTCTTTCTGTCAAATAAATAAATAAAATCTTAAAGAAAAAATAAAGGAAAGATACCAAGGCTGGATCACTGAGCAGGGTTCTGAAGAGCTAATAATGGATAAGATACAAGCTATGCCCGCAAAAGACACTCACAGTTAAGAAGAGGAGGCAGAAATAAAGAGATAGACATGATGGCAGAAGATTGAACAACCTCAGTGCCTCTTGTCAGGGAATTGGTTAAATCAATTGTGGTATATCCATAAAGCGGAGTAATAGGCTGTTGTGAGAACAGTCCTAGGCAGGTCTTTAGTACCGATGTGGAAGATCTCCAAGTTGTATTGCTGGGTGAAAAAAGCAAAGTCTGTGTTTTTCCAGTGTAAAATGATAGATTCGGATTTTTTTAAAGAAAGATTTATTTACTTATTTGAGAAAGAGAAAGAGGGAGAAAGATCACAGAGGGAAAGGTAGAGAGAGAAGCAGACTCCGCACTGAGCAGAGAGCCTGGCACAGGGCTCGAGCCCACGACCCTGAGATCATGACCTGAGCCAAAGGCAGACGCTTGACCTGCTGAGCCACCCAGGCGCCCCAATAGGCTTGGATTTTATCAGTGGTTTTCCGAGCCTTTTTAAAAATTATAGTAAAATAAACATAGTATAAATTCACCATTTGAGCCAATTCTAAGTGTACAATTCAGTGGTATGAAGTATGTTCACATTATTGTACAACCGTCACCACTAGCCATCTCCAGAACTATTTTCATCTTCAAACCAAAACTCTGTACCCATTTAACTTTAATACCCCATCTCCCCTCATTCCAGCCTCTGGCAACCACAATCCTAGCTTCTGCCTCTATGAATTTTTTTTTTTAAGATTTTCTTTCTTTCTTTCTTTCTTTCTTCCTTTCTTTCTTTCTTTCTTTCTTTCAGAGAAAGAGAGAGAAATTCAAGGGGGAGAAGCAGAGGGGAAGAATTTCAAGCAGACTCCTCACTGAGTCAGAGCCGAACTCAGAGCTGGATCTCATGACCCTGACATCATGACTTGAGCTGAAATCAAGAGTCCAGTGCCCTACCAACTGAGCCACCCAGACATCCCTGTCTTTCTGCATGTGGCTACTCTAGGTGCCATACAGTAATGTGTCCTTTGTGACCGGCTTATTTTACTCGACATAATGTCTTCAGGGTTCATCCAAGGTTCATTGTAGCCTGTGTCAGAACTTCACTCCTTCTTAAGGCTGAGTACTATCCATCGTACACACATACTGTATGTTGTCTAGTTATCTGTCAAGACTTTGAGTTGCTTCTACCTCTTGACCATTGTGAATAATGCTATTATGAACACAGATGCACAAATGTCTCTTCGAGTCCCTACTCCAATTTTTTTGGTCATATATCCAGAAATGGAATTGCTGGATCATATAGTAATTCTATTTTTAACTTTTTGAGGAACAATTATACTGTTTTCCAGAGTGGCTCCACCATTTTACATACCCAACAACAGTGCATGGGGGTTCCAATGTCTCCACGCCCTTGCCAACACTTTTTACTCTCTGTGTTTTGTTTTGTTATAGCCACTCTGTGAGGTGATGTTTTATTGTGGTTTTGATTTGCATTTCCCTAGTGATTAGTGATGTTCAGCATCTTTTCATGTGCTAATTGGCCATTTGTATATCTTCTTTGGTGAATTGTCTGTTTAGGGTCTTTGTCCATATTTTAATTGAGTTATTTATTATTTTGTTGTTGAACTCCAGCCTTTTAAAAATCTGTGGGAGGGATTCCTGGGTGGCTCAGTCATTGAGCGTCTGCTTTTGGCTCAGGTCATGATCCCGGGGTCCTGGGATTGATCCCCGCATCTGGCTCCCTGCTCAGTGGGAAGCCTGCTTCTTCCTCGCCCACTTCCCCAGATTGTGTTCCATTTCTCTCTGTCTCTCTGTCAAATAAATAGATAAAGTCTTTAAAAATAAGAAAATAAATACATAAAAATAAAAACAAAAAAAATAAAAATCTGTAGAAACTGCTGTCATTAATGAAATTGTTTTTCTAAGCCCAATATATAAAACAGGAAAAGGCAGTGCAACAACTCTTATTGATTTGGTTACATGCAGAGGGCCTGGGGCTCTGGCCCAAAACTTCCCAAGGGATTCTCATCCCAAATCTGTGCCCTCTATCCCTCTTGTGTCTGCCTCCAGCAGGAGATGGCCTCTGGGACACCTCCATGCAAACCTCAGTGCTCACAGAACTGAGAAGGTTTGAAAACCACTAGACTAGATAACCTCTACGTTATCTCTCAGGTAACAGGCTGTGTTTATGTGGTAAACGGCCAAAGTTTAATTAGCATAAAAGGAGAAGCTATTTAAAGTAAGGAAACTTTCACCAATACTTAATTTCAGTGGAGTTGCTGTGATGTTCACTTCCGTCCAGGAAAGCCCTTTAGTTTAACGTGTAGGCCAGACTTCTGCAACATGTTTATGAAATTCTATCGTTTTATTCATGTGTTACCATTCTTGTGGTGAATCTGAATGCTCCTCATGTCCTTTGGAGCACATTGCTTGAGTAAGTTTGTTTGCAAAGTTTTTAAAAAATAAAATGCTACTAGAAATATCCCTGTAGTATGTGGATCACAAATTTTCCTAAATTTCTTCTGCCCTCCCTATATCCACCCTTTCTCCCCTTGCCACGTGACTTTGTGACTCCCTCCATTAAGAAGTAGAGTCTTTTTTTCCATTCCCTATGTCTGGGCTGGCTTTGTCATTTGTTTTGGTGAACAGCAAGCATGGAGACTGTGCTGGATCTGTTCTGAACACCATTTCTACTCTCATTCTTAGAATCCTATCCAGGGACAGTGAAAACAAGCCTGGCCTCATCTTCTTTTATTTTTTTATTTTATTTTTTTATAAACATATAATGTATTTTTATCCCCAGGGGTACAGGTCTGTGAGTCGCCAGGTTTACACACTTCACAGCACTCATGATAGCACATAGCCCACCCCTCTCTCCCGACCCCCCTCCCCCCAGCAACCCTCAGTTTGTTTTGTGAGATTAAGTGTCACTTATGGCTTGTCTCCCTCCTGATCCCATTTTGTTTCATTTATTCTTCTCCTACCCCCCAACCCCCACGTTGCATCTCCACTTCCTCATATCAAGATCATGATAGTTGTCTTTCTCCAATTGACTTATTTCACTAAGCATGATACCCTCTAGTTCCATCCACATCGTCACAAATGGCAAGATTTCGTTTCTTTCGAGGGCTGCATAGTATTCCATTGTATATATATACCACATCTTCTTTATCCATTCATCTGTGGATGGACATCTAGGTTCTTTCCATAGTTTGGCTATTGTAGACATTGCTGCTATAAACATTCAGGTGCACATGCCCCTTCGGATCACTACATTTGTATCTTTAGGGTAAATACCCAGTAGTGCAATTGCTGGGTCATAGGGTAGTTCTATTTTCAACATTTTGAGGAACCTCCATGTTGTTTTCCAGAGTGGCTGCACCAGCTTGCATTCCCACCAACAGTGTAGGAGGGTTCCCCTTTCTCCGCATCCTCGCCAGCATCTGTCATTTCCTGACTTGTTAATTTTAGCCTTTCTGACTAGTATGAGGGGGTATCTCATTGTGGTTTTGATTTGTATTTCCCTGATGCTGAGTGATGTGGAGCACTTTTTCATATGTCTGTTGGCCATCTGAATGTCTTCTTTGCAGAAATGTCTGTTCATGACTCTGCCCATTTCTTGATTGGATTATTTGTTCTTTGGGTGTTGAGTTTGATAAGTTCTTTATAGATTTTGGACACTAGCCCTTTATCTGATATGTTGTTTGCAAATATGTTCTCCCATTCTGTCAGCTGTCTTTTGGTTTTGTTAACTGTTTCCTTTGCTGTGGAAAAACTTTTGATCTTGATGAAATCCTAATAGCTCATTTTTGCTCTTGCTTCCCGTGCCTTTGGCAATGTTCCTAGGAAGATGTTGCTGCGGCTCAGGTCAAAGAGGTTGCTGCCTGTGTTCTCCTCAAGGATTTTGATGGATTCCTTTCTCACATTGAGGTCCTTCATCCATTTTGAGTCTATTTGTGTGTGTGGTATAAGGAAATGGTCCAATTTCATTTTTCTGCATGTGGCTGTCCAATTTTCCCAACACCATTTATTGAAGAGGCTGTCTTTTTTCCATTGGACATTCTTTCCTGCTTTGTCGAAGATTAGTTGACCATAGAGTTGAGGATCTATGTCTGGGCTCTCTATTCTGTTCCATTTATCTGTGTGTCTGTTTTTGTGCCAGTACCATGCTGTCTTGATAATGACAGCTTTGTAATAGAGCTTGAAGTCCAGAATTGTGATGCCACCAACTTTGGCTTTCTTTCTCAATATTCCTTTGGCTATTCGAGGTCTTTTCTGGTTTCATATAAATTTAGGATTATTTGTTCCATTTCTTTGAAAAAAAAAGCGTGGGATTTTGATAAGGATTGCATTAAATGTGTAGATTGATTTAGGTAGCATAGACATTTTCACAGTATTTGTTCTTCCAATCCAGGAGCGTGGAACATTTTTCCATTTCTTTGTGTCTTCCTCAATTTCTTTCATGAGTACTTTTTAGTTTTCTGAGTATAGATTCTTTGCCTCTTTGGTTAGGTTTATTCCTAGGTATCTTATGGTTTTGGGTGCAATTGTAAATGGGATTGACTCCCTAATTTCTCCTTCTTATGTCTTGTTGTTGGTGTAGAGAAATGCAACTGATTTATGTGCATAGATTTTATATCTGGACACTTTACTAAATTCCTGTACAAATCCTAGCACTTTCGGAGTGGAGTCTTTTGGGTTTTCCACATATAGTATCATATCATCTGCGAAGAGTGATAGTATGACTTCTTCTTTGCCGATTTGGATGCCTTTAATTTCTTTTTGTTGTCTGATTGCTGAGGCTAGGACTTCTAGTACTATGTTGAATAGCAGTGGTGATAATGGACATCCCTGCCGTGTTCCTGACCTTAGCGGAAAAGCTTTCAGTTTTTCTCCATTGAGAATGATATTTGCGGTGGGTTTTTCATAGATGGCTTTGATAATATTGAGGTATATGCCCTCTATCCCCACACTTTGAAGAGTTTTGATCAGGAAGGGATGCTGTACTTTGTCAAATGCTTTTTCAGCATCTATTGAGCGTATCATATGGTTCTTGTTCTTTCTTTTATTAATGTGTTGTATCACACTGATTGATTTGTGGATGTCGAACCAACCTTGCAGCCCTGGAATAAATCCCACTTGGTCGTGGTGAATAATTCTTTTAATGTACTGTTGAATCCTATTGGCTAGTATTTTGGTGAGAATTTTCACATCTGTGTTCATTAAGGATATTGGTCTGTAATTCTCTTTTTTGATGGGATCCTTGTCTGGTTTTGGGATCAAGGTGATGCTGGCCTCATAAAATGAGTTTGGAAGTTTTCCTTCCATTTCTGTTTTTTGGAACAGCTTCAGGAGAATAGGAATTAGTTCTTCTTTAAATGTTTGGTAGAATTCCCCTGGGAAGCCGTCTGGCCCTGGGCTTTTGTTTGTTTGGAGATTTTTGATGACTGTTTCAATCTCCTTACTGGTTATGGGTCTGTTCAGGTTTTCTATTTCTTCCTGGTTCAGTTTTGGTAGTTTATATGTCTCTAGGAATGCATCCATTTCTTCCAGATTGTCAAATTTGTTGGCATAGAGTTGCTCATAGTATGTTCTTATAATTGTCTGTATTTCTTTGGTGTTAGTTGTGATCTCTCCTCTTTCATTCATGATTTTATTTATTTGGGTCCTTTCTCTTTTCTTTTTGATAAGTCTGGCCAGGGGTTTATCAATCTTATTAATTCTTTCAAAGAACCAGCTCCTAGTTTCGTTGATTTGTTCTATTGTTTTTTTTTTTTATTTCTATTTCATTGATTTCTGCTCTGATCTTTATGATTTCTCTTCTCCTTCTGGGTTTAGGCTTTCTTTCTTGTTCTTTCTCCAGCTCCTTTAGGTGTAGGGTTAGGTTGTGTATTTGAAACCTTTCTTGTTTCTTGAGAAAGGCTTGTACTGCTATATATTTTCCTCTCAGAACTGCCTTTGCTGTATCCCACAGATTTTGAACCATTGTGTTTTCATTATCATTTGTTTCCATGAATTTTTTCAATTCTTCTTTAATTTCCCAGTTGACCCATTCATTCTTTAGAAGGATTCTGTTTAATCTCCATGTATTTGTGTTCTTTCCAAATTTCCTCTTGTGATTGAGTTCTAGCTTCAGAGCATTGTGGTCTGAAAATATGCAGGGAATGATCCCAATCTTTTGATACCAACTGAGACCTGATTTATGACCCAAGATGTGATCTATTCTGGAGAATGTTCCACGTGCACTAGAGAAGAATGTGTATTCTGTTGCTTTGGGATGAAATGTTCTGAATATATCTATGATGTCCATCTGGTCCAGTGTGTCATTTAAGGCCTTTATTTCCTTGTTGATATTTTGCTTGGATGATCTGTCCATTTCAGTGAGGGGAGTGTTAAAATTCCCTACTATTATTGTATTATTGTTGATGTGTTTCTTTGATTTCCTTATTAATTGGTTTATATAGTTGGCTGCTCCCACGTTAGGGGCATAGATATTTAAAATTGTTAGATCTTCTTGTTGGACAGACCCTTTGAGTATGATATAGTGTCCTTCCTCATCTCTTATTACAGTCTTTGGCTTAAAAATCTAATTGATCTAATATAAGGATTGCCACCCCAGCTTTCTTCTGATGTCTATTAGCATGGTACATTTTTTTCCACCCCTCACTTTAAATCTGGAGGTGTCTTCGGGTCTAAAATAAGTTTCTTGTAGGCAACATATTGATGGGTTTTTTTTATTTTATTCATTCTGATACCCTGTGTCTTTTGATTGGGGCATTTATCCCATTAACATTCAGGGTAACTATTGAAAGATATGAATTTAGTGCCATTGTATTGCCTGTAAGGTGACTGTTATTGTATATTGTCTTTGTTCCTTTCTGATCTACTACTTTTAGGCTCTCTCTTTGCTTAGAAGACCCCTTTCAATATTTCCTATAGAGCTGGTTTGGTGTTTGCAAATTCTTTCAGTTTTTGTTTGTCCTGGACACTTTTTATTTCTCCTTCTGTTTTCAATGATAGCTTAGCTGGATATAGTATTCTTGGCTGCATGTTTTTCTCATTTAGTGCTCTGAATATATCATACCAGTTCTTTCTGGCCTGCTAGATCTCTGTGGATAAGTTCGCTGCCAATCTCATATTTTTATTATTGTATGTTACAGACTTCTTTTCCAGGGCTGCTTTCAGGATTTTCTCTTTGTTGCTAAGACTTGTAAATTTTACTATTAGATGATGGGGTGTGGACCTATTCTTGTTGATTTTGAGGGGTGTTCTCTGCACCTCCTGGACTTTGATGCTTGTTCCCTTTGCCATATTAGGAAAATTCTCTCCAATAATTCTCTCCAATATACCTTCTGCTCCCCTCTCTCTTTCTTCTTCTTCTGGAATCCCAATTATTCTAATGTTGTTTCGTCTTATGGTGTCACTTATCTCTCGAATTCTCCCCTCGTGATCCAGTAGCTGTTTGTCCCTCTTTTGCTCAGCTTCCTTATTCTCTGTTATTTGGTCTTCTATATCACTAATTCTTTCTTCTGCCTCATTTATCCTAGCAGTGAGAGCCTCCATTTTTTATTGCACCTCATTAATAGCTTTTTTTATTTCAACTTGGTTATATTTTAGTTCTTTTATTTCTCCAGAAAGGGTTTTTATCTCTCCAGAGAGGGTTTCTCTAATATCTTCCATGCCTTTTTCAAGCCCGGCTAGCACCTGGAGAATCGTCATTCTGAACTCTGTATCTGACATATTACCAATGTCTGTATTGATTAGGTCCATAGCCTTCGGTACTATCTCTTGTTCTTTTTTTTGTGGTGAGTTTTTCTGCCTCGTCATTTTGGCCAGATAAGAGTATATGAAGGAGCAAATAAAATACTGAAAGGGTGGCAAAGACCCCGGAAAATGCACTTTAACCAAATCAGAAGAAACACCAAATCGTGGGGAGGAGAAAGGGGATAAAAAGAAGTTCAGAGAAAAAAGAAAAAATTAAAAAAAGAAAACAAATTTTAAAAAGTATAAAAAAGAAAAAATATAAATATTATTAGATAAACTAGTTAAAAAACATTAAAAAAGAAAAGGGTAAAAGTTTTAAAAAAAAGTTTAGCAGAAGAAAAAAATTAAATTAACCACAAGACTAAAGAATCATGGGGAGAAAGCCATGAGTTCCCATGCTTCACTTTCTCCTCCACTGGAATTCTGCTGCTCTCCTTGGTAGGTGAACTTTGTTTTGGCTGGATTTCTTGTTGATCTTCTGGGGAGGGGCCTGTTGTAGTGATTCTCAAGTGTCTTTGCCCGAGGTGGAATTGCACCGCCCTTAGCAGGGGCCCGGCTAAGTAATCTGCTCAGGTTCGCTTTCGGGAGCTTTTGTCCCCTGAACGCTTTCCGTAGAGTTCCGGAGGACGGGAATGAAAATGGCGGCCTCCCAGTCTCCGGCCTGGAGGAGCCGAGAGCTCAGGGCCCCTCTCCTCAGTGCGCCCTCAGAGAAAAGAGCCCAATCACTCCCGTCCCCCTGGCCTCTGGCCATGCTCCAAGCTCACCCAGCCTGCAACCGGTTCAAGATAACCCCGAGCTGAGAGCTCACTCCTCGGCTCTATCTCTGTAGCTGGCTTCCCCATTCTAATACCTGCAAGCTCTGCGACACTCAGACACCCCCAATCCTTCTGTGACCCTGCGGGACCTAGGGCCACACTGGCCCTGCGTGGGCTTCACCCCAGTTTAGCCTCTGGAGCTATGTCTCTCAGTGGAGCAGACTTTTTAAAGTCCTGATTTTGTGCTCCATTGCTCTGCCATTTGCTGGGAGCTGCCCCTCCCCCCCCCCCACGGTCTACCTTCCCATCGCTTTGATTCACTTCTCTGCTGGTCTTACCTTTCAGAAAGTGGTCAATTTTCTGTTTCTAGAATTGTTGTTCTTCTTCTTTTCCATCTCCTGTTGGATTTGTAGGTGTTTACAATGGTGTGATAAACTATCTAACTGATCTCCTGCTATCTTATGTAGTCTCAGCCTGCTACTTCTCTGCCATCTTGACCCCTCCCTCTGGCCTTGTCTTTCTGATCATGAAAAACAAGGAGTTATATCACTTGCTGCCCCATTTCACAGCCAGCCAATAGCCACACATGTCACTAAGGCCATCCTAACCAATCCAGCCCCAACAACCCTTCCCACTGACCACAGATATTTGAGAGAGCCCAGTAGAGATCAGTAGAATTTCCCAATTGGCCCATGGCCCCATGAGTAAAGATGAATGCTTCTTTTTCTGGGTTGCCAAGATGTTGGGTGTTTTAACACATGGTGATACCCAACTGATATTATCACCAACTCTTCTTAAAATAAAACCCAAAGCGACAAAGAAGGTGGTACAAAAGAGATAGCAGTTCTGAGATCCTTTTGGATCCTCTACGACTTAAATCTTTCTCTTAGTACCTTATTCTCCAACAAGTACTTTGCCTTTCACCAACAGAAAGAAAACTCTGCAAATCAAGTTCAAGGGCATTTGCACAAACCACAAAAGGACCTGAAGAAAATGTCTCATTTCAAAATTCTCAGAGGTGGATAGAAAAAAGTAGTCATAGCCATCAAGGAAGCATGCCTTGGAGGGTCCCTACCACCCCGTGCTTGCACTGGATAAGCCACATTTGTATGATATTCTTAAGTGTCACAAACGTCATCTGAAGTCATTTCAGAAATGACATGTGTTTGTTTCTGTGTGATTATAAAATGTTATAAACAAAGCCAAAAAGCAAGCAGAGATGACATTATATCTAATGCCCTTTCCCCATCAGCGAACAGAAGGCCACAGTTAAATCCCAAAAGCAAAAGGGAGGGCGAATCCTAAAATATGTCCTCTCTGTAAGCAGACAAGGGGCTAGCCTTCTTTGTGTCAGGCGTCGCCCTCCAGTCATTTCCATAGTTAATTACAGACCAGCCTTCCCCAGTGTCAGATGGTCACCACAGCTCAGCCTTCTGGCTCCCATCTTCCTAAAGGCTTCACTTGAGAGAGTGAAGCAGGAAGAAGGAAAATGAGACTAATTTATGCAAATGTATGCCACATAAATCAGATTGTGTCTGCCAGGTAGCACAAATCACAGCCTTTCCCACTAAGCACAGAGAATCCCAGACACCTGTTCTTCAGTTTGGTGGCAGTGTACCTGGGTCACCACCTAGGTTTTGCCACAGTTATTTGTTTTCTTTACCTTCAAAGAATAAACAGGCACAATTCAGTCTAACATAAAACTTGAATAAGTAAATGCACGAAGGGAGTTTCAGTGTCTGGAATTCATCAGGGCTGCAGAAAGTTAGAACATTTCAAACTTAAAGTAGAATAAGAAGGAATTTTAAAAGGGAAAAGGAGATGAGAGCTTGGTCAACATTGTCAAATATTTCAGGGACATGGGAGATCAGGGAAACTCAAAAGAAGCAATCATGTTTTTGTGAACTTTGCAAGCTCCACGGCTGCAGAATAATGGTGATGTGAGCCAAATGAGAATAGCTTTAGGAAGGAGCAGAAATTCAGTGAGTAAAGATAGTGGGCGTGTTTATAGGAAGTTGAGGTAGGAGAGATAAGAAATGCAGATGTAGTTTAAGGGGCAGGAGAGGTCAAGGAAAGATTGTTCTTGGTGATCTGGGTAATGAATTGCAGAAGCGTGACTAACCCTGAGTAGCTAGCAGACAGAGATTAGCTGCACCAGAGAGAAAGGAGGCAAAAATACTGTCCCAAAAGAGGGAGGAGGAGACAGGATTCAGACTATGTTTAAGATAGAACAGGTTTAAAATTTATCCTTCATGTGTTTACATGTGCAACTTTATCTCCTCCTTGTCTGCCACAGAACCTAATTGAACTTATTAGCCATTTCAACTCAGATCTCTGTCACTTCGGTTTTAGAGGAGGGCCAATTCAAGATCTCAGCTCAGGTAATTGAATATTAAAGTGTCCTCCCTCATCTTCTCTCGTGTCCAGAAGGGATCTGACTTTCCACTGTCTTGGCACTTCGGCTCCCGCCTCAGGGTAGGTGGGTGTTCCTGGTCCTGGGCATCATCGTGACCTGACACGTGCTGCTCTTGTTCATTCTCCCACATTCCCACAGTTTCTGCTCCCAAGTTCCATCTCCTCTACATTCTCCTTAGCAGGACCTCACAGGGACGTCCGTGCTCAACCACATCCTGGAAGACAGGGGGCGCTTATCTGCTACAGTGCATGCCGAAGGGCTATTCTAGGACCCAGCCACCTCTTCACCACACTTCCAACCACTGTCCAGCCATCGCACACCTATACACGTGGAACTTCTGAGTCTTCTAGAGCTCCCAGTTAATTTCCAGTAAGCTAAGCATTGGACACATCTGTCTGGAATCCCTTAAACTTTTCTGGGGTACTCCCCCATCAGCCAGCAGAGTGTAGGGCTACCACTTCTCAGGCAATCTCTAGCTATTAAACCCCAACCATTTCCCTTTCCTCCTCCCTGTTGGGCCAGCTGTGGGCACTTTCATGGCCATTCACAGTGGAGCAGACGCTGCTGTTTGGGTTTGAGGGAAGATTTGGTCTTAATGCTTTTATTATTTAAAAATATTGACAATAACTAACTATGAGTTCCACTCAAGAATCTATGGCAGAAACTACTAAATAAACTAAAAGCAGGCTGGAAATAGGCACTGGTTTAAAAAAAAAAAAAAAAAGCAGCCAGTATACTCACTATTGATTCTCATGGACTCCCCTCAAATCCCATTCAGTAATCCTGGAGGCCCTCATCCTCTTCTAGAAAGTCATGTCTCTGTGGCATCTCATCTTGTCAACAACTGTAGAACGTCTGAAATTTTGTTCTCCTTGCAAACTAACATATTAACCCATCCCAGTTTTAGGGATGTTGCAAGAAGACATGAGACTCTTGGATCGGAGACAGAGAACTTTATTATAGCAATACCTGTAATGCTAGAACATCAGCATTTTCTTGCTCTGATTTTCTTGCTTCCATTCTCTAAAACTCAAAATCCAGAGTGACATGAAGAAAACCAGATATCTCCTTCACATGCAGTAGATTGAGTTACAAAAGAGGAATCCTGAGTTTAGGGAATCAAAATCTTTTATAATAGGCAGTAAGCATGCCTGCGCTTTGTCCTGTAGAGGGACATTATCTCTATCTTTCAAAACCATTTGCTACACAAACATCCTGGAAAAGATATTCCAGGACAAATTCAGCCAGTGCCTCTGCTCAGAAACTGTACAGAAAGGCAAGAAACCCACAGAGAATGTCTCCATGGTGAGTCCCTTCTCTAGTTTTCAGTAACCTATAGAATGTTTACAATTACATTGTTTCATCATTTCACTGAGAACTTGGGAGAAAGAAAGGGCTAAGTATATATTTGGAATGTCATCTTTGTCTCTGAAATCCCGAAATTTGCCTGAATTTTGTTATGAGCGTGCTTTGTTCTTATTACAGAAAAGATAAACTTAATTTATTTTAAAAAGAAATCTTTTTCTTTATGTATATGATAGAGTCTAACATGTTAGGAAGGTTTTACCATTTCTTTCATTCTGTGTACTTACAGTTGCATTTTATCCACATGGCCCTAGTGAACATCACCCACCATGTCTGTTGCTGTAGATGGAGGGAGAGGATGAGAGAAGCTGCCTTTGAGATTAGAAGTGTCGTATGAAAATGCAGTAGCCTTGCCTCCGTCATGCTTTGGGAACTAATGTGTCTGATATCCCCATTTGAACCAAAGTTCTACAGGAGGAGAAAAGTTTCCTTCAGATAGTAGAAGAGCTGCACTGATTTCCAGAGACAGAGAAAGACGAATCTCTGTTTTGCTCAAGCTGCCTGGGGCACCTGGGTGGCTCACTCAGTTAAGCATCTGCCTTTGGCTCCAGTCATGACCCCAGAGTCCAGGGATGATCGAGCCCGGAGTTGGGTTTCCTGCCCAGTGGGGAGTCTGCTTGTCCCTCTCCCTCTGCTCCTCCCCCAACTTGTGTGTACTCTCTCTATCTGTGTCTCTAGCTCACTTTCTCTCTCAAATAAAGTAAGTAAATAAATAAATAAATAAGTAAAATCCTTTTTAAAATTTTAAAGAGAAAAAATGGTTATGTCTCCATCATTCCTGCTGCAACCATCTTCAATGACTTCTCCTCCAACATCCTTTTAATGTTAGGTTCTCATAGTTCCCATATCCAGCCCTCTTTTCTTTTCACGCTTTCTCGTTTTAGTTGGACTTATCTATTCCCAGGAAAACAATTACCTTATAGATTGCTAGTATACCAGTGTAGCTGCTCCTAGAACAAAAGACCTGTATATTGACTTTCCCAAGTCACTCCTAGATCAGGTGATCTATCAGGGTTTAGGTCAGTTTTATGATTTGCTAAAGGTTGTGTCATATAATCCTCTCTTAGATAAGAGGCATTAATCTTTCATGTATGAACTTTGGCACACAATGGACCTTTCATAAATATTTATTGAACGAGTGAATGAGCTAGGTAAGAAATAAGGTATGTAGACTGATAATGGTTAATGGTCCTGTCTTTATTTGTAGATAGTGCTTTTATATAATATAATTTGCAATGAGCTGTCCTTCATACACAAAAATACCACTTCTCCACTGTTAATGCAGCTCCTTCCTCCCATGCTGGTGATGAATTTGTAGTGAGTGATCTACTATGACTCTTTTGTCTGGTCCTGCTTATAAAATGAATGGCACAAACTAGCGGCCCAATAACAGAAGCTTCTACCTCCACGCTTCTTCCTTTCCAAATTCTCCTTATACTCTCATTCCCACTCTCCTCACACACGCCAGTTCAGTGGAGGATAAGGTAGTCTGGTTAAACAGAATGAAATAACTGTGTCATACAAGGACTGAAATCAGGACCTCATGTGTATAACACTTGTAACCAGTGAAGAGATGACAAATCTTTGTATTTATAAGAGTTAGCTAAATGTTCGGCTTTACATTATGTACAATAACCAAATTATGGAAACAGCCCAAGTGTCTATTGACTGATGAATGGATGAAGAAGATGTGGCTTATATTTACAAAGGAATATTACTCAGCCATAAAAAGAATGAAATCTTGCCATTTGCAATGACATGGATGGAGCTAGAGAGTATTACGCTAAGCGAAATAAGTCAGTCAGAGAAAGACAAATATCGTGTGATTTCACTCGTATGTGGAATTGAAGAAATAAAACAAAGAGCAAATGGGGAGAAAAAGAGAATTAAACCAAGAAACAGACTCTTAACTATCTATTGACTATAAATTGATGGTTATCAGAGGTGTTGGGGATGAAGGATCAGAGGTGCACATCAGAGCACTTGCTGTGATGAGCACAGGGTGACATATGGAAGTGTTGAATCACTATATTGTACACCCGAAACTAATATTACACTGCATGTTAACTAACGGGAATTTAAATACAAACTTAAAAAAAAAAAAGAAAAATCTAAAAAGTCAAACTCTATAGACATGGAGAATAATGGTGGTGGCCAGGGACTAGGGATAGGGGAAATTGAGAGCTTTGGTCAAAGGCTAAAACTTTCAGATTGAAGATGAATGACTTCTGGAGCTCTAACGTACAGAGGGATGGCTGTTGCTAGCAATGCTTCTTATAAACTTGAAAGGTGTTGAAAGTTTAGATCTGAAATGTTTTCACCAATAAAATAATGGTAATCGTATGGAAAAAAGTTCAGCTTGAAGGAACATGCCTTGGGAAGGGGTTAGACAGGTAAATACTCTAACTTTCTTACTTATAGGAAATTTCTGAGGTTTATACACGTGTCAGTTGTAAGGAAAATCTTGAAATATCTCTGCAGTCGGTCTTGATTTCCTTAATGTGTATATCATGTATCAGATGGCCGGCGGAGTGGGGTGGTGGTGGGTTGCAGAGTGCGGAGAATGTAATGAAATTGTACCATGTATACAATGTTTGCATTTTCTGCCTCAGAGGTCTTTGTCTCTTTTGGCAAAAATTACTTTCAGAAAATATGAGTACCCTGTAGTCAGCCTCAAGGCTTCCTGGAATGTCATGGCTAAAAATGAATCAAATTCCTGGCTAATTTCCTTCAAGACAAGACAATACAAGATGCTATTACACTGCTTGCTTCTGCCTGGAGTTCCTCCTATCTAAAAATAAATAAGCATATTTAACATGAAAGAAATCCTAAGCCTTAAAAAAAAAATCTTGATTTCACTGGTTACATGAAACTCTCGTGTGCATACAACTGGCTATATTTGTCCTCTCGTTGTTGTGGTTTTAGGCACTTCTAGGCATACCAAAGAGACATCCTGCTTAAATTACCCAGGTTCTGTGCTTTTAGGAGACACTGGATTAGGAACAAGGCGCCTGGGCCAGACTCTCCCCTGTCCCTCTGAGCATGTTCCCAGCCTCCAGACAAGCCAGCCATTCCAAATAAATTTCAAGTATTTGAGAAACTAAGTTGGGTCGATCACCACCTCTTCACTGTTTTATGCTCAAGCCTTAATTATGAAGTTTATTTTTTTTTCCTACTCCATTTTTCTATATTTTATAGAATAAAAATATAGAAAATATTTTCTGTGTGTTTCTACATATTTTTCTACAGTTATATATATTAATGAATTCTCCATTCAATTAATTTGTCATGCATTTTGGGAAGCAAGTTGATAAATGTATCAAAAGTCATAAACTGTTCATAGGTTTCCTCCCCATAAATCCATGCTTGGAATCTTTCCTAAACAAAACACCCTAAACATTTAAAACTGCTTTACAGTATTATAGCATTGAAAAGGATCCAAATGTTCAGCAGGAGGGTGCTGATTAAATAATGCATAATCATATTGATGAAGGGTTTTTAATAATATTGGCAAATGTCTGTTATTCTATTAACTCAAAAACTGGATATAAAATCATATTTTCTGTATAATCGTAGTATTCACAATGCAAGCATAGTCCTGACACGCAGTAAGCACTTTATAAATATTTATGAAATGAATTAAAAGAATGAATCAAATTATGTTAAAAAGAAAAGATCCTTGGGCGCCTGGGTGGCTCAGTGGGTTGGGCCGCTGCCTTCGGCTCAGGTCATGATCTCAGGGTCCTGGGATCGAGTCCCACATCGGGCTCTCTGCTCAGCAGGGAGCCTGCTTCCTCCTCTCTCTCTGCCTGCCTCTCTGCCTACTTGTGATCTCTCTCTGTCAAATAAATAAATAAAATCTTTAAAAAAAAAAAAGAAAGAAAGAAAGAAAAGAAAAGATCCTTGCATAGAGAAAGACTGAAGCAATATTTATACCTTGAAATGGTTGTCTCTAAATGATGGAGCTAGGCATGATTTTTTTTTTCTGTATTTTAAAAGTTACTATAATTTTTTAAAAGTTAGGACAATTAACACCCGATTGTTTCCTAACAGGAAAAATAAAATTTGTTTTGTAGAAGAAATATGTTCAGGAGCATATTCTGAAAGGTTTAACATAAAAGAGGAATTCAACTGTATATTTAGGCTTTCATTGTCTAATAACTTTTTAGAAATATGGTCTAAAATTTTTCTATCTAAAGAAGTATTTCAGGGGTGCCTGGGTGGCTCAGTAAGTTAAGCCTCTGCCTTGGGCTCAGGTCATGATCTCAGGGTCCTGGGATCGAGCCCTGCATCAGGCCCTCTGCTCAGCAAGGAGCCTGCTTCCTCCTCTCTCTCTGCCTGCCTCTCTGCCTACTTGTGATCTCTGTCTGTCAAATAAACAAATTTTTTTTAAAAAGCTATAATAAAGTAGTATTTCAGATACTAGTTGAGAAATGTCATACATGACATCATTTGTTTTTTATCATCATAATCAAACTACCTTTTATTGAGTACCTAATTTATATCAGGTGCCAAGATAACATTGTATACCATTGTTGTGTTGGTCTCAGCCTATTGCTAGCAATGCCGTCAGCTCGGAAAGCCTGAGACACTCCTCAGGGCCCATACTACCTGTAGTATAGCAGCACCAACAGACATTTCCTACCAGAGCCAACGTCGTGGCTGGAGTGGCTCTTGTGGTTCTTATCATGATCACAGACACACCTGAGAAAAACCGTCAGGGAACTTTGAAGAACAAGATTTATTACACACAGCCCCTGGAGGGTGGATGGCACGCCCACGGGTCATACAACAAGGTCACAGGTAGACGAGAGCACAGACTGGGGTTCTGCCTTTATTAGGGTCAAGGGTGAGGTGCTTAGGGTTTCTAGGGTTCACTCTTTATTTGCAAATTTAAAGCATAAGAGCAGGAATTAGGGAGATGTGGGGGTCACTCAAGTGATCATTTATGCAGGTTACCCAGGGCTTTGTAACAGGGGGGTTTCATGGAGGCTGAGGGGTTGGGGTCACCTGGTTAGTTATCTGGATGTTTTGCTAGTAGCTGTGGCCTACAGCTGGGTGCCTTGGAAATGGACCCTGTGGCAATCACAGTAGTCAGGCATTTATAGTACAACCATTTACTTTTAGTTTTATCTTATTCCTTCACTTAAAACATTTTTTGAGCACCTGCTAAATACAAGACACTGTTTTAAACACAGGAATATAAAGATGAAAACAGAGTCTGTACCATGAAGGAAACAATAAAGAGGTTTGACTTTATTCAAGGGCAGCAGTGCTGTGCGTGCTAACAGATATTTGTGGGGGCATGAAGGAGGGGGATCACATCCGGGTCAGGGGTTAGGGTCACAGGAAGGGCTAATGACTGAGCTGAAACTCTAGAATTAAAGCAAAGGCCCCGTTGCCTGCAGGCTGGAGGGAGAAAAGGCAAGCCCGGGACACAGGTCAAGGCTATACGAGGAACGGCCTGGCTGCTTCTTCAGAAACCACTGGTCAGGTTTCCCCAGGTTCCCGAAATTCCCTAATGCAGACATTCTAGACATTTTCCGTTTTTCTAATGTATATATGTGTTTGTATTTTCATGCCATTTTACCAGCAACATGGTTTTTTACAATCTTTGCTTCTCTCCTAGTAATCCTCTAAGCTCCAAAGCATATTCTTAAATGGCGACAAACACCTGATCTCTTTGAGAATAAAAATGGCCCATAGACACTTGCTTCCATAATGATGGAAAATCTTGACTTTAGGTCTTGCTGTTAGATCTTTAAACCAAGTGGCTTCCTTAAATCAAAGGTCTAGGAGAGAAAAGGGCAGAAGACAAATGTTTCTGTAGATTCTGTCAAACACTAGAGTAGAGCGGACCATCGTAACTTCTTGAGACCTGAGTTTATGTTGACTACAGAATCTATCTAGCATTCATCCTAGACTCAAGTTCATTTATTAGTGATGAAACCACACTACCTAACATTTTAAAGAACTATCTGAATGCCAGGCACTCTTCAAAGTTCTTTCACAAATTACCTCCATTGAACCATCATGCCAACCCCACACGGCAGAAAGGTCTTCCAATCCTCATTTTACCAATGGCAAATTGTGAAAATTCCACTCCTGTCAACAACTTTTATTAGTCATTTGCTATTTGCAGTAAACAAAACCGGACATACTATAACAGTCTCTAAAGAAGTGATCTTGTTGTCAGTCAGTTTCAATCTTCTGTTTAAATACTACAGATTCTCCTCAAATTATCAGAATGCACTAACTCTAAGTTAAGCACTTACACAAATATTCTGCCTCCAAATGCACTGTAATAAAAATATTTTTCAATGATCTATCTTTTTAAAATTAATCTTATTAACATATCATGTATTATTTGCCCCATGCCTGTGCTCATAGGCTTACACATTTCACAGCACTCCCCATAGCACATACCCTCCCTAATGTCCATCACCCAATAAATGATCTTTCTTAAAAAGACATGGTTCTAAGGAAGTGATTTGAATTTATTTAACTAAGTGAAAAAGAAGGCAGAGGCCATTGCAGAGGGGGTCGCACCCCTCCCGTTTGCAGGGATCTTACCTGGAGGTCATCCAGTCACCAGCTCTGGGCTGTTTTCAGGAACTGCCAGGTACACAGAGTTCAGGGATCTCCTTCCTATTAACTTGATTATAATGGTTTCCAGGATGACTAAACACACCCAGAATTTAGCACAGGAAGGAGCTATCGTATTATAATCATAATACCCACAAGTTTGCCATCTAAATAGACAATGTATCTAAGTCAAGTATTTCTATGGGATGAATTTTAATAGTACTAAACAAAATTTTCTGTTTAGCACTATTAAAGTACAGAATTTTCAAGGAGTAGAATCCCCTTCTTCTTAGGGTATTACAAACCCTTGAGACCTCCCCCAGCTTTTCCTACAGGTAGATGAAAAAATAGTACAGCTCTAAGGGTGCTTAAGCCTTATCTGGAGAACTGTAACTTCAACAGAGAGGTAGGAAATTAAGACCCAGGACTGTAGGAGTTAGGCTGCTATGGAGTGAATAGCTAACCAACTTGCTTCTTCTTGATTCTCTTCATAAAACAGTTATTAACAAAGGAGAATCAGAATCCCTTACTCCTGTAGCAGTGTCTCTCTGGGATACCACACTATCTGGTAGGAGACAGCAGATGAAAAGCAGGTGTGCAGGCTTCAAACTTGGGCCTGAGAAGGGCTTCAAACAGTTGTCTATTCAAAAGCAGAAGTCATTTTTGATAGACAAGTGGGAAAAAAGAAAAATGGTACTGGTCTTATTTTTTTGTTGTTTTTTTTTGTTTTTTTTTTTTTTACAGGATATGTGTTCTTGAAGAAGGGGTGAAAAATAATAAAACCCACATGTATCAGTGAGCACTTCTTCTCTCCACTTTACCTGCAAGAGAGTCTTTAAAGATGTGTCTACCATACCTCTAATCAATGAAAACCAAAGATGTTCAATAAAATCTAATTGTGAAATCCTAATAGAACTTTAAAAACATCTTTCCTTTGGGGTGTCTGGGTGGGTTAGTCAGTTGAGCACCCTGCTCTTGATTTCAGCTCAGGTCATGTTCTCAGGGTTGTGGGATCAAGCCCCAAGTCAGTCTCTGTGCTCAGTGTGGAGTCTGCTTGAGATTCTCTCCCTCGGCCCCTTTCCCATGCACACGTGCACACTTTCTCTCTTTCTCTCTCTCTCTCTCAAATACATAAATAAATCTTCAAAAATATCTTCCTTTGTATAATTCCATGTAGTAGGCCTATGTTGAATACAAGGCTGATACATTTGCTAGCCAATAATTCATCAATAAAATAATGATCATAGGACTTAAGCTGTCCCTTGATACAGGAGCCGGATGCCTCTTCAGATCCTAAGGGATTTATTGGTTGATTAGTGAGTTAAGAAAACTGTGGTCAATTCTTCTCTGACTTTTTCACTAAAACATTAAAATTAAGAAAAGTAAATTGGCATTTAAATAAGGCATTTATTTTCTCATATGTTCACTTTAAAAAGGGTTATTTGCGTGCTGCATGCCCCTCACAATGAACTTTTATTGAGTAACTATGAGAAGACATCGCTGGCCTGGGGCCATTAGACGAATCGTGTCATGGCCCAGTGTGGGAGAGAGCTGGCCAACCACACAGTGATGAGAGAACAGAACAAAGATGCCATGATGAAGGCAAGTGGCAGAGACCATCTTGTACCACAGGGAGCTACAGAACAGCCAGGGCATCACAATGAGGAGGCTTATTCTTACCCCCCAGTTGCTTGTGAGACTTAAGTGACCTGAGAGAGTTTAGGTCAGCTTCCTAGCATCACAGGGAAGGAAAACGAGATCTAAGTCTGAAACTCACTGTCGCAAAACTACTCTAGCTTTAATGGCATCTGCAGGTGGTCGGTTTGAGAAAGGAAATGCCTAACTTCCCTCATCAGGAAATGTAAAGGGGCACTTGCTAGTGCATATATTATAATAAAATAGGTAGCTGTTGGAAGGTAGAAGAGGGTCAGTAACGTATGTTCCCAACTGAAAAGACACTTGGAGATGGAAAAACAAAGCGAGCCACTCTACACTGTTAACAGAGTTTTATTCAGTGTCACCATCAGGTGGACAGAAGATCTATGGCAACTGATTCTCTCTGCCCCACCAGGACCTCAAGCCACAGCTTTTATGGAGCAAGGGGCATAGTGATGAGGCCACAGGGTAGTTATCTAAAGGAGCGCTGTCTGTATATCAGTCATTTCCACTACTAACTTAAAGTGGGCCCTTCTGGACACCACTTTAGGGAAGATCAGAACAAGCCTTCCCATATTCCAGGCAGGGCATATGCTTACCTCCATGGAGCCAGAACACGTAGCCCTGAGGGAGGTCATTGCGTGGGCAGGAACAAGATAGAGGGCCAAAGATGGAGTCTGTGTAGTCAACACTCCCACAGTAGCTCTTTTGGAGACCTTACCTTGTGCTGTATATAATGCTAAACTCTTTATATGTGTTACTTTATTTAACCCCCATAGCAATCCTACAAGGTAGGTACTGTTGTCATTTCCATGGCAGAGATAAGGCAACCAAGCCACAGAGATGTTAATTAATATATCAAAACTGGCAGGGTCTCCTTCAGCATCTTCTCTCTAGACCCTACTGCTGCTCAGCATATTATAAGAATAATGAATACCTAACGTGATTAAACTAATGGTATCACAAAGCACCTTCTATAACCCAAGGCTTCTAAGCCTCCTCATAGGACTATACTAAGTAGTATGAAATAAAAGAATGTTCTAGTACGATCAGAAAAGTCAGTTCATCTTCAGATGTTCCTAATAATGGAATTTGAATGATGGTCAAACTACTAATAATATGTGAAAATATCCAGAGGAAGAAGTCAAGGATTGAGGTGTGATTTACTTTTTTCCTTAGACAGCCAAAGTCATCTGACAAAACAAAACCATCCAAACTACAAGTCAAGAGGTCTGACAAGCTCTTCCTGGCTCCTCTGAAATACAATTTTGGCAGCAACTTTTGACAGGACATCAATTCAAATTCATAAATAGGAGGACATGGATTATTACAAAGAGGACGGGGTTGAGCTCAGACATTTCTTACTTACATCTAAAATAACTAAAAACTTGTGATCACTCTTTGAAAATGAATGCCCTGTGGGCTTTTAATTTCTCTCTGTAGGTCCCTCTGTGAGAAAGCAAATAGCAAGGGGAGCCAACCCGTTTCGGTGCAGAAGTATTCCCTGTGGAAGGAGCGATGACACAAGAGGCTGAAGGCAAGAGCATGTCCAAAACTAGAAGCTTCGATCTTGGGGTGAAGCTGGAGGTTAGTGAATGAGAAGAGGTGTGGAGAATGCAGGCAGAGGTGGCTGTGGGTGACTTTATCCCTAGGGCAAGAAGAAGCTATTGAAAGGTTTCAATCAATGATAAGTGAACCTACTCTTTCCCAGGCTGGGTTTAAAGGATTCATGAAGTCATATTTGTAATTTAAACATGAGTATGAAGGAAAAGCAAGGTGTTTCTATCTCTTCTCCCAGATGGTAAATGCAAAACATCATCCATAAGTTCTTGAGGAAAGAAACACCTGGATCTCCTTTTAATTGTGAAAGTATTCCCAGAGGTTTCCTCACAGCAAATCCCAAGAAGCTCAAGTCACAGGTCAAAACTCCACATGCCTTTAATGGCAAATCTTGACATATTTATAAACAGCTCTGGAAGAATTACACTTCCAAACACTGGTGTTCATAATTCTCCGTAAAGGGGCAAAACCATCACCAGCCTGTGAACTAATTCTTCTGGAACACCTTGAGTATCCCCAGGTAACAACCACCAAAGGTTTGCGAACCACCCCGAGTAGCAGACTTCTGAGACACGCGGCAAAAGAGGAACCACAGCCTTGATCCAGGGAAAACCATAGAAGATACTGAGCTCCTGAGAGATAAATGGGAAAACCCACTGTCGGAAAACACAGAAGATTAAAACCCAATTCCAGGACCCAGAGGGTCAAGGCAGAACATGCCTAGGTAATCACTACTTTGCCAACAGGGACACACAATAGGTACACATGAATCTTCATCTTTCTTTATCCCTTTCTAGCCTAAGGACAAAGATGAATGGTTATGACCGTCTCTCTCTGGAACTTCTAATCACTATGCCTGTTCATCCATTCAACAAAATTTACTGAGCTTCTGCTCTGTTCTGGGCACTCCATTGGGCACCAGAAAAGGGAAATCAATAAAACCTAATCCCTGCCTTTGAATTGCTCACAGTGAGATGGAAGAAGTAGGCAGTTTTAAAATACACCCATATTTGTACCATAGAGTCAGACCTAACAAGCCCTGGAATATACAAGGCTTTATTTGAAACTCTGAGATCTATGTTATCCCCAGAACCAGGGTCAGAATAAAAAATAAACAGGAATTCCCAGCTGCAAAGTCCTACCAAACAATCCCTTTTACCCAGGACAACAGTTAATCTCGAATAGGAAAACAGGAAGCATCCTATTCAAAATTCCTGGCTGAAGGATGTAGGCTGAATATTCATTAGGATGGGGGGGTGGAGGGGAGCAGGAGTGAAAAACAGCAGGAAGCCAGGAACACCCAGGGCAGGAGAATTTCTCCAACTGCTGAGATGTGTTTCCTAGACAGCCTCCCCCAGGAGGGGTGTTGAAATTCTCCTATTGTGAAACTAAATACAGCAATATAACCAGTTTAGATAATAAAATGTTCTTTAGTCCTTGATATGGTCAGTTCACAACTCTAGATCCATTTTCACATGAAGGCATATGACAATAAAAACATCGATTGCTTTCTGTGCTGTCCCCTGAAGTCAGATTAAAGGAGTTTAGAAGCCATATGAAATGATAATTATGATGTCGTGCAGCCAGAGAAGCTAACAAAAAAGAACACACTTTCTTCTTGCTCGGTCTGTTGCTATTATTAAGCTACTGCTTTCCTGCTATTGATAAGTGCATCTGGCTCTGGGGGAATGGTTTATGGACAGGTCAGCCTCGGGGCCAACTGCCAGAGCGGGGATCATATATGTACAGTAGTGCTATAAGCACCAAACAACGAACAGCTCAAGAAGAATGAATGGTTGTCTTTTTCTCTCTCTTCTCCAAAAAAGGAAGGAAGAAATGCATATTAGCTGTGTAATTAACAGTCAGCCTTATTTCTTCTTTTTTTTTTAAAAAAGTTTTATTTATTTATTTGACAGAGAGAGAGATCCATAAATAGGCAAAGAGGCAGGCAGAGGGGGAGGGGAAAGCAGGCTCCCCGCTGAGCAGAGAGCCTCATGCGGGACTCAATCCCAGGATCCTGAGATCATGACCCAAAGGCAGAGGCCCAATCTGCTGAGCCACCCAGGCGCCCCTCAGCCTCCTTTCTGAATTGAGACATGATCACCGAATGCAGCTCCTCCAAGGGCACAGCTTGGGAAATTTTAAAGGTGACCTAAAAAGGGGGGGTTTCGTTTAAGAACTGAAAAATACTTGCTGGCAATATCTGAGTAGAAGCGAAATGCATTTGGCTGTGCCGCATAAAGGAAATCAATGTTCTCTATTAGCTAAATCTGAGGTCATTTGCGTTTGCTTTCCCAGCCCCTGAGAATTTATAAAATCAGACAACCCAATTCTTTGTGAGTGAGTCACCACCTTCTCACCTTCCTACCCCACCGCCCTCCCGCTGCCCGCTCCACCTCCAGCCCACATCCTTTCAGGAGCATGGGAGCTTGGCAGGATGGGCCCTTTGTGTTCCTGCTCTTTCTCCCACATCTTCCTGGGGGAAGGGGCTGGGGCGGGGTGGAGCCAGCTGGTTCCTCAGACTGCCACTCTCACACCAGAGCCTCTTGTGGGTGTGCAGAGAACACCAGGGCGGAAGGGGCGTTGGGGGAGGGAATCCTTAGGGGGCAAATGGCACCTCCCCTTTCTCCCACCCCCACCCCGCCCCACAGCAGCCTGCTGGAGGGCATGGTGGGGTGGGCAAGGCTGGAAAGGGGAATTTTGATTCAGGTTTGCATGAATTCGATTTGACTTGAGAATATAGGTCTTCATGGTTTGTTATTTGCTTGTCTTTCAAGTTGCCCCAGCACCTTTCCTCCCTACCACTCTACCCGAGCTCCCCACCACCACACACAAGCCCTTCCTTCCCTTTTTTTAAGATTTTATTCATCCATTAGAGAGAGACAGAGACAAAGACAGAGACAGCAAGGGGAATGGCAGGCAGAGGGAGAGACAGGCTCCCCGGACCCTGGGATCATGACCTGAGCTCGAGGCAGACAGCTAAATTGACCGAGCCACCCAGATGCCCCACGTGCCCTTCCTAAAGAAGAAGGGAGGCAGCCTTTGGGAGGAACAATCAGTGGTCACCTACCCTTATAGCCCAGGGTTCTCTCCCCAGAAAATGAACACACACACAACATGTTTGCAAAAATACTTCAGCTTTGGGTCTCCCCAGTCCTTCCATGGTCTGCTTCTTCAAGTCAGAAATCCACCTCAGAGCTCCCGGGAAGAGCCGGCAGCCAGCCCCTTCTTTGTGTGACCCTGGCAGGCGACACCAGGATCTTCCCTGGGGCAGGGTCAACTCCAAAATCTGAACTGCCCTCTCTCCCCACCTCAGACCCAACCCTTGTGCTGCAGCATGCTTTGCCCTTTATAAAGCACGGCCATATACCTTGTTCCGTTCGAACCCTCTGGAACTTGCTGTGGTTTGTGGTCCCATTTAGAGGTGAGACACGGTGGGGGGGGGGGCGTGAATGCATCTTGTCTGAGGTCGTACCCCCAGGGAGAGGGAGCTGGAACTCCCTCTTGACTCCAGGGCTCCCCCCACACCTCACAGCTTATTGTTAGCGTCTCCTATGTTAAACCCCTCATGACTGGGCACTTAAAAGGAGAGTCTGATCCAGATACTTGCCCAAGAATTTGGGAACCCAGGAAGTTCCACAATCAGAGTGAAAATCTTTTTTTTTTTTTTTTAAATTTAAAACATTCTTTGGCATTGCAGAGCATGAAAACAAATAATTCCGCATACACGCCCTTCTCTATTGGCAGATTTTCCACAAAGGGGTCCTTCAACATTCTTGTGAGACCAAGCTCACTATTGCCCTTCAGCGCTCCCCGATTTGCTCCCCATTTGTACTCCATCTCCAAGAACAGGGCGTCCGAAATGCCAGAAGCTTAAGGTGGTTAGGAGCATGGGATGTGAGGTTGGCAGTTGGCAGACAATTAGTATGTTCCCAGAGTTAACTTTTCCCAGCTTCTTAAAAAAAAAAAGATTTCACAAGAAAGCCATTCCAAATAAATCATCTCATCTCTCTGAGATAGAGTCTCTCCATCTATAGAATAGGCACGACCTGCTTGGCCCTTCTGTATAAAGCAGAAGCTAAGGAAGACAAGGAGCTCTTCCGAGGTCAGAAGGCTTCTGAGTTCCTCAGTGATGGTGAGTGCATTAGTGTCGTAAGTCAGCCTTAACCAAAGACCGTGCACTGAGGGGCTTAGACAAGCAAAATGTGTTGTTTCACAGCTCTGTGAGGCTAGAATTAGAGATCAAGGTTATCAGCAAGACCAAGCTCCCTCTGAAGGCACTAGGGAAGGATCCGTTCCAGGCTTTTCTTCTGGCTTCTGGTAGCTCCTTGGCTTGTGGCAACGTAACTTCAGTCTTCATGGGGTGTTCTCTCTGTGTGTGTATGTGTGTGTGTGTCTATCTTCTCATGCGGCACCCTTTTTATAAGTTCACTAGTCATACGGGATCAGGGGTCCACCCTACTCCAGTGTGACCTCCTCCTAACTGATGACATCAACAATGGCTCTATTTCCAAATAAGGTCACCAAATAGGTGCTGGGAATCAGGACTTCAACCTATGAATCTGGAGGGTGTACAGCGAACCCCGTGACAGCGAGCGACAGCACAGTTGCCTGGAGAGGGCAGTCCCATGTTGAGTGCCTGAGTCTGTTATCAGTAATGGTTCTCCATCATTTGGAGGCTAGAGGAGGGGGAAGGAAAAAACAAACAACTGGCACCTGCTCAAAGACGGTATGGCTGGGGACCTGCCAGTGTTGGAGTAAGAGTCCGAGAACTGCCGTGCTGCTTCCCAGTAACCAAGGGGAGGTAATCAAATGCCGCTGTGGGGCCTCACGAGACAGCTAGCTGGCTGCGTGGGCTGATGGCCGCGACGAAGGCGGGACAGAGCGTAACACCAGGAGGTTTGCAGGTCCCGGTGAGAATGTGACACGGGGCTTCCGAGGCTCAGGCAGATGGCCCGAGCTCGCTGCCTTCACCGTGTGCAGGGGCTGCCCCTCCCCACACCGGTGCCCTTCGGACGGATTCCCCGAGGCTGACTCACCTCGCTCGCAAGCCGGCACACTGAAATGTCAGCTTTTTATATCTGCCGAAGGTTCTTTCTTTCCAGTAACAGAAACGCTCCCATTCCTGTCAGGAGCCCAGAAGCTTCATATGTTAACATGAATCAGAAGGATGCTGAATGAGCTTGGAGTGAAGGCCGGTGAACCCGAAGCATCACCCTCACCTGACCCACCACGGTCAAGGCCTTCCCAGTGGGGAGCCCAGGGCAGGGTGCCCCTCTCTCCCTGACCTTCTGGGTGAATGCTGCGGAGCTCTGCACCTGCTGTGCTCTCTCTGCGCCCCAGGCGGACCCCTCCCTGACGCTCACACGGTCTTTCTCCAACCAAGCCTATGGGAGAGTCTTGTCAGGGTTCCTCCAGATGTCCCCAGGGGAGCCCAGGGAGGGAAAGGGGAACTGGGGTCCTCTGTAGTCTCCACGGGACTAGTGAGATCCTCTCTGTGTGTCTGAGAAAATGAAGAAAGCTTCCTCTCTCCCCACCTTCCCCAGCCCTCAGTCATCCTAGGTCTTTCCAGCAAATCTGCCTCAGTGGGTCATGTACCTGAGGAAAAACCCAGCTGGCTAGGGGTCTGCTTCAGCATCCAGGAAGGCCAGAGGTCAGAGACACTCTAGGGACCACCTCAAACACGGATATGACAGTTCAGCTGTACCCTCTTCTCCTCCCTAACACACACACACTCTCTCTCTCTCTCCTCTCTCTCTCTCTCTCTCTCTCTCTCTCTCTCTCTCTCGGCTGGCCTCCAAAAAGGACCTTCAGTATATCAGTTGCCATCTGTTGCAAAGCCGAGGTGTTGGAGCCCCCTACGTGTAACGCATCGCTAAAACTATTCTCCAGAAAGTTTCTGCCTGCCAGGATTTGGAGGAACATCAAGAATTAACTCAGTAATTCTACTCCTAAGAACATACTTATTGAAAATAATTCTGTATGCCCACACTACACACACACACACATACACATACACACACACAAGTGTTCACTGGAGCTTTTCTTATATAATAGGAAAAATTAAAAACCTAAGGGCTAGCATTAGGAAATGATTTTAAAACATTTGTTTTATCCACACAATGAAATATGAATCGGCTGATTTAAAAACAAATTCTTGCAGATGTTGCAATGTCTTCGGAAGATGCCCACGAAGTAATTATTAAAAGAAAAGGGTAGGCTATGAGACTATATTAAAATAACATTCTCTAAAAGGCTAGTGGTATTTATCCTTAAGTTTTAGTATATGAGTGCTTTAGTCTCCTTCTTAAGGCTCTTTTTTCCCCCTTTTTCTTTTTCCTTTAGGCTTTTCTGTATTTTCTAAGTTTTCTATAATAAGTAAGTGTTATATTTATAAACAGAGAAAACCAACAATAATGGACGCATAAGAACCTATGTCTCGTTCTTTCCCTGAGACCCTCCCACCGGGTCCCTGGGCCTTGTGTGGTGGAATTTCTCCACTTCTTCCTGTGGCTCCCTAAGAAGTAAACAGGCTGGACCCAATACCTAGCCAAGGTCAACCTTGCTTTTCTTCACTAAAGCAAGTCGCTCTGGCTAAATTCCTCTCCTCATTTCTCCTCCCGATACCCTTGACACTCCTGGCTCCAACACAGAGAATCTACCATATGTGGCAAGCAGCAACCTGGTCTTTGCCCCTTGGCCCTGCAAGGTTCCCTTTGTCCTAGCCAGAGCGACATTTCCCCAGAGAGAGCAAGCAAAGGAGGGAGGGAGAGACAGAGACAGAGGAGAAAGGGGGTGGGGGCGACAGAAGCTGACTGATCTGGCCTTCGGCCATCTTGGATGGATTTTGTCCCGTTCAGACAGGACGAATGAGGAACACAGGCCCATTCCTTCCCACATGTTTGGAACCCTGGCCCCGAGCCCTGAGTCCAGCATTCCATTTATCCTTTTTGTGGGCTGAACAGATGAAATTGCTTTAGCTGAAGAAAGTGGCATGAATTTACGTATGTATTAGATTCACAAGATGCATCCATCATACCGGCCCTTGGACCGACTGGAATCATGAGCCAAGTGCACATTCAAGCAGACATCTGAGTGCCGGGCGCTCCTGTCTCGGGGCCAACAGGGTGGGCAGTGCAGCCCCCTCTCCGTGCACATGGGTAGGGGGCTGCTGCCCTGGGCCGCTCCCCTTCCTACCTGTAGCAATGCTCCTGAGACCCCATAACTGGCAAGAGGAAAGGCTGGTCCCTGGGAACTTCACTTGCCTTCTTGCCGCCGCTGTGAGACCCGGGCCCGAGGCTCGTCTCAGAGCTTGGCCGTTCTCACATCTCCAGCCAAGCGGACAGCGTGAGACTCGTTAAGATAACCCGTCCCGGGGCGCCTGGGTGGCTCAGTGGGTTAAAGCCTCTGCCTTCAGCTTGGGTCATGATCCCAGGGTCCTGGGATCAAGCCCCGCATCGGGCTCTCTGCTCAGTGGGGAGCCTGCTTCCTCCTCTCTCTCTCTGCCTGCCTCTCTGCCTACTTGTGATCTCTGTCTGTCAAATAAATAAATAAAATCTTAAAAAAAAAAAAAAGATAACCTGTCCCAAAGGCAGTTCTTTACGTGCTTCTTCCCTCTCTGCCCACAAACCCTGCCCTCCCCGACCCTTACCCATTTAACAAAGAACTCAACCTTGTTTCGTCTCTCACCTGTTCTAAGACATCTTAGGCTGAAATGCCACAGGGTCCTTCTGTGATGAATATTAATATTAAACCTCTCTCCCACCCAGCACCAGGATCTCCTCCAGAAGGGAGCCCCCTGTCCCCCCCCACCACCACCACCACGGAGCCCTCCAATTCCCCATTTTCACACCCCCAGATGGCTGCATTCCTCGCTTAGCAGACAGAGGCAGTGTGTGAACGTGTCCCCACCTGAGACAAAGAAAGGAACCTTTGTTATACCTGCAAGATCTGAAATATTATCACCATTTAATTACTGACGTTCTCCCAAGCCAGCTTCTTGGCAGCAGGCACTCCTTCAGTTAAATAGGCTTTTAAGTTTTCCCAGGGAGCCTGCATCAGAGGTAATTTGTGAATAGAGACTAATTTGGGGTGTTGCTGCTGGTATAAAAAGGTGGCTCCAAGGTAACAGAGACTTACAAGACAAACAGGTGAAAGGTTAGGCATTTCCCTTAGGCACAGAGCATCTTTTGGAAAGGGCCACTCCTCTCAGATTCAAGGTCTAGGGCACAAACCGGTGAACTGTATTATTAACTGGCCCAGATTTCAGTTCTTTTTCTTTTTCTTTTCTGTATCCCTCCCTCCCTCTCTCTCTTTTTTTTTTCCCAACAGGAGGAGTGCTGGGTCACATTCATTATGCCTTGGGTTGCCGGGAATTGTCTCTGGGTTGTGTGCTGAGGCAGAAGGACAACTTGACTTCAGTCTTCTGGTATGTGCATCAACCAGGAGTGTCTGCTTGACCCTGAAAGGTGTCAGAAGCTTTCAGATTCTACAATGTCGCTCCGTCTGCAAATAGTATCAAGTGTGCCATACCGGAAAGGATGACATTCCAGGCAAAAATGGCCCAGACTTTGGAAATGGGAACCCTGATTTGCAGCAAGCATTAATGGGACCGTGGGAACTCAGACGCAGCTCACACTGCCAGGACGTTTCTACCTGTTTGTGGTTAGGTCGCAACCCTGCCGTTTCCTTACGACATTCTTCATGGAACATCTCGATTACGGGTTGCTTTAATGCTCCCAGCTGGAGCAGTTCCCCAGTAGTACTCAGTTTTGGCCACCTAGATTGGGGAGAAAATCAGCCCAATGAAGTCAATGAGATCACTGACCTTACCTGAAGTCAGCAGACTGGGGCTAACACCCATATGTTCCGCTTTTCTCTATTCATCTTAATATTATTATTATAATTGGGACACAAATGACATATAACACTGTGTAAATGTAAGGTGTACAATGTGTTGACTTCATACATTTGTATATTGCAGTGTGATTAACTACACCTCTGTCCATCACATAATTATTTTTTGTGGTGAGAACAATTAAGATTTAGAGTCTTAGCAACTTTGAAGTTTATGATACAATAATTGACCACTGTAATCCCCAGGCCACGCATTAGCGCTCCAGTAAGTATTTATTTAAGATTTTATTTATTTATTTGACAAAGAGACAGAGATCACAAGGGGGCAGAGAGGGAGCAGGGGAAGCAGTCTCCCCGCTGAGCAGAAAGCCCGATGCGGGGCTCGATCCCAGGACCTTGGGATCATGACCTGAGCTGAAGGCAGAGGCTTTAACCCACTGAGCCACCCAGGTGCCCCAATTATTTATCTATTAATTGCAAGCTTGTACCCTTAAATGATATCCCCTGGATTCTCCCAACCCCAACCCTGCTAACCACCCTTCTGCTCTTTGTTTTTACCAAGTTTACCTTTTAAAAATTCCATATATAAGTGATATCATATGGTATTTGTGTTTCTCTGTCTGACTTATCTTACATAACATTATGCCCTCAGGGTCCATCCATGCTGTGGCAAATGGCAACATTTCCTTTTTTGTCACGACTGAATAATATTTCATTATGTGTCTTCCGATGGCATATACAGCATCCTAGTCTCAAAGTTAAGGATAATTGTAGCTTGAAAGTTCTATCATTAGAAGTCATTCTTAGAGGGGCACCTGAGTGGCCCAGCTGGTTAAGCGTCTGCCTTCGGCTCAGGTGATGATCCAAGGGCTTTGGGATCGAGCCCCACATCGGGCTGCCTGCTCAGTGGGGAACCTGCTTCTCCCTCTGCCTCTGCTGCTCCCCTACCTGTTCTCTCTTTCTCAAATAAATGAATCTTAAAAAAAAGAAGAAGAAGAAGAAGAAGAAATCATTCTTAGAGCACCATTTGCTTCAAAACTCTAGAAAAACTAATGAAATTATAAAAACAAAGAAACATATGGTGAGGTCGGGGGAAAGGGGTCAAATGTGAACTGGGTGAACTCTGCAGACAGAAATCAATGATGATATGACCACAAAAGGAAAAAAAAAAAAAAAGGGAAAAGAGAATACACATCACCATGATGGCAAAACTTTATTTTTTAAAAAAATGAGATAGGTCGTTACCTCACTATTTTTACCTCCTTAAAATGCATACATCAAGATGATCTGTTACATGCATTCTTCCATTGTCAGACCCAACGTGACCATGCTTTGTGAACACGTGTGTTAAATACGGAACAGTGTTCCTTCGGAAAGCGCTCAGGTGTAGGTGAGGGTGTGAGTGGACAGACATAAAGAAACATAGTTTGAGTCAAGAAGAAGGTTTAGGCGTGCGTAGGGACATTATCTACGCACCCTGAGAGGCCCTGAGGAGAAAGTGAAGTGGGAGGTTTGGGGCCCCTCTGCTTAGAGAATTGCCCCACTCAGAATCCTGGACGTTTCGTTTATTTCGTCCTGACGTCGCCTTCTTGGTTCCTGTGTCGAAAACACCGTGTGGTGGAGGGACTCTCTGCGCACCGCCTGGAGAGGGCTCGTATGTGTTTGTGCTCAGGGCGACGTCCTGATCCCAGCGTGTCTGTGTCAGCGTCAGCAGCTTTGCTGGGATCCTGCGCGTCTGCGCGGTCCTTCTGTTTTTGAAGAGACGGGCAGCTGCTGGACAATGGTGCCACACCCTGTCATCTCCGGGCAATGCAGGTAACCGTTCTCTAAAGGAAAAACCAGTGCCCTTCTCTGAGTGCCTCTCCTCACTCGGAGAACATCGGTTGTTGGACCACTCGCTCCTTGCCAAAATCTGGGAGAAGTGTCTCACACTTACTCTAGTAGATCAGTATCACTTAGTGTGTTCAGCTCCCCTGGACAGTTACTTGTTAGTAACACCTAACCACTGAGGTGTTACCGTCCACATTTTACAAACATAGAATGAGTCTTTAAAAGTTAAACAAAACAGGAAAAAACTTCGTTCCAGGTCACTGGTAAGTAGTGTCAGACCTGAGATGTGGAGCTGTTCTTTTAAGTTCAAAACTCTTTTCTTTTCTTTTTTTTTTCTTTTTCTTTTCTTTTTTTTTTTTCTTTTGTTTTTTTTTTTTTTTTTTTTTCAGTTCTTGGGAGAGCAACTTCCTTTTGGCGCTGGCTTGCATCCCTTCTGTTTCAAATGAGGTTGAATGATCTACGTGTGGATTTAGACATTTACCCACAGATGCCTTTGTGGGGGACTTCCTTGCATCTGCCTCGCCACATGGGGCCTCTAAACACCTTTGCTTAAAGTTTTTATTATTTTCTTCAAATGCCCTTTTATAGCACAGCAAAATAGATGTGCCCTCTCTGAGGCTCGAACTCAGGACCTTCAGATTATGAGACTGACGCGCTGCCCGCTGCGCTAAGAGGGCTCTGGGGATAGCCTTCAACATGAGGAATAATGCCTCTTCAAGTGGTAAACTCCTTAAAGAGAGAGGTATCCGCTCATCTATGTAGTTCAATACAACGATTGAGTGGATTTATAATAGCATTCAAAAATGTTCTTTTCCCACATACCCTCCCACAGCAGTAGATTCCTAAGTAATCTGGAAGATAACTCAGCAAATGATGCATGTACTTTGGAAAAACAAAAAGACCTCATTATGTTAATTGTAGCCCATAAGCAAAAGAACCAAAATGTGATTAGGCCCGTCTAAAAGAGTAGGTGTATAAACATATAAATATTAACAAAAATTAAGCACTTGTCTACTTTGGTACAACTATCATTTCTTCCTTGGGTATTGGAAACTTATCCATTCTAGAAAAGTCAGAGTCAAGGTGTAGACAGTTGAGTTGAAAAATTATTGAACAAGACTTATCAGTGGAAAAAGAGTAACGAATGTACCTATCTGTGGCCACTCCTTCCTGAGGCCTCCAGAAATAACAATAAAAAGATCTAGAAAGGCATAAATGCAAAGGACAAATGGAGAAAGAGAAAGGACAATAGCAATAAATTTGGAAGGTGGAAAATAATGTCATGGAAACCGTGTCTTCCTTTGTAGAACCTTCCAGAAACTCAGGAGCTGGTAGCACCAGATACTTCTGAAACTGGAGGTAAACATGGAGCTAAAGACAGAAAACTGGTCTAGTGAGTTTGTTGAAAAACTAGGGAGGCCCTTGGGTGGCCTTCCCAAAGCCAAACACCAGGCAGATTCTCCTGCCCTCACCAGGAAAAGACAGGAAGTATATTCTCTTAAAGGGTAAAACGGAACGTCTCTGGACAAGAGATACCAGGCCCACTGAGGGTGGGGAGCCACTCTGGGAATGCAGCCACATACCAGGATAGAACTTCTCTAGCCTTTTCCCATAGTTGGCTCCCCAAATACAGGAAGTCAGGATTGGACTTCTGCTTAAAAGTTCATACTCTGTGGGATATGACCAGCTCAAGAGGGGGAGGAAGAAACAAAGGGTACGAAAATCAGGAATCTCCTCAAAGAAAACAGTGCCGTAAAATGACCCTACAAAGAAGACCACCCGTGAGCACAGAGCTGTAGCAATCAGCTGTTTCGTACCTCATGCATAAACATGAGCAGAAAGTCGAGGATCACCAGACATTTGAGGAAATCATATAAAATAAAATACAAAGCCTTAAACGACCTGTATTTTAAAAGAACTTGGAGGAAATAAAGATTATATAGGGGTAAGAAAAAAGTGTTTAATTAAATCAATATTCTTGGAGAGATAAGATACATTTGGATCCATAAAGCAAGAATAGATGATATAGAAAGTGAACATTTGGGATACATAAATTGCATTTTATTCATACAATAGAGTTACCTAAGGCAATGAGACTGAATAATTATTGCCGTGTGTCGTGATGAATCTCACAAACATGATACAGAAATTTAAAAAGGCAGACACACACACAAAAGTATATATTCTGTGATTCCACCTATATAACGTTACCACAAAAGGCCACAATGTTGAGATTTAGCACGATGGTTACTCTGGAGAGAGGGTGCAGAGAAAATCTTTTCAGTTTCCCATACAAAAATAAAAATAAAACAGGTCTTATACAAAGATCAGGAGTTGGAGTAATACTGAATTTCTCAACAGCAACTAGAAACTATAAGATAATAAAGCAATTCCTTCAAATTTCTGAAGGAAAGTGATGTCCATATCCTGCAAATCATCAATTACTTGTGAAGTTCCACTGATGATATTTCGAAACATCCAAGGTCTTTCAAGATTTACCTTCCTTTTACCTTTGTTCAGGCAAGCAACTGGAAGCTCTCAGGAGCTAGATACACCAGAAATATACCCACGGAAAGAGACAGAAGGGATCCAGGAAATAGATGCACCAATGGAAGAAAGAAGCAATGAGAAGTCCCAAGATGATGGCCAAAGGGGAGCGAGCCCAAGGTGACAGGTAAACAGCAAGCCTAGAGAGCCATAGTACAGTTATGTCCTTGAGATTCATTGACCCACCACACAGAAGAGACTTACACAATTAGGGAAGGTTTAAGATTAAACATATGTATATTAGATACACGTACTATTGTAAGTATGTATAATTAAATTGCATACGTGTAGTATTGTGATGAATATATTCATCACATTATGAAACAAAATGTAAATAAGAAAGGATGAAATAAAAAATACAAATAATAATCCTGTCATGTTCTCCCCTTACCCTGGTTAATATCAGACACCCCTCTTGCTTGTACCCCACAGTGCACCCCTCATATAAGTGATAACTTCCTTGTGGTAGGTGATCAGATTAGCCAGGGAAGATGGCGCCTTGAGGAAATGGGCCACAGAGAAGATAAATGTGGACACCTGGGAGAGAAGACCAAACACTGGCAAGCCAGCCTCCGCTCACTCTAACATGAGGCCCTAGAGCCTCAAAAGACCTGGATCAGAGAATCATAAACTCCCAGAGAAAGCAAATACTTTTAAGACCATCTCAGTTACAGTGCTCAGTTTACCAAAGAGAACAATATAATACTTCAGAATCTTGCCTAAATATAGTTCTAAATCCATTTAACATATCTACAGTTTATGGATGCCCAAATGAATGTATGAAAAATAAGTAGAAAGAAAAAATATATATTTTTTAATTTTCAAGTAATCTCTACACCCAACATAGGGCTTGAACTTATGATCCTGAGATCAAGAGTCATGTGCTCTACCTACTAGGCCAGCCAGGCACCCTGCAAACCTAACGAAATCTTACGTGTGTTTAATTTCTTGTCCTCATTGTCTTCCACTGCCTAACTGGGCTGCCAACTCTCTTGTTTGCCAGGATCCAGAATATGTGCTTTCTGGATCAATGCCTCTGCAGTTCCTGTGTAGGCTCTAAGCTGGAGCTGGGCAGTTTCTTCAGAAAATACCCTCAGGGTTCCTGGATGGCTCAGTCAGTTAAGTGGCTGCCTTCTGCTTGGGTCATGATACCAGGGTCCTGGGATCGAGCCCCGCATCAGGCTCCTTTCTCTTTGGAGAGCCTGCTTCTCCCTCTCCCCCTGCCTGCTGCTCTGCCTACATGACCTCTCTCCCTCTATCTCTCTGTCAAATAAATAAGTAAAATCTTTAAAAAAAAGACAGAACATCCCCTGAAATATTTTGAAGAGCTTCACAGAGCCCTTGTTATCTAATAAATAGACCAAAAATCTGACTGCAGGCATGTTTTCCTTCTCTGTTCCATCAAAGGAAAGTAAAGATGAAAAGACTTTTTCTAAGTGCTTATGTCTTATTAGGACATTTTTAAAGTAAATAGCTTTAGTCATAAATGTTAGAGGCAATCTGCCTAAAACAGAAGTATATTTAATCGGCTAGATTTAATAAATTCCAATTTACAAATTGAACTCATTGGCCATAATTGCTTGCAACAGTTGGCTGTAAACAGAGAGATTAGCATAATTGTGATTGCCACTCCTATTAGCATTTATAAATATAATTAGAGCCAAGTATTGGGCTGTGCTGGAAAGATGCCACTGAAATTTCTCTTGTGAGGATGTGAGAAACCCATGTTCCTCCACCAGGAGGCAACATCATGATTAAGGGATGGATTGGTTCTTTGACCTTTAACCTCTCAGTGTCTCATTTTCCATCAGCGAAACACTGTGTTTAAATATGCATTGAATATGCATGAAAGGGGGACTGGTTGAGGAATTCCACTCAAGATGGAATAAAAAGGAGAGATTTTGCCTGCTGCCTGAAAGAAACAGACACACACACAAAAAAACAAATTTGGAGAGCTCTACTATTGCCCCAGCTTACTACCTCCAGAGAGTTTCTAAGCTGTGACATAGGAAGAGGGGCCCAGGCAGAGCCTGGTGGACTCCCCAAGGTGAGGAGATGCAGGTGGGAGGCCAGGGAGACCAGGCGACTGGAGTGCACAGATAGAGCACCAGATCAGAGATCGTGACACCAAGAGAGCATGCTGGTGATCTGGAGGGGGTCCTCTTGAGCTTTCAGCAGAGTTCTCATCCTTACACCCATGTGAACCTATTACCTAATGCCCAAGGAAGAAACAATTTGATAGGATCAGGTAAAAGCACCCAGCACTCTCACAGGGCCAAGAACATAGCCCATTCTTACAGTCAGCCTGGAAAAAATTCAGATTTAGCAGGACACTGGACAGAATACTCATGAAGGTTGTGCCTCAGCAGTGGCAAATATTTATACCCAAACCAAACACTGACCCAGATCCACCTCATAAATCAGAAAATAGATCTGAAGAGCTCAAACTATTTCCAAGTAATTTAATGGCATCCCAAAGCAAAGCTTTTCTATAGCCATAAGAATGGCTATAGAAAAACAAAATCTCTTATATCCAACAAGGTAATAACACAATGACTGGCATCCAATCAAGGATTGCCAGACATTCAAAGTATAAGGAATATGTAACCCATAGCGAGGAGAACAATCGGTCAATCAAAACTGACTCAGAACTGAAATAGATATTAGGATATTAGCTATTAGACAAGAATATTAAACTGTTGTTATAACCGTATTTCAGATACTAAGAAGGTTAAGTATAAACATAAGAAGGTTTCCAGATAAGCATACCCAAATTGAACTTCTAAAGATGAGGACTGAAACATCTGAAATGAAAAAGAAACAGAAGGGATTAATAGTGGATTAGACTTCGCATAAGAAGACATTCATAAATTTGAGGGGCACCTGAGTGGCTCAGTCAGGTAAACATCCAACTCTGGATCTCAACTCAGGTCTTGATCACATGGTTGTGAATTCAAGCCCTGCACTGAAAAAAGAAAGAAGGAAGAAGAGAAGGAAGGAGGGAAGGGACAGAAGGAAGGAAAGAGGCAAGGGATGGATGGAGGGAGGGAGGAAGGAAAGAAAGAAAGAGAGGAAGAAAGAATGGGGATGTCAGTAAACTTGAAAATGTGACAATAGAAACTATGCAAAATGAAACCCAAAGAGAAAAAAAAAAATCTGGAAAAAATGGAGGGTATCACGTGGCCTAATGTATGAGTAAGTGGAGTTGCCAAAAGAGAGATGATGAAACAAATATTTGAAGAAAAATAAGTCCAAAAATATTCCTAATTTAATTAAAATTATAAACTCACAGATCCCACTTCAACCAATCCCCAAGCAAAATAAGCATGAAGAAAATTACATCAAGATCTGCCATAATCAAATTGCTGAAGAAACCAATGATAAATGGAAAATTTAAAGGCATCTAGAGAAAGGGATAAGATTATTACACAAAGAGACACAAAGATAAGGGTGGGAGCCGAGTTTTATCAGAAACAATGTAGACGAGAAGATATCTTTAAAATATTGAAAGACAAAACTGCCAAAAAAAAGTTTATGCCCAGGGACACCTGGGTGGCTCAGTCAGTTAAGCGTCTGCCTTTGGCCCAGGTCATGATCCTGGGGTCCTGGGATTGAATCCCACATTGGGCTCCCTGCTTGGTGAGGGGCCTGCTTCTCCCTCTACCTGCTGTTCCCTTTGCTTGTGCTCTCTCGCTCTCATTCTCTCTCTCTGACAAATAAATAAATAAAATATATATTTTTTAAAGTTTATGCCCAGCAAGAGCATCTCTCAAAAATGAAGGTAAAATAAAGATGTTTTTAGACAGACAAAAACTGAAAGAATTTACCAGCAAACCCACACTACAGGAAATTGTAAAGAAAAGTCTTTTGGGCAGAAGCAAAAGAAGACCAGATGAAATCAGTACAGATCTACATAAATGAACAAAAAGCTCCAGAGATGATTAATATTTTTTTCTGATTAAATCTTTTTATATGATTATTATTTGTTTAAACAAAAATTCAAACAATGTATTATGGGGTTTATAATATATGTATAGGTAAAATATGTGAGAGCAATAGCATAATAACCAGGAGAGGGAGGTGGAAATTTTCTATTCTAAGGTTTTTACATGCATGAAGTGGTAGATAATCATTTAAAGAAAGACAGTGATAAGTCAGAGCTGTGTACTATCTTATACACTGTATACACCATATTTTAGCAGCCATTAAAATAACAAAGCAAATACTTATAGTTAAGAAGCCAACAAAGGAGGGTAGATGGAAGCACAAAGAAATCAGTTAATCCAAAAGATGGCCAAAAATAGGACAAAGTGGATGAAGAAGACATGGAACATATAAAAACAAATAAGATAATAAACTAAACCTAACTATATCAATAATCACATTAAATGTAAATTATCTAAACAACTCTAATTAAAAGACAGAGATTGATACATTGAATGAAAAAAACCAAGTTGCAAATGAATGTTATCCATAAGAAATGTGCTTTAAGTATGAAGTATTAAGTGTGAAGACACAGGTCAAAAGTGAAAAGATATGAGATGATACGCTATGCTAATACAAGTCAAATGAGATCTGGAGTGGTGCTATAAATGACAGAAGCACATAATAATAGAACTACAACTACACGAAACATAAACTGACAGAAGTACAAAGAGAAATAAACCCAAAATTATAGTCATAAATTTCAATAATTATCTCTCAATAATTGATAGCACAAGTAAAAAGAAAACCAGTAAGCATATAGAAGACTTAAAAGTCCTTCTTAACTAATTTGATATTATTGACATTTATAAAACACTCCACCTAAGAATAGCAAGATCCACATTATTTTTAATTACCAGATCATTTACCAAAATAGACCATATTCTGGACTATAAAACAAATTACAGTAAATTTTTAAATGTTCAAGTTATATAAAATATATAAATGTTCCAGTTATATAAAGAATATAAAGTATTCTCCAGTCACAGTGGAATTAAATTAAAAATAACCTGTGGAAATAATCTCTGGAAAATCACAAATTTTTGCCAAATGGAAATGAAATAGTACACTGATAAATACTAAGTGAATTAAAGAAGAAATAAAAAAGATATTAGAAAATATTTTCAGTGAAATGAAATAAAAAATTTGTGAAATGCTCTTAAAGCAGTTCTTGAGGGAAATTGATGGTACTAAATGCTATATAGTTAAATCAATTACCTCAACTGCTACCTTAAAAAAACTAGAAAAAAGAAGACCAAATTAAATGCAAATTTATATGAGTCTTTTGAGTTTGCTTAACACTTAAGGATTTTTTATGATAGCTTCTTTAAAGTCCTTATCAGAAAATTCCAATATTATATCATCTTATCATTGGTGTCTGTTGATTGTCTTTTCCCATGAGTGGAGGTTTCTGTAGTTCTTTATATGACAAGTAATTTGGGTTCATGTCCTGGACATTTTGACTATTATGCTATAAGACTATCTTATTTATATCTGCTAGTTTCATAGTACTTAGAATTCTGGGTTCCTCCCCAATCTGCCTGCTGATTCATTTTTCAGAGCTCTCAAAGCGCTGTTCTTGCATTCTGTCCAAGTTTTATAATTGAGCTCAATAGGAAATAGATGTGTGTTAATTTCACATGATCCACAGACTTCTAAGATTAGTCCCAAGATCCTTGCCCCTCGTGTAGATGCCCTTCATAATGCCTCCCATCCCCTTCAGTGTGAGCAGAATTCATAAATATGATGCAATATCACTCCCATGGTTATGTGACTTTATTTTTTTTTTAATTTTTTTGGCATAGTCCTATAGTTCTTTGTATTTTTTTAAGTAAGCTCTAGGCCCAGCTTGGGGCTTGACCTCACAACCCCAAGATCAAGAGTTTCATGCTCTACCAACTGAGCTAGGCAAGCTCCCAGATTATGTTATTTTATATAGCACTAGGGATCTTACAAATGTAATTAAGGTCCCTAATCAGTTGACTTTGAATTAATCAAAAGAGGTGATTAGATCAAGATGTTCCTGATCTAATTCGATGAGCCCTTAAAAGCTGTCGAAGAGGTTCAAAGCCAGAAAGGCTCTCTGGCTAACCTTGAAGATGCAGCTAGAATGCAGCTGAATTCGGCAAAGCTGCAAGGAAATGAATCCTGCCGGCAGCATCTGAGCTGAAAAGAAGCTCTCAAGCCTCAGATGAGACCACAACCCCCACTGTCACTTTTTTTTTTTTTTTTTAAGATTTTTAGTTATTTATTTGATAGACAGAGATCACAAGTAGGCAGAGAGGCAGGCTTGGCTCGGGGGGTGGGGGGTGGAATGCTCCCCACTAAGCAGAGAGCCTGATGCGGGGCTCGATCCCAGGACCCTGAGATCATGACCTGAGCAGAGGCTTAACCCACCGAGCTACCCAGGCACCCCCAGGTGTCATTTTAATTACAGACTTGTAAGATCCTGTGAGCAGAGGGCTCAGGTGAGCCCTGCCTGGGCTTCTGACTTAGAAGAAACTGGGAAATTAACCCAGTCAGCAGTGTTGCTTTGAGTCTCTGTGTCGGTGATAATCTGTTCCACTACAAAAATCTAACGTACTTTTTCCTACCTGCAGCAGTGTTGGAAACAACGTGCCTGTTCTCTATGAGCAAATGTTATTCCAAAAGCGTTGATTATTTCTCAATATGTTTTTAGCTAAGTTCTTTGTTGGGTTTTCTTCCTCTGAATTCCCAGGATAGTATTAGAGAACTATCTCAATATTTCAGATCTGCTCCTTATCAACTTTCTGGCAGAGTTCATTGTAGCAATTGATCTGTGTGTGACCGTAATCTGCTTTGTTCCTTTTCTTCCCTTTGCTCCTCTTGGCTCATCAAGCTCAATGAGTTTTAGGGAAGAAAAGCTAATCTTACTAGATTATTGTATTAATTATTATTACATGAATCACCCAACAAGGACGAATAGCAAGACTGTCATAATTAGTAAACTAGAAGTAGCCATTTCCAGTCACCCATCAGCCGAGTTATCATGCCAAGTTAAGATCACCATGAACTGACCAGTTTTTTTCCCCCTAAATTTAACAGTTGTCAAAAAAAAAAAAAAAGCATGATCTCCCGGTGATAGACGAGAGAGGAGTCATACCCACCTAATCCACATATGGGGGGACATGAGACACATAGAAACAAGACAGCGTTATCTTTTGGGACATTCCTTGAGAAAAAAATCTCTAATCAAATATTTGGGAAATACTAAATACAAACAGGCACCTCTTCTAGATCCACAACACTTAGTAGAGACAATCCAAGACCTGATTAACTTGGTCAATGCCAGCATTTCCCAAATTTATGAATAATGTACTCTGTCCAGGTTTTATAGTTGAGTTCAGTGGGAGGCAAACAGAGGTGTGCGTTTAATTCACATGCTAGGTAGGATCGTTTCTTTGGCGCACCGATTATTCCCTAGAAACTCAAATGTTTTTGCATGGAAAATATTTTGGGAAATGTGGACCTACAGATTTAAATTGATTGTGTTCTTTTATCCTGTCCCCTTTTTCTGATGATATTCCTCTCTAGGTCAAGTGTTGATAACATATGAATTGGCGGGAAAAATTCTTAGCGTAACTATTCTCAAATAGAAATAGCTCTCCCAACCTCACTTCAAGCTGCGGTAAAGTACTGATGCTCCAGAAATAAAATGCATCCTCACGGGATGCCTGGGTGGATCGGTTGTTAAGCATCTGCCTTCAGCTCAGGTCATGATCCCAGGGCCCTAGGTTGAGCCCCACTTTGGGCTCCCTGCTCAGAGGGGAGCCTGCTTCTCCCTCTGCCTTCCTCTCCCCCTGCTTGGGGTCATGATCTCTCTCTCTCTCTCTGACAAATAAATAAATAAAATCTCGAATTAAAAAAAAAAAAAGTCGGTTAAAATGCATTCTGTGAAACTCAAAACCGTCCCACCAAATCATTCACCAGACATTTGCTAGGAACAGACTTTGTGCTAGGCTCAGTGCATTCCTAGCACACCAGCAGGAGCCTGGTTTTGCAGGTTCTCAAAGGTGTGGCCCCAACTCCCAGAACCCCCAGAGGCTCAGGGTGGGGTAGATAATGAGCAGCCTAGCTGGAAAGTGACATTCAGCCCCAGTACGGAGACCCTCACAGGAGGTGGTGGGGGTGAGAGCTTCCCTGACTCTCAAGCAGGACCTTGGATGGGACTGGGTTGGGTAGAGAACCAACCCCCAAAAAAGCAAAGCCAATTTACAGCACACATGAGGTTAAATCAACCCCTGAAGGAAATTTCTTCAAATTAAAAGACACACACACACACACACACACACACAACTAGGAAAGAGAGGAATGTCAGGGGAAGAAGGAGTTCCTTTGCATTTTGCATTGATTCTAAGATGTGTGTGTTTGTTTCTTTGTTAACAACTCTAAACTCTGAAATCGGAATATGTCTTCTGACACAGAGCATCTTACAATCGCGTCCTCCAGGCGTCGTCAAGGCGACCCAGGTGTCCTTGCCCGCGTGTGCCAGGTCGTTCACCACTGATGTTGTTGTCATCACTTCAGCGGGATGCGGGGTCTTGTTGGTCCTACACGTGCAGGGTTTAACTGCCATGTCAATTGTCTTTAGAAAAACGGACTGAAAGGAGAACTTAGGTGTATTCAAAAAAGCAGGGAGATACACATCTGGTATTTGTGACGTGAACCTTCATTAGAGGAGACGGGCTTGCGATTCCATTGTTTCCTGCGAAACAAACCACGTGCTTTCCCTGAGCTGCTCAAGTTGTGGTCCCCAGCCTGGGGACCGGGGTGCTGCTGAGCGTGAGCCCTGCACGCTGCCATGGCTGTGGGTTCCAGGCTGTGGACCATCCTCCCACTAATCACAAAAATGGCATTTGACTCCTTATCTTTTCAAGTGATGTTTACATCCATTATTTTGTATTTTTTTTCTTTGACAACTCTTATTGTGTCTTATCATCTCCTTGAGTCTGACAGCCATCCCTGGCGCGTGGCAGCGTGAGCCGGGAGTGGGAACTTTGGGTGATATTTGTCCTTTCCAGGGTAGAGGTGAAGAAAATGGGTCCAAAATGGCCCTGTTGGTGAATAGCGGAATTGCGATTAGAGCCTCAGGCTTCTGAAAGTTGTAACTGGAAAGCAGGTGTTGTTGGCATTCTGTGCAAGACAGATCAGCTCGGGAAGTTCAAGTGAGTCGCCCACGCATGAAACTGTCACCGTTGGGGTATCGGGCAGTTTCTTCTATTCCCGACTCCTTGGCAAAATCTGCCTAGTTGTTCATGATTTGAAGAGCGTCCTGTTATGGCTATAAAGAGCTGAATGGTCATGTTAACTTCACCGAAGAGCATGGGTATTATTTGAAAATACTGAAGTTAGTCACCAGGGAGCTGTAGCCCTCACGTGTATCTTTGAGAGCACTTCAGGCAAGGAGTGTCACTGGGGCACAGCCCACACCCGCCACACCTTTGATCCACAGCTTTGATGCCAAAGCCCCCTCTCCTCCCGTCTGATCCCAGAGTACAGCCGAGCAAGGCAGGGTCCCTGAGCCAGGGCGTCCCTGCCCAATGTAAAAATCCTTCGATGATCAGGCTTTGTGCTGGGACTCCCCAACAGCCTGGCCAACACTTTCTCAGGGAGGCGATGTGGACTGAGGGTCCCTCCTTGTTTCAGAATAATTTTTGTTATCTACCAAAGTTTCACCTTACTAGGACTTTGTTAGAAATGGTGTTGAACTTGTAAATCAGTTTGGAGATAGTCACATCTTTCCCGTATTTGTTCTTCCAATCTATGAATCCGGTATATCTCTCCTTTTATTTATACCTTCTTTGCTTTTTTTTTTTTTTTTAAGTAGTTTGCACACCCAGTGTGGTGCCCAACATGGGGTTTGAACTCCTGACCATGAGATCAAGAGTTGCCTGCTCAACCAGTTGAACCATCCAGGCACCCCTACTTTCTTTGCTTTTTTATTAGCACTTGTTGTTTTTAGCATACAAGTCTTGTACACGTTTTGCTAGATTTCCACCTATTTTTCTGTCTCTTTTTTTAGCAAACGATAAATAACATTGTGTTCTTAATATCAGTGTTCACCTGTTCATGTTTAGTACACAGAAATACTTTTATATTGTGATCTTCTATCTTGCAACCTTGCCAAATGCACTCATTAGTTGTAGGAGTATTTTGTAGATATGGGGAGATATTCTGTGCTAGGCTTTCTAGCAGTCTTTGAATCAGGGTCATGAAAACCAACATTCTTGTTTTGTTGTCTGTTTCTTCCTGGTTTTCCAAATTTTATCATTTTACTATTTCTTTTATGTCTGGAGAACTTCTTTTAGCCATTCTTTGAGGGGAAGTCTGAATTTATTTTACAAAAATCAGAGCAGAGCCTTGGCCATTTCTTCATCGGTTGTCGGTAGCTCCCTCCCTCCTGGAACAGCAGGGCTGACTAGTTGGAGGCAATGTTCCAATCCATGAGTCTCCCCAAACTGCAGACGTTTTGAGGTCCTTGATGTAAGGCTTTCTAATTCTTCACAGAAATCTTCCCTACCCCTAACACTTCTGCCCTTCCTGCAACTGCCAAGCCAGAAAATTTCTTGCAACTCCCTGAACACCTATGGTGGAATGGAGGAGAGAAAGATTACTGCAGAATCTCAGCTCAGATTACCCCACTGCGGGCGTCCTGGGTGCCAAGCCCAGCGGCAAACGGCCCCTCTCGAATCCCCTCTGAAAGCTGGTTGTTGCCCAAAGACATCAGATCCTAATCTCTGGAGCCCACAGAATTCCCTTATATGGCAAGGCTTTGTAGATGCAGTTAAGGATCTTGAGATGGAGAGATGACCTCGGATTATCTGGGTAGGTCTTACATACAAACACACGTTTCCTTATTAGAGGCGGAGGCAGATTCCGCATGCAGAGGAGGAAAAGATAATGTGACCATGAGGCAGAGACTATAGCAGTGTGGCCAAAGGCCACAGAACACCTTAGAATGGAGGACAATCCTACCAGACTTCAGCGTCTGAACGCAAGAGAATCAGCCTCTGTGGGAGCTTGTTGGGGGAGCTACAGGGAACTAATAAACCCTTCCTTTACTTACTGTGCAGAGGCTAGACGTCAAGTTTTTGTTTTGTTTTGTTAAGAATTTTATCTATTTATTTGAGAGAGAGAGCAGGGGGAGGGGCAGAGAGGGAGAAGCAGACTCTGTGCCCTAGCCTAGATCCCCATGCAGGGCTTGATCCCTCAACCCTGAGATCAGGACCTGAGCTGAAATCAAGAGTCAGACACCAACTGAGCCACCCAGGTGCCCCTAGAAGTCAAGTTGTGAATATAAAGGGAGCTATTGTCAGCTGAAGAAGGAATGATGAGGGGAGGCATTTGGTGATGTCTCTCACCAAATTTCCCCCTAATACTCTACTTCTAAGGTGCACTATAGCAGTAGAGAAGAAGAGAAAGCTAAGGCATTCTGGGGCACCTTATCCTGAAAAGTAAGTAGGGTTTTGTTCTTATCTTAACAGAGGAGTTAGTGGTGGCTCAGAGAGTTTAAGTCGTGTAAGCACCAAGAGTGACAAAGCCGGTGAAAGATTGGTCCTGATATTTACATTCCGCGCTTCGCCCCCAGCCATTTCTCAAGGATGATACTCTGTCTCTTTTAAGGAAGCCACAGCAAACTGATAGGGACCCTACTGGTAAGTCTCTACCCATTTGCTTCAACCCTCTCTCCCTGCCCCTAATTTGGGGACAAAAGACTGCATCTCGAGCCGGTGTATTTTACTCCGTGATATTTGCTGCCACCTGCTGACCAAGAGAAGAATGGCACAGAGTAAAGAAGTTTTTGTGAAAAAGACCCCTGCGCAGCCCTGCCAAGGCACTCTGTGGCCCGGGGTGGTGGTCGGACGCCAAGTCTCAGAGTGTCTGGGCCCTGCGCAGCGTGTAATTAATACGTGCAAGGCAAGTACTGAACTCACGGAGTCACCGTGGACAGATCCCCGCAATTCCTTGCCTCTGCTTTCCTGCGACAACCATATGAGACACACTCGAGTTATCCTAACTAAACTCTTACTGACACAGGTATGTTCAGATAAATAACCACCATAAACACGAACACACAAAGCCATTCCATTTACAACTGGGTCTAGAGACGAAGACCAGGGCTGGGCTTTTGAGACAATAAAATACCACTAGGGGGAGCCAGAAGACCAGAAGAAGCTTTTCCTGGGCCTTGACAAGTATTTCCCCAAGCCTGGGCAGTTTTAATTCTGGTGGGATCTGTGAACAAGGTTCTAGGGAACCCATGTCCATCCTCATTTACATGTTCCCCGCATCAGCATCGTTTTATGCACAACTTACTCTTCCACCAAAACCACCCCACTGCGTGTGGATGGGACCTCCGAGTACCAGGCCTTGCCTCCCTCCTGGTTACCCTCACCTTGTACATCTCTCTCTAATTCAGCCCTAAAATCAGCAGATCATGCTATCAAAACACCAAAATGTTCTACCTCGCAGACGCAACTTGTTCCTCAACTCTACTGACCATAACAAACAGACAAACAAAAGCAAGGAAAGAAACTAATTTTTATTGAGGACCTGTTGTATTTCTGGTATTTCCACGTGCCATCCACAGACGAATGGATAAACTAAATGAGCTGTATACATATAAGAATACTATTCACAAAAAGGAATGAAATTTTAGGGGCACCTGGGTGGCTCAGTACTTGAAGCGTCGAACTTCAGCTCAGGTCATGATCTCAGGGTGCTGGGATCAAGTCCTGTGTCGGGCTCCCTGTTCACAGAGGGGCCTGCTTCTCCTCTGCCTCTGCCTGCTGTTCTGGCTACTTGTGCTCTCTCTCTCTCTTCCTGAGATAACAGACTGAGTCATTGGCATATGCGTGAGATGGCCTGATGGTCTAGGCAGGGAGGGGAGAAGAGAAGTTTGTCCCTGAGCAGGGTTCTGGAGCACCCTCACACTTAGAAACCCACAAAGAGAAGGAAACTACAGAGACATGAAAAAAGGACTGTGTCGTGAGAGGAATTCCAGACAGCTGGAAGTCTTGGCAGCCTGGAGAAACGTGTTGTCAGAAGGACAGAGGGCTCAGCTCTGAAATGCTGCTCTGAGGATAGAAGACTGAACTGGAGATAGCAGATGGAAGTCACTGGTGAACTTCACAGAAGCCATTCTTGTAGAATTCCAGGGACAGAGGACTGACTGGAGTGGGGTGGGGAGGACAGGGATGAGAGAGCAGGTGCAGCAGCAACTCCTTTGAGACTTACTCTGGTGGGTAGCCAAGTCCTGGGCCAGTCTCTGAAAGGAGATGTAGGAATCGGAGATGAAAGACAGCATGGTAATTGCACTACTGGGTATTTACCCCAAAGATACAGATGTAGTGAAAAGAAGGGCCATCTGTACTCCAGTGTTTATAGCAGCAATAACCACAGTCACCAAACTGTGGAAAGAACCAAGATGCCCTTCAATGGACGAATGGATAAGGAAGATACGGTCCATATACACTATGGAATATTATGCCTCCATCAGAAAGGATGAATACCCAACTTTTGTAGCAACATGGACGGGACTGGAAGAGATTATGCTGAGTGAAATAAGTCAAGCAGAGAGAGTCAATTATCATATGGTTTCGCTTACTTGTGGAGCATAAGGACTAGCATGGAGGACATTGGGAGATGAAGAGGAGAAGTGAAGTGGAGGAAATCAGAGGGGGAGATGAAGCATGAGAGACAAACTGAGGGTTTTGGAGGGTAGGGGATGGGGGGGACAGGTGAGCCTGATGGTGGGTATTGTGGAGGGCACGTAGTGCATGGAGCACTGGGTGTGGTGCATAAACAAGGAATTTTGAAACACTGAAAAGAAATTTTAAAAAATGAAAAAAAAAAGAAAAGAAAAGAAAAGAAAGACCGCGTGGTGCACTATACTATCTCCATTCTTCTCATCAAGTTATACTACAGATATACTGTCTTCATTTCAGGCATGAGAAAACTGAAAGAAAAGTTCATTTCCCACCCACCAAAATTTTAAAACTAACACTCAGCAAATGCCACTGTTATAAAAGACCCGAATTATTTCCACGAACCCCTGTCACATCCCATCAAAACAGAAATAAGCAAAGGTTAAGAACTTCTGTTTTCCTGCTCAACACAAGGACCCAGTTGAATACCAGGGAGCACAAATGGCTATATTTTTTTAATCTTCCTGTTATTTGTTGACTTGAAATCATTCATTAAATACAGAAAGGTTTTGTCACATTTTAATCACTCTCCGGTGTTTGCCTTGATCAAGCCTGAATTTGGTTTGCAAGCTGGCAGTTCCCCTCCTCACTTCACATTTCCAATCCGTTTCTGCCGAATACACGGAGGGTTCAGAAACGTCACAGTTAACGTCGTCTATAAAAGCGTAAAATGAGTTGGTGTGAGCTCAGGGTTTTGCCCCATGCACCGCAGGCTGCCAGAAAATGCAAGCCTCTCTTGTTTCGTCATGAAAGATACATGATCTCCATTTTATACTCAGCAGAAGAGTTGCTGAACTTGGCCAACGTCTTGAAGTGTACCCATAATGCAGAATTCCACTTCCAGAATTATAAAGCTTTCATGCATCCCACTGTTTCAAGGCTCAATGAATGGGAAAGGACATGCTAGCATTCTGAGCTTCCCGATGCTTCAAGGAGACATTCAGAGAAGGACAGAGTTCATTTCCTCTCTTCGCACCGCAACCCTGCAGAGCACAGAGAGACGACCCAGTGTCTATGACTTCCCTCTATATGGGAAGATGGGAAAAGAATATTGAGAAAGGGAACAGAATATTGAGAAAGTAGATAAGTACGAACTATGGGTATAAAGATAAAAACAGAATGTGGAAGATAAGAAAACTGACAGCTCTATACTCTTCAAAAAATATATATATATATATAGTGATGTTAGTAACTTTTATTTTCAAATGGGTTGACTTATGTTCTATTCAATTACATGCTAAATATTAGAACAGACCATTTCAGCCTTTAAAAATGCATAATTTTTATACAGAAAGCGACACTAAAAATCTAGGGGACTAGAAGTTGACAGCAAAAATCACCCAAACAGGGGAAAAGAGTCTGAAAATGTTGGCATACCCAAGGAGACATTGAGCTAGCTTAAGCAAAAAGCATCACATTTCCCCCATGGATCCCCCTGAACCCCATCAGATCTCTGAGTCATCTATGGAATCTTTTTTTTTAATTCCTTTTTATTCCTTTTTTACTTTTTAAATTTTAATTCTAATACAGTTAACATACAGTGTTATTAGTTTCAAGTGTACACAATAGTGATCCAACAATGCTCTACGTTACTCAGTGCTCGTCATGATAAGTGTGCTCTTAATCTCCTTCCCTTATTTAATCCATCCCCCTCACCCACCTCCTCTCTGGTAACTAGCAGTTTGCTTTCTATAGTTAAGAGTCTGTTTCTTGGTTTGTCTCTTTTTTTCTTCATTTGGTTTCTTAAATTCCACGTATGAGGGAGAGCGTATGGTATTTGTCTTTCTCTGACTGACTTATTTCCCTTAGTATTATACTCTCTGGATCCACCCATGTCCCTGCAAATGGCACAGTTTTATTCTTTTTTTATGGCTGAATAATATTCCATTGTGTATGTATCTCTTCTTCTGTAGGTGCTACATATTCACCTACCAATGGCCATGAGTTTGCATTTCCATCAAGAGTGCAAGAGGCTTTTTTTGTCTCCACATCCTCACCAACACTTGGGGTTTCTTGGTTTGGTGGAGGGGTGGGGTGGTTGGTTTTTTATTTTAGCCATTCTGACAAGCGTGAGGGGATAGCTCATTGTGGTTTTGGTTTGCATTTCCCTGAGATGAGAGATGTTAAGCATATAGAACCTATTTTTTTTTAATTCCAAAGTATCCAAAGGCAAATTCACCCACTCACATCCACAAGCCCTAGCCCTCTTCTTTCCCCAGCACCCAAGAGTTAGGAGCCCCCACCTTAACTCCTGGTTGTGGTTTTCACCATTCATCCAGACACCAGGCTAAACACCACCCCGACCCTTCCCTCCCCATGTTAATTTTGCCTTTCTCTTCTCCAGTAGGATCGCTTCTGTCCAAGTCTGCCATCTGACACCTGACAGTCTCCCTGACTCCTACTTTTCTCTGTTCTGCTGGAGAGGTGACCCCGCAGAACAGGGCACTGCCTTGCTTTACAACCGGGGCACTTCCTTCGTCTGCAGGTTGAGGGCGCTCCTGAGCACAGCAGGTTCTTTCAGAGCGCGCCTTAGCCGTCTCCTGGTGCTGCCGGGGCTGCTGCTGCCCATGACATCGCCCACGCACACATTTACACTAACACACACATTTGCGGATTCTCAAGAACCCCTCCTTGGTTTTGCTCCTACCGGTTCCCCTGCCTGATCCCGTTTCCCCTTTATCAGCCTGGTGAAGTCGCATCTTCAAAGCACCAGTTCACCCAGCGTCCTCTAGCTGGCTTTCCTCAAACCAGCCCTTGGCCCATCCCAGCCAGGCTGGCGGCTCGCCGCCCTGTCTGAGAGCCGGGCATTGTTCCTCCTGAGGACTCCGCAGAATCAATGTGGGCACCTAGGTTGGTGGGGGCGGGGCGGGGGTGAAGGTACTCAAGAAAATCAAAGCAACAAGGGGACATCAGTTCTAAATAACAAATATGCAGGCACACTAAACGAAAAGGAAAGGGTCGCTAAAATGAGAAGAATGAAGCAGGAGTGACAATGTATCCATACTTTTAACTCACAAAATGAGACAAGATGATTTCAGGTCCTTCTTTATTTTCAAGTGGCTCAATGTGACATTTTGTCCAAGGTGTACTTTAAGCACTGGAATAGTCCAATGCGGCCTCTTAAAAAAAAGGGGGGGGCATTTATTTCCCCATTCACCAGCAACAAGTAATTTGTCAGGTGCTCAGAAAAGAATCTGATTTCCTTAATAGTGTCAACAGTGCAACTTGTGAATGAGGATGTGAGTAAGGCAAGATAAAAACAATGCTTGAAATATTTTTTCCCTTTTATCTACAGGGATAAACAGATTAGCTAGACAACAGACTAGAATTTTAAAACTCCCAGGAAATGCATTTCCTTAGTTACATAACGAGACAATGAGAAACACTTGAGTCTGGGCCACATTCCAAAAAATGATCCTCCGATACACCGCATCAGGAAGTTCAAGGGCATGGTCTGATGACAGAGGGGAGTGTGCTGAAGCAGATCAGGGTGAATTCATAAGGTCTCCTCTTCCGTCTTCTGCCCAGAAGGAAACCAACCATTCTTGTCAGAAATGCAGATTATCTCCAAAAGCCAAGAGTCACGTTGGGGATTATGTTCACCTGTCCTTGGGAATTATGTTCACCTGTCCGTTAGGATAAAACTAAGCAGCAGTATCATATTGAAAAGAAAACAGCAGAAAGGAGAGAAAGTGTGAATCCTGAATCCCCTAGTAAAATATTACAAGAGTTGTCCTTTTAACCTAACAGACCTCAGCTGGAGCTTCTCGTCCAAAGGATGGTGAGGAGTTAGATTGGGGGAAAGTCAGTCCGAAATGGATTGGAAGATGGGGCGCCTGGGTGGCTCCGTCGGGTAAGTGTCTGAATCTTGATCTCAGCTCAGGTCTTGATCTCAAGGTTATAAGTTCAGGCCCTGGGTTGGGCTCCATGGGGAGCCTACTTAAAATAAATGAATCAAGTAAATAAAAACAAAACAAAATGGATCAGAAGAAAGGGGTCTACCATAGGCAAAAGTCAAACCAAATCTAGTCTTACTACCTGGCTGAAGAGTGTTCACCATTTCTGAAAACAGGCTTGCGCTTAGACATTTCTGGTCTTTGGTCCCTCTGTCTCTGCCTGGAATGTCCTTTTCCAGCCTTCTCTGACTCATCCGTCTTATTAACCCTTTATGACCCGGAGCAGAGACACTCCTATGACCCTTCCATGCTTTCTCCGTGTCCCCAGAAATGGCACTCTTTGCAGACCTTTCTTATAGTGTTTCTCTTTCTGTCTCCATAACTGTTTGTGGGTCTCTCTGTCCCTCTAAACTGAGCCATTGTGGTCCGTTACCAGGAATGAAGGCTCCGTAAGCTCAGTGTGAACTCACAAATGTGTGGTGGGAGAATAAATTAATGCACTAATAGAAACTAAATTTCTGGCCCCAAGCCTGCTGACGTCACCCCTCATTTGCCTCCCTAATCCTAGCTTCCAGGACCCCTCTGTCATAAGGAGATACAATGAAATGATTTCTAACGTGACTACCACTCTCGGATTCTATGCGCATGTCCTTTGATATCCGTGAATGATTGCTGCGTAATAAACCACCCCAAGCATGAATGATTTACCCTTTATTCTTTCTCTGCAGTTGCATTGGCTGCGCTCTTTCACACCAAAGCATTCAGCAGGCTGGATGGAAGCATGAAGCGGGACTCACATGTCCAGGGTCTTGGTGCAAGCTGGGGGCGTTGGTTCCCTCCCAAGCCTCTCAGCCGCCATCCACTTACTTGAACCCGCTCCTCTGAACACGCGCTGATCAAGCCTCTCTTATGCCCTCCATGAGGGTGTCCATGGGCCTGGGCAAGTCACATGACCAAGCAAGTCACATGACCAAACAAGTCACATGACATGAACGGGCACTTGCTCTTCCCCGTTTGTGGACAAAGTGGCAAAACTTTGTAGTCACCTTTTTTGGTTGTTTTTTTTTAGAGTCTTTATTTTTAAGTAATCTCTACACCCAATGTGGGGCTCGAATTTACAACCTGGAGATCAAGAGTCACAGGCTCCACCCACTGAGCCAGCCAGGCACCCCTGTATATTATTTTTAACCCACTACAACATCGCAGAAATACTCATAAGTTAATTTTGTTGTCCCCACTGTTGCAAATGGAGAATAGGACCTTTTTACTTTGCTTTCCTTTCTTTTCTTTTTTTGCGGGGGGAGGTGGGTTGGGACAGCAAAGCAAGTTTTATTGAGCGATAGCAAAGTGATAGTACAAAGCTCCCAAGGACAGAGGGGACCCAAGAGGTTTGCCCCCGCAGTTTCTAAGTGTAAGGGTTTTATGGGTTTGTTGGTGGGCTGTCTTCATCTGATCACCCTCCTCCCTGTGCCTGTCATCTAGTCAGGTTTTTGTCACCAACCTATTCTGTGGGATAGGGTGGATGGCTCCTTCCAGGGTGGTGTAAAATCCTTTTCAGGGTAGTTTCCTCTTCAGAGGATATATAGCGGGTTAGGGCATTTAGGAGACAAGACCCAAAACACAGTGCAAGATTGAGGATAGCCAGGGGTCCTGCAAGAGTTAGAGGCCATTTTAGTGAACTCCCCACCTACTGCGGGGAGGAGAGGGCTGGCCCAAAGGAATGCAATAAGGATTATGATTTTGATGGATATAGGGAAAGTTACATTTAAGAAGACTTCTCTGTATCTTGTCACTTGAAGACTAGTTTGAAGTCCTCTTTAGGTTCAGAGGCATTTTGGTTCCTTGTCGTTAGGCGCCATTGGGGATCAGGGTTTGACTCTGGAATGGTGGGTCCAGGCTTCAAATGTAGGCACTTTGACACTGTTGGACTGACTAAAATCCCCTTTGCTGGCTTTCCCAGACCAGCTTACACAAGTGTTTGCTGATTATCCCACTTGCTGTTGCGCTGGCCCCCAGGCCAAGGCCATTCCCTTTAAAGCTGGGACACTGAGCAAGGCCCTCTTGAGATTTTTAAAAGCTTTTTGTGACTCTGGATCCCACATTACTAGATAGGTACTGGCTGTCAGGGTGTCCTTGATCAACCGATAGAGGGTCCTTGCTCTTTCTCCAAATCCCAGGATCCACGAGCGATGGTGTCCTGTTAAACCCAAAAAAACCTTTCCGACAAGGGGAAGTTGTGGGGTCCTTAAGGAGTATGGGAACAAGCACTGACCCACTTCGGCCTGATCTGCCCAGACCTGGGATTGAGTATCAGCCTCTACTAAGGGGAAGCCCTTGCTAGTCTGCCCAGGGACTACCAATAAGAGAGTGAAGAGCTCTACCCCAGAGAGGGGTGGGGTTCTCAGCATTAGGAAAGGTTAAGAGATAATTAGATCTCCCCAGATGCATCCCAAAAGACGAGAAGAAAAATGTGACTATTGGGTCCCACAGTGACACCCTTAAAGACAACGCTGCAGATGGACAGCTGGCCCGGGGTAGAGCAGAACAGAAAAGGTGGTTCTAGTATCAAGAAGGAAATGGACCGGTTTTCCTTCTATGTCCAGAATTACCTGCCACCCCCAGTTCCCTGGGGTGAGCTGTTTCAAAGAGGCCATCACATAGAGCCCCGGACCCCATCAGTCCCAATCGGGGGCGCTGGCCACCTGAACCTTCACAGCTTGAGGTCCCCGAGGGCATTCAGATTTCCAGTGTCCCCCTCCTCAAGCGGGGCAAGGGTTACCGGGCCTTGGCTTTTGCCGTTGGGGGCATTCTCATTTCGGGTGTCCTGGGTGGCCACAGAGATGCATTTAGTGGCCGAGCCTGGGGAGGCGGAGCTGATGACGGTTTGCAAGACCACAAGTAAGCCTCAGCTTCTGGTCCTCACTCTCCTCTTGGTCCCAACTGCAGAAAACCCGCTGGCAGCTCGTTAGAGCTCTTCTAGGGTCCCCTTGGGGCAAAACAGCCAACTTTTGCAGTTTTCTTCCAAATACCTGGGGCCCATTGGGTGTTAGAGAATGATCTTGACCTTGGAAGAACCGGGGAGGTAGCTGTGGGTTAATGAGAGCCTCTCTCAATCTTTCTAAGAAAACTGTTGACTTGTCTTCCTGAATTTGTGTGGACAGTTAGCATCTTTACCAACAGACCCAATATCCTTTAACAGCACAAACCAGGGGCGCCTGGGTGGCTCAGTGGGTTAAAGCCTCTGCCTTCGGCTTAGGTCATGGTCCAGGGTCCCGGGATTGAGTCCCACATCGGGCTCTCTGCTCAGTGGGGAGCATGCTTCCTCCTCTCTCTCTCTCTCTTCCTGCCCCTCCCCCTACTTGAGATCTCTGTCTGTCAAAAAAATAAATAAGATCTTTTTAAAAATAATAAATAAATAAATAAATAAAAGCACAAACCTCTGTCTTGTTATCAGTGCTTTTCCCACTTACTCCTATTTGGAAAAGACCTGAATGTAATCCCATTGACAACCAAGCAAAACTTTCTTAACAACTACCCAAGAAAACATGGAGCTAGCCAAGATTAACTGCCATTTTTTAAAAAGATTTTATTTATTTGACACAGAGAGAGCACAAGCAGGGGGCAGCGGCAGAGGGAGAGAGAGAAGCAGGCTCTCCGTTGAGCAAGGAGCCCGATGCAGGGCTGGACGCCATGACCCCAGGATCATGACCTGAGCTGAAGGCCGAGGATTAACGACTGAGCCACCCAGGCGCCCCACTTAACTGCCATTTTAGCTCGAGTTTATTTGACCTTCAGCTAACCTAGGTAGAATCATTCCTGGTTCGAACCCTAATCAGCTTGGACAGATGAACGGACACTTCGGTTTTTTCCACCAAAGTGGAACTATGCAGTCCGTGTTGGGCTGGAGAAGACAGGGAACTTCCCCAAAACAAAGGGAGTTTCAGGAGTTTTGTGGGGTTTTTTGTTTTTGTTTTTGTTCTTTTCTGTTTGTTTGTTTTTGCTTCCTTCTTCCAACACATCTACGCTCAGATTTAGGTTCTTATCTCATTTCATGGCTTAACCAACATGGAAAATCAACTCTGAATTTATTGGGAATTTACCACTTTTCTGTTGGCTCCTGACTTAAGTACATACTCTTTACCACTGAGGGAAACCTCTCTTTTTTATTTCACTAAGGGTGTTTGTTGGTATTTGTTTTAGTTATAGTAATACATACTGAATGTGAACAACAAGAGTGTCTTTTAGGATGATTATTTCTTTGGGTTCATTAATACGATGGATTGTATTAGTAGATTTCTTGCTGTTGAGCGCTCATTCCTTTTTTTTTTTTTGAAGGCCAAGCAAAGCTTTATTTCGCGCCAAGCATCAAGAATCAGACGGACCATCATTCCTTTTCTTATATGGGGCCTCCGTCCGGGCCCCTCGCCCTTGGCCTCCAGGGATGTGGGCAGGGCTGGGAGGGGCGACTGTTCTGCCTCTGGAGGGACTGTGGGGTAAACTCAGCCTTCCTCAGCTGTTAACGGCCACATCTGTGCTGCCCCAAAGCACAGGGTACGTTCTGAGCTGCCTCGAGCCTTAACTGTAAAGCACATTAGATTTTGAATGCTTAGCACAAAACAAAGTAGACCCTCATTAATAATGTTATATTGGTAACATTATAATGTTATCATATGATCTCCCTAATATGAAGAAGTTGAAAGGCAAAGTGGGGTGTTTGGGGGTAGGGAAGGAAAAAATGAAACAAGATGGGATAGGGAGGGAGACAAACCATAAGAGACTCTTAGTCTCACAAAACAAACGGAGGGTTTGGAGGGTGAGGGGGGAGGTGTATGGAGAGGGTAGTTGGGTTATGGACATTGGGAAAGGTATGTGATATGTTGAGTGCTGTGAAGTGTGTAAACCTGGTGATTCACAGACCTGTACTCCTGGGGCTAATAATACATTATATGCTAATAAAAAATTAAAAATTAAAAAAATAATGTTATATTGAGTACATGTTGAAATGATACTATTTTGAATATATTGGGTTAAATAAAACATGGTATTAAGATTAATTTCACTTGTTTCTGTTTACTTGTTTTTAATGTGGCTGCTAGAACATTTAAAATTACTTTAACATGTTTAGATACCTTTATACATATATAGTCACATATACCTCTCTTATACCACACCAATCCAGATGAAGGCTACTCTTCGGTTACAAATATTTCTAAAAGATTTCGATAGTCTTATTCAAAGATAATTGGACATACCTGTGATAAATGGTTGCAGGAGTGGTCCCAATTTGTTCTCCTCTCCACGCCCTCGATAATCTCTTCCCACGCTCACTCTGGCCTTGGCAGTGTGACTTGGCAAGAGTGAGTAGAGCTTTGCCGAGAGCTGGTGCATTAAGGGCCACCCTCTCTTGCTGCTGGAACCCTGGAGCCGGACATGGCGTATCTCTGGGAGCCTCCCAGGGACCCAAAGACCCTAAGAAGAGGCCATGCTGTGTGGGCATCCCAGCTGTGACCGCAGAGCCTAGACCCCAGCCCCAACGTTTGCAGCAAGATGGGCAAAAGGACCACCCAGCCAAGCCACAGAATCAAAAGAAATAATAAACTGTTGTTTCACGCACTAGAATTTTGGATATAATTTTTATGCAGCAAAGGCCAACCGATTCAATACTTTCAGTCTTGAAGATGGAACTCATGCTGTAGGTATCAGTGTAATTATATGTAAGTGGAAACCACATTATCAGATTCTCAGAAGTATCTTATGATGGGTTTTAAAGTAGCCAAATCGGTCACCATGATGTCATCTCTTACCAGTGTCCTCCCTTACTTTTACCTGCCTTATCATGTGGTTCAAAATTCACGTACTTTATGATCTCTCTCTCAAGAAACTTCCTCTTCTTCTAACCATTTATAGATAAGCACCCTTGCCTCCAGGAGGTGACTTTTATTGCCCCTGCAATAAGCGACTTTTTACAGATGATGTGACTAACAAGTAGCCCAGCCAGGATTTCTGAATTCTAGGTCATTCCTTCTCTTGGGAGACTTCCCGCTGACTCACCCTCAGAAGCCAGACTCCTCCCACCAGGATCAGCCGGTGTTCCCCCAGCAAAAGAGAGAGTGCATTTCCCTTTAATTAAATCTGTTATTTACGGCAGAGCCAGCGCCCAAGCAACCTCAGGACTAGAATTGTTTGTGAATGGCGCTCTAGTAAAATCAACTGCCCAAGAAATTTAAAACATATTTATTAGATTTTTAAAAGTACTTTACTTATTTAATTATTTATGAGAGAGACAACACAAGCCGGGGGAAGGGGCAAAGGGAAAGGGAGAAGCTCGTTCCGTACGGAACAGGGAGCCCGACATGGGGCTGGATCCCAGGACCCTAGGATGATACCTGAGCTGAAGGCAGATGCTAAACCGACTGAGCCAACAGGCTCAGCCCCTGAAAATATATTTAAATCAAAACCACGAATAGCATGTGGCTGGGGTCTGATAATAGCATAGGGTACCCGCTGGCTATCCTTCTAGGTGTCAAGCAGAAAGTTTCCAGTTCTGATGTGGTCTCTTTCTTTTGCTCCACCTTCCTCGTTATACCGATGATATTTTGTATATCCTCAGCAAAGTGTTACTCCAATCTAGAACTTACATTTGTAGAGAAAAAAAAAAAGAATTTACATTTGTATTGTCCAATTATACATAAGCATTCTACTTTCAGACATGTTCTGCTACATTTTCAGTGACTGAGAGAAAATATTTTTAATCCGCTTTAGAGTTTTGTATCAACACTGGCCCGAGCCAACTTCTAAGATTTTTATGCTTCTCCTTCTGCGAAACGAACTGAACTTTTAAAGTCTGTGGGTTTTCGACACTTGAATTTGCTTTACAGAATGACTGACTAAAAAACTAAAGATCAATGAAGCAGGAGATAAGGGTGGTCGCTAATGGTGCCTGGGTTTGGAGATCAGATGCACTGGTTTAATGGCCTTGGTCACGTGCTGGCTCTTGATTTTACGGAACCCTGGATCTACCTAAACGTTCCCTTTTATTTCAAGTCCCACCAAAAAGTCAACCTGAGCACCTGCTCTCTGCTATGCCCTTGACACTTATAGCTTCCCATCTTTATTATATTTTGGAAACCCTGCAAAGGCTAATTCGTTCATCTCTACATCTGGTTGAGTAGAAACTAACTGCTCCGCTTTGTAAGTTAAGATTCTGGGAACTGAACCCGCCCAGAGGCAAACAAAGCAGCAGGGCTAGTCTTACGCTCACATCAATCAGTCAAAGCAGGACCCAAGTACCTTCCCTCCACAGGTCAGAAAGTCTCTTCCCTCTACACCTCTGAATCCACGTGAGGACGATGAGGAGGCTGGAGCACCTTCTCACGGTCCTGCCTGCCCCCCCGCGTGTGTTTCCGTGCACACACCCTGCGGGGCTCGCCTGTTTCTCTGTGGCTGGTTTTCGTCTGGGTCTTTCTGGTGTGGAGCAGGGTCAGGAGCTGGAGGGCGCCTGGCCAGTCGTCAACATCATGTGCGGATATTGATCCAGTGGAACCGAAAACCTGATAAAATGCCTGACGGATGGCATCAAGCTTCGCAAACAACTGACGAGTTCTACGAGTTGAACAGGTTCCTCCTGGAATTGCTTCTACATCACGGAGGTGGAGAAGAAGGCTGGGCTGGGGAGAAAGGGGTCTTTCTCGAAAGCTTCTGCTGAGAAACGGTGCTATGGTAGGGCATTCGTCTGCTAGCTAGCAGACTAACCAAATCCCGCACCAGCCGGGCCGGAGAAATAAGACCTGTCTGCAGGTTTCCCGGTGATGTGCTTGAGAAATCACTCTCCGGTGGCAGGAGAATAAAACCCCTCTGTCTCTCATCCTCAGGTTGTTTCCGTAAAACTCCCCCCAACCTCCATCTGTTGATGGGAAACAGAACTGTGAACAGAACAAGACAGGGCAGAGAACTTTCCAGCACAGTCTACACTGCTTTCTCCTCTTAGCGATGAGGGGCAAGGGTGGAAAATCTACAACCATCCAGACAAGGGGGGTTATCCTTGCTCTGGAAATAAGGAGGACAGTGTGTTTTCTTATACTCCTTTTCCATTACCAAGTCCAAAGGATCCATGAGACAAAACAACTGCTTGCTACATTTATTACCCTTTACTTTGCCCTGATAAATCCTATGGATTTAGTTCCCTTTAGTTCCCTTTAGAGGCACAATACTTTTTATCTTTAGACTAAAATTTCCCCTTTAATCTCACTTAAACTCCCTAATTGAAGCCTATGGACTTGCCCGTTACTGGGTTCAGTGCATTTCCCACACATATTCAGACGTAGCACAATATGGTAAACACAACATTGGGTCATTCAGAGAATTGTATTACGTGCTTAGCAACCGCAAGAAAGTGTATTCAGAGTTCCGGGAAGAAAAAGAGAAAAAAAAAGAGAAAATGTTTCTTAATATTCATGAGTTTAAGCATTCACCACAATTATGAACATGGTATGATTTTTTTTTAAAGATTGTATTTATTTATTTGACAGACAGAGATCACAAGTTGGCAGAGAGGCAGGCAGAGAGATAGGAGGAAGCAGGCTCCCTGCTGAGCAGAGAGCCCGATGTGGGGCTCGATCCCAGGACCCTGAGATCATGACCTGAGCCGAAGGCAGATGCTTAACCCATTGAGCCACCCAGGCACCCCAAGAATACTATTCTCAAACTGAAAACTATCTCAATGACCTAGAGAAACCCACCCATGGCTGGGCAGCAGTTTTTGCTCTGCGGTAGGCAGGAATAGACTGGGCTGGAGAGAAGTGGGCTATGATGGAAAGCAGCCGGAGACTCCTCTCCCCGCCCACACTGTGCAGCCCAATGATTGCACAGCAGCAGCCCGAGGCTAAGGCAAGAAGGGTTTAAGATTTTATTTATTTGAGAGAGAGAGAGAGAGAGAGAGAGAGAGAGAGAGAATGAGCCAGGGGGAGGGGCAGAAGCAGACTTCTCACTGAGCCTGACTCGGGACTCCATTTCAGGACCCTGGGATCATGACCTGAACTGAAGGCAAACGCTTAACGGACTGAGCCTCCCAGGTGCCCAGGTTTGAAGCCTCTAGAAGATAAAAGCTAAGCAAGTTTTTGGGTTTTTTTTGTTGTTGTTGTTGTCTTTGTTTGTTTGTTTATTTTAATGGCATGATCCCTTCTGATACGTCTGAGAGGGATGGCAAATAGGATCTTACTTTGGATAGGCAACCACCATACAGAACGAGATGGAATAAATTAGAAGCCATATGCCATCGTATGCACAAAAGCCAAAAGGTGGAAACAAACCAAGTGCCCCCCGACAGATGACCGGATAAGCAAAATGAGGTAACACATACGATGAAATCTTTTTCAGCTTTAAAAAAAGAAAGAAAATTCTGACAGGTGCTACCACAGGGACGAACCTGGAGGATATTACGGTAGGAGAAGTCAGCCATGAAAAGACAAATAGTGTATAATTCCACTTACATAAGTTGCACAGAGTAGTCAAATTCAGATTTTTTTTTTTTTTTTTTTTTAAGATGTATGGTGTGTGGTGCCTGGGTGGCTCAGTCAGTTAAGTGTCTCACACTTGATTTCGGCTGAGGTTATGAACTCTGGGTGGTGTCAGGCTCTTCACTCTGTGAGGAGTCTCTTTCTGTCCCTCTGTCCCTCCCCACCTATAAAATAAATAAACAAATCTTTTTTTTTTTTTTTAAGATTTTATGTATCTATTTGAGAGTGAGAGAGAGTAAGCACGTGCAGGGTGAGAGGGAGCAGCAGACCCCCCACTGAGGAGGGAGCCTGATGCAGGACTTGATCCTGCTTAACTGACTGAGCCACCCAGGTGCCACATAAATGAATCTTTTAAAAAATAAAGTGATGATTGGGGCGCCTGGGTGGCTCAGTGGGTTAAGCCGCTGGCTTCGGCTCGGGTCATGATCTCAGGGTCCTGGGATCGAGCCCCGCATCGGGCTCTCTGCTCGGTGGGAGGCCTGCTTCCTCCTCTCTCTCTGCCTGCCTCTCCGACTACTTGTGATCTCTCTCTGTCAAATAAATAGGTAAAATCTAAAATAAATAAATAAACAAACAAATAAATAAATAAATAAAGTGATGTATGCTATAACTTCATTATGTGTATTGTGTGGAAATTTTACAAAACTTCTTTAATCAACTTAGTACATATTTACATACTGCAATGATTGAGTAACTACTATGAGCTAGGAATAGTCTAGGTGCCAAAATACAGCCACAAACAGGACCAGCAAGGTCCCTAGTGCTTGGAATTTAACAATGCAGTGGGAGAAATGGACCATAAATAGGTCAATACATAATTAATAAAATAATTTTTGGTAGCAATAAGTTTCATAAAGGAAATAAATTAGGGGATGTGATACTGAGCTGACTGAGTGTTCCTTTAAATTAGATATCAAAAGTTTTTTTTATAATAATAAAAAAAGTTATTTTTTTAAATAATATAAAGGCTAGCAAAAGGGCTGTCAGGCTATTTGCCAACGAGGAAAGCTAATGCTATATTGAAGGGACTTAGTTCTAGCTTTAATGCTATTTTAAAATAGAGAAGGAGGGCTGCCTGGGTGGCTCAGTGGGTTAAGCCTCTGCCTTTGGCTCAGGTCATGATCCCAGGGTCCTGGGATTGAGCCCCTAATCGGGCTCTCTGCTCAGCGGGGAGCCTGCCCCCCCCAACCCCCAACTGCCTGCCTCTCTGCTTACTTGTGATCTCTGTCAAATAAATAAATAAGATCTTTAAAAATAAAATAGAGAAGGAAACAAAGAATGGTCGTAGTTTAATTTTTTATAATTTATTTTTTATTCCATAACCTACTGAATTTGCCATTGAAAGCCTAGCGACAGTGTTTAGGGCCTTCTCTGTGGGGAGTAAAATGTGAGGACCTTGAGGAAGGACACGGAGGTCACCTCACAAGAGCGCACTGATGGGGTGGGTCCCTCTGCCCCCCCCCCCCGAGTTTGTCACGTGACTTCCAGGATGACCTCACTGCAGAAGATTGGAACTATGTGCTCAGTGTTATCCGTGACCAGCCTGTGAGGGCTAACAGTGGACCCAGACTTCGTCCCTTTAGAATTAGTGGCTGGGAGCTCACGCTTCATCTGGAAACCCAGGGCACAGTGAATAGATTCTTGTCTTACCATAGGGCCTGTCTTCAGAAAAGAAAGCTAGTCTAGGGCCCTGGGATCAGCTTTCACGGACAGGTACGATCTCAGCAACAATTCCTTCCTGCTGCACTGGGATTTGTGCTGTTTCTCACTGAGCCTTACAATGAACTTGGAAGTCCGTGGAACAGGGACAGGGTGATGCAGGTCTGCGGTCAGACGCTACAGAGTGCAATCTTCTCTTTCTCTCACCACTGAGAAAGTGACATCCCTCCTCCCCAGGGCTACCCTGCTCCGTCAGAAACACCCGGAGCTGGCCTGTATTTCACTGGTTTCCATGCCGAGAAAAGCAAGCGCTCATATAACCACCAAACAAACCCGTTCACGGAGATGCGGTAACCACCGGGTTTGGCCAGGCGGTCATCTGGGAGACAAGCCTGTGGGTACCGTGTGCAAGAATGCGGGGCAGAAGGAGACAGTCGGGTTGCTAAGTGGCTACTGTGGTCAGGCCCTAAGATGGATTTCGGGCCAGAGCAGAACAAGACAAACATCACCCCTGCCCTCGAAGGCTTTACAACCTCCCCGGACAACCAGGTGGTTCAAGTAATGAGGAACTGCGGCCGGTGCTGCCGTGGAAGAGAGTGTGCGGCAGGACCCAGGGGGAACCGTGAGCTCAGTCCCGGAGACGGAGAAGCCTCCCAGAGTAAAGAGTATTTAAAGCAAAGATCTGAAGGGTGCCTTGGGGACCAGAAAAGGAAGGCAGGATTCCAGAAAAAGAGACAGCATATCAAAGATCTAGGGATGAAAGGGGGGGAAAATGAGAAAAAAATCCAGGTTTTTGGGGTAATGGTGTGAAAAAGAGGCGGTGGAGGGGAGGTGGGCAGGAGTGGGTCGCTGGGGCCGGGCTGTAGGCAGCCTGAAAAGAGATGAGTCTAAGAGCGCCTGGGTGGCTTGGTTCAGTGTCTGACTCTTGATTTCAGCTCAGGTCATGATCTCAGGGTCTTGAGATGGAGTCCCAAGTCAGGAGGCTCACTGGGCGTGGAGCCCGTCTCATCTCTCTCCACCCTGCCCCCTGCACGTGCTCTCTTTCTCAAATAAAGAAAGAAATAAATAAATAATTTATTATTATTTTTTTTCAATTTTAAGGCAGAGGTTAATGTAAGCCCAAGAGTCAGTTTCAGTTTTACAACGTCAGTTCTGAGGGCCTGGGTGGCTAAGAGAAAGGGACAGAGAAAGTGTGGGTGTAGGAAGTCACTTCGAAACCAGTCCAGGGGGAAGATGAGAGGATGTCTTGGGCTGAGGGAGAGGCGAAAGGGAAGAAGGAGACAGTGCAGCGGCAGGAGACAGATTGAGGAGACAGAACAGAGAGGGTTCCTGTCCTCCGTCCAGGTCACACGGCCTGGGCTTCCTTCATTCCACGCAGGAATCCACGTGGGGAGAGGACTCAGATCCTGTAAAGTCTTCCCCAAGTCTCTCTGGGTTCTAAACCACAGTAAATTAGAGATAATCTGTGAAACGCTGTCCCTGAAAGCAAAAATGTCCTCTTAGAGCTGAGGGGGGTTTCAATTGTTTTTGGCTACGCTGGCTTTGTGTTCCAGACTTCCCTAAACCTAAGAATCCCCCGAGGGCTTGCAAACCCACAGATTCCATCTCACTACCCTGGGGAATCCCATTCAGTGGGAATCTGTGTTTTCCCTAAGTGTTGGTCCCAGGTGATCTTGAGTTCAGACAAATGAGGGGGCTGCTGGCCCCGGGGAAAGCATGCTGATGGTCTCTTGGTGATTTATATTGTGTGATTGATTGTACTCCTACAAAGTTCTAGAAAATGCAAACCAATCTATACTGACAGAAAGCAGATCAGTGATTGCCTGGGGATGGGGGGACGGTGGCAGGGGGAGAAGAGAGTGAGCATTACCCAGGGTAGAAAGAAACTTCTGTAGGTGATGGGTGTGGTTACCATCCTGACTGTGGTGATCACTTCGCAGGTGTTATGTATATATCAAAACTTAGAATACGTGATGTGTGCACTGCGTTGTATGTCATTTATACCTCATTAAAAATATAAAGGTCAGTAACTTCCAATATGCAGTCTTAGAGTGTCTTAGATCAAATTTCAGAACACATTCATCAACAACATATTAGCAAGCAGGGGCAAAAACAGTCTTTTGATCGGTTTCGTTAGTTTGATGAAGTCTCTGTTCTCTCTGTCCATTGAGGGGCTCCAAGAGCATCTGTCAGGAAAGTTCCCTGAAGGCAATATTCTAGAGCAGGATTAGCTAACCCTCTGGCTGGGGTCAAGAGAGATGGGCTTCTCTGAGGCTGCCGCTACACATAGGGTCATTTATAAATCACGGCTGGGGCTGTATTCTTGTGGGTATTGGGTATCTAGATTCTAACACTCTGTTCCTGGAGGGCCCAGAATGCCTTGCTCCTATTTCTAGCCAATTCACAAATCTCAGACAGGAATGAGTGCACCAGTGAAAGAGCATTAGTAACCAGTACTTGCTATGCCCGAGTTTTTGCGACCAAGAGATCACCAAGGAGCCAAGCACCGATGCAATCACACAAGGGTTTATTTGACAAGCTTAAGCCTGGGCCCAAGTATACCCGACACAGTGGAGTAGGGACTTGGACCCCAAGCCAGATTATAGTCAGAGTTTTTATTTTATTTTTTTTAAAGATTTTATTTATTTATTTGACAGGCAGAGATTACAAGTAGGCTGAGAGGCAGGCAGAGAAAGAGAAGGAGGAAGCAGGCTTCCTGCTGAGCAGAGAGCCCGATGCGGGGCTCGATGCGGGGCTCGATGCGGGGCTCGATGCGGGGCTCGATCCCAGGACCCTGGGATCATGACCTGAGCTGAAGGCAGAGGCTTTAACCCACTGAGCCACCCAGGCGCCCAGGCGCCCCTATAGTCAGAGTTTTTAAAGGCAGAGTAGGGGTGGACTCGGTGGTGGGTGAGGATGAAGGGGGTGTTCAGAAGGGCTGTCAGGGTAAAGAAGACTGTTAGGATATTGAAGTCCTGTTTACTATCAAGTTAAGGCCGTTTTTCCCTTCAGTGAGCCTTCAGTGAGGCACTAGCATGAAGACAATTGGGAGTTTCCTGGTAGAATGGCACATTCTTGTGATCAAGCTTCCTTGTTAGTGAGAAGAAATTTAACTTTATTTAGGGCTTGAGGAACTGAGTTATTTGCCTCTGGAAATTGTGCTATTGTTAGATAGCTTCTTTGTTTGTAGATCTTTAGGTCATTTGTAAACCAAGGGAGACTCCTGCTTTGCAGGATTGTGATCTCTGCAAGTTAACTATTTGTTTTCCTTTTAGGGCAGTTAGAGGTGGCTGAGGAATGTCACACATACTGCCGAGGGGAGGGGAGCGGGTGGAGAGGGGGTGCCAGGTGCCAGCTTTTGCTTTGCCAAGATGGCTGTACTTATGTCAGGGCTAGACTCGAGGTGGGTACAGCTCTGTTTTTCTTGGCCTCCACATACTGTGTTCATTATCAAAGTCACTGGTACTGATTGAAGACAAAGATGGCTGAAATTTGTAGATTCTGCTGAGGGAGTGAGACTTTTTTTTTTTTTTTTAAGATTTTATTTATTTATTTGACACAGAGAGAGAGAGATCACAAGCAGGCAGAGAGAGGGAGAAGCAGGCTCCCCACTGAGCAGAGAACCCGACTCGGGGCTCGATCCCAAGACCTGAGACCATGACCTGAGCCGCAGGCAGGGGCTTAACCCACTGAGCCATCCAGGTGCCCCAAGGAGCATGACTTTTTGACTCAGGCTCTGACATGTCATCTACTTAAACATACAGTAACTCAAAAGGGGGAGCAATCAAAGCGTGCATCAAAGGATGAATGGATAAACAAAGCAAGGACATTCTGATACATAGTAGAACACAGAGGAACCTTGGTAATATTATCTAAGTGAAATAAGCCTCATAAATACTATATGATTTCACTTAGATGAAGTATCTCAAGGACCCAAATTCACAGAGACAGAAAGGGGGATGGTGGTCGCCAGGGGCTGGAAGCATGAGGAGTGGTGGCAGAATGGGGAGTTATTGGTCAATGGGTTGAGTGTCAGTTTACGAAGATACAAAACTTTGAGAGCTGGACATCGGTGATGGTAGCACAACAGCAGGAATGTGCTTAATGCCAATGGGCTGTATACTTAAAAGTGGCTGAGATGGTAAATTCCATGCCATGTGTATTTTACAATAATTTAAGAAAAAAGTTTTTAATGACAAAGGTATTCCTTTGATTCCTAGACCTAGTTATTATTCACTCTAGAATGTTTAAAATTATTTCAAATCAACACTTAACTTTGGTTTTAGAAATATTTTTTCATTTTAACCAATTATAAAGATAATACACCTCCACTGTAAGAACTATGGAAAATGAGAAAAATATCTTTAAGAATGATTTTTAGAAAAATGTAAAATCATGACTCTCACACAAGTATAAAATGAACACATGCCAAAGATTTTATTTAACTCGTTATTAACAAGGGAAGGAATATGATGTTAGGACCAGTTCAAAGAAGAATGCACATTTACAGATATACAGCTGAGAAATTTACAAATCAATGTCGAATTGGTCAGTATCCATTGGGCAATCATCATTTCGGTTCTACTGACACAAGCTCATTTGCATTTCTTTTTTTCTTTTTAAGATTTATTTATTTCTTTTAGAGAGAAAGGGAGGAGAATGTAAGGGGAAAGGGCAGAGGGGGAGAGAGAGAAAGAGAGAGACAGACCCAAGCAGACACCCCGCAGAGCGCAGAGCCCCGGGCTGGGCTTGATCCCGCAACAGGACATCAGACCCCAGCGGGACTCGTGAGTCAGAGGTCCAACCCACTAAGCCACCCAGGCGCCCCCTCATCTGTATCTTTATGAACAAAAGTCACCGGCAGTACCATAGGCTTTCAACAACTGACAGAGGTATAAAGCAGCTCAAGGACGAGAAACGGACACAGGACCCTGTATGGTTAGACACAACTGAAAAGTGTGCCGCACAGGACGCCCAGTAACACTCCTCCTTTTTTTGGCCTCTTCAAACTTTTCCATGGGAATAATAATAATAATAATAATAATTAGAATCCTCTGAAACCCTTCATCCCAGAAAAATACTCCCTTTGATTCTTTTGAGCGGGACTGAAACTGCAGGGTGGGGCTTTTACTCAGCACGCTGAACACGGTTTCTTAGGCCACCGAAGCGCCGCATCCCGGGACGCGCCGCCGGACGGGGACCCTCGGCGCACACCTGCCCGACGCATCCCCGGCGGCCCACGGAGGGGCGCTGGCGCCGCCCGCTCGGCCGCGGGTGGCCGAAAGTCAACAGCCCAGAACTGCGAGCGGACGTCCGACCCGCCGGGAGTGGAGCGGGGAGAGGCGGGCTCCGCCGGGCGGACGGGCGGGGGCCGCAGCGACCGCGGCGAACCCGGGTCCGCGGCGCGGGAGGGCGGTGGCGCGGCCCCCGAGCCAGGTGCGGCCGTGCGGGCGGCGCCGCCCCCTCCCTCCTCCCTCCTCCCCCCGCCCAGGGCCGGCCGGGCCGCGGGGCCGCGCGACGAGCAGGGGCGGGGCGACCTTTGCTCGGTCCCGGAGAGCCCGGCGGCGCGGCGGGGTGTGGACGCGACCCGGAGCCCGCCGCGCGCGAGCTGCCCCCTCCGCCTTCGGCTCGCACCCCCCTCCCCTCCCACCCGGGCGGGCTGAGCCCCGCCGGCCGCCCCCGGGCGCCCGCACCTCCGGCCGCAGTCTCGGCCAGACGCGCCAGCCAACGGGTTTCGATTGGGGCCGGCGGCCTCGTGGGACGCGCGGAGGGAGCGGCCGAGAGGGGACGGTTCGGTCGACTCGGGCGCGGGCGGCAGGTGCGCGGCCGCCGGGATGCGGACGCCGGCGGTGATGACGCTGGGCATGGTGCTGGCGCCCTGCGGGCTGCTGCTCAACCTGACGGCCACGCTGGCGCCCGGCTGGCGGCTGGTGAAGGGCTTCCTCAACCAGCCGGTGGACGTGGAGCTGTACCAGGGCCTGTGGGACATGTGCCGCGAGCAGAGCAGCCGCGAGCGCCAGTGCGGCCAGCCGGACCCGTGGGGCTACTTCGACGCCGAGCCGGTGCGCGTGGCGCGGGCCCTCATGGTCACGTCGCTGGCCACCACGGCCCTGGGCCTGCTGCTGGCGTCGCTGGGCGTGCGCTGCTGGCAGGAGGAGCCGCGCTTCGCGCTGGCCGGCCTCTCGGGCGCGGTGCTCTTCGCCGCCGGCCTGCTCAGCCTCATCCCGGTCTCCTGGTACAACCACTTCTTGGCGGACCGCAGCGTCCTGCCCGCCGACCCCAGCCCGGTCACGCTGCACGTCAGCTACAGCCTGGTGCTGGGCTACCTGGGCAGCTGCTTGCTGCTGCTGGGCGGCTTCTCGCTGGCGCTCAGCTTCGCGCCCTGGTGCGAGGAGCGCTGCCGCCGCCGCCGCAAGGAGCCCGCGGGCGGCCCGCGCCGGCCCAGCATCAGCACGGTGCACGTCGACTGGCCCGAGCCCGCGCTGCCGCCCGCCATCAAGTACTACAGCGACGGCCAGCACCGGCCGCGGCCGGCCAACCCCGGCGCCGCCCGCCAGCCCAAGGCCGGCTTCCCCATGCCGCGGCCGCAGCCCGGCGCCTACACCAACCAGATAGACGTGCTCCGCGGGGAGGACGCCCGCTCCCCCCGCGACTCCTCGGGCAGCACCGGGTCCTGCCACGCCTCGCTGCCCTGCGACTCCGACCTGTAGACGGCGCCCCCCTCCTCTCCCAGGCCTGCTCTGGGCCGGTGCTGCGGGGACGAAGGACTCGCCCCCACCACGTCCAGCCTTGAACTTGCCCGGTACCTTGCGGCTGGAAACACCTGACTCGGCGTCCGAAACCCCGGACAGGTTCCTGGAACTGGTTTGGAAGGTGATCTTCCTTTCTTGTGACTCAAGCGATTAGGTCAGCTTGGCTTTGCTTTTCTTTCTGTAAAATTTAGTTTTCCTCTCCAGAGGGATGAGGATCTTCTTACGGAGTGACGGGATTTTCATACTTGAAGCTGAAGGAGATCTGGAAAGGGCGCCTTTGCATCGTGTTGACACAGGACCATGACAAAAAGCCAAAATCAGCAAAGAGAGGCTCAAAAGCCATGTTAACACCTTGAAACAGTATCCGGAAATGCCAGTGAACCTTACATCAATATAATTTTTTTTTCCCCGTTGTATAACTTATTCTCCTGCAGACTCTCAAGAGACCAATATACTGGCTATGTTTGATTGAAGCTCTTAAAATAAACTTGGAGCCATGCAAGCACCAGGGGCTCTTGTGGCTTTTATGGAATAACTTGATTAACTCTTATTTACATTTCTTCAGGTGTACATAGCATTTGTCTTTATTACTTATTTTTGGTGTGAAAGTTGAGGTCACTGCAGTTTCTCTCCTAGAAGCCAGGTGGGATTGAACGGACTTACTGCTCCATTCCTGGGCTACCTCACACTGGACATAGGGGACCATAAATTACATACAGAATGGAACCTGTTTTAATCATAGTAGGTAAAGAACATGGGCATATATCTCTTATTTATAAATAAAAGCTGAACACAAGCATTTCAGTAGACACACAAAAGCTTTTTTGTCTCCAATACAAACTTGTGGAGTTTGCTCATCATTACTAACGATTTCCTGGCTGCTTGGGCACTGTTTCTGAAATCTAGCACTCAGATCTTTGCCCCTCTTGGCATAAGATTACTAAACGGAGCCAACGGGCCCCACTTAAATCCCTGATCGCTTTATTTTCAAGTTGGTGCTGTTTTCTGAGCAAAGACACTTCTATTGTTTGAAAAAACTAGAAGCACCAGTTTCCAACATGAAGGGAGACTAGAAATCCTTTCCTCTTGTAAACAGTGGTGCCTAAAATCACAGGTAGGCAGCTCTGCATTCCACGAAAGGGACTAAATCTCAGGCAGGGCCCACTCTAATTTCAAGTAGTTGATTTTAAGGGCGCCTTTCACTGAGTTGAATTTCATCTTTAAAACCAGCCGGTGGGGGGAACCTGGGTGGCTCAGTTGGTTAAGCCTCTGTCTTCAGCTCTGGATCATGATCCCAGGGTCCTTCCTGGGATCGAGCCCCACATCAGGCTCTCTGCTCAGCGGGGAGCCTGCTTCCCCCCCCCCGCCCCCCCCCGCCTGCCTCTCTGCCTACTTGTGCTCTCTCTCTGTCAAAATAAACAAATTTTAAAAATCTTAAAAAAAAAAAAAAAAAAAGGCCGGTGGCAGCCCATTCAGTTGTAGGAACGTTCAGTTCAGCAAGCACTGATAACAGCGAGCTAAAGCAGAACGAAACAGCACATTCTACTCATTAGCAGTGGAAGGGATAGTACAGATACACTTATATTTTGCATCTTTTGGGGACCAAACCTTAAAGTGCAGGCTATCTCTTTCAAATGCAAATTCTCATTGAGTAGGTGGAGCAGAGGTCAGAAAGGGACTTTTCCTACCAGCTCCCAGGAGGAAGCCACACCTGGGATGCCTGCGGTCCCCCCACTTGGGGCTGCGAGGCTTTCCTGCGAGGGTGCTTCACCCAAATTGCAACCCCAACTGGCGGCAGAGAATCAGACCTCTGAGAGCTCGCTGCTCCAGGGAACAGAGCCCGAGGGAGAAGAAGCAAGCTGCTTTCTCAGGGAACACCTCCAAAGGCAGGCATGAGGGCTCTGGGAAGTCAGGACCTAGGCGGTTAAGAACAAAGATACAGAGTTCCTACCAAGTGCCGAATCTACTCATCTTGCCTGCATAATAATTCCAGATATTTCTCAGGGAGGCCTGCGTAAAAACAAAACTAGGGCTTTGTACGTTTTCACTTTTCCTCCCCGCCCAGCTATTCTGCAGCTTATATCCAGGACACACCCCCTCTGCTGATTAAGGATTTGTTGTCAGCAATGAGGGCTCTGTTTTGGCCCTAGCAACAGAAATGAAACCGAAACTCCCTTTAAAAAAAAAAAAATGCAAACTGCTTTTTGCTGTGAAAAAAGTCAAGACAGCATGGAAAGGCACTCCTGAGTCAGGCTGGGATCTGTTGTGGGCACACGGGTCATTCTGTGCCACAGCAGCACCCAGAGACAATGGCTCTGACACTCAAGACCCTGGACCAGGCAGGAGCTGCTGCTGTGGGCGTGAACTTGGCCTAAACTGAAAACCCATGAGCCAGGCAACCTCCCCACAGGGAAGACACTGCTGGGGAACAGCACTGCCCCCTTGCCTCATACCCACCCCCACCACCCTCCTTGCGCCATCACGACCTGTTCTTCATGAACCTGATCACATACGAAGTAAGTGTCCCCAATTAATGGGCGAAGTCTTCTCGAGATTACTCAGCTTGTGCCTGCCTGCAGGGACCGAGGAATGTGTGAACGTAGAGCAGACACTGTTCACAGGGCTCCTGCTCTGCCTGTTGGCCAGGCTGGCTCTGACCTAGCAGCATGCCTTCTGTGAGGAGGGGTGAAGATCTCAGCACAGCAGCTGTTCAACATTTGCAGATGCTGTAGGAGGCGCTATCAAGATGCTTCTAGACCATGCTCTTCTTCATTGCATAGACCATCCAACCCGTAGGTGCGGGGGCACCTGTCGTTTCGTCGGCACATCTGTGGGCACCTTGGAAGACCACTCCAGGCTTTGCCTTTGGGGAACTTACACAATCTAGCAAAGCCTGAGAGACACGCACTAGGAAAATGAGGAGAAACAGACCAGCGACAAGGGCTTGAGGAGAGGGTGGTATTTTAGGGAAGGTGGTCAGGAAGGAGGTGATGCTTGAGCAGAGAATGGAAAGAAGAGAGAAGGGCACATTCCAGGCCGAGAACAGTGAGGGCACAGTGGGCGTGGCACCAGTGTGTTTTGCTTCCATTTGGCTCTAGAACTGGCTGCTAAGGACAGGAAGAAGCTGGCGGTGTCTTTGAGGGAGGCTGGGAAAATCTTGCCCTCTGCCCTTTGTCAGGCTAAGAGCTTGAGGAGGGAATACAGTCTGGTCTGGCACAAACTCAGTCAATCATGTCTTTAAAAGCCCTGGGATCTTCCTTAGGTGTTATCCTTTCTCGGCTTCAACTCCATTCATGGCTTGGCCAGGGCCTATGTTATCACCATCCCCCCCCACACCCTAAATGGCTACTTTCCCACAACAGCTTCGAGGGGTCCTGTTGGACATATCACTCACATGTTCAAGCATGTCATTTTCTTGATGTACTTTCCTGTTTTACCTCTAAATTGAAAGTAAGGGTATGATGGTTTCTATGTATATTTGTAGTCCCAGAACTGGTGTTAACACTTGTTTGGGAACTGTTAGAAATTTAATAAGTTACCTCTAAAATCTGTTTCTGTACCCTAAGTGCCTCTTTGCCTTATACACAACTTGTCTTGTACAGAGTCATTTGTGACCCGAGGCCACAGGCCCACAGGGTGTGGAGGGGCATGGACGCTGGCGGGGAATGGGTCACGGGACCAACTTTGCGAACTGGGTTACCATTGGCTTGCAAGGACCAGGCCAACACAACCGGTGCCTCCTCTGGTCCCAACATGTCATGGATGAGATTTTCTCAATGTGAGGGGAACAAAATAAGGGACAACATCACAACTTCAAATACAAACTTGTGTGAGGGGCCAGGGAGGGGAAAAAAACACAAACTTGTGTGCAATTCTCATCCAATCTTCCCCGCGACCCCCGCGTACATTCCGCTCTCTCCTCACTGCACGCAGTTCAATGACCCCCTCCAGCAAATCTCCATTACAGAGGACCGAACACTGGAAAACAAGGGCCTTTGTTGGAATCAAGGAAAACACAAGACAAGGCTTTTGGGGTGGAGGGCGTGGGGGAGACAATGCTGACGAGAGGGCTTGCTTCTCCCGGGTTCACATGTGGAGAGGAGGGCTTGAAACAAACAGTCCAGACAGCTCGACCACCTTCCCTCAGGTCCCACTGGGCTGACGAGCACCTCCTCCCTCTGACAGGCAGGTGGGCGGAGCCGTGCTCACAAACCAGCCTGAGGTCCTCACAGCCTTTCCAAATGCGCTGTCTTGAGAGTGAAGCTTAAGAATTAGGTGAGGTTGGCGCGCCTGGGTGGCTCAGTGGGTTAAGCCGCTGCCTTCGGCTCAGGTCATGATCTCAGGGTCCTGGGATCGAGTCCCGCATCCGGCTCTCTGCTCAGCAGGGAGCCTGCTTCCCTCTCTCTTTCTCTGCCTGCCTCTCCATCTACCTGTGATTTCGCTCTGTCAAATAAATAAATAAATAAAATCTTTAAAAAAAAAAAAAAAAGAATTAGGTGAGGCTGAGAGGAGAGAAGTAAATGTGAATGGTGAAGGCCGAGGAAGCAGATTGATCTATAAATCTGGTAAATGATGGCAACAAACTCCATGTTCTAGTTCCTGGTTTCTCTGGATTTCAAAAGCCTTCCAGCGGTTAAAATAGTAGGAACCTGCTGCATCGCTTCCAACATCAATGATCTCTCCCCCATTGGTTTCCTAAAACAAGTAAGTAGCAAGAGTTTAACTGAATTGCTAGCTAGAGACCTAAAAGGTCAAGTTTTCCACAGGGCTCTCTGAACCTATCGCAAGAAACTATGAGCTTTTCTAAAGCTCCTTGTCCCTCTCCAGAAGGAAACCCAAAGCTACCACCAGGTTACAGATGTTGAGTTTCTACAAAGAAATTTAAATTTGGGGGCACCTGGGTGTCTCAGTGGGTTAAGCCTCTGCCTTCAGCTCAAGTCATGGTCCCAGGGTCCTGGGATCGAGCCCTGTATCAGGCTCTCTGCTCGGCGGGGAGCCTGCTTCCTCCTCTCTCTCTGCCTGCCTCTCTGCCTACTTGTGATCTTTGTCAAATAAATGAAATCTTAAAAAAAAAAAAAAGGAAATTTAAATTTCACATCTGCTATGGAGTTTACTACTTCATCTATTTAGGTGGAGAGAAATTAAGAAATTAACACCTAATACTGAGATCATCACAAAAGAAGGTTCTTACAGTTAATATGCCTTTGCTCCAAACAGCTAAGTTTAGGTAACTGACATATGAAAGCCAGTGTTGGGCATAGCAGTGGTTAGGGATTGTTAATCCTATGAATAGGTACTTAACATTTATACTTAGTCTGTCAGTGAAGGAGTTCAGAGTGTCCTGTAAATTCTTGAACTGAGGATGCATAACGATGCACTAAACTGCATTCAAGCGGGATACTACTTAGGCACGGTTCATAGGAGACCAGACAGGAGAAGACATGACTAAGCCCGGGCAGGAGGTAGAGGTAAGGGTTACCTGCGTGACACACAGACTGGGCTGCTGTCAGCCACCCTTTCACCTGGAAAAGGAAATGGTGGAGCGGTTGGGGTCTAGACAGGAGGCGGAGCTTGTGGAATAGAAGGCGGGGCCTGTGGAGTTGAAGGCACAGCCTGTGGAAGTCCAAGGTCAAGGGAGCTGGCTAGAACTCTAGTCTTGGAAGTCTGCTGGACGCTTAGGGTCTGCAGGAGGTGAGGGCGACAGCTAAAGTGTGTCCAGACAAAGTGATAATGCCGCTGCATGTCATTCATGCACGTTTTCCAGCGTTTTTTACTCACTTTTCCACAGATGGAGGCAGAGCCTTGCCAAGGGCCAACTTGGCAGGGAGACGGTTCTTGGAAGCGGTGGCAAGAGAAACCGAAGAATCACTCTGTGGCAAGGGGGTCTCGTGCGCTTCAGTGCGGAAATGGTTTCTCTCAAGTACAGCTAAGCGCCCCCAGGAAACTGAATGCTGCTGCGGGTGTCTCCCAGCCTCGGGAAGGATGGAACCCCCAGCTTTTGTTTTTCCTGTCAAGTTGATCTGTACTTGGAAATTTTTATACTTGACTGCAAAGCACAGTCAATTTTATATTCCATACCCACAGCTATAAGCTTAGGACCGCTCTTACGCCCTGAAGCCTACACAAACGCATGCTACAAGAAACGAACTTTATAAATAGCCTAGACAAACAGCCAAGCAAGGAAAGACTTCCAAGACAAGTCATGACTATCATTTGGACTTGGGTTCTCAGCCTCTGGTACTACGCACTAAGCAGTGCACATATTTTTATATCTTCATGTGATGATTCATTGGCTGATGTAGGTTCTCTTAACCCTCTTGTTATCATTGGAGAAACAGTTTCATGATTAAGTGATCAGCCCAAGGTTGCCACTGAATGTTGACAATGCTCCTGTTACCCATCTCCCATCACAGATTCAGTGCCCTTGATTCCTTACGTAAGAGTGCAAAGGAAGATACCATCTGGAAGGCCAAAGGGAGTCCGGGATCTAAGTAGCATCTGTGAGTTTCCCAGCAGGCTAAGCTCATCAAGATGAGTCCCAGTCCACACCGGTAACGCTATGTTGAGGCCCCCAGTGTCTACCTACTTTACTTCAAGCCTTAGACAAATCACTGTCTGAATTTCTACATCAGTAGAGTAAATCCACCTGCACAGCTGATCCTGGAGCAGACAGGGGTTGGGACACCCACCCACTGCAGTACAAAATCCACACACGCCTTGACTCCCCCAAAACTACTGTTGACGAGAAGCCTTACCCATAACAGTCGGTTAACACATATTTTGTATATTATATGTATTATATGCTGTATTCTGACAATAAAGCTAGAGAAAAGAAAATATTACTAAGAAAATCATGAGAAAATGCATTCACGGTATACGTACTGATGGAAACCACCTGCACGTAAGTGGGTCGGTGCAGTTCAAACCTGTGTTGCTCAAGGGTCCACTGTACTTAGTTTTAGAATCAAATGAGAGCATTAAACAACATCTTTTATAAATTTTCAACAAAAGCGCGTACTAACTTTGTAGTAAAACATCTGAGAGGGACTGATAAAGAACTAATACTTGAACACTTGCTACACTGCAGAAACTTGACCTTTACCTGGGAGGTAAAGATTTAAGAGATCCTTCCCTTCTGTAAGATGAAAAAGCCAGTTCGGAGCAATTAAGTACCCATCAAAGTTAGTGATGGGACTAAGATTCAAATCCAGAACCTCTGACCAGCACTGGGCCAGTCCCGCTGGGGATCAGACAGTCTCTGCAGACGAGCCCTCACCTAAACCACATGGAGCTTGTGCAGAAATCCGACCTGGCCTGTGACTCTGCAGTCCCCCAACCTCCGCCAACAAAACCAATCCTCCAATTTAAAAAGCAGTTATGTTAATAAGTTACCATTTTCGCACATAGTTACAGTTCGTTACTTATAGATGTTAAAACAGTACACAAGTGCAGTGTCTAAACAATTTTTAGGGAGATGTTTCAGCTCCTTTTTCAGCAGGTTAGTCACTTTGTAAAGTTAACAGTTCCTGTAGGAAAAGAGACCTGAAGTTAGAGAATACACACTATGATAGTTTTTTCTTGGTTTGTTTTGTTTTTAAAGATTTTATTTTTAAGTAATCTCTACACCCAACTTGAGGCTCAAACTCACAAACTCTAGATCAAAGTCCCATGCTCCACTGACTGAGCCAGCCAGGCGACCCTTAATATATATACACATATGTATTTATTTTTTAAATTTTTATTTATTTATTTATTTATTTTTCTTTAAAGTAAGCTCTATGCCCAATGTGGGCCTTGAACTTATGACTCCGAGATCAGGAGTTGCACACTTCACTGACTGATGTAGGCACCCATGAATACACACTACGTTAAAACAAAGCAAAACACAGAGATGGCTGAGTGACTGAGAGGTTAGGAGAGATCGCAGAGGGACATAATTTTAGGGGTAACTCCAACTAGCACTCATAACATCCCACCCCACCATAGGACTGAGCCCCTGGTGGAAGTTCACCTAAAACTGAATGTCTTGATTACTATTTCATGCACATTTCACTTTGGTCTGAACTAGAGATTGAACAGAGACTACAGATAAACAAGTTGCTGAACACTCGTTGGAGACACATAATAGCATCATTCACAAACCATGAAAAGCGCTGTAAGTTAACACTGCCTACTCTCACCCAGCTCGGACTTTTCAGAAGGGGCATTCTTCAGCTGTATCTCACAATCTGTTCTCCGCAAAGACACTTCCCAGGCATACCTGCTCATCGTAGGCCTCGTTGACAAAAGTCTCACTGTTCATTAGATTCTCCTCTTCTTGGGCATTGTCTTTATGGCGGGTTGAATTTCTTGATGCTGCTGCACTATTTCTAAGAATCAAAAAAAACAGAGTCAAGAGAGTTGTTCCTTGAGGTTGAAGCTGGGATGGGTCAATAGTTGGAAAGGGCTGGCTCATCCCCTATCAAAGGCTATCGTTATGGGGACTATGTTCTGTTTTGTCTTTAGAACCAATCAAATGACCCAGAATGGGTGATACTTGAGTCAGTTATGATTTGTTAATAGGCATTCACTTAACTTCCAAAAGAATACAGCTTCTCAATTGGGGGACTCTACTAATTGGGGTCAAGCAGAACAGAATCCAAGGACAAGTTAGTGGCTAGTGGATATTGGAGGCAGGTGCGCTAAGAAAGCAGATTAATGTGGTTAAAAAGACCTGTGGTGACCATCAAAACCCCACGGGTAGCATTTCAGTCAGTCTTAACCTTAGTAATCTGTTAACCAGGGTTCCCTTGGGCAAAGATACACCATTTCTCTCTCCTGGCCTTTTCTTTAGTCTGTGAATGCTGGACAGAGACATAACTTTTCAAACTTCCTTATCTCTGTATTTCTTGATAGATAGGCTGCTTAATGTCCCTTCCCAGCATATAAGTGGACCCTAACCAGCACATGTGACCTAATCAGTGTCTTCAGTCCGTGGTATTCGTTATAGCAGCCCCGGCGAACTAACCCATCCCTGCTTTTTTTTTTTTTTTTAAAGTGAACCAAATGGGAACCATGTTGAAATTTGAATTCCTGACTCATTCAGTAGGTCTGGGTTTTCTTCTTCTTCTTCTTTTTTTTTTTTAAGATTTTATTTATTTATCTGATAGATCACAAGTAGGCAGAGAGGCACACAGACAGAGAGAGAGGAAGGGAAGCAGGCTCCCCTCCAAGCAGAGAGCCTGATCCGGGGCTCGATCCCAGGACCCTGGGATCCTGACCTCAGCTGAAGGCAGAAGCTTTAACCCGCTGAGCCACCCAGGTGCCCCCATCCCTGCCTTTTTTCTCCAGCCATTGGCATGAACTCGGCCTTGTTGGCAAAGAACCTCATCACTTCATCCCTGAGATTGTGCCTCTGGGGCTGAGGCAGATTCTAGCTGCATGAATGCCTCCCCCCCTTACAATATCATTTGCCTCAGGTCCCAAAGAGGTGACCTCTGTTGTCTCTCCAGGTCATCTAACAAGTGAGGGCTGCCTGATCCCCCGAGATCCTTCCTCAGAGGATAAATTCTTAGGGAAGGAGGCATACCTCTAACCCCATGAGTCCTATAAGCCTTCTTTGGAATGAACTCTCCCATGAGGATATTTGAGAGCTGCTCACCTTTTAAATTTGTGTTCTCTTCTGAGACAGACAAGTGCTCCCAGAGCGACTAGTGCAACTGCTAAGACAATGGTTAAGCTGAGGGTGACGTAGCCAGGGGCAGGTCCACGTGCTGGCTCTTCACAGAACTCTCCGCCATATTCCACCGGACAGCGGCACTTTCTCAGCGGGCCTACCATTGTACAGATTCCCCTTCCGCTACAGAAATCTGTGCTACAGGGCCAATGTTTTGCTCTCTGAAAGTTCTTGGGCTGGACAAGTTTGCCTTTTTCCTTGGTTTCTGAGTTCTTGCTTTCTCTAGCAGAAACTGGAGGGATTAGTGTTTTTCTGACAGGATAACTCATCCTCTCTGGACCTGGATATCTAGCCTTGGTGGACTTGGGAGCTTGGAAAGGTAGGGAAGCTTCTGGAGTCAACCTTTTTCCAGCCTCTGCATTTTTAGATGTTGGTGTTGAATGGGTTTTATCTGGATACGTACCTACAAAAACAGGTGTGAGTGTGGGTATATACACATATTTGTCAGAAAGGATTTCAGAAGAAGAATTCTAGAACACTTAACCCGATAAGTTTGAATCTGTGAAGTCATCAAATCATTACCATTACCTTTTGGCCAACCAAAAAACAATTAAAAACATATAAAAAACTGCATATCCTAAGGCACTTAAACTGTTTGGTTCCAGGACCAGTATATTATACCAATCTATTTTTAAAGGATGGTATGCCCAGTTTTAGTTAAGGCAGATTTCCTCAATTACAAAAAGGTTTTATTCTATAAAGAATAGTATGGTAGATCTAAGTGGTAAATATCTAGAAAGATTTTTAAGATATATGTTTATCTGTAAATACGATTTTTTTTTTTTTGGTCCAAGTGAACTGTTGGTTTTGCAAGATCTGCAAGCTGCAAAACTTGGACCAGATTTGGTGGCAGTAGTGGGCAGGAGGGAGTAGGCAACAGGGTATTTCTAACACCAATCTGAAAGTCAGGTTTGCCTGTAAGGCATTTCACCTTATCCTCCATCATTGTTGGCACAAACATCGTTCCGTGTACAAATCAGCATGAGATACTTGTTGAGGAGTGGAGCCAATTCCTGGTCGTCAGGTTGAGAGTAAGTGAAGGTACGTTAGGCTTCTGGTATAGTTCTCAAACCAGATGGGGAAGACAATCCATTTCTTGCTCACTGACCTGCCTCCTAGAGTCGCTGTAACGTGAGGTTTTTGAGAAAACCGCCCTCATTCGTGAGACCATAGAATCAACTCTGGGAATCAAAATCTATTAACTTTTCTATTTAAGATTGAAATTGCAAGGTCAGTAAGAACTCTTCACTCTAAGATTCCTTTTCCAGTTTGTTCTCATACTAGTTAGGACAAGTTTCAGTGCTGAGCCCACTGTTGCTTCAGCTCTACAGCTGCCATGACTTGGCTACCACTGGAGTGCTGTAGAATTTGAGCATAGCGGCCACCACAGAATTAGCTACCATAGTTGCTCAGCCGACTGGACATGACAACACCTTTCCATGAAGGCCATATTTGGCAGTAAGATTTCTGTAACAACCATCTACTAGCTAGAGTTTAAGAAGTAACCTGACAATGGTATGTACTCACATGGTAGCTTTAGTCACACACTCTTGTATTCCGTAACACTTTGAGGCAGAAAGTGCTACTTCCACATTAAAAGGGGATACCCAAACTAAGGTTAAATCATTTACCCCACCTCCTCCTGGACCATGCTCACAATGTGATCCATTTAAACGGACAGAATCAGATGTAGTTAAATAGTGTTCTTTCAGACAGCATACAAACTGTTGAGCCCTATGGAGCCCATCGCCCATACTAAAACTTTCCAGAAGGCGTCCAACTGCCCATAGTTAGAAGTTTTACGTTGTTCAGTTTAAAAGCGCCAGTGATAAAAGGCAGTGATTGAGAAGATAAAACCTTCAGGGATACTATAGAATTAGATATTAAGAATTAGGTTGAGATATTAAGGATTATTTTATTAAATATCCAAAGTATGTCACATATGGTGATGAACAGTGGGGTCCTAGATAGGAATTACTCACAGCGCATCTCATCAGATCCATCCAGACAGTCAGCACGACCATCACAAACTTGCTCCGGGGAAATGCACTCCTGACCATCCTCACAGGCCTGGGACGGCTCAGAGCACGGGACAGCTTCAACACATTTGCTTTCGTTAGCCAAGAAGTGCCCACTGGGGCATTTACAAGTCGCTCCTTCAGGGTTTGGTAGACACATATGGCTGCACCCTCCGTTGTCTTTGGAGCAGCTGTTACTACCTGTGGACCCCCCCCCCCAATAAACCACTTTGATTTAGATGGTTTCATAAGGGTCTTCTGCCAACATTCTACAAATACACTATCAGATGTTATAGGACCCAGATGTTTTTTCCAGAGTGGACAGCTTTTCAGTTTAACTCTGCTTGGCCAACCAGGTGCCAAGTGATCAGTGATTCTTCACCATGAATCACACTGGAGAATTCTAAGACTTCAGAAAGTTTAAGCTTGACTAACATTCATTAGTTTAGTTATGTCTCTAGTTTAGTTTTAGTCTCTGCAAAGCCAAGACTTCAGAAGTTTAAGCTTGACTAACATTCATTAGTTTATAGAGTTTAGCTTTCCAGAACAAAGCAATGGAGTAGCGTTCGCTTAAGACCAATGTAGTCAACATCCCTGGTAGTGGTAGGTGTGGTAAACCATTTGAGCTCACATTGTTGGTGTTCCTCTCGCCTAGGAAAAGACTGTATCTATGACTACTTTAACTAAGCCCTTCATCGCTCCACTCAAACACTGGAGAAAATCAACTGAGCACCCCCAAGCTGGACTTTCAAGGATGAGTCAACATCACAAACAGATACACATGACAATAAGTAGAACAAAGATGAGTTCTAGTGCAGAGTTAAAGATAATTTCAATTATACCACAGTTGTAATTCCACCTACAAGAGAACATAAAATCATACTAAACTTGAGCCCAATATATATACTACTATTTTGTCTCCTAGAAAAGTAACGGGACTAGTTTTATACCAGAACTATACTATATATAACCGCATGAAGACAAGAGAGCTATGCAGATCTATGAGAACTTGCCAGAGAAGTAACTTAGTGGGAAAAACAAAGCCATTTCAAGGAGATACTGCAGGGCAGAGGATCCCCTTCAAAGGGAAATTCAACAGGCTTCTGTGTTCTCATTGTTGCAAAGTTGCTTACCCTGTTGACTAAGTTTACTGTAAACTTTTAAATCCACAATCTTCTGGTCTATTTGGAACCACTGGTCTTCTGAAAGTTCTGCCTTGCCGTACCAAACTTTAGTGATTTGTGCTGAAACAAAAGCCAGTGAACAATCACTAAGAAAAGCAAATTTTAAATTCTTGCGAGAGAAGCAAATTTTAATTTTAAGACAACTTCTTGTGCAAAGATAATTGCTCACTGTGAAAACCGTCACCCATCTGCATAAACTCTAGTTGAATAACAAGAGTTTTACAGAAGAGACATGTGTTTTTCTAAATTTTTTTTTTTTCTGGAAAGAAATTTCAAGACAGATAAAAATAGTTCTATGCTTTCCTCCAGAATAAACTCAAGTGTAAGTTATGTTGAGCATTCATATACGTCCAGAAATACAAAGATAGATAATTAGGATATGAGACACTTAAATGTAGTCCATGCAAATGATGGGTAATGATTTTAAACATTGTTCTAGAACATATCTGAAAATGGCTTTCTGCAATAAGTGTCACCAGTGGATCTCAAAGGAGATCCTTTGAGATCAAGAGAGCAAAGGTTTCATCATATAGCTAATAAATTAGCACCTTTGGAGGGTAAGATCTACCCAACCTGTTTTTGCGATTGTAACATGACCAGCCCAACTGGTTAATGGACCAGCATTTGGAAACACTAAAGAGATAGATTTTAAATAGAGTTTTCCAGTTTAACCAAATCTAGACTCTAGCCAGAAACAACATACTAGAACACTGTTGTTTAGGAAATACTGCTTTAAATACCAGTAATACCCTGCAAGGACAGAATATTCTGTAGTTCACCTCGTACTTTCCTGTGTATGAGTCAAGTGAGAAACATACTCATTTTATAGGCAAGGTATTCTAGCTACTAACTGACTGAGCAGTTACCTGGTTCCAATTCCTGGCCCAGTTCTCTCTGTACTATATCAGAAAGCCCTCAAAAGTGGAGAGCCTCAGATCAAAGCCAGCCATATCAGGCAGAACAGAATTAAGCATCTTCACATATAAAGAATGACCGAATAAGTCAAAGCTTCCCCAAGTCATAGAATCCCTGTTACACATACATGTTCAATTAGGGAAGTTGCTAAATTAGTCCTTCCAGAAGAAAGACTTTGCCAAAGATCAGTGTGAGACATTGGCAGATTTGCTTTCGAGACCCAGGAATAGATTCAGATCACAAAGACAACCAGACATTGAATAAGACATACCATCATCAGTTGTCACCCAGAACATCACGCCTTGGCCAATGGTAAAGAGGGTGAGGCCCTCAATGCCTCTGCGGTCTACTCTGTACCCAGAGCCATCTTGTTGAATACTCTCTATGAGGCCTCGCCCTGCAGAGAAAGACGCGGTTAATCTCACGTAGCCCGCCCAGCTCCACTCCATCCTGCAGCTCTTTGCGTCTTGTCTTGCCTCCCACCAGGAGGGCACTGTCCACCCTGCATTTTCGGAAGGACAGTTCTTCAATTACTCTACTCTAACAGTGATACACCAAAGATTGGCTCACGCACATTGGTTAAGTTCTCGATTTTATGCCTTCACAAAGGGACAACTGCGTGACTCTGTGGGCTTACGTCCTACTTAGAATGGGTTTGTCTGGAGGATGGTGCAGAATATGTAAACTCAGGCCTAAAACTGTTTGGAGTCATGGCTGAAGAGCAGAAAGCAGAACATCACTCTTTCTCTCTGGCTGAAGTCCTTCAGGCAGGGTGTTAGGGTGTGTTATAATTGCTTACCAGTATCAGCCCAGTAAACTCGGGTTCCCGAATCCGAGAAGGTCAGGCCCGCAGGGACCTGGGATTTCTGCCACAGCACCTTCCTCCTGCGGCCGTCCATGGAGGCACATTCAATGCTGGACCCGCGCCTGCCGTTGTCCTGGGCACCCAGGTCCGCAAAGCACATGACTGCAGAGGGCGGCTGGAGCACAACCGAGACGGGCCGGTAGAGATTTCCACGGACCAGCGCGGTGGCGTACTGGCCTTCTGAGGAAGCCACGTTGATGTGAGGATTCTCACTGTCGATCCAGTATATGTTTCCACTCAACCAGTCCACAGCAAGGTCAGTCACTGTTCCCTCCACAGTTAGGATTTTCCTCCAAGAGAGTTTTCCAGATTCTTTGAGCCTCAGTAGCCTGATATCACCATTATCCAACTCTGAAAGGTAGAGAGCCTTTTCCTGGACTATGTAATCCACGGATGCAAGCTGGTTCGCATTGGTAAAGGGAAGTATCCTATGTTCTGGTAAAGTTGGTTGTCCTAGTAAAGCTTCTAGATTTTTCAGATAAATCTATGGGAAAAAAATTAGGTGGATGGCACCAGCTGAATCTAGTGTAATTCTCCGTCTTGATTTGCAATAATGTCACAATATTGAGAATCTAGGGAAATCTGAACTTATCATCTAAAAACAGATAGTCATTATTTCTCTCCCTTCCTGGAGCTTTAAGCATTTAAACGTCCTTGAATCCACGTGTTTCAAAAAGCGACCATTTTGTTAAATGTCCTCCCCTTTATTTGGTAAATGTTTGAGCTATAATTGACATACAACATTTGTCTAAGTTTACCAGGTTTGTCTAGTTTACTAAGTTTTTCGAAGGTGTACAATGTGTTGCTTGGATACATTTGTATATGAAAGGCCCTCCCCTTTAAATGAGTCTCTGCTATTGATATCTTACTGAAACTGAAGTCAACCCTCCGTCCCAACATTTGTCATTTTAAAGTGCCCAAGTTGTAAATGTGTTAGAAGTTATTAGAAATAACTTATTTGTTGGTGTCTCCTAGGACTTAAGAAAAGTTCCCCCGTAACTTGTACTTCCCCCTCACCAGGCTAAAGCCCAGCTGAGCTGCTGGGACTAGAATTACTCTATATCATCAGCAAGATGCCTGGACAACTACACCAGACGCACCACACTCTCAGATCCCTACCCCATGTGCTGGTGTACTAGTTCTCAAGGAGTGTCCGCATTTCATAGCCACTTCGTTTTTGGTCGTGATAGCTCCCAGGACACAGTGAATACTAAAATTTAAGTTGTATGTGCAGAATATTCCAAGGGAAAGTGGGGCTGGCTGGTTTGGTCAGTAGAACATAAAACTCGTGATCGTGAGTTTGAACCCCACATTGGTTGTAGAGATTACTTAAAAAATAAAAATAATTTACAAAAGAGTATTCCAAGGACCAGGACCTCTACTATTACAACTGTTGCCTGGAGAATTCGAATTAGTCAGTCTGAAACAGACCACGGCCCAGGCACAGACATGTGAGTGAGGCTGTGGACCAGTACCTGCATGATAGCTGTGGGCAACGCGAGGAACAGAAATGCAGAATCCTCGAGTGGAACGCAGCTGGTGCCGTCGTCCGCAAGCAGGAGGCCAACTGGACAACGACAGCTTGCCTTGGATCGCGGGCTCAGAAGGCACAAGTGAGAACAGCGGGCGTCCAGACAGGGATTAGGAGCCTTGGGCTGGAGTACTTCGTGCATTATCTGCAAGAGAGTAGCTGGATGTCACCGGGCCTTGTTGAATCCTCACAAACAGCAAGTGAATAACCCTTGCTTTTTAATCACGATAGAAGGAGGTCACTACAGTCTGTACTTGGGAAGGTCATATAGGTAGCCTTTTCGGGGAGAATTGGGGGATTTTTTTTTTTAAGATTTTATTTATGTATTTGACAGAGAAAGACACAGCAAGAGGGGGAACACAAGCAGGGGGAGTGGGAGAGGGAGAAGCAGGCTTCCCGCTGAGCAGGGAGCCCAATGTGGGGGGTTCGATCCCAACACCCTGGGATCATGACCTGAGCCGAAGGCAGATGCTTAAGGGCTGACACTTAAGGGTGCCCCTAGGGGAATATATCTGAAGAGTACACTGGACACCTTGAGTCCATGAGGCTGCTGGGAACGTTTGATGAGAACAGCCCTGCTCTTGCCTGTTGTCTTCTTCACGCGCTGTACTGTTCTCGTCTTCATGTCAGACCAGAAGACTTCATCTTCAAACACAGCGACCGAAAAGGGGCTCCTGATTTGTGTTAGCTGCAACATCTAAAATGGGGGTGATGAGGTTTCTGGGAGGAGTTTTATACAAAGCATGAGACATCTCATACAGCCTGATACCAAGGAATACTTACACTAACACCGGTACCATCCAGATTAGCAGAGCCAATACAGTGAAATTGGTCATCAGACCAGAATATCTTCCAGCTCAACCGGTCGAGAGCTATGCTGGTTGGCCAGCCGAGACCTTGACTGATGAGGACTTTCCTGCCGCTACCGTCCATCCCTGCTTGTTCTATTTGAGGTTCTCCTCCGATTTCAGACCAGTACATTAACCTGTGTGGACAGAAGTCAGATGTAAAGTATTACTTCACAGACAATATCAATTCATTCCTTGAAACACTGATTTCTAGCCCAATTATTTTTTCCTCAAAATTGGTCTATGCCGTAAGTGAAACTGTGAAGTAAAAGAGAGTTTCCCTGGAAATCTTAGGGCGCACATTCGTCATCATGTGGGGATAAAATATCATGATGGTTATAAGCAGCCAAGGAACATAGTAGCTCCTGGACCTGGAAAATAGGGAACCTGCCTTTTTCTCCTGGGCTGGAGAGCAGGCTGACTCTATGGGAAAGGTGTACCTCAGACTTCACTGGTCACAGTCAAGGCCAATAGACGCCTCAGTAACTATTGCCAGTCCTAAGTTTTGCTCCATCTTGCTCTTACATTTAGGACATGCATGGCCACCGCAATGACGGCTGGGCTCTGACAGGTAGGAAATGTTGTTTCCAAGTTTCTGGACTTCTCCAGAAAGGACTCTGGATGGAAGAACCTTGATTCACCCTCACACGCAATTATTTTCCCCACTACTACCAAGCCCATTAATGTAAATTAAACACTTCTCTTGGGTGCCTGGGTGGCTCATTCAGTTAGGCATCTGACTTTTGATTTAAGCTCAGGTCATGATCCCCAGGTCCCGGGATTGAGCCCCATGTCGGGCTCTGCACTCTGTGGGGAGCCTGCTTGAGGATTCTCTCTCTGCCCTTCCCCCGCTTGCCCTTTCTCTCTCTCTCCCTCTCGCAAATAAATAAATAAATCTTAAAAAAAAAAAAAACATCTCCCTAATTCCATTCTTTTTCCTCCTGCCATTTAAAGCCATAAAAAATATATACCTCTGAAGGGAGAATTATGTTCACAGAAGAAAGATTAGGTGAGCCACCAAGTGCGAACACCTATACCAAACTTCAGTGAAATAAAGAACTTTTATCAGAAGCTTTTAAGATTATTATATGTATGGTTGACCCACATCACCATAAGATTTAAAGTCAAGTCAGATATGTTTTTTAGTCCTTCTGTGTTGAGTGAACAGCTCCAAAGTAGAACTAAAGAGGAATAATGCACTTGAGCAACTTGACTGGCGTTCTGAACCCTGGACTCACCCACTTAGCGGATCTAAAGCCAAAGACCGTGGCTGAGCCAAGTCATCGCCCAGGACAATCGTGTGCTCGCATCTTCCTCTCCACACAGCCGTCAGCTGAATGGCCGAAATCTGGCCTGCCGCGCCGTCCACCCAGTAGAGGTTCCTCCCGATCCAGTCGACCGCTACACATTCTGACTTCATCCCTGAAGAGAGAGCGGAAACCATGCTGCACATGAATCCAGGCTGAGTCACGGCTCTTGCTAGGTTTCAGATCGTAGGCATCAGACTCGAAAACCATGTTAAGTCATCCTACAACTGGTGCACGCATCTCCATCAGAGCAATTTCTATTTGCAGAGGAGGATGACCATTAGAAATAGAGGCCGCTGGCTGACTCGCATGGTCTACTGAGGTGACAAAGCAGCTTTCCATCTCTAGCCCACTAGCAGGCCTCGGTCCCTTTTAGTGGAGAAGGTTTCACTGAATCAACGTTTAGACTGTTAATGGCCATTTATTCTGCGTGCTATATGTAGTTCGTAAGGGCAGGGTGAAGCCCGCATGGGACATACCCTTCACCACGGTTCCTTTCCTCTTTGTGTCCATACTAATCCACTTAATGCTTTCTGCACCGGGATCCATCCAGAAGACCTTCTGCCCCACTAAGTCATAGTCAATGGAGAAGATCATCACATTCTTGTCCACAGTCGTCAGAATGTCCTCCTTCAAGCTCCTCAAGCCGTAGAGGAGAAGGTTGAACTGAATCGCCACCAGCAGGATGGGTTCGGTACCTGCCAGATAAGAACTGCATTCAGCGTGTGGCCTTACGGAGCCTGAATGCTGAGCTCAGCGCTGTCTAAGGAACCAGAAAGCAAAGTAGCCTTTGCCTTCTCGCTGCCAGGGCTGGGGGTAGCCCGGTAGTTCACCCCTCGATGTGCTGCTTCTGCTAACACCCACCGTTTAAAGATACTTAGAATAAAGTCATGATTAGCATAAACTAGGAAAAAAGACATTTCTAACGAAGTATTTAGGCTCAGGTGGGCAGGAAAGAAAGGCTTGTCAAGACTTTTGACGCTTATTCTAACTTGAGGTAAGGCTGACCTGTGGCTAGAGGGACCCGGGCCGTCATCACGACAGCTTATCTGTAGACACCCTCCTAGATCTAATTCTATCTGAAATACTGCATTTAAAAAGGGGATCTGGAGAATGTTCTAGGCTTACTCGTCAGGCACAAGCAGGCAGGAGCGTTTAAGACTTGAGAAAGAAGGTCTGCCTTTGTATTCCTGGAGAGTCAGGACTTGGAAGTTCCTGACCCAGGGCTCAGGAGACATCAGGGTTCCGGCTTACCTGCTGCCTTACAGGTGTGGCCATCGGGCTCCAGTGAGTAGCCAGGGTGACAGGTGCAGCGGTAGGAGCCCTGGGTGTTGACACAGGTCTGACTGCAAGGCTGACCACCTGGCTTCTGGCACTCGTCCACATCTTTGCAGACCTGGCCACTGCTGCCCAGCTCAAAGCCTTGCTCACAAGCACATACCTGAAGGGATTTCAAGAACATTGAGACTTCCTGAAGACACTGACACATAACCCTAATGAAAACACCTGACTTTGCTATTAAAAGCACATGGTGATGTACTTGATTTCAGCAGCTCGAAATGAAAAGTTCTGAAAACCAACTTTGCTTTAAATTGTCATTCTTTCAGTCTTATCAATGCCACTGCACACCTCACACCCTTGCTACCACGGTGGGTCCTGAGTTAACGTAGGGGTCCAAGTTCAGCCCAGGACACCGAGAATCCCAGCAGAACCAGTAAGAGGCATGGAGACTGAACTGAACGGGCTGCCTGCCAAGGGAGAGGTTACCATGATCAGACATCAGAACACTATATTCTTCTACTTGCCCATCAGAGTCAAGGTCACGATGTTCAGCCAGCTGATAATGTTAGACCAGAACATGGGCAGTCCTCGATTTAAGGGCAGATCACATTCTAAATACACATATGGAAGACAAGTCCATAAAAACATCAGGCTTAGTCCCAAATGTCACCCCAAGCTCAGAGCTACAGAGTTACACCCACAGCAGAGTTTCTGGAGGCTGGGTGGTCAAGTTCTAGGAGACACGACCCAGGGGAGGAACCTGACAGGACTCCACAGGAGCCAGGAGGGACTCAGCGGACACGAGAGGACAGGTCAGGACAGCTCAGCCACGTAAGACGGAGGGTTTCATGAGCAGTCAGGACCGACCGACGAGTTCCCCCCGTCACTAGACTCAGTTTACGGCCGCCGGCGAGCAGTAGCGGCGTGAACTCACAGGCCCGTGCGGGGACCGGTAGCAGGCGTGGGAACACCGCGCCCCGCTGCATGCTGACGACAGGCACATTCCACCTTCATCGGAGCCGTCCGCACAGTCCTCCTTCCCGTCACACAGCAGGCGGAGGTCGAGGCAGCCGAGGGAGCGGCACTGGAACTCAGAGCTCGGGCACTTCTCGGGGCGGCCTCGAGAGGATGATTTTCTACTGTTATAGCATCTGCTCCCTGCCGCCCCGAACACCCCTTCCACAGCAAGGATGTGCAATCAAGACACCCCCGTCCTGTCAGGGCCAATGGCACCCGCCGGCTGAGCTGGCTTCTCGTGCCAAGAGGAAGCAAGCAGTCGGTGCCCCTGGGAGCCCCCTCCTTCAGGGGGAGCCCGCACACTTACACCCAGCCTCGTCGCTGCCGTCCTCACAATCTCTCTGCCCGTCACAGCGCCACACGTCAGGCACGCATTGGTCTCCGCCGGCACAGGACCACTGCCTGGAGCCACAGCGAAGCTTCTCGGGTTCACAGTCCTGAGCGGACAGTAACTCAGTCAGCGACACCGGCACTCAGAGCCCAGGATGGGGTTCTTGGAGGGAGAAAGAGCCTGGTTTACAAGACAATGCTCGAGTCCCTTTTGCAAGGGGGCCAGAGAAGCCCCAAGACTCAGAAAAACATTTTCAGCAGGTATTTAAGGGAAGAGGTCTAGGTAAAGCGAACCTGGCCATGAAGAGAAAAGAAAGGTCTTATTTTGTCCAATCGGGGCATCTTCATATAAGAAATCTAAGTATAAGGACGCCTGGGTGGCTCAGTGGGTTAAGCCTCTACCTTCAGCTCAGGTCATGATCTCAGGGTCCTGGGATCGAGCCCCGAATTGGGCTCTCTGCTCAGCAGGGAGCCTGCTTCCCCCTCTCCCTCTGCCTGCCTCTCTGCCTACTTGTGATCTCTCTTGCTCTCTGCCAAATAAATAAACAAAATCTTTAAAAAAAAAAAAGAAGAAGAAGAAGAAAGAAAGAAAGAAAGAAAGAAAAGAAATCTAGGAATAAGAATGATAAGAATGTGCTCTAGAAACTTTTCTTTAGAAGTCCTTTGCCATTTGGGGTCACCTGGGTGGCTCAGCTGGTGAAGCGTCTCCCTTCAGCTCAGATCCTGATCTCAGGGTCCTGGGACCAAGTCCCCCTTAACGCTCCCTGCTCAGTGGCGAGTCTGCTTCTCCCTCTGCCTCTCCCTTTTCCCCTGCTCTCGCTTTCAAATAAATAAATAAAATCTTAAAGAAAAAAAAAAAAGAAGAATTATTCCTTTGCCATTTCCAAAACCACCCCTAGCCCATTGACATTCTGGCCTGCCTTGCACCTCCCCTGGTGTGGACACTGTGCTTGGGGGCAGCACATGCTAGAGAAGGGGAGGGGACACCTGTGTCCCTGCTAACAGCCCTGAACCTTTACAGGCATTCTCACCCCCTCAGGTGCCATGAGGCCTATCTCCTACCCATTTGACATACGAGGAAGTAGAACATGAGGGAGTAAGTGTTTTCTTCTGGTCAAACACAAGCAGCAGGATTCAAGCCAGACTGCACCTCCCACAATGTGGCAGGGTCGTGGCTGCTCAGTGAGGGGGAGACAGAGCTTTGGAGCAGGTCTCTGGGGGGACATTTATACCAGAGCCATGAAGACCCAACACTTGCAAACCTACAATAAAAAGTCACTTAAACATTTGCCTTTTGACAAGAGATCTCACTCCAGACACCCTGATGTCGTGATGAGTGGCTCTCTGGGCTGGAGCGATGAGAAGCCTTCCTTCTCTGTTCTTGGGTTTTCTCACACTTTCTACGGGAAGACACATGATCCGGCTGTGAGGGGAAATCAGTTTTTCTGGAGAAGGGTGCCCTCCCTACCTTCTCATCCATCCCGTCTTCACAGTCAAAGTCACGGTCACAGAGCCACGCCACGGGCACACACTCTCCACTGCCCCGGCACTTCACCTCCCCCGACGGACACCGCAGCGGCCAGGCCACAGAGCAGCCGTCCTCATCCGAGTGGTCCAGGCAGTCTCGGTTCCCGTCGCAGTGCAGAAAGTGCGAGATGCATTGGCCGTTCTCGCACTGAAATTCAAAGGCGCTGCACTTTACCTGAACTAGAAAACAAAGCTTTGGGTAAGAAGTCAGCCAGATGTGGAAGCCATTTGAGGGCACGTGGAGCGGTTTGAAGACTCCCCAGTTTTCTGCTGTCACCTGGGGAACTAAACCTCAGCCCTCAAGGTGGTTAAATAGTCTTAGGCTAGAGAAGTCCTACTAAATAGCCCAGAAGAACCCTGTCTCGGAGAATGAGGGCTGGGGGACAGGCAGGGGGCACACATGGAAGGACACTGGGAGAGGCTGAGGAGTAGGACTCCTCTCTGGGACCTTACTGTCATCCATGAGGAGAGAAAGTCTCTCATGACATCCAACATACCCTACATGTTATGTTCTTGGGCTCAGTTCCTACAGATAGAAGTTGCTTGACTTGGCTCAAGAAAAAAGCTTAGGTCCTATGCAAAACCATAAATATGCACTGAAAAGGAAATTATACCCAGTGTTCCTTCCTGCCTCTCCTGATGTTCTTCTCGTAAACCCAAGTGCACGGATACTGTCCAGCTACTCCATGGCCTCTGCATTCAAATCTGTCATGATACCTCACCCAGCTTCCTCTTCTTCCCATTTCAATTCTCCAAATTCTCTCTCCTACCCTATTCCCACAATGTGATTAAGGGCCTTGAAACAGGCCACCGGGAAGACTAAAAAGAAAGATGGCATATCCTAACGAAAAGAGAGGAAAGCAATCACACCTAAAGATAAGGATGGCCGACCACACGAGAAGACCTAGGATCAAAATTAAAACCTTCAAGATGGTCGATTCTTGCTCAAGAAACATTGCGTCAAGTAGACTAGTTCTCCACTAATGGGAATCTTGTCACAAAGAGGGAAGTGTTGTACCACGATCTCCAACATCCAACTCAGATCCTTTCATCCAGTCTGCTAACTTTGTGGTAAGTACTGTCCCTCTTCGCTATTTGCAGATTCTTTATTTACACATTCACCTACTTGCCAAAATTCATACCCCCACCCTCAAATCCATGCTCCCACGCTTTCACGGTCATCTGAAGATACGCCTACACAAAGCAGAAAAACACTCGTGTCCCCTAGCGCGCGTTTCCCGCTGAGATGGAATGAGTTGACGCTCTGCCTTCTAGTTTCCGTCCTCACACTGGAAACAAGTGTCCTTTCCAAAGTCTCTTTAGAGCCATAGTTCCCACATGTTTGTACTCTGGGGGAATTCTGCTGTTGAAAAGCTCCCCCCAAGGGCAGAGCGGAAATGTGGTCTGGCGTTCCTAGTGCGAGACGTTGAGAGCCGTCGAGAGCCGCCTCACGGAGCAAACGCTGTGTCAAGCTTTGTTGGGGCAGGTGTTACAGTGCTGGGGTCGCGGCTTCAGTGTCAATGAGCTGACAATGTGCATATCAAGTAGTCTCTAAACAGCCTGCACTAAAGTAAGGTTTTATGTTGGTCAGTCGACAAAAGTACTGTCACGAGAGAGTCTCAGAAATGTTGCCCTGTGTCTCTTCTATGGGCAGCGATGTGGGGTCTGTGCATTCGGGGTCGGTGGCAACCTCGTAGAAGACAACGTCCCCGACGTGAGCCGCACGGCACTTACCGCATCCTTGTTCATCGCTCCTGTCAGAACAGTCGGGGTGGCCGTCACACAGCCAGCTCTTGGGGACACAGCGAGTCTCGTTGTCACAACGCAGAGAACAATCTTCAGCGGGCTTCCAGCAGCCCAGCTCGTCAGACCCATCGGAGCACTGCTGAGCCCCATCACAGCGGAAGGTCTCCTCAATGCACTGGTTTCCGTTCAGACACCGGAAGAGCCCTACGACGGGAAGGACCGGGGGTTTGCACCGTCTGCTCAGTCCTACTGAAGGCTGAAAGTTAGATGAACGCCCCCTCACTCTGGGGCTTAAGGGGTAGACTACATCCTATCTGATCAAGCTCTATAGCTTATCTAATCCCTAAGCAAGCTTTAATAAAGTGCTCAGGTCAGTTAAATTAACCAGCTGAACGAGGCTGTTTCAGTAATAAGGACTCCTATTGGTTTGGGTACTTGAACAACTTACAGAAAATCACTGCCAAATCTGTTCTTAGTGGTCCATTCTGGTCGGCTTATGGCTCAGCCTTTATAAAGGCAAACCCTGGAACACTTAAGCAAATTTAAGGAGGCAAGGAAGCAATAGTTAAAAATTACACCCGGTAAAACGTCCGACTTAACGTGATAAAACGGACACTGGCAGCGTCCATATTCCGACAGACTAGGACCTTTAGCTACGACATTTTACCGAGGGGAGGCAAGGGTACTTGTGATCAACGCTGGTCACTCCTACCACGTGGCATTCCTCCTGACACAGAGACAGACCTGGTCTGCTGCAGAATCGGGCACAGTCCCCTTCGTCCGAGCCGTCCTGACAGTCCGGCTTGCCATCGCAGAGGTACTCCCGAGAAACGCATTCCTCCCCGTTCCGACAGGGGACAGAAGACGGGGTACAGAGCAGTGGGGGTGCAAGAGGAAGCGCGGAAGGACCATCTGCGGCCACCCCTTCAAGCTCAGGATCTGCAATAAACAGTGGCGTCGGCAAGGCTGGCCCTGGGCTCCGGGCACCGGAGACTTGCTTCTGCGGCCCCTCCTCCCAGAGCCAGGTTGGGGCCCGGCAGCTACGTGTGCCTCCCTCGTAAGAAGAAAAAAGTGAAATGGCCTCAAAGCCTAGATCCTTTGGTCAGACGTGATCCATTGGCCCATCATCATCTAATGGCTTCACATTTGGGCAAATCGTTTTCTCCTTCACGCCTAATAACTTCTTCTCCTGCCTGATACTAGCTGCTAGGAATGAAAAATAAAGTTTTGGGCGCCTGGGGGGCTCAGTTTTTAAGCCTCAGTCTGCTTTTGGCTCAGGTCATGATCCCGGGATCCTAGGATTGGGGCCCCCATAGGGCTCGCTGCTCGGTAAGAAGCCTGCTTCTCCATCTCCCACTCCCCCTATTTGTGTTCCCTCTCTCGCTGTGTCTCTCTCTGTCAAATAAATAAAATCTTAAAAAAAAAAAAAAAATCAAGTTTCTGTAGACAGGGCCTGGTTCTGGTTCACTCCCTGCTACAGCCCTATAACCAAGCCGCAGCCGACCCCCCCCCCCCCCCCCCCGCCCCACTCCTGTGATAAAGTTTCGGCTTTGTCTGCCTCAAGGTCCAGAAACTAACTTTTTGGCTCTGGGCCAAAGGCTTATGTGAAGAGGGAAAAAGCAGTCATCCGCAGGGTAATCTGAACTACCAGGGCAGCTCCAACAGCCAGGAGAACCTGCCCCCATGTCCACAGCCCCTGGATGGTTCCTCAAAGGGTCCTCTGCAAGATGCTGCTGCTGGGGGAAGGGGGTAACTTGGTAAAATCTGTTCGGGAAAGTGCTTCTGAACAAATTAAATGGATCTCTTTACCTCCAGATGAAGAGGTTTAAGATGCTAACATATGAGAGGACTCCCCAAAGGGGTTATGGTGGGCAAACTTCTGGAAGTTTTGCTGGGGGTCATGTCAATGTAGCAACTTTGAGAAACGTGTGTGTGTGTGTGTGTGACTCTTAATCCTCCAGGATAAGGCCGAGTGAGGGGGAAGGCCTGTGGCGCTGTGAGTACCGACAACAGCCAATACAAAGACTCCCCCACCCCACCCCCCAGGATTTTACCCTCCGCAAACACACAGACCAGAGGCAAAGAAAGTGATTTCAAAGAAGAACCCCACAGAGGAAGACTTGCCTGGGACCTGCTGGTTCTCAGCCAGGATGATCAGGGTCCTCACATATGGCTCTTTGGACAAGGTGAAGGGCTCCAGGGTCCTCCTGTCCCACAGCAGGAGGGCTCCCCTGTGCACGGTCACCAGGTAGGGCTCGTGAGCTGCAAGAATGCCGTCACTCCAGGTCTTGTTCAAAGCGTATGTTCTGTTTTTTAGGAGACTCAGACTTTGCAAACCTAAGGAAGAGTCAAGTGCTCACAGGCTGGCAGAGAGTAACCTGTGTCGGGGTGGGGGGTGGGCAGTGGGGGGTAGGGACAGACGCATGGGTAGCCCTTGACTGAGAGTCAATGAGCCCCACTGAAAAGCCCAGACTCTTTCTATTGAGTTTTGTAGGTTTTAGTTTTGCAGTTAAAGATAGTCCCGGAAAGTGTTTAAAGCTCCAGGAACTGGAGATCTGCCACCTGTGAGCGTCAGGCAAGCCCTATCCTATCTTCAGGCAGCATGCAAACACACTCAGTTGCCCACACGAAGCCACCAGCCCTTGGGGGCAGCTCCTGGTGGAGAAGACGGTCGGAGCCGGCAGCCAGGCAGAAGTTGTCTCTGGTACCCAGTGGACCGAGCACCTCTGCTTCATTTGCAAGGCAGGTTTGGGTTTGTTACGTTTGCTCATGGAGGCAGAGACCCATTCCAAACCAAAAGCGACTAAGCATGTTAGCTCTGCAGTTTTCTGCCTTTCAAGTCAAAAATCTAGACTTACCAAGGAAACTGAGTCTGAGCTGAGGGACGCGTGCCCAAGCCGTAACTATGAGAACCTAATTCAAGCCCAGGTCTAGCTAGTTCTCGGAATGAGCGCATTCCTCACGCAGTAACAAGCCTTACCACCACCGCTTCCCGGCTTCTACCAACCACTGCTCTGCGTGGCGCTTACCTAACCCTTTGGCCGTCCAGAGGATGCTAGACGCGCCGAGGTCCAAGGTCATGTGGGTGTCTGCCGTCCAGGTGCCTGTCCAGACTTGCCGTCTGGTTTTGCCATCGAGGGTCATACTTTGCAAGTGCTTCCCACTCTCCACCCAGTAGAGCACTCTCTCTGGCCAGTCGAGAAAAAGATGCAGTATAATGCGGCCTGTTGTGTAGAGGGTCCGGGTGTCTGGGCCAGGGAGTCCAGTCTTCTGGATAGCACGTCGGTCACACGGCAGCCAGTACAAGTTCCCCGTGGATATGTCCACCTTTGCTGAGCAGACTGTGAGGGCGGGAAAGGAACTCCCATTAGGACATTCAAATACATTCGTGCACGCCCTTAACGTTTTGGAAGGGAGACACTCAGAGGGATGTGAAGCCGGGTCCCTAACGAGCCCACATACCTTGTTCACATGAGGAGTCCCATCAGACCTACTCTGGTTCTAGGCCCTTATCTGTCATATGAGCTCATGTGATCCTCACAACCTGCTGGTAAGAGAGACAGCCACTGCCTTTTAGGAGTTGTGTATCTAAGCTGCAACACTTATGTTTGAACGCAGACTTGCAACTCTGCTTTCACCTCCCTCTTCACCGGTTACGTACGACAATCAATCAATTACATGCCAAGTGCCTGGAACTGAAATGGCTACAGGAAAGCAGAGACTGGGGGAAGTGTCACCACAGCAGTGGTATGCAAGGTCACCCGTAGAGTGGGCGGGGAGTGAGGAGACCTAGAGCTTGAGGACAGAGATAGGACAGGGACCAAGTATATAAAAGCCACAAAGTGGTAGCTTTTAAGCATAACAGACGTGGGCACTAGCCCACCAAGCACTCCCTACCCCCATTCTGCCAACTAGACCCACGTAAGTGGATCTCAGCTAGGCAGTACCTACCCTAGGGTGAGTACAGCTTTAAAGTTAAGAGCAGTATTGGGCTGGAAGTCAGACTGCCATTTTTGAAGCACATTCCAAGATAAGGTGTCAGCTAATTACTGTGGCTCAGTTCCGGCAAATGCGTGATAGGGACAGGGCTTCTCCCAGTTTTGAGGATTCGAGTAGGTACCTATGAAAAGCATAGGAGAGCATCTGTTCTTTGCACAAGTTCGGAGCGGCCAGTTGTTGAATTCAGGAACACTGCAAGCTTGCTGTCCAATATAGTCATTTTTAAAATTAAATCACATCAACTTAACTGCACTTGAAACAAAAATACTCCGGTCCTTGCTTTCCTGCACTTTGCTACTCCATGCTCCTTCTAAACTCTGTGATAAGTCACCTTACATTGTGAGCCTAAAACCTGCCACTGTGGGAGTATTTTCCACCAGAGGCATTGGCAAACCCTCCAAATCAGGGCTTGATTTGTTTTCAGTTTCATTTTCTAGACCAGGAACTGACAAAGAATGGCCCTGGGGCCAATTCCAACCTTTGGCGTGTTTTTGTAAATTCCAGGGGAACACACCATGGTCCCTAACGCACATATGGTGGTCGGCTCCTTTGCAGACAGAACAGCACAGTGCCCGACCAGCCTGAAATAGTTGCTGTCTGGCCTTTTATAGAAGGAGGCTGACAACCCTGGTCTGGACTTACGTGGCAGAGGAAAGTGTTCATATTGCCAATTAAACTTACATGTGTCACACCTATGCCCACGACATTTTAGAGACCACAGAAGTTGGGAAAACATTTTCCTAGATTTTGAAAACTATTTTCCAAATCCACAAATCAGTCCCTTTGGTCAATAAAGTAATTTCAATTAGTCTTCACTGCTACACTTCCCACTAGTTTACAGAAGCAACTGTCAAATTACGTTAGAGTAGGACTGTATTTGCTCTGATGGCAGCGACTCTGTGCCAAATTGGATAGCAGTCGAGCATTTATTCATAGTTGGATTTTGTTAAATTCTGATTGAACTGCAGCTATAAACTGCTTTTTTTATTCTGAATTCTTGGATCTGTAACCAATCTGAAAATCATGTACCTACATGAAAATTACAACAAAGAATGTTGTATAGTTTGTTATTTGTAAATTGTGCTACAACATTTATATAGGCAAGCTTTATTGCAAACCTATATAATGCATCTATGTGCACATTCCCCACGCTCCCACCACCTCACAGAGCTGGGTCTTAGTAGAACACTCTGTGGTGTGCCGGAATGTTTCAGAACTCCAAGGTTGGTGCGCCTGGGTGGCTCAGTCCTGAAGTGTCTGCCTTTGGCTCAGGTCATGATCCCAGAGTCCTGGGAATGAGCCCCGCACTGGGCTCCCTGCTCAGCGGGAAGCCTGCTTTTCTCTCTCCCACTCTCCCTGCTTGTGTTCCTCCTCTCACTATCTCTCTCTCTGTCAAATAAATAAATAAAAGCTTTAAAAAAAAAGAAGAACTCAAATGTTAACTACGAGGGAGACTGACAAACAGATGAGGCACGAAGCTGGGGCGTGGGTAGAAGGGAGAAGCCTGTACACACAGGGTTCCTGAGTTCTAGTTCTTCCCACTTCCTGGCTGTGAGGGTGGGAGGTTTTACTATTCCCCGTGTTTTCACGTGGAGGAACTTGCACAGAGTTGTCCCCCACATTCCTTAAGTCACCCCAGGAAAGAAGGGACTTAAGGCTGGCCAGTTAGTAAGAAGAGACTAGCCACACCCAGATCAACTTCTCTCTTCTATGGGCTCTGCCTTCTGCACAGAAGACACGTTCTGTCTGGGATTAGCTTTAACTGGTGCTGTCTGCACGGTTGCCAGGGCCACAGAAGGTTCTTTGAGCGATTCTGTACAGGTTTCTTTAGGCACTCTTGCCTAAAACAGAATTCTGGAACCCTCCCTTTTTTTTTTTTTTTTTTCCTAAAGCAATCTCCTCTGTATTTCCTAGCCTACATTTTTCAATGAGGACAAGATTCACTCATTCAAGAGAAAACACTGGGGCACCTGGATGACAGAGTTGGTTAAGCATCTGACTCATGATTTTGGCTCGGGCCGTGATCTCAGGGTCAACAGATCAAGCCCCACATTGGGCTCGACACTCAGTATGAGTGTGTTTAAGCATCTTTCTCCCTCTGGCCCTCCCCACCATGTGCTCTCTTTCCCATTCTCAAATAAATCTTCTAAAAAAAAAAGAGAGAGAGAGAGAGACAACACTGGTATTAGCACCCTCTGATGCAAGGGGAAGCTGAAAGCTGCATGCTCACCGGGGTCGTAAGGAGACCCTGGGCTCTGCAAACAGGTCCCCGTAGGTAGTAACCAGCCTGATCCCCGCTCTGAAGGGTCTGCCTGGCTTTGTCATGCTTTCACTCACTTTGTAGGAAGAAACGCACCTGTGTGGCGTTTACAGAGCCCACAGGTTAAGGGCTCTGTGCCAAGACTGCCCCTGCTTCTGAAGCCAGTCACAAGTCTAGGGTACCACCAGCACTCTGAGCCACTGGCTCTAAATCAGGGTTCCCACAACCTCCTTGGGTTTGGTAATCTGCTGCTCACAGAACTGAGGGAAACAAATTTATTGGTTTATTTCATAAGAGATACAGATGAACGGCTGGACAAAGAGAGCCACAGGGCCACATCCAAAGGGCCCAGAAATAGGAGCTTCTGTTCCCATGGAGATGGGCTGCACCACCCTCCCGGCACACAGATGTGTTCACCAACCCGGAAGCTCTACTGAAGCCCCCGCTTTGGGGATTTCATGGCAGCATCATTACATAGGTGTGATGGGTCCCCGATTCCATTTCCAGCCCCTAGCCCCTCTCCCCTCTCCAGAGAACAGGAAGTGGAGCTGAAAGTTCTAAGCTTCCAGTTACGGCTTGATCTTTCTGGTAAACAGCCTCCCAGAGTCGGTGGTAAGGTTTTTAAATTTTTCTGACCTTAAGTCTGGGTAATGTAGAAATGGACCTTAAATTCAATGCTACATTGCACTGCAGACCCCACCAAACTTGGCTCATTCTAACTAAGCTCTTCCTATGACCTAGAAAATTCCAAACAGCTTTGGGGAGGGAGCTCTGTGTCTGGTGCTTTCCCTCAGGAAGTTACGAAGGTCTTAAGAACTCTGTGCTAGTAAGCAGGGGACAGAGACGTACATATTTTCTTTTATTTCAGAGCCACGTACCACAGGGACTCAACATTCCACACTAGAAGCCAGCTCAAATGAAACTGCCAGTCCCTTACAAACCCTCAATGTGATCATTGTAACACAGAACCCTACTAGCTAAGATTAGCCAGTGGCGTGAAGGTGGCATTTTAATTGGTGGGGAGAAATAGGAAGAAATTCAAGATCACGACTTTCCTCAGACAGCCACCAGATGTGTTTCAAGAATGCGGTCCATTCCACTCTTTCCTGAAAGTTCTCTGGGGCAGGTACCGGAAGTTCCTAGGTGCCAGGCGTTGTACTTGCCCACAGGACTCAGCAGAACCTACTGCTCAGAAGCGTGTTGGAGGAACATGCATTTCAATATGGCGCTTCCTGTAGTAAAGCCTATCATTGGTGCTTAGAGTAACAGGGGCCCAGACATTCAGAAATCAAATTGCTCACCCTAGAGCTCTAGCCCCAGATCTCTTTTACAAGGTAGATGTTTGCCTTTAGGTAGAGTACACAGCGCTAAAGATGGGCCGTGCCATTCAGCAGTGTGAGAGAGGAGAGAAAGGATCTATTGCCACATTAAGAAAATATCTCTCTAGTTGTCTCAGAAATCTGCATTGCAAACCACTTCTAAATTAGTGCAAGAAAAATCTGCAATGCAAAACTGAAATATTTAAGGTCTATTTCTATCCTACCCAAACTTAAGGCCAGAAAAATAGAATTTCAAAAAACTTACTACTGACCCTAGGATTTCCCAAATCACAGTAGTCTTTTAACAGCCTGTATTCCTCTTAAAAATATAAAGTTAAGTCAGACAGTCCATGTTTAAATTACCTTAAAACCATCCTTTGGCATTAAGGTTGATTCAGATCAGGTAAGGTTTTTTTGTTGTTTTTTGGGTTTGGGTTTTGTTTTTGTTTTGTTTTGTTTTTGTTTTGTTTTGTTTTAGTTAATTTTAAAGCCAGGAAATAAAAGGGGAAAAATCCAAAATAGCCATCCAGCTTACCTGTGTGCTCTGTCCAAATCTCTTGCTTTTCTCCTGAATAGCCAGCTGAGCAGAACAGCTGTCCCCCGGCATTTGTCCAGTAGACGAGGTTTCTTTTCCAGTCAATATCCAGTAAATAGATGTTTCTCGAATGCTCTTGAACTAGGGTTCTCTCTATAGCAGTTCCCATAAAACCAACTTTCAACAAGTAGAGACGTTTGCCAGACGAAAATACTATCTTTAACTCTACCAAGAGAAAGGAGAGATTTACCATTTGGCCATTTGTCAGATAAGCCCCCTGCTCCCTTCTTGAGTAAACTCTCCAGCTGAGGAACACGTAGAAAGGGGTCTTAGCAAGTTCGCTTCTGAGGCATGAATACAGCATGAAAGCCTGAGCTTCCTTGGAGAAGGGAGTCATTTGGGCAAATGAAGTATTGCTCTGCTTTCCCAAATCACTAAAGCTTTCAAATTTCTGCTGGAAGGTTAACAGAGAGCCACAAGGATTAGGGCTGGGCGGTGCCCCATCTGTTTCAGTCATGCCCTCAAACCCTTGCTCATGGTGCACAAGTCTCAGTAGAAAGAATTTTAAATTCGATTGCCTATTTAAAGCAAAGTTACTCGGGTATTTAGCTGTATATGTAATGTTCAAGATACAATTTTTAAAACTTTTTAAAAGATTTATTAATTTATTTGAGAGAGGAAGAGCGCATGAGCAGGGGGAGGGGTAGAGGGAGAAGCAAACCCCCGGCTGAGCAGGGAGCCTGACACAGGGCTGGATCCCAGGACCCCAGGATCATGACCTGAGCCGAAGGCAGATGCTGAACTGACTGAGCCACCCAGGTGCCCCTCAAGATACAAGTCAAAGTGAAGTCCTGAGTTCGGCACAACAGCGTATTTATTACGTGCACCGTGATCGCATCCGGCATCTACCCCTGAGAATTATGTTTTTTAAAGGTGGTTAGAGCATGAAGATATTTATATCTTTATCCTTCTTAAAACCTGAGTGTTCTTTAGCAAAAAAGTAATGTGGGAGGCACCTGGGTGGCTCAGTTGGTTAAGCGTTAAACTCTCAGTTTCAGTTCAGGTTATAATCTCAGGATTGTAAGATCAAGCCCTGCACTGGGTTCCGCACTCAGAGGGCTCTGCTTGCGATTCTCTCTCTCTCTCCTTTTACCCCTCCTCTCACTTCTGTACCTCTGTGCACGCTCTCTCTCTAAAATAAATAAAATCTTTCCCCAAAAAAGTAATTTGGATAGAGATGTTCAAAGGAGCTTGTAGGCCTTAATATTTCAAAGCAAAACAACAAGAATTTATGTTAACCATACTGCAATAGACCCTGCTTACAAACCTAGGTCAGAGTACACAAGCATAAGACTACGGAGCATTTCTTTCTTGTACCAACTTAATTTTGGGGTAAAACTGACTGGTGTAACCTATTATTCCTACTTTAAAATCAAACAAACCCTAGTACTCATTAACAGATGAATGGAGAAACCAAAATATAAATTAAATGATTATTCAAGGAAGGGAATTCTGACACATATTACAACATGAACCTTAAAGATAGTAAAGGAAAATAAGCCAGCAGCCAAAGGACAAATACTGTAGGATTCCACTTCTATGACGTTCGTAGAGTTGTCACGTTCATATAGAAAGTAGAATGGTGGTCTAGGGCTGGGGCTGGGGGAGAGGAATGGGAGTTATTGTTTAGTGGGTACAAAATTTCAGTTTAGGAAGATGAAAACGTTCTGGAGAGGGAAGCCTGAGTGACTCAGTCAGTTAGAAGGCCAACTCTTGATCTCGGCTCAGGGTGTGATCTCAGCATCATGAGACCAAGCTCCGAGTCAGGCTCTGCGCTCAGTGTGGAACCTGCTTGGGACTCTCTCCCTCTCCCTCTTCCTCCGTCCTACTCTTGCTCTCACTCTAAACAAAGATCTTTCTTTAAAAAAAGAAAAAGTTCTGGAGATGGATGGTAACGATAGTTGCATAAAAACGTAGATGCACTCAATGCTACTACATGCTTGAAAGTGGTTAAAATACTAAGCTTTATGTTCTATACTTTCAACACAATAATAAAAGAACTTAATATTTTTGGATAATAAAACTTAACAAGGTAAGGTTGTCAGTATACAAGTGATTGATCCCAAAATGGAATGAGTCTCCCTGAGCCAAGTCCATTTGCCTCAGCATACTCACCGCTACATGTACCGGAAGGCAAAAGGAACATTCCCTCCGGGCAAACACACTTATAGCCCTTGGGATGGACAGGGGACAGGAGACAGAGGTGGCTGCATGAGCCTGGAGCACATGCTGGGGGTCTGCCTGTTTTCAAATAGAAATAGGTTAGGTACGATTTCAGAATTCTCCATATCAGTTCCAAACTTAATACTCAAGGGAGTTCAGTTGGTTTTGCCTTAAGAGGAATCCCAGGATCCTCTTTACCTTCTAGGTTAAACTCTCATGACCCCCTTTCAGATAGTAGCAATTACTTATCCATATTAAGCTCAGGCCAGTAAGTCTTCAACCAACAGCATCTTCGGCCCTAGAGTTAAGGCAAAAAGACTCCCTGGCTTGCTGACAAGAAGACTCCTTTAGAAGTAAGTAGTGGTCACAGCTCTCTACTTTGGGGAGTTTCTCCAACCCACTTAAGCTGAGTTGAATCTGACATATAGTTTCTGGTTAACAAAAGCCTTTAATTCCTAGTCAATGAATATTTGGCTTCCTCCCATAAACAGGATGTTAGGCTTTCTTCAGTTTTCTGTGAAGAGCAGAAAAATTACATCAACCGCAATTAACAATGAACATGTCAGGGACATACCCTTGGGCTGCTGGGATTTGTGGAGGATGGAGAAAGCAGACATGGAAGCATTGAGCAACACCGCTCTCTCCTTGGGGGTGTGGGGTGAAGTATGATACAGATGTATTTTATTTGCCCAGAAGAAGGAGTTCTCGAATATAGCTAGTCCTATTGGGTTGTCGTCTTCCAAGAAGATCTCAGGAAATGTGTGCCTCCCACTGCCATCCACGTTGACCGTCTCTATGGACTGAAGGGTAGAGTCATGAGAGTTGGTCGCCATTAGCACGAGACTCTGGCATCAGGACACCTCTTGCGTGGACACCAATTAAACATCTTCACGTGCTATCAACTTGATAAAGAGGAGAGTGCCTTAGAATTCATGGATGCTAATGCCAAAGCCAGTGGTTGGACTGCTTCTTGCACAAACTGGGGTCAGAGGTACATTGTACAAGTAGCTACCCTAACTTACTGTCTGCTTCCAGATGTGGTACCAAGTCTTTCCCTACATTCTCCAGCTGCTTTCTGAGGTGAATGATCCATCTCTCTTCAGAGAGTGCGATGGGAGTTCAAAGAGGGGCTATAAATTGTCAAAGTCACAGCTGAAGTAACAGACTTAAAAATACGACTCCCAGGGCCCCTGGCTGGCCCAGCTGGTAGAGCAGGCAATGCCCGATCTCAGGGCTGTGAGTTTGAGCCTCACATTGGGTGTGCAAAGATGACTTTAAAAAAAGTGCCTGGCTGGCTCAGTCGGTTAAGCATCTGCCTTCAGCTCAAGTCATGATCCTAGGACCCTGGGATGGAGTAGGGCTCCCTGCGCAGCGGGGAGTCTGTATCTCCCTCTCCCCCTCCTCCCATGCATGCTCACACGTGGTTTTATGGTTTTATATCTTAGGTACAACATACAGTATGACCCATACTACCAGAAAATTCCAGGGCTAGATGTGACCGCGGTGCTGGAGAAAGTCACACACGAAGCCTCTCAGCCTGTGTTGATCTGGTCGGGCTCTCCTCAAGACCCTGGCCCAGCCCAGCTCACTCTCCTTGGTCCTCGTGGCCAGAAGACCACGTGCGGGGTTGATGCGAGATTTAGGGAGGTGTCTGCAGTTACCCATGGGCCTACCAAGCCCCCACTAAAACGCTTTCCTTCCTGACCTCTCTCCAGTACCTCTTTATACTCGCTGATCCAGTAGAGGCGGCCGGCCACAGGGTCAAGCGTCAGTCCCACAGGCTCCTCCATGTGGACGGCTGCGAGCACCTTCCGATCTGAGCCATCCATCCCTGCAGCCTCGAGAGTTCTCCTGCCTTTCTTACCACGATTTACCCAATACAATGATCTGAAGGAAGCAAAAGCACAGAGTGTTAACCATCCCCCCCCAACCACCGCCCTGAACACACGCTCTTCTGAACAGCCAGACCCCTGGAGCATTCTTGTTCAGGCCCCCGGTCATTGCGCAGCTAAGAATGCAGATCTCTGCCCTCAGACTCCGTGGACTGAAAAGGGGCTCTTCCTAGGATTCAATTTAGAAGATATTTTTGGAGCAAATGAAGACCTATGTTGAAAATGTGGAAAGGTCCTCTTATCAACTTAAATGTCTAAGATAACCAGTGATTTGGGATATATTCTCAAAGAAATGCTACTTACTTTTTCGGAGGAAACACGATGAGCTGCTCTGGCACCAGATCCTTCTCCAAGATTTTGACGTAGCCTCTGCCATCACTCAAGCCAGCACCGATGACCCTTGCGAAGCTGCTAGCCCAATACAGCAGCCCCGTGAGCCAGTCCAAAGAGATACTGTCCACGGCCCGAAGTTCTGGGGATAAATGAGACAGTATTACTATGCTCCTGTATTCTCCTACCTTCTTCTTACCTTGAAAAAGAGATCTGGACTAAACTTTTCTACATCTTCTGATTTCAAGCTGTACAAGGCAGCCAGTGGGACACAGGGACGGAGGGCCAGAGAGGAGCTCTGTGCAATATACTGTGGGCGGCAGGACAAGAGAAGGACCTTAGCAGAAGCAGAACCAAGAAATCTAAGAGAATGCAGCCTCGTCTGGGGCAGCATCTGTTACAGAAGTCTCAGGGGAGTGGCTAACAGAGGGTTTCCACGTGCCCAGGACAACTAAGCACTTCCTCCCATGGACCGTTCTTCTTGAATCCCCCCCACCCCGCTTACCCAGTGAGACAAGGGCTATCCCTTCTGTCTTACTGAGCGCAGTTCAAAGGAGTTAACGACTTGATCTAAGTCACAAACCCAGGGATGAAGCGGAGATCAGCCCTGGCCTGAGCCCACATGCCCAACTTTCTGTACCTCTTTAGAGCAACCTCGTTCGCCGGTTATGCTCCTGCAAAGCTCCTGTTGAGCCAAATTACATGGCCTTATCTCAAATCAGGGTTGCACTGGGGAGTCACAACAAGAGAGTCCCAGATGACGTCCAGATGAATACACAGGCCGCTTATACTCTGCTGAAGGCGCCTTAAGAAGCCAGGGCTCTGGACGTCAAGCAATATACCTGGATAGAGAGGAACCGGGTTTGGCTTCCCAAGGACAAACACGTGCAAGGCTTCATCCGCCCAAAAGTACATGCTTCTGTCGAGATCATAGGCGACAGAAGTCGGCCTCGAGTTTACAGGAACCAGAGGCTCATAGATGCCTGTTCTCCGATCCAGGACCCCAAGTTCTCTCTCTGCCGCTATAAGAATTTTAACAGCATCATCTGCAATAAAGGGGGAAAAGGAACAGTGACACACTCCTTGGACACTTTCTTTCATACCATTCTCTTTCACCAAAGATGCTGTCCCATCTCCCGTGCTGAAATCCGCCGATGGCTCAGGTCTGGACTGAGGCGTGTCCAGAGGCAATCTAGCCTACCACCCTAAGCCCCAGTTCCTCCTCTGAACTCCAGCACATTCCAACTCATTTTTGGAACTCTGGGCCTGTTTGATTTCAGATTCTGCCCTTCCCCTCACCTCGATAGAGCTCCTCTCCCTGCCTCATACCCAGCAGCCGAATGGAATTCACCGTTCCCTTGTTAAAGCAGCACAGGCCAAGGTAACACTACGTCAGTGTGGTCTCCGGAGCAGCCAGGTGTACAGCCTGCAGGACAGCTAACTCATTTTACTTAATAGGCTGGCTCAGTCAGGAAAGCATGCAACTCTTGACCTTAGGGTCATAAGATCTAAGACCATGTTGGGTGTAGATTTAACAGATAAACTTAAAGAAACATAAAGACACCTAATAGCAACTGATACTTGATTTGGCCAAGGAATGTTGTTAATAGCAGCTTCTTTAAGGAAAGAATAATGTCACTCTCATACCAGACCCTAAAGTGAACCATGGACAACACTTCTATCTATAATGACCACTAAGGACAGAGCAAGGGCTAGGCTTTGCTCAGGGTCGTGAATCTCACCTATAACTCGACAACTGGTCCCATTGTAGAGCTGGTGACCTTGAACACACGCACAAGAGTAGGAGCCCGGGACGTTACGGCACAGCTGGCCACAGGGACTGTAGGCCTGGGAACACTCATCTATATCTGATGACAGAGAGCCGGAAATCAGAGACGACCACAGAGCCATCTCCTGAGTATTTCTGGGTCATTGGGCCCCCCTTTCATGCTCGCTGAACACGTACTATGTGGAAATCCCTGTGCTGGTGCTGGCACAAACAGTCCCTGCCTCTGTGGAGTTGCCCTACGAGCAATTCAGCGGGAACGTCAGTGTGGAGGCCCCAGACATGCGGCTGGCACGGAATCCAGGTGGAGGTTACCCCAGCAACACTCGGGGGCATTGCTGATTTGGAATGAATGGTAAGACGTGGAGAACCGGAACCACTTGTGCCCTGCTGGGGGAATGTCAAGTGGGGCAGCCGCCGTGGAAAACAGCTTGAAGTTTTCTCAAGTTAAACGTAGAAGCTGCTGCAGGATACGACAATCCCACGTCTGGTGTACACCCCAGAGTGCGGAAAGCTGGGATTCGGGCATGTGTACACCAGTTGCTCATAGCATCGCCCATGAGAGCCAAAACGTGGAAAAGACCCAAATGCCCATCCACGGATAAATAAAATGGGGCATATGTATGCAATGAGGTATTTGGCCGTAGAAAGGGAGGGAGAGTCTGACCTTGCTATGACATGGATGAAACTTAATGACAGGCTAAGTGAAAAAGCCTGGCCCAGAGGGACAGATCCCACAGGACTGCACTTAGAGGCAAGACCAGAACAGGCAAATTCAGAGAGGAAGTGGATGGAGTTTCTGGGGACTGGGGACAGGGTTCTTGTTTAATGGGACAGAGTTTCTGTCGGGGAGGATAAGAGAGTTCTGGAGATGGATCGTGGTGATGTTCACACGCGTCGTGAATGTGGTGGAGGCCACTGAATTACATCCTTAACGTGATTAACATGGTAAGCTATGTGGCAGGTCTATCCCACTGCTATGAAAACTTCGGAAGATGCGCCCGATGAACTCTGACCTGCACAGCTCTGGCCGTCCTGCTGTAACTGCCACCCAGCTCCACACGAACACTGGACTCCCCAGGCGGTGTCACTGCACTGTCCCTCACAGCCCCCGTTGGCCACGGAGCAGTTCCTCCCTGGTAAAGACAGGGCAGCGGTCAGGAGTTGAACAAGGTACAGATCAAACGTTTTCTAAGCCAGGTGTGACAAGCCCCTGCTTGCTGTGAGGGCTATAGAGGCTTCTGAAGAATAACCTTTGACCCTGTCCTCTGACCTAGGAATGTGGACGCTTCAGGGAAAGACCACAGAACAGGGAAAGTGAAGAATCATGGAGCAGGAGAAAGGACTTTTCTAGGCAGACAGTCTGGACAATTTCAAATGCTGGTGTATTGCTCACCCACAGAAGGCCCAGCAACCTCTTCCCTATTCCCTCTGGAAAATTTGAGGGGCCAGGACCCTTGCCCCAGGAAGGGATATAGTAATTTCTTAATCCCAGTGAATTACCTCTACAGCACCAGAAACCTGTGTGTTGTCCTACTGTTCATGCTTCCTGTGTCTTATGTGTTCCCTCAGTAGAAAGTGGCCTTCAGGGGTGCCTGGGTGGCTCAGTGGGTTAAAGCTTCTGCCTTCGGCTCGGGTCATGATCTCAGGGTCCTGGGATCGAGCCCCGCATCAGGCTCTCTGCTCAGCAGGGAGCCTGCTTCCCCCTCTCCCTCTGCGCTGCCTCTCTGCCTACTTGTGATCTCTGTCAAATAAATAAATAAAAGAAAGTGGCCTGTACAGCCCTTAGCACTAACAAAAGTCTCGTCATACACATCTAAGCCCAGATTTAAAGAGGAATCGAGACAGATGACAAAGTGACCTGGGGAGACCTGCCCCGTCCCCATCCTCCGCAACCAGAACCAACAGTGATTTTTAGAGTGAGAAACACAAGGTTTTAAATTTTCAGACCCTTGCTCAGGAGCTCCCTCCTCACCAGGAAATAGTCTTCCTCAGTCCTTCCTCAGTTAAATCCTTAGAGAATTCACCATACGGTCTTGAACACAGGATTCGCTTCTCAGTGCCATAGTCTGTTCTTTATTCCAGAATTTTCGGAGCAGTGTGGTTTGAGGCATTTAGTCTATTTTCTTAGAGCCATAGCGTGAGGCGAGCTCACCAAGTTTTCCAGCTCAGGTAAGCTCTGCGCACACTCGGGAGACCAGAGCCAAGGCTCGGAACTTGTAAGACGTGGGGGACCCACCACGGAAGGATGATTGCTGACAGAGGGGTCTGGTCTGAGCATTCTCTGAGAGTGTAGACCCCCATGATAACTGAGGCCTTGGCTAATGTAACGGATTCTGCCCACCCCACGTGACGCCTGGCAGTTGGGTCCTCACCACACGTAGCTGGTTCATCAGCACCATCGACGCAGTCAAGTTCCCCGTCACACATCAGGGATTCCAGGATGCATTTCCCTTCATTACATTTCACCGTGCCTTCTGGACAGGAGGCTGCGTAGGAAGGAGAGCTTTCTTTTCCAACAGCACATGGGGGAAGGGGGAGTCAAAGCAGACCCTTATTAATTACAATAAGGTGGCAGGGTTTCCAGAACCCAAGGCAAGTTGAGGTAGGAAAGAAAGTTTTATCATTTTAAGCAGAGTTTTCAGGGAATTGGGAGTTAAGACTTGATAATGATGAAGTCAAGTAAGCCATGTGGGCACTCGGTTGAAATAATATTGATCAAATTGAATTAGTATTAAGTAGTTCTAACTGAGCTGGTGTTAAAGTCAGTGAACATGAGCCCTAAAAGAAGACCCTCTTAAGAAACCGGTTTATAGGGGCACCTAGGTGGCTCAGTGGGTTAAAGCCTCTGCCTTCAGCTCAGGTCATGATCCCAGGGTTCTGGGATCGAACCCCGCATCGGGCTCTCTTCTGAGAGCCTGCTTCCTCTCTTTCTCTCTCTGCCTGCCTCTCTGCCTGCTTGTGATCTCCGTCTGTCAGATAAATAAATAAAATCTTTAAAAAAAAAAAAAAGAAAAGAAACCAGTTTATACATGATAATAATGTTAGAATCTGAATAGTGGAGATTTAATTCTACAAAGATCGAGTGGAATTGTGGTTTACTGACAAGCTGGAGGTTCCACTGCACTGTGTATGTGGGGTCAAGAAAAGGAACACTTTACTCAATGAGTTTGTTGCAGGGCTTGGGGGAGCGGAGCAGGGGATCCTCTTTTAATAAGGAATTTCCCCGTCATGGACCCCACAGGGACATGAGGCACCGTTAGGAGGCTCCTTCAGATACGGACACTCCAGTGTTCTGTGCCGTGGCCACATTGCCTTGAGTGTCCAGCACAGAGTTACTATTCGAGCACTGCTAGATGTTTCCATGGGTAACTACATCTTGGTTACTGCTAGGAGACATCCTGTTTTTAGATATAGGATGGCGTCTCAGTCCTAGGAATTAAAATGCAACCTGCAGAAAGCAGCCCACATGGTACAACCTTCCTCTTTCCAAGCCAGGCCAGGAGGGGTGGGGGAGGGGCACTCACCACAGGCGGCCTCGTCTGAGGAGTCCCCGCAGTCGTTGACCCCATTGCACCTCCAGCTCTCCGGGACACACAGCTTGTTCCTGCACAGCCACTGGCCCGCCAGGCAGTGGTTCGGGGAGCAGCGTGCTTCATCGAGCCCATCTTCACAGTCCCGGGGGACGTCACAGAGTTCCCAAGGCTCGCGACACTGAGACTGTCCCGGACACTGGATTTTCTGGCCAGGGCACACCACAGAAGTCTCTGTAAAAGGCAGGCGTTGGCCCAGTGAGGTGGAAGGCCTGACCTGCCGGCTTGTGCCCTTGGGTATTCACGGTTTGCTCACGGCTTTGGTCTCCAGAATACCAAGAACTGAGCAGGAGGCCAGCCACTGGAGATGTGGCCCCAATTTGGCACCCCAAAGTGTCAGCCCAAAGGAGTATAAAAAGCCAACAGAAGCGAGAATCTTTTAGGTGATTTTGCAAAATGCAGTGGTGGATAAAAGGTCACCTGTCATCCCAGCGACAACTGAACACGGGCATTTAGCCCCCGTCCAGCAGAAGGCTACCTAGGGACTTGCTGGTGTCACTTAATACCGTGGAGGTTCATTCATCAAGGCAGCTAACTTGACATGTCATGTCCGAAGAGAAAGTAGGTTGTACCTACCACAGTTAACCTCATCGGAGCCGTCCAGGCAGTCCCCGGTACCGTCACAAAGCCGGCTACTGGAAATACACTTCCCGTCGTCACACTGCCAGGCCTGTGGATGTCCGCGACACGCTTCCTCTGCGGGCCAAGGGGAATGTTCGAGAGGCAGAGAGGAAGAGCGGTTTGCCAGGGCACTGATAACTTTTCAGCTGGGGTTTTGTATGAATTATTTTCATTAGCAGAACAACAATGAACTCCCCGTCTGCCACAGGGTCCAACCCTTCCGTGCCACCGTAACCACACACCATACCCTGCCTTAGGGCCAATCACCTAGCAGCCCAACATCGCTTACACTCCCAGTCACGCTGCTAGAATGATGAAGTTGTCCAATAAAATCTTCTGTAACAATGGAGGCATTGTCCAAAGGGGCTGTCACTAGTCACGTGGGGCTACTGAGCTTTAAAGCGTGGTTAGCAGGGTAAAAGAGCTATATTTATTATTTAAATACATGTAAATCTTCACATGTGGCTAAAGGCTACTGTATGGGCCAGTACAGCCTTATAGTGTCACTTCTTGGAACTCCTTTGGCATTTGAGACCATACTGAGAGCGAAGACAGTCTGGGTGCTGTCAGTCTGGGGTCTAATGGGACCTTCGAATATTTCCACCTAAGTGCGCCTCCTGGCAGATGCAAGTAAACCTGGACAGCTGGGAGGAGGTATGGGGGGAGCAGAGCGCAAGGCACTTCTGCAAGTATAAAATGTAATTTGAACCTGTAATAGTACAGGTTTTAATATCAAAGTTTTCATATTAAATTAGTTACAGTAAATGGCCAGCCCAGGAGTGTGCAATCAGGGTAGAGAAAAGGAATGGGGCACTCCTCAAGTTTTTCGGGGGGGGGGTTCCTCTTTTACTCGGGAATTTTCTCCTTCCATATTCACCGCTCAAGGATGTGAAACATGTGTTCAAAGACTTTCCTCATCTCCTGGGGTCAGGTGTCCCTTCTGGGGCTGGGAGCACTCTTAGCATGGAGGTGTTTGAGCTGGATTTCAGGAAGACATTCACCAAATGGCTAACTTGGCTTCTATTGGTCTTATAGTTTTCTTTGGTCCTCCATTTGAAAAATTGTCTTCTCATTGTACAAAAGCTCGAAGTAAAGCTAAAGTAGTTGAGTGTATCTATTTATAAGTGTGTGCTGCAGTCAGTGAGGGCTGCCCATGGAGCAATCTTGTGTTAGGCCCCGTGTTGAAGCTAGACTTGAAGGCGAGAAGCCAGACTCGTCCTGGATTTTCTGTCCTAACTAGCCCACCACAACTTGTCTTGAAAACATCTGGATTTTCTATCCCAACTAGCCCTCCACACTTGTGTTGACAACAGTGCTACCAACACCCACATCCCTAGACTTACGAGCTGAAAGCCTGCCACCAGCCAGAACACCTCCTATTTCTGAATACCCGCTATGAGTGAAAACCACAGGACTTGACGCTGTCAGCCGGGCACACAGCTGTTCGTGGATGAGGACACGAAACGGCAAGGAGTGCTCACCACACTGCTCGTCGGTCCCATCAGGGCACTCTTGCTGTCCATCGCAGAGCCAGGCCACGGGAATGCACCTGTCCCCACACGCAGCTTGCCTTGTCATGTTACACCTTGCTTCATCTGCATTGGATGAACAAAAAGCAAATCCATGGGAGCACCTTTTCAGGAGAAGCTGTACTGAAAAGATTATTCAGAGGGAGGTCCTTCAACCAATACCCAGGAGAACATTAGGGGGATTCAGGACCATAAAAATCCATTGGACTTCTGCAGTAATGATCCTTGGATACTGTTCTTTCTGGTGGTGTGGGGTTGGGAAATCACCATTCGCCACCGTTTTCCCATTGGAATGGGACCATCGTGCACTGCGCTCCAAGAGACCCAGCGACTTCTTCTGGTTTGATTTTAAAGACTCCGAACAGTTGCACGTTTAGAAGTCTAAGCTCAAAGTCTGGACTCTAGTTTACTTTTAAGCATGTGCAGACACATCTAAAAATTAGATTCAGATTTTAGATCCTACACACGATCTTCATAAGAATGCCTCTAATAGGTTGGTTATAAATATTTAAGTGCTCAGTGATTTGCCTAAGATTGATTTACTGTGTCTTATTCAAGTCATGAACTTCTATTTATCAACCTTGAATGATTAACAGTCAAAATTAAGCCTGTTTAGGAATGTGCTCCTCAGAAGGAAGCACCAGGAAGGCCTGACTATAGCAAATTTACTATACTGTCCTAACTTTCAAAGAGAAAAAGCCAATCTTTAGTTCCTAGAAAAGATAAATCACATGGCCTGTACTGGAGTCTCTGCAAGATCCAGTAAAGACTTCCCCCCACCCCATAGTCCTACTCCCAGGAACAATCTGTACATGGAATGGAAAGCGCGATGCAAAGTTGTGTAATGGAAGTTGATAATGGAAGGCCATTGTGTAAACCACACCTTCTTTGCTAAGAGACCATTTCTTAGTCTTACCTGTATCCTTCTAAGATAATATTTTAGCTTAGCTACTCAAGGTTTGATTTTTTTTTTTTTTTTGAGGCTGGTGTATAAAAAACATTTTAAATATGCAAAAAGTATTGGTGACTAATGGGTACCTAACGACTCTCCATCTACTCACATGCCATCCAAGCAGTCTCACTTAGCTTGACCAAAACCACGGAGAGCAGGTGATGTTACCAGCCACTAATACGGAAGCACAGACTTAACTGTCAGGCTGCGTAGATTGCCATTTTAGTGAGACCCCTTACTAACAATGTGACCTTGGGAGAGTTACTTCCTCTCTCGGGATCTCAGTTTTCTGTCTATAAAATGAGACTAATAAATAAGTGATCAGAAGAGAAAGATTCAAAGAATAAATGGGCACAAAGCCACCTGGTGCCCTATACCCACCATATAAATCTTCGTAAAGCATTAACTCTTTTGCTACCACTTCCAGCAGATCCTCCCAGAAGGATCCCAATTAGGGGTCCAGTCGGCCCCCAAAGACTCACACTTCCAGGTGAGTCACACCTTGAATAATATTTTGCCCTGCTGATTCTTGGTCTGGAGACCAAGTGTGCATAAAGATTCTACACGTCTGCAGGTGGATCTCAAACCATTATTTTTCACTTATGTAGATGCTTGCTGTGAATAAATAAGAAATGTATTAACATATTTACTTAAATGTTAAGTATAAGGTAGCTTTCTCAGAGTCTGTTAATATGCAAAGTAGGGTGATCACATGCTATTCTAGAAAGGGCATCCGAAAGAGGGCTACATGCCAGAAAGCTTTGGTAACCACTGCTTAATAAAAAATGCAAGCAACTGTAAAGATGCTTCAGGAGTGATGCAAAAAGACCACACAGAGCAAGGACTTCTCATCACAGCAGAGATGCCCCACCGCCTGTGGCAAAAATCCTGTGGGTTAGAATTCCCCCTGGAAGACAAACAACTCAATTAAGCGGCACATCCTCCGACCTAGTTAACACCCCCTTGACCAAGAGTCTGCTAAGTGAAAATGATTTAAAACCAGATTTCAATCTATGAGGGCCACTGACAACACCTGTGGGGACAGACTGCAGGCCAGCTTGACCAATGCTAGGCACCTCCTAGACATGGCTACGCCGCCAACCAGCCACCCACCACTTGGGAAATGTGGATGTCTTGGTCACTCTGGGGCATCAACTCAGCTCTCCTCTGCCCTGGAGTCTGCCTAAACCTGAGTGGTATCAACAAGTGCCACAGAGAGTTGCTTCCCAACTGCACCTCTGACCCAAGCCCCATTTCCCCATGCTGTTTCCGGAGTGAGGGCATGTCTTCCGGAGGCCCCCAGCCTCCACCCAGGGTAAATCTGCTCTCTAGGGAACCCTGAGCTGGAGGTCCCCTCGGAGACCAGGGCTAGAAAGCGAATCCCACTAGGCCAGGCCGTTGGGGGAACAAAGAGAGTGCACCTGCCCTCAGGGGTGCAGAGAGCTCCCTCCCACACGCTAGGGGAAGGATGAAGGAAAGACCCCAAGGGTGTCCGCTGAGCCCACCTACCTTTCCACCCACTGAGCAGGACGGGGAGTCAAGCGCAAGGAAGCAGGGGACCACCACGCGATTCATCTGGCGGCCCCCCAGAAGGCCCGATGTCACCCGCCTCTATGGAAAGTCACTCCAGAAGGCGGGGTGGGGGGCGTCGCGCTCGCCAGCCAGGATGCCCCAAGCTCCCTTCCCGCCCTGTGCAGCGCCCCCCAACCCCAGCCCGCCATCCCTGCGCCTCGCAAGGCGGGCTGCGGTCCCTTCCCGGGCGCCCCGCCCGCGGCCCCACTCACCGGTCCCGGAGCCCGCGAGGCCGCCCAGCGCTGCCAGCACCCGCGGCAAGAGCAGAAGGAGCGCCCGGCGCCCCATGGCTGGGAACCGACTGTGCGCCCGCGGCCGGCGTCGCGCTGGCGGGAGGAGCGCGGGCGCTGCCGGGGGCGGGCTTTCCTCCGCTCGCGCCGCTCATTGGGTCTGGCTGGGGCCGTGGGCGGAGCGTGGGAGCACCTGCGCCTCCCGCTCCCGGGGCCGCGCTGCCCGAAACTCAGCCAGGCTGCTGGGAGCACCGCGCCCGCCCCTCCGCTGGTCTCCCCACAAGCGGTGGGACAGAACACCCTCGCCTAACTCGGGGCCTGGCCGTTGCCACGCTGAGGGGCAAAGCGGGAGCGCTCAGCCATGCTTAACCAAAGGATTCCCAAACTTAATCGAGCACAGGAATCGCCTGGAACTCTCCTTAATACGCAGACTCTGATCCTGGAAGTCTGAGGCAGGGCCTGAGGGTCTCTAACAAAATCATCATCGGTTAATGCCTTTGTTGCTGGCCCTCAGACCTCACACGGAAACGCAAGGGCTTAATAGCTTCCAAACTGGGGCCGCACTGGGACGCCAGGTGCCCCTCTCTGCCTCTTCCCAGCGACCTTGGCAGCAGCTGGCCTTCCTGATCTGGGTCTGGGCGGATGACTCTGAGGCCTCAGTGCTCTTTGTCCGGGCCCCCATACTGTAAATACAAACAGTATGAAAAGCCCTGAGAAACACCATTCCTCTTTCAGTCTGGGTCGCAGGAATGGGATGCTCTCATAAACAAGGACGCGGAGCCCATTTGGAGGGTCTAAACCAGAGTCAAACCTAATCCCCGGAGGGTCTCAGACTTCGGGGACTGAAAGAATTTGAAGGTCATTTTATGCAAAAACTGACATTCTGGGATGAGATGATGGATAAAAATGAGAGTTGGTGACACATTACCAAGGACATAGACTACCCTCCCCTACCCTTATTTAGCTAAGCTGTGGCATTCCTTCTTTCCAGTACACTGGGAGACGTGAGTGTCAGATTCTTGGAGAGAACGCGACTGAGTTAGAGTTTTAGAATGTAAAACTGGCAAGGAACATTTATAGTGTTTGGGAGTGCAAGGCAGCAATAAAACACTAGGAAAAAAAATAGAAACAGAAAACTGAATTGCAAAGTGCCTTCTTAGAATTTATTTGCAACACAGTACTCCAACAGCTTTCTTTAAATCATACCTCCTCTTCATGTTCACTGCTGGTCCCATCAAACCACACTTTGAAGATATCAGAATGCCGTATGTTCTGAAGTTTTCTTTAAATTCGTTGTATGCTCTGATTGCATAAGCCACTTAAAAGGACCCCTCCGCTTTTAACAAAAATCTCCTGGTGTATCATATTGATTTCTGCTGAAAGGTTGTTGCTTTAGAACCAGATTATTTCAGATGCTTAATGGTCTTGAGTGACATAAGAGAGCACTCAGTGTTTTAAGAATATAGACTAGTTTTCCTCCCAGAAAGGCTCTGAGGCTAGGGCTGAGTTCCTGGAATTGAAGTGTGGGAGACCTGGGTTCAGTCTCAGCTAAATGAAGTGACATGTGGACACAAATGGCAGCTATATTGTTATGAACAGCCCATGTCAGCTCTTAATAACCTACACCAACTGAAAAAAGCCACAGATATGCGTGTTATAAGTAAGAATTTCAGTAACATTTGTATTTGCTAAATACAATCCTTTGTATTCTGACTTATATCCTTATAAATCCTTAAATCCTTATATTCTGACTCATTCTTAGTGATGTGTTGTCCTCTCCTGGGTCTGTCCCCCCATTTTGCCTTTTTAATAGCCTTGTCAGCCCGTGGTGAGCAGAATAATGTCCTACCACTACTGCCACCTGAAAAAGGTAACGTTCTAATCCCCAGAGCCTGTAAAAAAATGTGATTTATTGTTGTTCTGGTTGCAGGACATGAAGAAAATCTGGCCTCACCCAGGTGAGTGTTGGCTATAGAAAAAGGAACAGCCTTTCCAGTTAAGCTGTAGATATTCTTTGATGCTGTTATTGGTTTGATTTTCTGCCTCCCAAAAATTATGTCGATGTCCTAACTCCCAGTACCTCAGAACGTGACCTTATTTGGACAAGGGTCTATGCAGATTTACTCAAGTTCAGGAGAGAGCATTAGAGTGGGACCATATCCAATGTGACTGGTGTCCTTAAAATATGGATGCAGATATATACAGAAGGAAGACAGTGTGAAGAGACACAGAGAGAAGGCCATGTGAAGATGGAGGCAGAGATAGGAATTATGCTTCTACAAGCCGAGGAGCATCTGAAGCTCCCAGAAGATAGAAGAGGCCAGGAGGATCTTTCTGCTAGAGCTTCCAGAGAGAATATGGACACCTTGATTCCAGACGTCTGGCCTCCGGAAATGTGGGCAGTACATTTCTGTTTTAAGTCACCCGGTTGCTAGTAGTTTGTTATGTCATTCCTATGAAATTAGCATAGATACAAAGACCAAAACTGAAGAAGTGCTCATTTCTTAAAAGTTAACTGCAGTGCGGAATCCAGAGCCACATCAATGAGCATTTCATACTGTTCTTATTAAAATCCATCACTTTAAGGGCACATGGGTGGCTCAGTCAGTTAAACGGTCTGCCTTCAGCTTAGGTCATGAACCCCAGGGTCCAAGGATCAAGCCTCACATCAGGCTCCCTGCTTGGGAGGGAATCTTCTCCCTCTCCTTCTGCCCCTCCCCTGGCCCATGCAGGTGCACACACTCTCTCTCTCTCTCAAATAAATAAATAAAATACTTAAAATAAAATAAAACCCATCAACTTATTTTGTACTTTGAGTGGATCTTTCACCCACACATGACTTTGTAACATCATGCCTTGATCATTTCCAAAATAAGGGTTCACTAAGTTATGCTGATATTCCAAATGTTGACGTCTCTATCCTACAATATTTTGTAGGTCAGCTTTGTGACAATCCTTACTGATATCATCAGATAAGGTTTGACTGTTGGAAAGCTGGTAAGCTCATGAGGGTGGCCTCCAGTTTCCAAAAACTATAATTTTCCCTCGAAAGCTTGAATTGTATCATTGGCAACCAATACTGCCAGTTGTTTTCCTTGAAGTGATGCATATGCACCACTCATTTTTGAGGATAGAGTCTGCCAAGTACCCGAGTCTGAATAACCAGATGTCTATCAGTCATTCTTTCCTGTAAAAATGGTATTTGGTGAGAAGTGGGGCTCATTATGCTTGCAAGTCAGACGGTGGTACAGGTGGTTTCCTCCACCAACGCTGGTATGCCATGGAAGGGCTTAATGCAAATGTTCCAGTTAGTAACAGAGAACATTAAAAAGCTATATACTATCAGGCTAAAATTTAATAAAATTAACCATTTGTACTGCATGAAGTATATTCTTACTTTTTTTTTTTTTAAGGCATATTTTAAAGCTACAAGGATATGGTAGTATAGAATATACTGATGGCTAGGACAGTTTGGTGCCACCATCTTGAGTCATGGTAAGGGGGCAACAGTTTTACCCACCATTAGTGTGTGTTTGTTTATCATCAGGGCAAATGTCAATGTAATGAAAAAGGCAAATATTATTTTGAAAATAGTTTAGGCTTTACAGACCCGCAGGTTTACATAGACCATCTCAGAAAGGCCTCATATCCACCATATAAAAAGAACTTTTACAACTCAATAATAAGAAGCCAGCTGACCCCTTTCTTGCTCCCATCCACCTTGGCAGCTGCTCCAGGTTGGGGCTGTTAACACAGGAAGATGGTGGTTGCAAATAAAACCAAAGTCTCTGGGTTCAATCAACTCTAGGCTCCACCTTACTATGAGACATGGAAAGTATGTGCTGGGGTACGAGCAGACTCCAAAAATGACCAAGCATGACAAAGCAAAACTAGTCATCCTTGCCAACAACTGCCCATCCAACCTTGAGGAAATCTGAGGTAGAATACTATACCATGTTGGCCAGAACTGGTGTCCACCATTAACAGTGGCAATAATATTGAATTGGGCCCAGCGTGTGGGAAATAATACATGGTACGTGCATTGTCTCTCATTGATCCGGGTGATTCTGGTATCATTGGGGGCATGCCAGAACAGCCGGATAAAAAGCAAATCATGCAAAAGTTTTCTTTAATAAAACTGGCCGGAGCTTTTTGTTTTCAAAAAAAGAGCTAAATGACCAAAATTTTTAGCTGGTTAAAGATTAATAATAATTCATAACAGACACATATGAAAATGGAGGCAAAAAGTCTAAACACAATAAAGTAAATTGTATCAAGTAGTTTAAAATATATAATACTGAATAACAAGCATGGTTTATTTTGGTAAGGCAAAGTTCATTTATCATTAGGAAATCTTTAATATAATTAATTATCTTAAAAATTAAAGGATTAGTGTTCTATTATCCATATGTTTTATAAATATATGCTCAAACCCTTTGATGAAATTCAGCAGCTATTCCTATAAGACAGGGAAACAAAATAGGCAGTACGATCAAATGTATTATAAAAGAAAGAAATATTTTATTTACCAATAGTGCTATATACAGAAAACTTAACAAACCCTTAGTTAAACTAAAATTCGTAAGAGAATTTGCTAACATGGGTGGAAACAATATAACCTTCTCTGAAGCAACAAAGCAGTGGAAATGGAAATGCAAAAAAATAATAATAATAAAAATAAAATCTATAAAATACTTGAAATATAAAAGGTACAAGACATAGATTGAAACTATAAAAACTTACCAGATTTTATTAATATTATATATAATATATGATAAATATAACATAATAATACTTCTATTAATATTAAAATAGTATATTAGAATATTTCTTATTAATATGAATACAAAGATATATATGTTTCTAGATATAAAGACCTTAATTTCTTTTTTAAGACTTTATTTATTTGACAGAGAGAGATCACAAGTAGGCAGGGTGGCAGGCAGAGAAAGAGCGAGAAACAGGCTCCCCTCTGAGCAGAAAGCCAGATGTGGGGCTCGATCCCAGGACCCTGGGATCATGACCTGAGCTGAATGCAGATGCTTAGCCAACTGAGCGGCCCAGGTGCCCTTCTTCATCATCTTTAAGCTCCACCAACCAGCCATAGCACATTTTTGGTATAAGAGAAGAATCTGTGATTGGTGCATGGGTGAATGACGTTTAAAGGAGAGGACCCGGCCGTTCTGTTCCCTGCTGAGGACATGTCCTTCCATAACCATGCTCCAGAACTTGGTAGTCAAATGCTTAACTACCTTTTGATGTGACCCTACAAGACACATCCTGCAGTCATCTACAGGGGCGATCTGAACCGGTCATGATTGTTAATTCCACGTGTTAACTTGAGATGCTAAGCGATGCCCAGGTCGCCGGTAAACATTATTTCTGGGCATGTCTGTGTGGTTGTTTCTGGAAGAGATTAGCATTTGAATCAGTACATGGAGTAAAGAAGAGTCACCCTCCCCTATGCGGGCTGGCATCATCCAATTCACTGAGGACCCCGATAAGAACAAAAATATGGAGGAAGTTGAGAATTCTCTAATTCGTCTTGAGCTGGGACATCCATCTTCTCCTGCGCTCCCACAGCAGAACTCCTGGTTCTCCAGCCTTTGGACTCCAGGACTTACACCAGCAGTCCCCATGGCTTCCCAATCCCCCGCTTTCAGATGGCATATCGTGGTATATATAAACCCCTATAACCATGTGAGCCAATTCCCACAATAAATCTCCTCTTATCTATTTATCTTCATCAATGTCTTTATTTATATATCCTATTGGTTCTGTTGCTTTGGAGAACCCTGATGAATCCATCAATGTCATGAAATTTGAATCAATATCACCCTAAATTTGAACCATATATATAACCAAAATCTAGACTTCAACCCCTGGGCCTCTAGAGTTCTATTAGGTAATTTTTTGGCATGTTCAAGATTCTGTCTAGAAGAATCTTATATTGGTTCTATTTTTATACATATCTTAACAGGAAATTTGCATATATGGGTATGCCCCAAAATTTCAACCCATATAAGGAAAACAAGACAGAAGAATTATGCAATATAATCTGCAATGCTGAACTCTCACAACTGGAATCTAGCACACAGGTATTCTGAAACTTCATATTTTTACTTTTTTTCCAAAGTTCCACATCTAGTAAAAATGAACCGATATCCTAGTAACTAACCTGTGTCTTGCCTGCAGGATATACATGACAAATGTTAAGCTGAACTGCTCTTAATGATTGTTCTTCTGTTAAGGTTTTTTTTTCTTATTTTTCACTTTTTATTTTAATGCCTCAGCCTTCTGATCCAATCTAGAAAATACGGGTTGTTTTATGAAAATTAAAGTGCTTCATGGATTTAGTTGATTGTTATTAATAAAATTGCCCTCCCTCTCAGCGCTGGTTGATTTAAAGAAAAAAAAAAAAAATGCCAGGAAGTGAAACTCTGCGCTCCAGGCAATAGACACTTACAGAATTTTACAGAGCACCGAGAAGTGAAGATTCAAAATAATTTAGGATGTGTGTCGTACAACTTACAGCAATGGTAACACACCAGCCTACCAGCCTACCAAGGACTATAGTATAAATATATATAAATATAATATAATATAATACAAATATAGTATAAATATAACAGCGGGAACACACAGGTATGTCATGGATGCAGAGAGGACACAGGGGTTGACCTGGGAGACACACCATCAGGGCAGCTTCAGAGAGGTCATGATGCTGAGCTAATTTTTAAAAGACATGTTATCTGTATAAAGAATATTCCAGGCTGACAGAGTAGAATATATGAAGGCGCCAAGATGTGTTCTAAGAAATTCCCATTAATCCAGAATTGCTGGAGTGAAGGGTTCTCATGAGGTGGTAGCAGGCAAGGAAGCTGGATCCCAGAGCACGAGATGGCTGATGAGCTAACCTGTAGAAAGTTCTGGACATCCACATAGGAGAACAGAGAGTCAAACTAGACCCAGGTTGAGGCTGCCAGAGGTAAAGAGGAGATCCAGTGGGGAGGAGACGTGTTGGTAAAGGGATTGCAGGTACAGCCATTCTAGAAGTTCTAACTGGAGGATGCCTGGTCCAGCAACTAGAAGTAAGAAACCAGACACATACTGCTGGATTCCCTCCCCCTGGCGCCAGGAGAAGGGTAGAGTCACCAGACATGGAATCTGCCAGGGAAGGAATGGTCTGGAGGCAAGGATGGACAACAACCTTTATTTCAAAATCCATTGGCCATAGATTCTTTTTTTTTTTTTAAAGATTTTATTTTATTTATTTATTTGACAGACAGAGATCACAAGTAGGCAGAGGCAGGCAGAGAGAGAGGGGGAAGCAGGCTCCCTGCAGAGCAGAAAGCCGGATGCGGGGCTCAATCCCAGGACCCTGGGATCATGACCTGAGCCAAAGGCAGAGGCTTCAACCTACTGAGCCACCCAGGTGCCCCTTTAGATTCTTTAATAACATTGAAGTTCATAATTAAGATCTCAAAAAAATCTTTTGAACTATCAAAGATATACTTAAATGTGGTGACATAGCAAAGAACTTGGAGTGAGGAGACCTGAATATTACCAAACAGCCACACTTTCCACAAAGCCAGTGGAATTTGTGGAATTCCCTCCTCCCTGCTGTGAGGGCATCTCCGTGGGAGCCTAGTCCCTGCCTCCCACTAATAGCCAGAGTCAGATTCTTTCTCTGTCCTCCGCAGTAGGCTAAGGGAGCAGGTAGGTGACCCAGACGTGGCTGATTCGTCTCCCCTGGGACTGAATTTTGAGCCAGCAACATTCCCAGTCTCAAGGGAAAGCATTCAGGCTTTCTCCATTATATAAGATGTTCACTATGGGTTTTTTTTTATAGATGCCCTTTAACAGGTTGAGAAAGTTCCTTCTATTCCCAGTTTGTTCAGTATTTTTATCATGAAAGGAGTTAAATTTTGTCAAGTGCTTTTTTTTAGTCTATTGAGGTGGTCACGTGGTTTTTTTAAACTTCTATTTCCTACTAGTATGATAGATTATATTGATCTATTTGCAGATGTTAAACCAATATTTTGGGCTGGCCTCAGCCTGTCAAGTAGAAATGCCTGAGGGGTCCCTCTCTCCCTACAGCCCCCACGGACATTGCTCAGCCAATGCTGTGGCCAGATTGGCCCTTGTGATTCTTATTATAATAATTACTGTTCTTATTTTATTAATAACAAAATGATGGGATAAGCTGCTTCAAAGCTTTATACCAATGATTGACACTAAAGTTATTAATTTAGTGTCGTACGTATTTTATCTCCTAACTGTGGGATTTGCTAATTTGTGTACGTTTAAGCATCTTGAATCTGCGTCAGTGAGCTGATTTCCCCTGCAAAGCTGGGTAGCAGAGAGTCGTGTGGGTGTCCACGTTAAGTCAAGCAGCCAAAAGGAATAAATGTTAAAGGATGACATGCCAAGAGATATTAGCCTGGAGAGATTTCATGAAAGAGGTAAAATTCAAGCAGCCCTTTGAAAGAAGAAAATACATGCTACAGAGGATCATTTATACAGGAAGTCAGATCTGTGTTCATCTCCTTGGCTGTTAATTTGGCAGCAGCGGGAAGCTGAAGCACGTTGGACGCACCCATCTGTTAGAGTATAAATATCAGAGAATCACCTTTTCCCAGCCTCCCTTGTGGGTGTCCATCTGGGCCATCCGATAAACAGATTGCTAATATAATCTGGTGTGACAAGAGACGTTTCCAAAACGATGACCTGCTTTCCCACCAATGACTTTAACCGCGTTCCTGGGTGAGGGCTCTCCATTCTAAAGATCCTTTGATTTCACTCCTTGCCCAAACGTGTGTCATGGATTATTTCCATTTATAACGTCACACTTCCCATTTCTAAAGAGTCCTTCAAATGCTGTTGTCCCTGGTAAAAATGAGTCTTCTTAACTCCTTTTGCTGTGTTTCTCCAAAGAGTACGTCCGGGGGGCACTCATCCTGAAACACAGAGAGTAAAAGACCTTGAAGTTATCGAGCAGAAAAAAATAGTAAGTCCCGTACTGGCATTTCATTTATTTATTTTTTTAAATAGCATTATGAGTCTTTCTCTTAAAAACAGTGGCAACTGTCAGAATGGAATCATCGCAAGCAGGGACCACAAAAGGTACAGATACAGCAAGACTTCCGAGGTGTCTGTGCCAGCGTGTTCTGTTTACATATTAGGTTTCTAACAAGAAAAGCATTCGTGGGTGCCTGGGTGGCTCAGTCCACTAAGTGTCTGCCTTAGGCTGCGATCACATTCCTGGGGTCCTAGAATCGAGCCCTGCATCGGGCTCCTGCTCAGTGGGGATCCTGCTCCTCCCTCTCCCTTTACCCCTACACCCCACTTGTGCTCTCTCATGCTCTATCTCTCAAATAAATAAAATCTTAAAAAAGAAGAAGAAAAGCATTTGTTAGTGAGTTTCATCTATACCCTACTAACAGTTGACTTGCTGGTTCAATCAAGTATTCATGAAGTCAAATAATTCTACCTATTTTACCGGCTTCTCTCTGCCCCGCCCCCCGCCCCTGCAATGTCCCCTGGCCCCACCCCAGCTCTGGCCCCTGTGGTGTCCCTCATGTGTCCTCAGAGGCTTGTGCTCAGTGTCTGTGCTGGACACCAGTGTACTTGTGAGCCGCCCCTGTCCCTGCCGCAGGCTGCTCTCCAACCCGGCCATAAGCGTTTTTCCATGCAATTAAAAACAGACCCTGCTGTCTCAGAAATTTTCTTTCTCTGTTTCTTTTTTACCAAATACTGCAAGATCGTGACTAAGAGAAAGATACAGCTATCCGATTTTATTAGACTTTTGGAAGTGTGGCTTGTTTTTTAACTAACTGGATTTTTTTTTTTTCTTTTCCCTCCCCCTTCTTTTTTTCTTTTCTTTTTTATCTTTTCTGGTGGTGGTGTTTTGGGCTTTTTTTTTTTTAAGACTTTATTTATTTATTTGAGATAGAACAAGAGCAAGTAAGAGAGACAGCACGGAGAGCACAAGCAGGGAGAGCAGCAGAGGCAGAGGGAGAAGCAGGCTCCGTGCTGAGCAGGGAGCCCGACTCAGGGCTCTACCCCAGGACCCTGGGATCATGACCTGAGCTGAAGGCAGACACTTAACCTACTGAGCCACCCAGGCACCCCAAGTGGTGGTGGTTTTTGTTGTCTTGATTTGCTTCTAGTTTAGGTTTGTCCTAGTAATATTTGAAGATCGGACTCATCTGTTGATAGAACATCGGTAAAAATTACCGCCCAGGACGATCTCGGTGGTGAAGTGAAGGAAGACAGCTATGGTCTAGAAATGAAGAAACCTGAATTCTTCCCCTTGCTCTGCTGCTGATTTGCTCTATGACAGTTATTAAACATTGGGGCCTCTTTGGACTTCATGTAGAAAATCAGATGATGGAAAACCGATTCTCTTCCGGATCTTTCTAAACTTCATTATTCTACGAATTGAAAACCAAATTGTTACACACATCTAAAAACACTCTTGCAAACCTGTAAGGATGGAATTCTGAGAAAATGTCAGGGGAAGTGTGCATTTCTGGACCCTCCAGCCTCCCACCTCCTTTCCAAGGCCACCCAACAACCAAGATGACTTTGACGTACCAGCAGGTGTCCATGGCTGGGGGCCATGGCCCAGGGCACGGTTTTTTAATGCTTTAAAATAGAGACAGATGATCTAGGGGTCTTGTTATTTCGTACATTCCTTTTCAGTAGATCTGAGGCGAGGCATGAGAATCTGCATTTCTAACTCCCAGGTAAGGCAGCTGCTGCTGGGCATGCGTAGGACGCTTGAGGGATTCTTGAGCACGTCTGAGGGTTAAATTCTCCAGGAGCTGGATAGGTGCAGAGACTGACTTTGGACATGCTTGGTGGGAGGCAGAAAACTTTGTGTCTCCCATAGAGAAGCTTCAGGATCCAGACTGCAGAAGCTGAGGTGCTCTGAGAAAGCCCAACTGAGAGATCCCGATGGATCTTTCTGGCACTCTGCGTGTTTGTTGCATGTGGTCCCAGGGAAGACTTCAGAACTGAGCTGAGCCGCATAAGGAGTGAACTGCTCTCCACCTGACTCCAGAAGAGACTTTCCCTCTCCCCGGAACTCTTCCACACAACATGCATGGCTTCCCTTCTCCCCAAACCACAAGCTCCCCCATCCACCATCAAACTAATCTGCCATGTCATTCAAAATGTCCTGCTGGTTCACCCCTTGCTGTGATTTTCCACAGCCTGACTTCGGTGGGGGCCGAGAGATGCCCCCCGAGCCCATGAGCAGGCGGTGAGTGTGGAAGAGTGGGCAGACTGGTCGAGAACAGGGGGCTTCTGCTGAGGTAGAATCAGCACACGAGACAGAAGGACATTTCAATAAATACATACAAATAGCCCTTTGGAGATAAAATTGGAGTAAATAGAAGACTTTCAGAAGTTCAAAATACGATTTATGAATTTAGAAAGTCAGCAGACATGAGAAATACAATGGTCCCTGTCAAGAATCGAACTCAGATTTTGGGAGAAGGAATTGGAGAAAAAGAGCTGAGCCCCCTGAACAAAACACAAAGAAATAGAAAAAAATGAAGGAAGAGATAAGAATGGGCCTCGCCTGGAGATTTATTATGTGAATAATAGAGTTTCTGAAGGAGAAAAAGCACTAGAAGGGGAGAAATTAATGCTTGTATAAATATAGAAGAAAATTTCCCTAAGCTGAAGAGAAACTGCTTTCTGTCAGAAGGTGCTTGCCAATTCCCAGGCAAACTTAATGAGAACAGACTTCTATCTAGCTATACATCACTGAAGTTTCTGAACCCGGAGAATGGAGAAAATGCAGTGTTTCAGACAGAGAAAACACTGCTTGCATAATAAGAGAATCTAGGCTAAGAGCAAACGGTTCCCGTGCAGACTTCTGGTAGACCAGGCCTGGGCTCTGGGAGCCGAGGACCGGAAAGTGCCATTCGGATGCGAGCGGAAGAAGGAGATTTGCAGACCTTCAAGAATTCAGGAATGTATCACCTTTGTTTTGTTACCAAGGAAGTCACACAATACTCAAAAAAAAAAAAAAAATTAATTCGATTCCAAAACTTAATGACAAAAAAAGCGAGAATACAAAAAACCGTGACAAGCATATATATTCCTATAAAATGTATAAATTTAAAACGATAAGGCCAAATGCAAATGAGCACAAATGATACATAGTTGTGCCGTCTCTCCTTCCTCCCGTCCTTTTTCTCCAAGCTTTTTCTTGAGGGAAGGATTCTAGTCACAGTGTTATTAGTGAGGGCTATGAGGTCTGTTTCGTTTCCCATTTTGGTTCAAATCAAGCTCGTCCATCTACAGCATCTAAATAAAGTTAGACTTGGCTGGAGAGCATATTCGAAAAACTGGTTCGCTGCTTTAACCAATGCAATTAGATTACCATAAAAAGGGGGGAAAGGAGCCCAGAAAATTAAAATAAAACTACCTCTTCCCCTAAAAAAAAACAACAAGACACCCACACCCTGGCAACTAACCCTGACAGCTAACTACCTTCACTGAAGTGCTTTATGCTTGAACCAGGGTGGGGGACATGAATAAAGAGAGAAGGGTCACTGCCTTTAAACAGCTCACCACAATCCAGATGGTACTTCTGGCCTCTGCTCCTGCTTTCCAGCAGTGACTCAGGACAAGACAGAGATTTGCTGATGGGCATTTAATCGCCAAAGGGCTGAGGATGTCCAGGCTTTTATTCTGTAATGTTTCTAAGACTGTGTCCGTTAAAAGGAAGACGTCTTGGCAGAACAGGAGAAGTGATGCCCACTTGGGGATCAGATCGATTTTAAAAAATTATTGGGATGCCTGGGTGGCTCAGTTGGTTGGATGACTGCCTTCGGCTCAGGTCATGATCCTGGAGTCCTGGGATTAAGTCTCACATCGGGCTCCCAGCTCCATAGGGAGTCTGCTTCTCTCTCTGACCTTCTCCTCACTCATGCTCTCTCACTGTCTCTCTCTCAAATAAATAAATAAATAAATCTTAAAAAAAAAAATTATTCACGGCAGACAACCTAGTCCATGCTCCAGCTCTCCGGTGGGGGCTTCGGTGGTCTCCCGCTGCTGCGCTCCAACATTTGCTAATGCATGGTATGGATTGGGAGCGTTGAACCAAGCCTGGCTGGCCAGCAGAACTGGGCAGATCTGCAGGGCTGGGGAGCACTTATCTTCCAACATAGCTAAGCATATTCTTCCCAACGTGTCTGGATGATAAGTTTTGGCCATGAAACATACTTTAGGGGCTGCTATTGGGTAATTTTCTGGTAGGAATAGTTCAAGCTTAAAGGTCCCTCTTTCAAAGGGGGAACCCCGGGGGCCCAACAAGGACTCTATGAAAATAACAGACATGGTTCTCATCGGGTTCTGCTTTTATGCCAGGAACTGGTTCTGCCGGCAAACGCTGTTTCCCCGATAATCCCTTGGGGGCAACCCTGCTGTCTTGTCAGATCCTGAGTTCCGCCTCTCGTCTTGATTCTCCCAATACTACTTTTTAAACATCTCTTTGCTCAAATTGTTATTATGTATGTATGAATCAGGAGAGAGGGAAGAAAGGAAGAGAGGAATCCAAGTACCTTGTGAACACGGTTATTTGCCTACATTGCCTCATTCCAGGCCATTGAGGTGAAGGCAGAATTGAAGATGAATCTTGAACTCTTTTTAGTGATTTGCTTATTTTAGCGGCATGGACAAAGTAATTCTGAAACTACTGTAGCTGGATTCAAAAATGGAGCAGACTAAACGCGCTGGTTATTGGGAGCCAAGTTCTCACTGCGGAAGAAGGGACACACAGATATGACTCCCACTGCCAAATCTGACACAATTTGAGTGCCAAAATAATGAAGCACAGTACTGAATTACACTCCATTGAAAACAGAGGGATTCATCAGTCCATGCTAATAGATTAGACTGATTAGACTGATAGGTAAACAGAGAGACGAAATAAGGGCTCTAGTTTGCAGCAGAATGCCAGGAGCTGATTGGTCAGTGTGCAGGGGGTGACGGAGCTGGAAAAATCACTATTTTGCAAGCATCAGAAGTAATGACTGAATCAGGCAAGAGTCATCAGTGAATGATCAATCTGGGGGGGATTTTGATAAGGAGCAGGACAGTTGCATAGCAATGAGGTATAGCACTCCTGACTGATGATTAGTGGTGAGGGAGAGAAAGAAAACCATAACCACAGAACAGAAAATAAGACAGTGGTCTGCACTGGCGATCAAACTTCACATCAGCTCCGGAGGCCAGGTCTGTATTGTGTGAGGGCACATGGGAGGAGCTAAGGGAGACCCAAGCTCCCTTGAGGAGAGCAAGGTGAGGAGGTGTAATCTGAATTAATCATGACGGAAGACTCAGACAGGCACAAAATAAGCAACCTTCTATTTTTTAAAATGTCAAGGGAAACTCTGATCCTATAAAATGTGAACGTTTTCCAAGAAGACATCCAGATAGCCAGCAGACACCTACAAAAATGCTCGACATCACTCATCAGGGGAAATGCAAATCAAAACCACAGTGAGAGATCAACTCACGCGGGTTAGGATGGCTGAAACCAACAACAGAAGAAACACCAGGTGTTGGTGAGGATGTGGATAAAAAGGACCCCTTGTGCCCTGTCGGTGGGAATGCCAACGGGTGCAGCTGCCGTGGAAGACAGTATGGACGTTCCTCAAAAAATTAAAAATAAAATTACCATATGATCCAGTAATTCCACTACTGGGTATTCATCCAAATACAATGAAGACACGAATTCCTAAAGATACAGGCCCCCCTATGTTTATTGTAGCATTATTCATAATACCCAGATTGGAAGCAACCAAAATGTCCATTTATATGTAAGTGGATAAGAAGAGGTGGTAAATACACACACACACACACACACACACACACACACACACGCACATGCACACAAGGGTACTACTTAGACATAAAAAGAATGAAATCTTGCCAGATATATCTAGAGGATGCAATGTTAAGTAAAATAAATCAGAGAAAGATAAATACCATTAAATCTCACACGTATGTGGAATTTAAGAACCAAGACAAATGAACAAAGGAAAAAGAGCAAACAGAAACAAAAAAACAGACTTAAATACAGAGACTAATCTCATGGTTGCGGGGGTGGGAGGGGGCACCGAGAAATAGGTGAGGGGATTCAGAGAACACTTACACTGACGAGCACTGAGTAATGTATAGAATTGTTGAATCACTATATTGTTCACCTGAAACCTGCTGTAACCTTGTGTGTTAATTACCCTTCAATTTAAAAAATGTGAATGTCATAAAATACCAAGAAAGACCATAGAAATTTCCAGACTAAAGGAGGCTAAAGAGGCACAATCAAATGTGATACTTAACCCTGCACTGGTGGGGGTGGGGAATGCCCTAGAAAACATTACTGCCGGAAGTCAACTGGCAAAACATGAATATTAACTATACATTAAATTAAAATATTTTAACAAAATGTACAAAACGGATAAGTATTGCCATGGAAATTGTAAGAGACTGTCATTCTTAGTAAGTACACAAAAAGAGTAGATAGAAGGGTATATATGTAACTTACCCTCAAAAAATAATTATATCCCTTTGTGTGTGTGTGTACAGGAAAGTAAATGATAGAGGAGATTGGGGTAAAAATGTTAATAAGAAGTCTGACAAAGGGCATTGCAGATGCTTTTTGTACTAGTTTTCTTCTTCTTCTCCTTTTTTTTTTTTTTAAGATTTTATTTTTCAGTAATCTCTATTCCCAATGTGGGGCTTGAACTCACAACCCTGAGATCAAGAGTCACATGGGCCACCAACCAAGGCAGCCAGGCACCCCTGGCTTTCCTAATTTTCCAATTTTTCAAATCGTAAAATTGTTTTAAAAAAAAAAATTAGAAGATGGGCGCCTGGGTGGCTCAGTGGGTTAAAGCCTGTGCCTTCACCTCAGATCATGATCTCAGGGTCCTGGGATCGAGCCCCGCCTCCTCTCTCTCTCTGCCTGCCTCTCTGCCTGCTTGTGATCTCTCTCTGTCAAATAAATAAATAAAAATCTTAAAAAAAAAAAATTAGAAGAAAGGATCCACAACTATGAATTCTAATTTTACAAACAAAATGTAGATGTCAGGCATGATTGGCAGAGAAGACAAGGATGATGTTAAATCTTTAGAGCGTCAAGGGGACACCGTGGTTCCAGCACACCGGTAGGGACTTCCAACTTGAAAGATGACTTAAAACGTAAGAGCTATAGAGTAACAGGTGTGTTGCCTGAGATGAAGGAGGATGGGGAAAAGAATTTGAAAAATGAATGTTCCATTAATGTCCCATTAATCTGGAAGAAATCTGAAAAGGGGAGAAGCATGAACAACAATAAATATAGTAAATGGCAAAGATACAGTAAAAAGGAAGGAATCAAACTACCACAAGAGATGAGAATGGAGGCAAGTGCAGGATCAGACAACAGGGTCTCTCAGGCTGCGTAAAGATACAATATGGCACTCTTACGCTCTCTAGGAAACACATACTGTACATGTTTTCACAGAAAATTTGAAAATTAAGGGAAAGGTAAATATTAATCAGACACATGCAAACCAGAGAATATCGGATGAAAGGAAATTCCAGGGCAATTGTTTTGAGATTACCTGTAGGAGAGCCACATGGGTTTATAGGCGATGAGAAATCATTGTAGACCTCCCCATCTTCTGTCTACCCCTCAGAGGGTCTCTGTTATTTCCACAAGTGAAAGCTTGTGAGGTGCCTGGCCGGGTGGGGGGGTGGGTGGCGCTCAGTTGGTTAAGTGACCAGCTCTTGGTTTCTGCTCAGATCTGACCTCAGGTTCGTGTGATCGAGCCCTGCATCAGTCTCCATGCTCAGCACGGAGTCTGCCTGAGTTCCTCTCTCTCCCTCTGCCCTTCCCCCACTAAAATAAATAAATAAATATTTTTTTTGAAAAGGGAGAACTTGTCTCACCATGAATAACATGAATGATGGCTGTCACAGGCCATAATTTGGAAGCGATCCCTCATTAAATGTTGAACCTAACCTAATAATGCTCTATTGCTGAAGGCATTCTGATTTTTTAAATTTATTTATTTATTTTATAAACATATAATGTATTATTAGCCCCAGGGGTACAGGTCTGTGAATTGCCAGGTTTACACACTTCACAGCACTCACCATAGCACATACCCTCCCCAATGTCCATAACCCCACCACCCTCTTCATACCCCCCTCCCCCCGGCCACCCTCAGTTTGTTTTGTGACATTAAGAGTCTCTTATGGTTTGTCTTCCTCCCGATCCCATCTTGTTTCATTTATTCTTTTCCTACCCCCCAAATCCCCCATGTTGTATCTCCACTTCCTCATATCAGGGAGATCATATGATAGTTGTCTTTCTCTGATTGGCTTATTTCGCTAAGCATAATACCATCTAGTTCCATCTACGTCGATGTTAATGGCAAGATTTCATTTCTTTTGATGGCTGCATAGTATTCCAATATATATATATATATATATATATATATATATATATATATATATATATATGTATCACCTCTTCTTTATCCATTCATCTGTGGTTGGACATCTAGGTTCTTTCCATAGTTTGGCTATTGTGGACATTGCTGCTACAAACATTTAGATGCACGTGGCCCTTTGGATCACTACATTTGTATCTTTAGGATAAATACCCAGTAGTGCAATAGCTGGTTCGTAGGGTAGCTCTATTTTCAACTTTTTGAGGAACCTCCATGCTGTTTTCCAGAGTGGCTGCACCAGCTTGCATTCCCACCTACAGTATAGGAGGGTCCCCCTTTCTCCGCATCCTCGCCAGCATCTGTCATTTCCTGACTTGTTAATTTTAGCCATTCTGACTGGTATGAGGGGGTATCTCATTGTGGTTTTGATTTGTATTTCCCTGATGCTGAGTGATGTGGAGCACTTTTTCATGTGTCTGTTGGCCATCTGGATGTCTTTTTTGCAGAAATGTCTGTTCATGTCCTCCTGATTTTCTTTTTAACATAAAGAACCGCAAATGCATGATTTGGAGGAGTTGTACTACTGATCTCAGATATCTTCATTCATGCTGAAGAAAAGATAAGATAGCTTCAAATGGTGTGTCAGATCTACTAAAGTTATGGCTGTTACAAACTTCCGGGTCTTTTTTATAAATTACTAAAAGCAAGTAGAGAACCCCCTACAGGGCAGTTCCCAGGAAGGCTTTAGGGACTGGCTCCTTTTTCCATGTCTGAGTTTCTGCTGCCACCTACAGTCTAGTCTGGGCACAGCACTTTGCCTTCTGGTGCTGTTTCACAGTTGCCCAATGGTCCCTTAAACACCCGTATGGGCTGCATCTTGCACAGTGAATATGGTGTGTATCCAGGACTTACAGACATACATCTATGTGTCAGGGAGAAAATGGAACAATTAATTCATACCGGGAACATCTTCCCAGGCCCTGAGATGACCCCTGTGTAGACTCCCAGGGCCACACACTCTCAGCCTGGAAATTCCACGTAGTCCACACTACCCCTCCTGAGTTAGCCAGAGGTTGAGATGAGGCCACACCCCACCCACCCCAACCCCCCCCCCCAATGGAAATAAGAATGACAAAATTCACAGGAAACACCAGCATCTATTTCCCGCTTCCTCTGAGCCAGACCTCTCGTCCATTCATCATCCCATCTGCTCCTCACAATCAGATGGCTACTCTTACCCCTTCTTTACAAACAAGGAAACAAACCAAGGTTCAGAAAAATCAAGTTCCCTGTCCAAAAAAAATAATACAACTAGTAAATGATAAGCCCCAGGTTCAAACTCAAATCTTGGGTTTCAGAGTCAACAGCTCTTGAAAGTATGACATGTTTGATTCGCTCATGTACCTGGGAAGATCACCCCATGGCTGAGCAACCAGGATGACCCCCCCCCCACGAATGGTAAAATGTCCTTTCACCATGAGGCTTTTCTATATTTTATTTTCCTGATGGTATCTATAGAGAAATGTCCCATTCAAAAAACCTAGGGTGGGGCGCCAGGGTGGCTCAGTGGGTTAAGTGTCTGACTCTTGGTTTCAGCTCAGGTCATGATCTCCTGAGTCCAGAGATCAATCCCCCCAGGGCATCCTCATTCAGTGCAGAGTCTGTTTGAAAATTCTCTCCCTCTACCCCTCCCCTCCCCATATAAATAAATAAATCTTAAAAAGAAACTGGAGCAACTGGGTGCATGACATTGCTAAGTTCACTCATCGGAGGAGTCAGATGAGTAAAATGGCCATATGAGGTGACTGCCCTAGCCTCAGGGAGCTGCCCCTCCGGTAAACGACATTGCCATTTCCCTCTCCCTCCCTTTTTTCTTTCCTTCCTTCTTTCCTTTTTCCTTCATTTCTTCCTTCTTCCCTCCCTGCCCTTCCTTCCTTCTGTCCCCCGTTCATTCATGTCAGCAGGTTCCTGGAGCTGTGTTGGCCACAGAAAGCAAACCAGGATACAATGCGGTGGTTGCACCAACAGGGGCGTGTGGGGTCCGGGGGCGGGGCGGGGCGCAGCGTGGTACACTATCATCCATCACCATCTGTCTCCAGTCCATTACCGCATTTCCTTCTTCAGATGCCTTCTTCATGAAAACGGTCTGATAGCTTCCCCAAACTACAAAGGTAATACAAACCTTTCTTTTTATTGGTATGGGTTTCAGAGTTTATATTTTCTTACTTTTTTCCACTTTCACCCAGTTTTCCGCCTTTTGCTTGGCTTGGCTTCACTCTATCTTCTCCCTGCCCCACGTGCCTCAGGATAGCCCCCACTTAGCAGGATGATGCATAGTGCAAATATTACATTTATTCCTCCACGTTTCTATATTCACACGTGGACATATAAATCCTTACACCTTTGGGAGGAGAAAAGTCAAGAGAACCCTTCTTTCTGCGTGTACCTCTAAAGTGTGCAAAGCCATTGCTTGGCTGTTGTCTTGCACCTGCTCAGCATCTGTGCACTCCTGCAGCTGGAAGTTTCCAGAAGCCACCTGCTTCAACCCCTGCCTGTGGCAAGTGACAGGCAAAGCCCCCACCTTGGGTTATTTTCCTCTTAAATATCTTTCTGATCATGGGGCACCTGGGTGACTCAGAGGGTTAAGCCTCTGCCTTTGGCTCGGGTCATGATCTCAGGGTCCTTGGATCGAGCCCCACATCGGGCTCTCTGCTCAGTAGGGAGTCTGCTTCCCCCTCTCTGCCTGCTTGTGATCTCTTGCTCTCTTTGTGTCAAATAAATAAATAAAATCTTTAAAAAACAACAAAAAAAGATCTTCCTGATCAAAGTCTTAGTGTTGGCCCCAGGCAGGTGAACCCAGACACGTCTGTGTTTTGCCTTTTAAGGCAGATACTATGTTTTCTTACATCTAAGTAACAACTCTCCAGCTTCATTTAAATCCCTTTTACAGAGTAAATATTTATTGGATCCTGTGTTTCTAAAATCCTTAAAAGTTATTTGAGAAAGCAAAGCCTATCCTCAAGGAGAAAGTACTGATGATTCCAGGGGAAATTCAAGGAACGGAAAGAGCCCAGGCTCTGAAGTCTCAAACCCAGCCCCACACCTGTAGGCTGTGTGGCCTTGGTCAAGGCAGTTCACCTCTCTGAGCCTCTGTGTAGACATTATAAACTCCTTATTAGCTCACAATTGAGATAATATATGCAAAGTGCTTCGCAAAAGCCAAGACACGGGCATTAGTGATAGATTTTAGAAGAATACTGCTGACCCAGTTTTCTACCCCAGAAGAGATGCTCCCGTTGGCTTGGCAGAGAGAAGCAGAGGGGACGCAAACAGGAAAATGCAACAGGGTGACCAGGAGAAGGAGGTTCTAAGTCCACATCCCTTGTCCCCACATTAACCGTAGGGCTTGAAATAACAAATGCCCCCAGAGGAGCTGAAGATCTGAAGACAGGAAGTAGCCCCTATCTTACCTCCTGCGTGAATCCGGGGAGACAGCAGGACCAGGCATCCCTTCCCCCAAATGGAGAAGATGCCAGATGAGGCACCAGATGCCCCCACACGCCCCTTGACTCTGAACCCCCGTGGAACTTAGATGCAATGCTGTGGGGGTGAGGGGTAGCAGTGAGAACCCTGGAATTCACAGCAGAAAACCTGACTTGGCTAACATGGCGTTTCGACTCTCCATGGCGTGTGGGCCCAAGTATGAATTCATATAGAAAAAATAACTGATAAACTTCACGGGAAGGGCTTGTGTCTGAGACCCGAGCAATCTGTTTCTCTTTTGCAAATAAAGCACTAGCTGGCTGTCATAGATGCCCCATCAAGGTTAACGATGATGGTCGCTAATGACTGTACAGGCTAAAAGAACAATGCAGTGAGGCAAGATGAGAAAGTTCTTTCAATTGGTTGTTTTTTTTTTTTAAAAAAAGATTTTATTTGTTTACTTGACAGGTAGAGATCACAAGTAGGCAGAGAGAAGAGAGAGAGAGGAGGAAGCAGGCTCCCCGCTGAGCAGAGAGACCGATGCAGGTCCCAATCCCAGGACACTGGGACCCAAACCAAAGGCAGAGGCTTTAACCTACTGAGCCACCCAGGCGCCTGGTGGATGAGAAAGTTCTGAATGACAAAGGTCCCCAAGTGTGAGGGCCCTGGAGGTGCACAGCCCAGACCTCCTCCTGCAAGGAGCCAGCTGACTGGCCGCCCTGCGTCTCCTCTCCAGACTACTCCAGGCCAAGGCCAAGGACTGGGGCTCTTCTGACCCTGCTTCAGCTCTGGAACACCACTCTGCTCCAGCCTCGCCAAGGACCACACTCACCCAGCGGCAGAAAGGACCGAGGTGGCTTCATGAAGAGGGCAGCCTGCGGGACTGATAGGAAATAGACATGGCCTGGCTTAAATTCAGGGACTGAGCACTCAGATCCCTGGGACCTTTGGAGCAAGTGTGGGGCTGGGCTCTGGACCATCTGCTCAAGGTCTGTCCACCTGCAGACCTGGTTGAGGAGGCTGGGCTTGACGGTGCATCCTTCCAGGGAGGTATTGTCACCCAGCCAAGCAGTAAAGCATCGAGGCCCCTTCCCAGCCATGCTACCACAAAGCCCACCAGACACTGTGCTCAGAAGACACGCAACTGACAATCAGCTCAGGAAAAAGTCCCTCCCATACACAGCCGGACACAACTTTCCGAGTATTTCAGGAGAAGATCTAACATAAAAGCAAAAATGAAGTAAAAGAGACAAAAATAAACAAGTAGAAGCCAGAAATTCAGAAGAAACAGAGAGAGAATGCAGGGAGTGAAAGAAAATTCCATGGAAATGTTGAATATGGTCAGAGACATAAGCCAGCGCGGCATCTGACGAAACAAGATGAGGATAAACCTTTAAAACAAACGAAGAACAAGGAAAGCCTTGGAAATTAAAAATCTGATGGCCTATATATTTTTAAAAATCAGGACTAGTGTTGACAATAGATCTCTCAGGGCACCTGGGTGGCTCAGTAGGTTAAGCATCTGCCTTTGGCTCAGGTCATGGTCTCAGGGTCCTGGGATCGCGTCCCCTGTCAGGCTGCCTGCTCAGTGGGGAGTCTGCTTCTCCCTCTCCCTCTGCTCATGCTCTGTCTCAAATAAATAAATACAATATTTTTTTTAAAAGAAGAAAATAGACCCCTCAGATAGTTTTTTTAGAAGACAAGAGGAGGTGAAAGCTAAATGAATCAGGGAATCATGGCAGGAAGCAGGGCAGGAACGTGCACATTCGGTGGCCAGAAGTGTCAGAAGCTCAGAAGCGAAGGGCTGTGTGGGCGTAGTGAGAGAGGCACCCAGAGAGAGAGAAACAGAGGTTTTCCTCATAGTCAGCTTCTAGTACCAGACAGTTCATATCATTTTCCAAAATCCAAAATTAAAATCCAAAGTGCCTCACATCTTTTCAGCTCATGGTGAGGCATAATTCTGCGAATTAAGGGGTGGAGGGGGCGGCAGGATATCCCCTCTGCCAGCAGGCACTGCCCTCTTGGGTACAAAAGAATTCAGAAATTGAAAAAATAAGGACATGGTCTTCAAAAAACAAAGAAAGGAGAGAGTGTGAAAAAAAATCAAAATCCCAACAACCTACTTAAGATCAGACTTTTTTTTTTAAGATCAGACTTTTAAATGAATTTCCATTTTCTATTGGCGCAGGGAAGCCCGAAGCCCAGACGAATGATTTGGAGAACCTAAGACGGCCCATGACACCGGCGATCACCTTCCTGTGGACGAGTGTGCAATCTCCAGCCACAATTCCTTAAACTCCAACCACACAGTTCCAATACGGGGCGGAATTCTCGGTAACCAATCAGTATCCGTCAGATGACCGCAGGCAGCGGTAACTTGCTGTGGGGAGGCCCCTCCTGTAGCTCCTTCCTCCTGCTCCGAATCAGGGGGTCTACCAAGCGTTACTGAGGTCATCCCAGGAGGTGAGTGAGGGGCAGAGACGCGTGAGAAATGTTCCAGCAAAAACTATGTCTCTTACATTATAGTGAGAAGGCCACGAGCCCCAACAAGCATATGTTCATTTGTTGGAATGAATCAATAGAAACCTCGTGAGAAAAACTCCCATAGAGCCTCTAATTCTACAATGAAATTATTAATGCTGTCCTTAGGATATGGACAACTGATGCTTTTTTGGTGATCTGTACTATGCGACATAAAAACAAAATTCTTATGCAAATACATGCAGATTTCCACCATACCCACCTCCTTACCCACCAGGCTCAGGCTGTAGCCAAGCCCTCCCAGGAAGAGACCTACTCTAGGGTTGCGCATGATTCGAAGAATGACCTCCAACTTTTTCACTTCTCAAACAGAATCTGGTAAAAACTAGGCACTTCCTTGCACCTGGTTAAGCTGATACAGATATCTCCTCATCCCAGTTCAGGTGCTACTAAAGATGTCATTTCTGATGTATTTGTAAATGCTGACATTTAGAGATAAAATTCTCAGTCTTCTAATATATTCAATAGAATCCAAGCACTCTAGCTATTTAATAATCACCACGACTCATTTTAAATATGCATGAGCTCCTCTCATAGTAAGACATTTGACATTACTTCTTTTTCTCCTCCACGCCATTTCATTTCTTGCAGAATTGTATCCTTTGGCAACACTTTTTAAAGCTCACACGTCTTTTTTCCAACCATGCTTCATGTTTCTTGGCCATCAAAATACATGTATCTAAATATAAAATTGCATTTTTTTTTTTTTTGGTTGCCTGTCATCATAGAACCCTAAGCGCTACGCTTCTTTTCCTTTGGATTGATTATCTTTACAAGTAGTAGTACAATAATTTTAAACAAAGCAACATCAGTATCTTTCAAATTGTGATAGTCAACATAAGAAGTGAAGAGGCATTGGAAAGACATCATTTACTTAATTGAATGTGGCTCTTTTATCGCTAACTTTGTGTATCCATAGATCAAAATTAGTTCGAACAAAATTAAGGTTCAGCATCCAATCTCTTCTTATTTTTCCTTATTAAAGACTTCATCGAGGGGCGCCTGGATGGCTCAGTGGGTTAAGCCGCTGCTTTCGGCTCAGGTCATGATCTCAGGGTCCTGGGATCGAGTCCCGCATTGGGCTCTCTGCTCAGTGGGGAGCCTGCTTCCCTCTCTCTCTCTCTGCCTGCCTCTCCGACTACTTGTGATTTCTTTCTATCAAATAAATAAATAAAATCTTTAAAAAAAAAAAAAAAGACTTCATCGAGGGATGCCTGGCTGGCTCAGTCCATAGAGGGATAGACTCTTAATCTCTGAGTGGTGAGTCAGAGCCCACGTTGGGTATAAGATTACTCAAAAATAAAATATTTAAAAACAGAAAAAGACTTAAGCAAAGAGGTCATTCACATAAATAAGTGGAAATGCCAGGTGTGTTGTTACCAAAGTGTTATCCACGTGTTTGAATTCCTCTGTAATGATACACGGAGAACTTCACCATGGTCTATCCTATCATCATTGCCAATCATCTGTCAGCGGACAAATCTCTCCTTTCATTTTGCTCCTGATTTGCAAAAGCATCTGTTACCCGGACATTGGAGTCCATCATTCACCCACACAAACCTGTTCTTCTGCCCGTTACCGCAGAGAGTTTCGCTCTCCAGGGCAATGAACAGGCTTGGGGGCCCTGGCAGGGAGTGGGGATTGAGAGGGTGGGGAGTGAGGAAAAGGGCATTTGGGGAAGAGACGCCCCCTGGTGGCCTCGCACCTTCAATGCAGAAGGATTTTAGATAAGAGGACAAAGGGAAAGTGATTTACCTGTAAGCAAATGTCTGAAAACCACCTTGCGAGAAGCGCTTCTAAAGTTTCCGTGCAAGGTCAGGGCTATGCATATCTCCGTTCGAAGACTACTGATTCGGAACTCCAGGACTACAAGATCTTGCTAAGAGTACAGCATGCTAAGAGAAGCGCTTAGTTAGGCGAGATGTGAAGGGACTTGGCAATGATGCACTTCTGTAGGGTCTATGTTTCTCCAAATGGACTTCCGGGGTCACCTGCATCCAATATGACCCGGGTGTTTATTTAATATGTTTAAAATAAGCATTTCTAGACTTCACCCCGGGCAACTGACCTGGAATCTAGGAAGAGAGACCTGTTTTTCCTTAACGAGCAAGCCTTGTGTTTCCTAGGCACAGTAAAGTTGGAGAATATTCTCTTGACCATCTAGTTTCTATTTTTTTATCTAGCTGAAGCACCAGAGGGCATGTACTTAGCTGTATCTTTAGCCCACCGCTGCCTTTACTGAATTTCATCTCATGTCTGAAGACTTTGTAAAAGTTATGAACACATGTATATATGATGCCCTCACATCAGTTTATTACATTGTTATAGAGCACACTGATGTCTCTGTCACTCTGTCTCCTGCACCGTAAGCCTTTTTAAGGAATTTAATTTAGAAAGCTGTGCTTAGAAATATAGTATTTCCCTTGCTGGTCTGGCATGAGATGCAACACACTGTAACAAAAATGTGTTGACCCTGTTTTTTTCTTTTTTTTGCCCTAACTGCTGGAAGCTCATTAAGTTAACTTAAAGTTTAATCACATCAACTATGCTGAACTTTGTAATTGAAAAAGGGATATTTTTTCTTACTGATCTTGAATTTGTACATCAGTTTTATAAAGCCATTGTGTTTTTGTAATAAATGGTATTCAAATATAAATTTTTAAAAAGTTTTATTGATTTAAGCCATTTCTACACCCTGCATGTGTCTCGAACTCACAACCCCAAGATCAGGAGTTGCTGAGTCTGCCAGGTGCCCCTCAAATCTAAGTATTTCACAAGACTTTCTGCATGTAACTTAGGCCAGAAGTTTTAGTTATTTCTTTTTTGTATTTTGTTAGTTATTATTTTTTGTTTTTTAGAATAACATAGATTAATTATACACAATTTTAGAAAGCCTGATAAAAGTATAAAGAAGAATCGATCTGCAATCTTATTGTTCAGAGACAGTCACAGTATTTTCTTGCTTTTCTTTCCTTCCTTTTTTGTATATATGGAGAGTTTTCAGGGTTTGGGGGGTTGTTATTATTGTTTTTACAGAATTGGAACCATACTATGTGCTGTGAATCCTGACTTATTTGAAAATTTAACGTGATTCTATCTACAGAAGCTTTTAACCCTGTCATTAAATATTCTTGAGAAACCTAACCTATGTATCCCTTCTTCTGGATATATCAAAATATATAGATCTCTTCTGGTTGCTTCTAGTTATCTTCTGCTATACCAATACTGTGATAAGCATATGATACTCATGTTTTATGTTCACTTGTGATCATCTTGAGATAGACTTCTAGAAGTAAAATCACTAGATCAGTGGGTAGGAACATGTAAGTCTTTTGTGATGTTGTGCCATTACACTTTCTAGAAACGCTCTCTGAAGCTTGTTTAATTCTCTAGCTCCCCAAACTCCATAAAAATAAAACCCTCAGTTCTCCCTCTGCAAGTTTCTTTTATCCATTCCCGCGGCCCTAGTTCAAGTCCTGCCACCTCTTACATGGGCTGTCGGAAGCCCCCCCTCCGTACGGGTGGTCTCTGATTCTTCTCTTCCTGTTCCTCCTCCCCTCTCCCCCTGCCCCCTTCCTCTGCCCTCTCACCTCCTCCTTCTTTTTAACTGGGATGCTTTCTTTTTAGTATTTTGTTTTCCCTATACTCAAATTAGCTTTTCTTCCTCTTTTAATGAGGGAATAGTTGTCCATTCCATAGCACAGAGCCTTCCAGAAGTGGCTAGAGTAGTGAGCAATGTTCTTTATCTTTTGGTTAAAAATGTCCAAGTCCTTATCTTTATTAGGGGAGGAGCTTGAATGCCCTATGTGCCCAAGAGGAAAAGAAGCCCACATTTGGCAGATGTGTCCAACAAAGCTTGGACAGATAGCTTCTCTAATCATGGATCTGGCTCTCTTTTTTCTTCACTTAAAAACGTTGAAAGGTTAATGTTTTATTACGCCTGGATGAAGTCCATGTTTCCTGCACCGTAATCAAGAGCATCAAGACCTGTTCCCGGCGTGGTTTCTGACGTTATCGCTGGTGAACACGCCGTTCTTCCTGCAGCCTAAGGGCCCCAGTGGTTCTGCTGAAAATGCTCCCAGTCTGGCATCTCATCTTTGATGTACTTGACCCTAGAGTCTCCCTCAGTCCAAATTCTACACAGACGTCAGCATCAGTTTGCATGCTCCCCCGAGAAGCCCGCCCTTCTGCTTGGACTCAGTTGCTCGTGTCGCTGGCCGCCACAGAATCCCGCTTTGCCTAATGCTTCCAAATGGCTTCCTTTGCCTCCGTCACAACCCTGGGGAGCCCTTAGGGCGGGATCTATGCCTTCTTCTTTATTTCCGCATCTCCTAGCCCAGAGGCCAACACATGTTTATGCTCAAGAGATATTTGTTGTGTGAATAAATTAATACTAAGTGGGAAATACAAAAACGAAAAGATGGAAAGACTAGAGAGGACCCTCCCCCCACTGCCACCATATAAGGTTAGTACTTCATTGCATACACTGAAGAGATCCATGATGGGATTTTCACAACCAAAAGGTAGCCTCGGGATCATCTCTATCGGATGACATTTGTTTTCCAGTATCTTAAAATTAGGTACTGAGACAGGGTCTGTGGTGGAAAGGGCAGGATAATGGAATGGAGGTCAGGGTCATGCCTTCAACTTTTGGAACCATGGGCCACCAAAGTGGAATATGTGAACACCTATTTGCTGAGGACCCTGTAATCCACTTAGAAAATAGTGACAAGAACTTCGGGGTACTTCTCAGAACGTTCACTATTCTGATGAATATTGATAAGCCAAGCCTGGAGATGGTCTCTAGTCCTCTGAAGTGGGGGGTGGGGTAATCCCAGAGAAGGACCAAAAAACCCTGCTTATTTGTTAGTCAAGTGCTTTTCGACCCCACGTCTACGAATTTATCTTGGGGCCCTTCATATAGGAGATTGTAAACTAAAAGAGTCAAGTTACCCGCCGGAAGCCTGGTGAATTAATGGCTGGGAAGGCGGTGGGTGAGGAAGGTCAGGAGAAGGTCCTGAAGGAAGAGTGCAGGACAGCAGCAGAGAATCTAGCAATTGCTCGTTGTAACCACCAGGTGGCGCAGCAGAACCTGAACGCTCAGCAGTCCCGGGCAAACCCCTCCTTCGGCTGTTGTCCGCAAAGAAAAGAAGGTTGGGAAACGGAAATTTGCCTGAAGGAGGGCTCAGAGTCAGACACCCCTGAGACTGTAACCCAACACCTTAATTTCATCCTTCTCCCAATTTTACACTCTGATAGACCGGACTCATGAGAGCCAATCGCTAAATTTTTTAAAATTAGAATCAGATTACATAAATTTACAATGAACTAGATTATATTTAGAACAAAGGCAAGGAACACTCAAAATGTCTTGGGTCCTAATTCTTTTATTACGTGTTCCCACGTTCTGTGCGCTTGAGGTTATACCCATCTCTCGTAGCGAAAGGATACTATAAAATGGTATAAATACTAGATGTTGGGGAGTGCCTTTTGTCACGTGAAATTGGCCACTTGGTAATTGGCCCCGGAAACTGGCAAATGCTCCAGATCGGCTCTTCAGAGAGCTGGTTGCGAACATTCACCCGACAGCGGTGCGCGAGGAAGAGGGGAGGCTACACAGGAAGAGGGGAGGGGCGTTACCAGGTGCGTCTGATAATAGCTCAGACACAGCAAAATGCAGCAGCTAAAAACTCGTGCTCTGCAGCCAGGATTGGGCTCTGCCCCCTGCTAGCTCTGTACCTTCAGCTACTGACTCTGGTGCCTATTAATCTATAAAAAGGAGGTTATGGTCCCCTACCCCACCGTAAGGCCATTGTAACGACTCAATGAATTCCTGCACGTGTAAGGCACCTGACAGAGCTCCATGTGTTGGAGATTAAGGGCAGGGCTGCAGCGAAAGTCATAATGATGCAAAGAGCAGAAATACCCTCGAATTTTACAACCCTAGGAATATCTATCAATCTTGTTACATTTTTGCATTTTTATTCAAAGATTTTATTTATTTATTTGAGAGAGAGAGAGAGAGAATGCACACAAGCCGGGTGGAAAGCAGAGGGAGGGGCAGGCTCCCTACTGAGCAAAAGCTTGATGCTGGGCTTGATTCCAGGACCCTGGGATCCTGACCTGAGCTGAAGGCAGATGCTTAATGACTGAGCCACCCAGGCATCCCACATTTTTGCGTTTAATTTTACATAGTGATTTAAATTTATTTTCTGGAAAGAGACTAAACACAATGTCAAATTTCAGTCCAGAATAATACATGTTTACTGACATACATTCCGTTCTTAATATTTGGGAAGTAAGTTTAAAGGTACAGGGCTTAGTACTAAAGGCTTGTATCCAGATTTCTTAAATATTTCATAAACTTCAGAATATCGGTTGGGTTTTCCCAAAAGCATGCCATTTAACCCAACAGTGTATTTTAAATTGTCAGAGTCAAACAGAGAGGTTGCTCAAAAATTGGGGTCATAGAAACTCCATGTCAGAAGCCTCTAATGAGGGATTAAGGATTCTTCTTTATATCTGAATGGCAGCAGCCTTCGAGAATAAATTTAGGGAATGATCTCTCATAGTGACAGAAAGGAATGACAAGAATTAAGAATGATCAGATATGTGATTCTCCTCCAAAATCAGAAATTAAATGAAAGACCCAGCTTGGTGAAGTGAGGAGCTTGATCCATTAGGACTGAATTTTGCATGATAAGAAATTGAGGATGTCCGCTTGCACCTAGTTGTGAAAAGCCCTTTCTGGAAGTTCTGGAGAATGTCAGAGTACTGCCTACCCTCTGAGATCCCGAGGTCTTAATGCTTTGCTGCTTGGAGACAGAGGAAAACTCAGTGAATCACCAGAGTCACCTCCAACCAGCAGACACTGGAAAGCTGTTAACTACATGGGTCAGAGACGGTCAAACCCACTGCATTCATCCAGACTTTCAAGTTCAGACTGCCCAGTGTTCTACTCTACTCACGCCCAGTCCCTCACCCTTTTTTTGATTCAGTATCCAAACTCTTCTTTCATGGCTCTTTACGATTTTTGCCCCATATTGTGAGAAATGCTGTTTTAAAATTTATATTTAAAACTATCACTAAAGGAAAAAGAATGCTTTTCCAAGATATGCAAAGATTAAGCAGGCAGGTTCTATAAATCTGTAATAAATAACAATTTGCTTTAAACAACAACAACAACAATGACTCTTTAACAGCGCAGACAAGTCCAAGTTCATCGCTCTGGTACTCTCATACCCCCAGAAAATGACAGGGTGTTTCTGCACCAGAGTATGCACATTCTTAGGATTCCTTCTGTTATATGATATGTGCATGGCCTCGGGGGACAAACATGGGACACTCGAAGACATTTGAGACTACAGCTGTCTTATTGTCACCATCCCGTTCAGAACTATTTTGGCCCTGCCACAGCTGCTGGGAGGGCCCAGATGGGTGTAACCAGGCAAGAGGAGAGTAGTGATAAGGACAAGACAGCTGAACTGACAAGGTGCCATCGTCACATCAAGGGGGACAGCCCTTGATGGCACTTTTGAAAAACTTAAATAAGTGTATGTAAGAAAAACAGACACATGCCTGTGGTTGCCTAGGTATAAAATATAAAAGCATAAAGAAGATGAATTTTCTTTTCTTTTCCCCCAGCTTTATGGAGGTACAGTTGACAGACAGCATAGTGTAAGTGTAAGGTGTATTAACAGGACAGCTTACTTGATCTGATGCAAGTACAGGTTGTAAAATGTTTACCACAGTTAGGGTCGCTAGCTCATCCTTCATCCCATGTAATTACCAGAACATACAAGATCTACTCTCTTAGCAACTTCTGAGTATACATTAGAGTGTTGCTACCTGTAGGTACCATGCTGTACCATAGATTGCAGAACTGACCTTTATAACCAGAAGTTTGTGCCCTTTGACCAACATGGCCCCATTTCCCCGATTCTGGGGAAACGAACCTTCTGTTTCTGGAAGTTTCGTTGTTTTTCAGATTCCACATCTAAGTGAGAACATACAGTATTTGTCTTTCTCGATGCCCTCAAAGGTCCATCCGTGTTGTCACGAAGGGCAGGATTTCCTTCCTCTTTAAGGCACAATAATATTCTTTTGTGTCCATAAGCTACATTTTTTTTCTTTTTTTTTTTTAAGATTTTATTTATTTATTTGACAGACAGAGATCACAAGTAGGCAGAGAGGCAGGCAGAGAGAGAGGAGGAAGCAGGCTCCCTGCTGAGCAGAGAGCCCGATGCAGGGCTCCATCCCAGGACCCTAGGGTCATGACCTGAGCCAAAGGCAGAGGCTTTAACCCACTGAGACACCCAGGCGTCCCATAAGCCACATTTTCTTTATCCATTCATCTATCAGTGGACACTTCGATGGCTTCTGTGTCTTGGCTATTGCAAAAATACTGCAATGAACATGGGCAGATCTCATTTTGAGTTGGTGTTTTCATTCCCTTTGGATAAATACCCAGAAGTGGAATTACGGGAACGTATGGCAGTTCTCTTTTTTAAAGTTTTGAGGAGCCTCCCTACGGCTTTTTCATAGTGACTGCTTTCATTCATTCCCACCAACAGTGCACAAGATGGCCTTCTCTCCAGTCCTTGCCAACACTTGTTATTTCTTGCCTTTTTTGGGTCCTAACCATTCTAACAGGTGAGGTCATCTCTCTTTGTGGTTTGGATTTGCATTTCCCTGATGACAAATGACGTTGGTTATCTTTTCAGGTATCTGTTGGCCCTCTGTCTTCTGGAAAAATGCCTGTTCAGATCCTCTGCCCATTTTTAGCCAGACTGCTGTTTTTTTTTTGTTTGTTTTTTTTTTTTCACTATTAAATTGCATGAGTTCTTCATTATTTGGGATACTAACCCCTCATCAGATGTATAATTTGCCAATATTTTCTCTCACCCGTAGGTTGCCTTTTCATTTTGTTGATGGTTTTTTGTTCTGTGCGGAAGCTTTTTAGATCACTATAGTCCCATTAGTTTATTTTCACCTTTGCCTCCTTTGCAAGAAAATTTATTTTGAATGTAATGTCCCACCATCTAGATATAAACACGATTTGCACTTTGGCAACATTTTTTTCAGACGTGTTCCTGTGTGTTTGTGTGGAGAGAGAGGGGGATGGGGGAGAGAGACGGAAAAAGAGAAGAAGGGAGGGAGACAGGAAGGGAGGGAAAGAGAAAGACATTTTTTCTTTTTCCCCCTCACTAGCTCTCCCACTTATTTTGAAACAGTTTCAGGCTTACAGAAAATTTTCAAAAGTAGTACCAAGAATTCCAGTTTACTCTTCACCCAGATTCCCTAAATATTAACGTCTTATCATATTTGCCTTCTATCTCCGTCCTCACATATGTGTTATATTTTTCTGAGTCGTCGGATGGAAAATTACAAACTGTTCCTTGGCTTCTGAATACTCCCGCATGTATTTCCTAAAAACAAGACCAGTCTTATGTATCGGGGGGGGGGGCATATGTATCCCCCCACCAGACTCCACAAAATTGGAAAATGAACGGCAATACCACAATATTATATACTCTACCGAATTTCACCAGTTGTCTCATTGCTCTTTTGGCAGAAGAAAAAAAAAATCCCACCCAGGATCCAGTCCCACATCAGTTGAAAGAATTTAGTCTCTTGGGGGGTCTAACGTGGGCTGTTCTTTAGCCTTTCTTGCTGGCTCTTGAAGTTTTTCTTGCTGGACATTTTTTTTGAAGATTTTATTTATTTATTTGACAGACAGAGATCACAAGCAGGCAGAGAGGCAGGCAGATAGAGGGGACAGGAAGCAGGCTCCCTGCTGAGCAGAGAGCCTGATGTGGGGCTCGATCCCAGCACCCTAGGATCATGACCTGAGCCGAAGATAGAGGCTTTAACCCAGTGAGTCGCCAGGTGCCACTTTTTTTTTTTTAAAAAATAAAGATTTTATTTATTTATTTGACACACAGAGAGAGAGATCACAAGTAGGCAGAGAGTCAGGCAGAGAGAGAGAGGAGGAAGCAGGCTCTCCACCGAGCGGAGAGCCCGATACGGGGCTCGATCCCAGGATCCTGGGATCATGACCTGAGCCAAAGGCAGAGACTTTAACCCACTGAGCCACCCAGGTGCCCCCTTGCTGGACATTTTTGAAGGTATGAGCCAGTTATCCTGTAAGACAGTTTGAAGTTTATTGCTGTTTCCTCGTAATTAGATCCACGTGTCTCTGTCTTCAGCAGGAACCGCACAGCATCGAGGCGGTGCTGTCCTCGGGCCATCGGATGCCAGGGTGTGGCACATTACTGGTGGCTGGTCGGTTGAGGTGGGGCTCTGCCAGCATGTTCTACTGTAAATGATACTATTTTACCCTTTGTAATTAAAAACTATCTTGTGGGGTTAGAACTTTAATACTGTGTAAATATCCCATGGTTCTTGTGTTACTTTTACCTACTATTTTTACCATCTTGGCTGATTTTGGCTTGAATCGATCATCATTGTGGTGGCTATAAATACTGATAATTCTCTAATTCCATTGTTCCTTATTTACTAGCTTACATTCTCCTGTGAGGAAATGCTTTCCCTCTTCCCCATTTGTTTACTTATTCACTTATTTATTCAATATCAGTGCTCTTGGATTCTCATTTTAGTGTCTATTCTGATGCTCACGTTGGTTGCCTTGGTCTGTGGGCGCCCCTTCCATCTGGCTCCAATGTCTTTCTGGGATGTGGCCAACATTGCTCGCAGACGTCCTTACTTATCTGCATAGTAAGAAGCTCTCGCCCTGGAATCAGCCAGTCCTCCAAGTACTCTAGGTCCTTTCCGTGGAGAATGACATTTAAAAACCAGCCACTTAAAAACCATGGGCCCTAAAGGTGTTCATTGTTCCTGGGGTGCCATTGTTACAGACATTCTCAGCAAACAGAACCAGGTCTATGTGTCCTGAGAGTCGTGTTCATTTCTGAATCTGTGTATTTATATCCGTATTTACACTAACACCTCCAATTCCAATACAACCCCACAGCGTACATTCTAGGCTTCTCCTTTCGTGTATTTGTAATTTTATTCTCTGATGGTGAAAAACCTGAATCCCATTATTTGTTCAATCTAAGAGTCTCCATAACGTAGTCTCAGAATTGCTAACATATACCACTGTGGGGTGGGGGGGGACCCAAACCCCCACTAACTACAATAATTTCAATAGTTTTTGTCTTCAGCCTGAGGGTATAAAATCAAATTACTATGTTCAAAAATTACTTAATTGATTCCCTATGCTCCCTTTCTGTAGGGTTGTCGTTTGTCTTAAATACCATTAGGATTATTTGTTTCTGCTCATGGCCTATTTGCAGTTTTTATCCCACATTCCAGTGAATTCTATTCACTAATGTGTTCGTCTAGTTATTTATTTCTTCTTTCAGTGTGTGAAGCTTCTTCAGAAAAGTGCGACCCCCTTCGTCCCTTCTACTCCGTTCCCCCCACCTCCCTACAGGTGACCAATCTCATTTATTTCTGGGCTAACCTTCCTATGATTCTTCTGACACAAATGAACAGATATATGAATATGTTCTCCTTTCCCATTTCTTTGTTACACAAAAAGTAGTAAAAAATAGAGACTCCTTGGCACCCAGCTTTGTCACGCAACAGTATATCTTGAAAATTATTCCGGATCAGTCCATCGTGAGATTTTCATTCTTCTTTTATAGTAGCACGGTACCCCATTGTGTGGATATATCTCACGGTTTATTCAAACCCTCTTGTATACAGACCCTTGGGCTGTTTACGATATTTTACGCAACGCTGCGGTGCATAACCTCGCGTATCCGTACTTTCATTTTGCTGGAGTTTATCTGCAGGATAAATTCTTAGAAGTGCAATTGCTGGGTCAAATTATAGCTTTTTGTTGTTGTTGTTGTTGTTGTTGTTTGGTTGCTAGTTTTTTCAAAAGATTTATGTATTTGAGAGAGAGCGTGCGCACGCACAAGCAGGGGGAGAAGCAGAGGGAGAGAAACTCAAGAGGACTCCCAGCTGAATGGAGAACCCACCCCCGGGCTTGATCACAAGTGGGAGATCATGACCTGAGGTGGGGCCAAGAGTCAGATGCTTAACTGACTGAGCCCCGCAGGCACCCCAAAAGGTAATTTAAATTAGATAATGTGGTTAGTAGATATTGCCAGAATCCCCTCCTAGGCACTCTACTGGTTTCCATTCCCACCAGCAATGCATCAGCCTGCCTATTTCCCACAATTTCCCGAATTGAGTATATTGTCATACTTTTAATTTTCACCAATCTGGTAGGTGAGAATTGGCATTTCAGTGAAGTTATAACTTGTATTTCCCTAATTGTGGGTGGGGTTGAATTTTTTCTTTTAAGGGAGCAAATATTTTTCATGTGTTCAAGCTATTTTGGGATCTTTTTTGTATGTAAACAATCTTTTATTTATTTATTTATTTTATCTAATTTTGGTCTTCTCTCCCTCAATTTTAAACAGTTCTTAATATATTGGGGACATTACCCCTTAATCTGTGATAAATGTTGCAAATATCTCCTTGCAGTTTATCAGGTATATTTGATTTTGTTCATTTTTTTCAAGCAAAAGATTTTATTTTAATCAAAAGATTTTTACCATCTTTTTACATTGCATGTCAGAGAAGTTATTGCTTATGCTCACTTCTAGGATTTTGATGATTTTGGGTCTCACATTTAGGTCTTTCTTCCATTTTCAATTTATTTTGATATATTTTTGCATATGGAATAAGAAAATGGTCCGGTTTCATTTTTTGCATGTGGCTGTCCAGTTTTTCCAACACCATTTGTTGAAGAGACTATCTTTTTCCCCACTGGATATTCTTTCCTGCTTTGTCAAAGATTAATCGACCATATAATTGTGGATTTTTCTATTATGTTCTACTGCTCCATGTGTCTATTTTTGTGCCAGAGCCATACTGTGTTGATCACTACAGCTTTGTGATATAACTTGACGTCTGGAGCTATGATGCTTCCAGCTTTGCTTTCTTTTTCAAGATTGCTTTGGCTATTTGGGGGTCTTTCATGGTTCCACACAAATTTTAAGATTGTTTGTTCTGGCTCTGTGAAAACTGCTCTTGGTATTTTGATAGGGATTGTGTTAAATCTGTAGATTGCTTTGGATAATATAGACATTTTTAAAAAAATATTTTATTTATTTATTTGACAGAGAGCACAAGTAGGCAGAGAGGCAGGCAGAGGGAGAGGGGGAAACAGGTTCCCTGCTGAGCAGAGAGCCCGATGCGGAGCTCCATTCCAGGACCCTATGATCATGACTTGAGGGGAAGGCAGAGGCTTTAACCCACTGAGCCACCCAGGCACCCCTAATCTAGACACTTTAACAACAGATTTTCTTCCAATCCATGAACGTGGAATGTCTTTCCATTCCATTGTGTCATCTTCAATTTCTTCCACCAGTATTTGATAGTTTTCACAGTACAGGGTCTTTCATCTCTTTGGTTAGATTTATTCTTAGATGTCTTATTACTCTGGTTGCAATCGTAAATGGGACCATTTTCTCAATTTCTCTTTTTGCTGCTTCATTATTGGTGTATAGAAATGCAACAGATTTCTGTAGATTGATTTTGTATCCTGCGATTTTGCTGAATTTAATTACCAGTTCTAGAAGTTTTTGGGTGGAGTCTTGGGTTTTCTGGATATAATATCATGTCATCTGCAAATAGTGAACCTTTTAGTTTTTCTTTACCAATTTTTTTTGCTCAATATTCTTACATATATAGCTTTGGCCGTATTTCTGCAAAGCTAGGGTAGATCTTCAGGATGGGATAAAATTTGGATACACTGATGGCTTTGATAGATATTCCTAATTGCTTTCCAGAATGGTCCAACTTCCACCACCACCATGGCCTCAGTGTATGAGTGCAAAAGAATCAAGCATGAAAGGTGCACTGTTCCAGAATGTTCACAGCACTAGATGGTACAAGATGTCAAAACTCGGGTGGGTTTACTGACATGGTCCCTCTTAGCATCTACATTCTACAATCCAAACAAAGCAACACAAATCTCTTTTAGATTCCATTTGGGGAGTTTAGCCTCAGAAATGGCTCACATTATAGTCTGTTTCAGCCCATGTTTCAAAAACACAGGTTTCAAGCACAGCATTCTACAGATGTCCCCGGGTGTAAATATTACTGATGAAGCCAGATTTGCTGCTTTCCTTTTTTTTTTTTTTTTTTTTTTTTTTTTTAATATGGAACGCTTCACGAATTTGCGTGTCATCCTTGCGCAGGGGCCATGCTAATCTTCTCTGTATCGTTCCAATTTTAGTATATGTGCTGCCGAAGCGAGCACTGCTTTCCTTTAACTACGTTGAATTTTTACAAGACATCACCCTCGCACAGAAAATGTATCACTCCTCCAACCCGTCCACTTAAGAACTTGAACATTTAGTTCTTTTCGCTTGAGTTTAAAAATAACACTAGGTTAAAATCCTTGAAGGCCAGTGACCACGTGCGTTGGTTCATTAGCTGTTAGACTCTGCTGCTGAGGAGACATGAGTCAGAGAGGCTGGTTCCTTCAGACCATGTATGGGTAAGAGGAAAAGTGTCACGGCCCCACCAAATCCCATTTCCTTAGGCCCCTGTGTGACCGAGGCAGTTAGTCACAAGGAGAACCAGGCCAGAACCTGTGTGCGGTTCAGGGCAATTAGAAAAATGACCCTGAAGTTGAGGAGTCACCTCCAGTAATTTTGTAGTGGTGGGACAACGGTCTCATGTACTCCCATAGATGTGACTTAAACCATGGAAGGGACCTTGAAGAATTATTGAGTATGCAGATAAGCAATCTTAAGAAGTCAGAGACATGTCCAAGATCCCATGGCTACTTGGTGGCTCTCTAGGTCTTTAACTAGGTCTTCTGATTGTAAGCTTCTGGTTGTCCTTCCAGTACAACCTTGGCTGCCTCTCTGGCTCACATCCACAAAGTCTTGTCCGTGTCAGAGGAGCTTGGCAGAATGGGTTGAGAGGGAAGCCTGGACTCGTGAGAAGACCTCCCTTATTATTTATGTTGCTGTCACCTGGAATTTTCTGGTGCAGCCCCGAAGCTAACAGTCATCCACTTATCCTCATGTGCGTCTCTCAGGAAGAAATAAAACGCACTTGAGAATTCAGTTCTCTGGCCCCTTATTAATAGCAAACCCCCTCTACGTGAGGGGATAGCTTGAAATCAAGATTCTTTTCTGATGAGATGCAAACCGATCTGCAGTGAAACATGTAGTCAGGGGACTGTAATTTCCTGCCCTCAACATCATTAAACCTCAGCAAGGCCATCCCATTAGCTTGTTGTCATGTAATTGTATAAACACAGGTTTGCCAGTTCAAAGCACTTGGAAGTATTTCATTATGCCTTCTTCATAGCTAGGCAATACTGACCACATGCCCAGGCTAAAAAAAAATAAAATAAAATGAAATAAAATAACTAGCTCGTCCCAGTTAGTGATGATTTGGATTTGTAGGAAGGCAGCTGCACAAGCCTTCAGATACTCACCACCATTCTGCAGCCATCTGCTTGGGTGTGGAAGCTGGGAATAAGGGAAAAGTGTGAATGCCCTCCTTGCTTTCCCCGCTCCCTTGTTCCTCTAGGTTGAATTTAATTCAGTTGAACCAATTTGCATTGAAGGAATCCTGGGTGGAAGGTTCAATGGTAGGTGGGGGCAGGAGGAGGAATCAGGCCCACTTCCCGTTCTCAAGGAGTTCAAGTTCCTGTAGACGAGGGAGGCATATAAACAACTCTAACTTGGGGTGCCTGGGTGGCTCAGTGGTTAAAGCCTCTGCCTTCAGCTCGGGTCATGATCTCAGGGTCCTGGGATCGAGCCCCGCATCGGGCTCTCTGCTCAGCAGGGAGCCTGCTTCTCCCCTCTCTCTGCCTGTCTCTCTGCCTACTTGTGATCTCTGTCTGTCAAATAAATAAATAAAATCTTTAAAACAAAACGAAACAAAACAACTCTACCTCAAGGCAGAATGGCCGGAGTGTCATGATGGCTATGGAAACGCTACATAGCACAACAAAGAGGGAAATTAATTTTGCTTGAGAGATTCTGGAAGGCTACATGGAAAGGGGTAGCATTTAGCAGGGGAAGGGAATTCTATGAAGAGGAACCACTGTGAACAGTAGGAGGAGTCAAAGGCACAGGGCCCAGGGAGTGCAAGGGCAGGGCACGGGGCTGGGGCTGAAGAATTCAGTGTGAGCATGAATATTATCATCTCTGACCACAAGATCAGGTCTATGCCGAGGTCCGATGTGCCTCATCTAGTGCTGGATCTCCAGCGGGCCAAACAGCACTTAGCGTGTCACAAGGGCCCAGAAACAAAGTGGGGGAATTCCTGGGAAAGAGGTCCTGCTCCTGCCAGGTATTTTTGGTGCATATACAGAGATCCATTCAAGTTACTTCTAGCAATGGGTGGCTCATTTTAATAACATATTTGGACTGGAACAATGGAGACAACTCTAGGGACCCCAGACTGTCTCCAGACCCACTCACAGCAAGTGCGGTCCTTGGAATGCTTTTCGGATTGGTCGGCTCTCCTCTCCTCCAGCCAGTGTCCTCCGTTTCAGCCCAGTCTCAGTGTGGAAGTGGTTCCAGTCACCGATCTGACCCCTCTCTCCGTGTCATAGCATCCCCTCTGCTCCTACTGTTGGTTGGCTTGGTCTCCTCCATGTAAAGTGCTAAGAGCGGGACACTTGCTGGCCTGGACGATTTTTGCACACCAGCATGCCAGACACCCCTGCCTACTTCAATCAGCAATGCTGGGCTGGCAGAGGGCCAGCAAGAGCTGCAGGCAAATGTGCCTCCCTTAGAATTAGGGCATGGTTGCGCTGAGAGTCTTAAGAACACGGGCAGAGGAAATAGAATTGAGTTAGGTTTACCCCAATTGTCCAAGGAATGTGAACTGTGTTTAGTAGGCACACTGTTGTTGAAGGCTTTTATCAGCACAGCCTGCTGACTCCATATCCTTTTGAATCCTCAGACTCTATCATGCTGTGGGCCAGCAGTTTAACAACTCTTTGCTGTATAATATATTCCTTTATTTCAGTACTGTCTTCACTTGAAAACCTTATCACTCCATCCTCAATTTGGCTCCGTCACTCCCTTTGTTCTCTGAGTCTTTCTCATATAAGTCTGTACCCTCAGCAGATTGCCCCCCATGAGTGGGCCTTGTCTAATCAGTTGAAGGCCAGAACAGATCAAAAGCCTGACGCTCCCCTGAGTAAGAGAGAATTCTCCCTCCAGATGGCCTTCAGACTGAGACATTGGCATATTTGGTGCTTGCCAGCCTCCGTAATTGTGTGAGCCAATTCTTTATCACGAGTCCCTTTCTAATATATATTATTGTTTCTAATTCTCTGGTGTACCCTGACTACCACACTGCCCTAAAAGAAACCCATTACCCCGGTAGTCATCATCACTTACCTCTCCTCTCACAACCTGAGCTAAAATTGAGAGTGGGATGCTCAACCGACTGAGCCATCCGGGTGCCTCTAGGTTATCAGTTATTGATTTGAGCATTTCCTTTTACAGGCCTGCCTATATGCAGATTCCCTTAGCTATGGCCTACAAGTTTTGGTGTGTTGTGTTTTCATTTTCTTCATTTTCTTCTTTAACCCATTGGTTATCAACCCCTGTGTCATTATATTTTTGTTCATGTCCCAAATTTCCTTTCCTTCCTGACAGATTGACTTTTGCACCAGGAAATGTTCCTTTTGTCTCTAGTAGTGTCTTGAAATGTGGGTGAGCTTCAATGTCTATTTTGCTGATATTGGCAGAGCCAGCTCTTCCTGGCTGTTTTTTGCCTGGTGTATTTTTTTCCATCCTGTTACTTTCTACCTATTTGTATCTTCACATTAAAATCTGCCTCCTGTGCAGAACATAAATTTTTAATCCACATAGGCAGTCTTTGTCTTTTAATTAAGTTGTTTAATCTCATTAGGGTGCCTGGGGGGCTCCGTTTGTGAAGCGGCTGACTCGGGGTCATGGGATGAAGCCCTGCATCAGGCTCTGTGCTCGGCAGGGAGTCTGCTCGAGGATTCTCTGCCTCACCCTCTGCCTCTCCACCCTCCTCACTCAATCTCTTTCTCTCTCTGTAGTAAATAGATCTTAAAAAGAAATAATTTCCTGATATTAATGATAGGGTTAGATTCACATCTGTCATATTGATTTTTATGCTCTCTAGATCTCACTTTCTTATTCCTCTATTCATCCTTTAGTGCCTACCTTTGCATTAAGTGGGTATTTTCTAGTGTAACATTTTAATTCCATTAACTTCTTGAATATATTTTTTAAGTTACTTTCTTAAGGGGTGTTCTTAATCTTCCAACATATGTCTTCACTTACCAGAATCTACTTCAGATTCCTATTAGCTTAGTTCCAAGGAAACACAGAAACTTTATTTCTACATAACTCCATTTCTCCCATGCATTTTTGTGCTGTCATTGTTAATTTATGTGCTCGGCAAGTTTAAAGAACTCCGAGTTTCTTGGTTTAGAAGAAAACCAAAAATATACAACGAGGTTCCCAAATGAGGAGTTATTTCCCTGTACTACTCTCTTCAGCAGAAGGGGCAGCAGTAGGACAGAGGATTCGCTGCCCCCCCTCCCCGACCTCCACCCCCACCCCGCCCAAGGGCTTTGAGGGCCCAGGGCCAGCTTCCCCAGCCTTTGGAAAATTCTGATCGCCACACCTGGGCATCAGCTTTCCAGCGGGGAGAAGGTGCGTCCCCGGCCCCCAGAGGCTCCACCTGCCTTCTCAGGTGGAGGGGCCCAGAGTGGGCTTCTCTCTCAGTCCCTCCCCGGAGGCTGGGCTCCTGTGGAAGCGGACACTTTCCCTTGCCTCTGAGCCGGTACCTGCAGGTCTGGGAGCTACAGACCCCTCCCTGGGGCCCCGGCAATGTGCGCAGTGGTGGCAAGGAACTCTCTGGAAAGCAAGGTCTGCAAAGGGAACTTGCAAATGTGTGCTCAATTCCCAAGTTAGACTGAAGAGTACCGCGAGTTGCTGATAAAAGGTCTGATTGAAGAGAGAGCCCATATTCAAGCACTGAATCTGCGCTCTGGAAAGAGGCAGGGTTTTAAACAGGGACCTGTCAGTGTTCCTCGTGGGGGCTTCATCCCCCAGTAGCACGGCCACCAGCCATCTCCCATCAGTTCAAAAGCGACTAAAAAAAATACAAGTTATTCCTAGAACTGAAACAAAAGAAAACAACAACCACCAAAAAACCCAAATAACGAAACTCTGCAAATAGAATTGTTTCACCATTTCTTTGTATTTTTATTGAATTTTTTTACTTTTTTTTTTTTTTTTTTAAATTTCTGCCCAGTCAAGACAATTCAAGGAGAAACCACAATTACAATTTACAAACTGTGGTATGAAAAAGAACACACACACACACACACACCCCATCGGGAATTATACCAAACCCTTTCCTTTTTATTCATTCAAAAGAGCCCAAATGCACAAATGTCAAACATGAGCACTGTCATTTTTTTCTTTCTTTTGGAATGGGGGAAAAACATTTATCCTGGCAGGACTGTTACAATTCTAGGAAGTGGTTTTGATACCACGGGTTGCAGGAATAGAAACTGTAACTAATGTGTAGGTTGTTTGCGAGGCAAGGGACAACTCGATCTGCAAAGTCTCCCCTTGTGCTTGGCCTTGGCTGGCTGTGTCATCCCAGGTACGCAACCACCTGCATCGAGCCTGACCGTTCCAGCAGAGCAGAGCGTTTTCCGTCATCTCCAACCCTCCCCCGACCCCGAAGCAAGGTCTCCGGCTTTTCTGGAGTTGCTTCTGGTCACGTGTGACACCGAGATTTCTCCTTATACCGCTTCTCTAGGGTTCAGATGACAGCACAAAACATCACTTGTCCAAAAATAGCAGTTATTAAGAAGGTGGGCATTTAAGTTCATAAGAATAATACACATTTTGCAGGGTATGTCACCCAAAGGAACATTTTTTTTTTTTCCCCATTTAAAATGGTCCCCTGGGGAGTTAGCCCAAAGTCACATCCTTCAGAGCCCTTGCAAAAAACTGGTCAAAGTCAGTTAATTTGACAGTTTCGGAACCCTCTCGTGCCAATTACAAAACTCCTATGCCCAACAACTCGATGGTCCCTAAAGCAATTAAATGTTACCATTTGGCTTACACGCACACACGCGCGCGTACACCCACGCGCACACAGAGGCGCACGCACGCACACGCACACACAAGAACTGTGACCAAGGGATTAAGCAGGTGAACTTGTGACTGTGTTCTAACAGGACATGAGATCTCAAAATCGAGGTGGCATATTCAAGTATCCAAAAATGCAGAAATAGTCTGAGATCCCATTTGATTTTATGACCGTGAGAAATCACACTCGTTTAACCGAGGTTCTGGCATTAGTCAAGTCGACTCCTGGGGCACCCAATCTACGGACGTCAGCTAGGGAACTTTCCCAGGGCAGCCACTTGCTAGCTGGTTATTCTTTTTAAAAATACGTCGAGACCTCGTATACTGGCATTGCAAGAGTCAATACTTTATAGAAGAAGGAAAAGAAAAACATCAGCTGACTCACTTTTCATGCCTTACACTGCAGATTAACAGTTTGTTTTACACCTTTTTCCATCCACATGCAGAGGAGACAGCTGCAAACAGAGTCCTCTCCCTTCGTCAAAGAACGTGTTACTACTGTGGCTGATACGTTTGGCCCCGATTTGGAATGGATGAGAGAGCAATTTGCTCTGCTCTTCATGTTCTACTCTGTGGAGACTGAACAACAAAGGTTTTACTAGTTCCTGGCAGGTGACCATCCTGTTGGAGGCAACTCACTGTCTTAAGGTCTGACAGCCAGACGTGGAGGGCTATCAGGGTGCTATGCTAAGTTTCACAGACTGTTGCAGAGAGACAGAGAAAAGGACTCGTTAGCAAAGCTCTCTGCACAATTCACAACTCACTCCCGATTACCTTGCGCTATTGAAAGATTAAGGTTTCCCATGGACTGTCCCTGTCCCCTGAAGAACGCCAGCACGGGGCCTCCATCAGCACACCAGCCTGTAACAACTCACTGTCGAGAGGAAACCCAGCTCGGAGCAATGACCACTTGGCCCGGCGCTGGCAGACAGGCGGGCAGAGCGACCCCGGAATCCCACCAGGCCCCCCAACAAACCGGCTTACAGGCAGGGGACCCTGATTTAAAACAAGGAGAGGAGACACTGCCTGCCAAGAACCACATTTAAATGTGCCAAGAACCACATTTAAGGTTCTTGCTGATTACTGGTCACCTCTAGGACCCCACACTTAATCCGTGGACAGAGAGATATTTTTTTTTTGTAATCTCAGAAGGATTAAAGAATAAAGAATGAACAAAAAGGTCTTATGCTAAAATAAGAAACCAGCCCCATCTTGGCACAGTTCTCATGCAGAATATCGCACCCAGTGTGAACTAACGCTAGAAGCATCAAACTGTATAAATTTAAATGTATTTGCATATTATAAAAATAAAGATAAACATATACATATTTTACACTAGTCACGGAACAGCAATGAACGGTCAGTCGATCCCTCTTTCACATTTAACAGAACTGAAATCTGAGTGCTCAAAATACGGCCACCTAAACGAACTATGGCTTTTATGTGGACAGAAAACAAAATCCCTGAGAAGCCATTCGACTTTTTTTTTTTTCTTTTCTTCAAGTAGCGCTCTCCTCGGAGGATCACAGTTCTGAGGTTCAGGTTGTAAAACATTTGCTCCATGTTCTCCCCTAGCCTCCCCCCTGCCCTCCCCGCTCCCTCTACAGGCCAGGTCTGTGCCCTCCTCTGCAAGCACCCCACGCGTCGACTGGCTGGAGTTCATGGGACGCGCGCGCGGCAGCGTGGAGGGTCTGCCAGGTGTGAAAGATGGTCCAGGTGAGTTCGGATGCTGTCTTTTCTTCACGGAAATTCCACAGCCATAGAAGTCACTGGTTTCTGTGCTTTTCACCAACGTTCTTCCTATATGGGTAGATGAGAAGAAGGCAGAGCAATGACAAAAGGTGACAGGAGGAGCGTCTCAATGATAAGAACTGGAAGCAATCATAGGACTTGGGTTTTGTGCAGATTTTAATTTCTACTTCTGGAATTCCTTATAAAAATGTAAAGGTCAGGGGCACCTGGGTGGCTCAGTGGGTTAAGCCTCTGACTTCGGCTCAGGTCATGGTCAGTCTCAAGGTCCTCGGATTGAGCCCCGCATCGGGCTCTCTACTCAGCAGGGAGCCTGCTTCCCCCTCCCCCTCTGCCTGCCTCTCTGCCTACTTGTGATCTCTGTCTCTGTCAAATAAATAAATAAAATCTTTTAAAAAATGTAAATGTCAGGCAACTCATGATTCTTCAAAGGAAAACGTCTTTTCCTAGAAAGCTAGGCAAAGGCTTCCGTTCATAACCCGAAGTTCAGACATAAAGGCGAACTCTACTAATCAGTAATAATCACCTAATCCATTGTCATTTCACAGCTGAACTAGACTTCTAATCAAGAGGCCCAAACTCGGGGCGCCTGGGTGGCTCAGTGGGTTAAGCCGCTGCCTTCGGCTCAGGTCATGATCTCAAGGTCCTGGGATCGAGTCCCACATCAGGCCCTCTGCTCAGCAGGGGGCCTGCTTCCCTTCCTCTCTCTCTGCCTGCTTCTCTGTCTACTTGTAATCTCTGTCTGTCAAATAAATAAATAAAATCTTTAAAAAAAAAAAAAAAAAAAAGAGGCCCAAACTCTAACCCTGGGTCCTTTCAAGAAACATCTACGGATGGATGGACGGGGACACACACACACACACACACACACACGCGCGCGCGTGCGTGCGCGCATGAAATAACCCGCTAGGAGTAGGCATCTATCCTGAAAAGGGAGAACTCTTGGTTTAGGATGTCTCTCTCACCTAAAAGGCACCCTTAAAGCGTCAGAGGCAAGGCTGTCAAACCAAAAGGCAGAGAGAGATGAACAGAAAATGAAGAAATGCCTGCACCGCCACCTAATTAAACCGAGTGGCATTCAATTCAGACCAAATGGTTAGAGGGGAAAATGTCCAAGGCCCCCATCCCTTTCCTACAATGACACGCAGACCCTCCATGCTCCCCCTCTCTCAGGGCTGCTTGATTTTAAGGAGACTGAGTCTAATATTAGCAACATTACCAAAAGTCTGCACCTTCCGTTTGTGGACTGCTTACTCCATGCTAGGACTCACACCACTCACTGCGGAGCCGTATTTGATGACTCCTCGATCCTGTAACAAGCCCATGAGGTAAACCCCATCCCCTCTGCCTTCACCAAGAAGGAAATTAAGGTTCCAAGAGGGTAAAGAACTTGCCTGCGGGGACGTAACAGTGTGCGGCAGGGCAGCCTTTAACGAGGGTTTCTGGACTCCCGAGAGCGCTGGACAGCTCAGAGCAAGGTGGGGATGTTTGGGGCCCTCCGGATAGTTTCCTGTTTCTCTGGCACTTGGCCCTGAGGACTTGTGAAGGCCTATCATTATAGTAAACGTCCCAGTAGGAAAAGTTTTGAAAACGGACGCAAATTCAAGTCATAATACAATAAATCTAATTCTAAAGAGGATGGCAGTGTGGAAACTCGTGCCTCCGCCAAGCAGTTTGCCTTTGGTCCTCGGAGCGCTGTGTGTGTGTGTGTGTGTGGGGGGGTGTGCTGGGCAAACGTTTTCCCGCCGACTCGAATGGGCCTTCAGCAACGCAGACAGCTGTGTCCGGCTGTCTGTTCCCCTGAGCCACACGTAGGACAGAAACACAAGAATGTCTAAGCAAGGGTGCCCAGAGGGAAATAGTCCACTCTTCAAGGGGGGGGGGGGAGGAAGACCAGTTTGAGTGTACTTCCCCACTGATACCACTTTTCATGCTCAGGCCCTCGAGGAAAGGAAAGAGCCGTCACCTCACCCACCTTCCCCCCCTCACACGGCTTCTCCATCCCAAAAGACCCGCCGCCAACGCTACTTCCCGGAACTTTTCTCAATCCTTCCTGGCAGCGTTCTTTGCTCTCGGTGCCCACAGGACTTTGTTGATACGCCCGCTGTGGCAGGGATCACATTCTGGTTGTAATTAGAGCCTCCTGAGTTTGTCTGGTTATGTCTCTGATTCCCCTTCTCCCCAAAGAGACAACTGGATTCGTGAGGGCGGGGTCTGGCTGGTTATTTCCGCAGCCTCGGCGCCTGGCATGATGCCTGGAGGGTAAATCCTTAACAAAGTGTTGCTGAATGAATAATGAATAAGATGTGATGAGAAAGTCACGGGTGAGAAACAGCTCAGATACGAGACCATTACTGTCACGGTGGCACATAAGACGTGAGGCGAGGTGTCCCTGACGCCAGGCAGAAGGGTGAAAGATGGTGTCTCCAAGGAGCGGACACATGACCTTGGCCCTCAGGACGATGGGTCTTCACCAGGTAGGCAAGGAGGGGTGGCAGCTCACCAAGAGCTGAGAGCCAGCCAGGCGTGCCCTAAGGTGGACCCTTCCCACGGTAAGGGAGTGTCGCGTGTGTCAGCAGGGTCGCTGGGGGCTGTGAGTCGTGCCTGGGGGTTTAAACGGGGGTCTGTAATCACCAGGAGGCCATGTAAGGCTTTTAGACAGAGAAATGGCAGGATCTGACATTGAAAGAGAATATTGGTTTGAAGGAAAGAAAGATGAGAGAGATGGAGGCAAGTTGGGACTCAAACACAGATATCCTGGTAGGGACAGGAGCATCAGGGCCAAAGAGAAAGTCACCTGGCCTCGTGGCAAGGCACACTGAAGAGAAGGAAGGACAGGCCTCGGCAGACGGCCGCATGGGGGGAAGTGGGAGAGGGAGGCGTTGCAGCCGACGGACTCTTAGTACAGCAGACGGGGGCAAAGCAGCGCCACTCGCGAGGCCGGAAGCACAGGCTGATGGAGAACACGGAGGGCGAAGGCCGTAATTCACACCTACGAAGCCTATGGGGCCTCCCAGGGAGCTGCAGGGCCCGCCGGAAAGAGAGGTCCGCCCGGAGGCTCAGCCCCACACACCTCCCAGGTGATCGAACCGGCTTTCCCTGGAACACAGCACAGTTCTTCAAGGCAGTGAGACGCTTAGGCTGAAACTGCAGCTCTCCCGTGTCATATCAACAGGTCTCTTGTTTTCTGTGTTCTGATGCTTTGACATCTGGGCCCTGGCGGACCCTGGAGGGACTGAGATAGCGAACAACTCCAGTGTGAGTGTGCCTCTCAATACAGGCCAACCCCGCAGAGCCCACACCCTAGGACCACTTCCTTTATCAGGCTGCGACAGCACAGGCCGCTATCTGCCTTCCTCACTCCGGGGCCATGTACCAGACACCTAGCAACTACTGCCGTGCCCCACAGCCCATTGAAACGACTCTGCCTGGCCACACCCGGCCAGCACCTTCCCACAGAAAACACAATACAGGCTCCTGCCCAGTTCCTCCCGCTCTGCCTCAGGCCCGACCCCGGCGCTTCCCCAGGGCACTGTCCATCACAAGCTATCTTGTCCATGGCACTCTGTTATTACACTACATTTTCCAACAACCGTGTAAGAACTTGGTGTGAAAACAGCACCGACCTCGGAGCCACGACATGGGTTTTAGGCCCAGCTGCGCCGTTCGGTACTCGTGACTGTCAGAATGTGGCTCGGTCTGGCGCCCAGAGCTTCCCCACCCGATAGAACGTAAAGGGTTGTTGGGAGCATTATGGGTTAGGGGGCTTTGCTCTGAGGGTCCATCGGGCACCGCAGGCGTTGGTGATGATGGTACGAAAGAAATGATACCACTCCCCTCCTCTTTCTCCCATGAAGACGGGGTTAGGACACCGCAGGGGCCCTTAGACACAGACCCTCAAGGGGTGAAGGGGAAGGGAAGCCAACCTTCTTCCCTACCTACCCAGCACACATGTTTACCTTCCCCGGGCAAGGACAAGTGCTGCTAGGTAAGTCAGTGAGCACATTTCATTCTAGGATCTAGATCTGCATTTCGAAATTCTGTCTTTTAGGAGTACCTTGATATGCTACCCACAGGGCATACCACCAACATTCCTGGCAGGAAAAGCAGCAGCCGAGTTTACTGAGCGCTGTGCACTCTGTTGGCCGTGCCAACCGCTCCCCTCGCAATGGTCTCTCTCAATGCTCCCAACAGCCCCCCAAGACAACGCTTCTGGACCCTGCAGCTGACAGGGTCTACAGTCACGGCACCAAGAAATCGCGAAGATTCAAACTCGGGCAGCGTTAAGTCCAGAGCCCAAACAGCCCTGAGAAACGAAACGTAAACACTCCTTTTAAAAAGCTATTTGCAAAAAAATAAAAAAAATAAAAATAAAAATAAAAAGCTATTTGCAGTGTGATCTGCTTGAGATTTTCCTGATGTTACATCCATGCATCATGACTTTTTTTAAATGACTTCTTTTTTCCAGCAAGGAACGAAGATGACTCATGCATGCAATAGCATCGTTTCAGGCAAAAGAATCAAGAGGTTTCTTTATTCGTAATTCCCAGAGGCTTCTTGATTCTGGATAAGCAAAGGGTCGGTCATCTTGAAACGCACCGCTGTACGACATCTCTTCATCCCAAACCCTACCCACCCCTGTCTTCCCCCTAAGTTCTTGAGTCCTCAGGAAGCCCTTATCTATTTAAGAAACCCTCTCTGCTTCCCAGAGACTTACCCTTAAAAACTGGCGCTCTTAAAGTCACAGATTGGATACAGTAAAAATGATGACAAAGGGGAGAGAAGCACTATCTTTTCCACTTAATTTTCCAAGAAAGTATGGAGATACCTAAGCAGAGAGGGAACAAATTCTAGTATCAGTGTGGCTGGCGGGGCACTAAATCACCCGAGAGACACTATTTCTCCTGGCCTGTGAGCACAGCGAGGCAATGAGCTGTCTTACTCCTTACAGAAAACAAAGCACATCCGTGTGATACGCTCCCCAGGCCACTTCCACATTTAGCTCCCTTCCTTCTGAAATACCATCCCCACCCGTTGTGTTTTACTGCTCTGGGGTCAGTGAAAGATTCTCCATCGTTATAAAGCCAAAGTCATGTTGCTCTACTGATTTGAAAAAAAAAAAAAAGAAAAGAAAGAAAATGACCAAGTCCCTACTAACTAATCTAAGGGCAGCCTAACATTTTTGCCTGTTTATCGGATGAAATAAAGGCCACAGAGTCTTCCTCCTATTTTTTATAAAAGGCTGTTTCCATTGGTCTTAAATATCCTTATGTCATAACAAGAAGAATGCCAAAATTCTTATGCTAGGTCATCACTATATCTTTGGGACTACTTATAAACAGTAAGAAGCTGGAATTTACTGGGGTCTTGCTTGAATGGGAACGCTACAGTATGTACGCAATGACCCAAGTTTCAAAAGTGGCTCTGAAAGGCAGGGTCTTGGCCCTGCCTTTCATCCTCGGTCATACTTTCTGGAAAAGGAGAAAGCTTATTAGCTCAACAATCTTCAAGCCAGCCAGTGTTTTCCAATCCGGCCACACACGAACTGCCCCGATCCCGACTGACTTCCATGGTTGTGTCCGCCACCCCACACAGATGTGGGATTCCACCAGAGAAATGGCAGCTGGGGGGCGCCTGGGTGGCTCAGTGGGTTAAGCCGCTGCCTTCGGCTCAGGTCATGATCTCAGGGTCCTGGGATCGAGTCCCGCATCGGGCTCCCTGCTCAGCGGGGAGCCTGCTTCCTCCTCTCTCTCTCTCTGCCTGCCTCTCTGCCTATTTGTGATCTCTCTCTGTCAAATAAATAAATAAAATCTTTAAAAAAAAAAAAGAAATGGCAGCTGGCAGGAGATAAAAATGATCTGGTTCATTTCTTGTATGTTCAAGGGTAAGTCCATTAAGAAACCACATGGAAGGGATGCCTGGGTGGCTCAGTTGTTAAGCGTCTGCCTTCGGCTCAGGTCCTGATTGGGATCGAGCCCCGCACTGGGCTCTCTGCTCAGCGGGAAGCCTGCTTCTCCCTCTCCCACGCCCCGTGCTTGTGTTCCCTCTCTCTCTGTGTCTCCCTCTGGAAAGTAAATAAATAAAATCTAAAAAAAAGAAGGAAGGAAGGAAGGAAGGAAGAAAGAAAGAAACCAACCAACCAACCAACCAACCACATAGATGAATGTAGATTGCATTTTAGGATGCCTTAAGGTAACACGTTTTTATACACTGACCTACTGAATTCTGTCTTTTAAATGAAACTCAGGAGATACTGGGTCATCTGGCCATTTACTGGAGTCTATACTTTACTCGCTAGCGGTGGGTTGGTCTAAACCTCTCTGGAAATGAAAGAGAGGAACATTCTATAGGCACCTAAAAATAAAAAACGAACAGTGAGCTGCCATTCGCCTAAAGAAGTTCACGCGCCCCTTCTGAACTGGAATTTTATGCGTCTCAACGTGTAGGGCAGGCGGGATAAAGGTACGAATTTACAAATAAAATTTTTAAACATAAACTTAAATGAACTGACTTTCTCCTTACTTTCCCCACCGAAAGGATATTTTCGCCTCTTGTGAGACGTGTAATGTCCAAGACTCAGTATCCCTTTCGTGTCTCGGCATCGATTAGGCTGACCATTAGGAATTCCTGGAGGACGAGTGTGTGAGGTGTTGGAGGGGCTGACAAATGAGATGGCGAGAAACTGCTCACAACGTAACGTGTATCAAATCACCGCAATGAACATTTCAAATATCTTACAATTTCACTGTCAATTAGATTTCACTAACGCTGAAAAAACCCAAAAGATCAGTGGCTGCCAGCGATTACGGAGGGAGAGGCGTCCTCTGACGTTCAGGGCACTGGAAATAACGGTTTGGGCACGATCATGGAGGCTCCGTAAACCCCCGGGACGGAGAGCACCGAGTGTGGAGCCGGATGTAAACTGTGGTCTCTGGGCGATGGCGATGTGTCCGTGCAGGGTCGTTCACTGTCACAAGTGTGCCCCTCTGTCTGCTGGGGGACATCTATGCGGGGGAAGCCGCGGTGTGTGGGGGCAGGGGGATGTTGGATCTCTCTGTACCATCTGCTCAGTTTAATTGTGAACCTAAAACTGCTCTACAAAATAAAGTTTGTGTTTTGAAAAAAAAAAATGTCATCTATACTACAAAAAAAGAAAAAGAAAAAACGATCTGTAGAAGGCGGACGTCCCCCACTTCACCGCTGATGTCCAACAAATGGGGGGCTGGAAGCAGGGTGGGCGAAAGACTGAACTAGGCCAAGAAGAACACTTTCTAAGAATTGCTTTGAAGCTCATAAATCTGCTTCATACCAACACACCAGGCGGCAAAGCCATTCCTGAAAGTGACATGAGACATTTCTTGACTGCGTGGAACTAGGTGTTGCGGGAGACGGTAGTGGCTGCCAACGGGCACACGTTTCCTTCAGGAGTGATAATAACGTCCTACCTCTAGACCGTGGTGATGGCTGTGTACCACAAAATAATGTGTCAATAGCCACCACATTATTTAAAAAAACACACCAGACAGAATCCATATAACCTTAAGGAGGACAGAATTTTTCAGCCAATGTGCTACGAGATGATCTTTCCCCTCATCTCAAAGGCAAATATCCTTGAAAATCAGCCCCGAAGAGCCAAAGTCTGAAGGTGACTCACATTTCTATCAGTAATCGGCGAAGAGCACAAGAAGCCACTGAGCTGCTCGGTTATCCCCCGGGAGGATGAGGGAGAAGAGAGGCATCTCATTCACGGACCTTTTCCCAGTGGAAAGCTGGCTCGCCAATCACCAAAGCAAAAGGGAAAAGGACATTAAAAAGCCCACTAACCTACTCTTTTATTCTCTGTCTCTTCCCACAGGGAAATAACACACAGAAAAAAAAATCTCAAAATGAGAAATAGAAAAGCTTGGAATTTTTAAGAAAGAGCCCATCAAAGAACAGTGGTCGATGATTTTTCTAGCACATGGTAGTCCCATTATTTTATTCATGGTCAGAGGCAGGCTCCAAGTTAGATGGCAAGTCTCTGTTCTGACCGGTAAAGGAGAGGAGTAAGTTCGTTAAAGAGCTTGGACTGTCTTTTCAGAAACCACCATGAGATGGAGATCGAGGGTGCTGGAGGAGAGGGTGATGATTCTGATGGGATTCTGGAAGACTTTTCGAGCTGAGGCCTGCTGTGCTGGCGTAATTACTAAGAATGCTCCTGTCACCCTCAACCCTTTCCTGATTTTAGCAGTAAAATACTGACCCATGTAGCACGGATCAGCGTTGCCTTGGTGCTGACAACTGGTTACGGACCAGAGAGAGCCTCTGTAGCCAAGGATAAAGACCACTGGCAAGGGAGCACCCCCTTCGAGTCAGGGAGGGGACCCCAATGACCAGAAAGCGCAGCATGCACACATTTGTGATCAGCAGGGGGACTACCATTTTTCAGACCCGCGCCTGGCCCTTCCTCCTGGAAGTTCTTATCCATAGGCCTGATTCAGAAAGACAGCTCTCCACCCACCTGCGTTTTCTGGGATGACGGAGAAGTAAAAGATCTCTCTGCCACGACTTGCTCAAGTTAACCTGGCTGGAGTTCCAAAGGCAGTGCAGCAACAGCCCAGCCTCCCAAGTTCTCCTGCCTGCTGGTAGCCCCAAGTCTAACTGTCAGGGGTCAGACCCAAGCGGTGACCCCACGATAACTGTCTCCTGTGGCAGCTTTCCTCCTCAGTACCCTCAATCTCCTACTTTCCATGCCCTGTCATCTGTGTGTACATCAGACCTCTGCTGGGCAGGGCCAGGCCTGCCTGTATGTTGGTTTCCATGGATATTCCTTTGTGTAGAACTGAGACTCCACGTCAACCCTGCCGTCCACTGTATGAGACTTTAAAAAAAAAAATCCATTTTGAAATAAAACTATTCCCATAGCTAGGTCAAAAGTAGCTTGATCCCTATAGGTATTCTCTGCAGCCTCCAGACATTGGAGGCTACATGGCTCTGATGACCCAAGACCTTCAAGCTGTTTATTCATGTAGGTACAACAAAGTGTGCAAGACAGACGGGCTGAGAGTGCTTTCTCCCGGCCAGCCTATGGCCGGCCCAAATGCCTTTCTGCGGCAGGACAGCGAGCAGCCCTGGGGAGAATGTCGATCAGCAGGCTCGGTGCCGCGGCGGTTTTTGTGCAAATGGACGTGTTAACTTCTACCTCTATCTCTCTCGCCTCTTTAATCCCATGCGGCTATGGCAAAACAAGACTTGGTTGAGCTCAGGAAGATCTCCGCCAGCGCAAAGCGTAGTGCAAACTACTGCCCTCTAGGTCAGAGCCGCGATGCCCTTACCCTTTCCCCACGTGTGTCTGACAGAAAGGGGCAATCCCATTGCTGTCGTTTGACGGGTTCGGGGCAGGGGATGCTCTGGTTAGTATGAAGCTACTGTGTAATCCTAAGAAGCGCCTCGCGATGGCACAGAGTCTCGGGGACCCGTTAGTGACAAAGGAGACCGTGTGCAGCAGGTTCGCTGAAGCAGCGTTCTGCACACCCAGCCTTAGCTAAGCGGCCCCCTCAGGCACTCAGTGATGTTTTCCAGCAAAGACGAATTATGGGTGTTCGAATGAGTCACCCCATTTAGAGAAAGGGGTGCCTCTTCCACAGCTACGATGGAATGAGCGCCCGCTGACCCTTCGCTCTGCAGATGACACACCAGAGTCAGGAAAAGGGACACTTCGGGGCAGAAGCACGAGCCCACTCCACCCGGGTCTCTCTGGAACACAGCTTCACAGCAAGTTTCTCAAGATGAGGAGGACGGGTCACTGTTTTCAAACGCAAACTTTGGAAACACCCTATAAAAAGCTTATATATATGCAGAAAAAAAAATTCTATGTGTCAATTAGAAAGAAAAAAGGAAAGTCTGCTGTCTGACTACTCTGCGGGACAAATCACGTCGCTGCCGGCCCCCAGATAATGAGATCTGCTCCAAGAAGCCTGTGGCTGCCACTTTCTAAGATCTGCGGTGAAAAGGTATTTCACCTCAGTTTAGCAGTACCCTGTTTGCTTCCTAATACTACAAAAAGAGACAAATAAAAACTGAACCTAGGATGAGTCTGATGTATAATTACTAAGCTAACCCTGTGTCCGAGTTAGCTCATACGTGTACGTTCTCCGTGTTTAAGTCTGTCTGGGGAAAGGTGGAAGCTTCCTTCTGCACAACCCCTGATTATTAAGGACTGAGAATCAGAGACCCACAGAGAAAAATAATTTACGACAGATTTTCTGTAGGCTTTTCTTATTTAATGAGCTCTCACTGTTCTCACTATCCATTAAAAAAAAAAAAAAACACCAAAAACCTCTTTTTGGATTCATATACCTGCAAATATACTAAAAGTCAATTAACTGCATGCTTTAAATGAGTGAATTGTCTTGTATGTGAATGACAGATAGCTCAATAAAGCTGCAAAACACTCTTTTATCAAGCAAAGCAAAAAAACAAAAACAAAAACAAAACCCCACAAACAAGAAAAAAAAACCCCTCCAGGGCGCCTGGGTGGCTCAGTGGGTTAAAGCCTCTGCCTTTGGCTCAGGTCATGATCCCAGGGTCCTGGAATCTAGCCCCGGATCGGGCGCTCTGCTCAGTGCAGAGCCTGCTTCTCTCTCTCTCTCTCTCTCTCTGCCTGCCTCTCTGCCTACTTGTGTTCTCTGTCAAATAAATAAATAAAATCTTTAAAAAACAAAAACAAACAAAAAAAACCCCTCCTAGTTTGCTAGGAATAAGCAAGCCATAGTGTCTCTATCACCTAGAGATCTAGGTCTGCCGGGGGGAGTGGTCAGGGTTTGCCAACACATACTTGAACTTGGCTTTCTGTTGTCACAACCACTGAGGCAGGATGGGGAGTGAGGGATGGGGGTACCACATCTGGAACTCACTTAGAACAGGGGCTGATCACAGTCGGTGTAGGTGGGTAAACCAAGGCAACATTCACTCGCTCGCTGCCGTTCTTAGGGCAAATGATCTCTGCCACTCCTTCCGGTCTGGGCTGACTCAGCAGCTCCCCTGCAGGAAGAGAGAGAAAATGCATCCATGAGATGTACCTTAGGAATGGGACCATTTCACCGTTACAGCGCTGGGAGGGCAGGTACAGAGGAAGCAAAGGGTCCGAGAACAAATATGCCCCTGGGGATCACAAAACTGGCCCCGCTCCCACTCCGCTGCTGCCTAAATTCTCATCGGCATCACCATGGAGAATGTTCTTGTGGTTGTGGCAAAAGGGCCATCGTTCCAAACAAAGACAGCCTCTGCCACCATTTCCCTCACCTTCTTTTTCACAGACTGGCGCCGGAGATCTTTATCTAGATGTCACGGCCAAGAACGGAGCCAGGATCCCTAGAGCCCTGGCAAGCAAGGTCTGCCAAGGAGCTTCCTGTAATTAGCATTCGGGACAGATGGGACTGGGGCAGACCGCAGCAGCCTTTTGACAAAGACCTGCAGAAATGGTCTCGAAATGCAGCCCACTGGAAATACTATAAAGGTAAACAGCCCAGTTCCACACCGGCAAGAGGGCAAGAGGATTTCTTCCATAGGTGTGTGTGCGGATTTGAAAGCACCAGCTTAAATACTATGTGATGAGTAAAGGGGTCTAGTAAAAACAGACAATTAACTTAATGGATCACCACAATAGCCCCGGGGCTCTGCATGCCTGGGATATAATCTCTCTCCGACTAGATCATTAAATCCCTAAGACTTCCCTTCCTTAGTTTCCCCTCTCTCGTCCACTTACTGGGCAGCTGCTTGCCCTCTCTCTTCTTCTGGCTACCCCAGTGCTCTCACTCAGAGAAGATGCAATAACCAGCTTCTAGCTGAGGATGGGAGCTGTTACTGCCTAAGTCCCCCTACTTAAACCGGGACGTTAAATAAACCAAACCAAGGACACAAAAATGTATGTCAACTAGGCAAAGATACTACTGAAAATAAGATGTCAATTCTTTGGCAGCCATCACTTAGAGAATGGATCTGAGATTCTAGCGATCCCCAAGTTAAGCCAACAAAGGATAATTTTAAAAAAATCCTTTGCCTCAAAATATCCTATTTCTAAAGGCTCCACCTTCAGCAGAACCCACAGTAATAAAAGCACGGCCATGTGCTGACCCTTGAACTTTGAACCTTGAGCTTTAAATGTTATTTACTTATTTTTAAATTTAATTTAAAAATTTTTTTTTTTTTTAGATTTTATTTATTTATTTGTCAGAGAGACAGCACAAGCAGGGGAAGTGGTAGGCTGAGGGAGAAGCAGGCTCCCCACTGAGCAAGAAGCCTGATGCAGGGTATGATCCCAGGACCCTGGGATCACGACCTGAGCCAAAGGCAGACACTTAATCCACTGAGCCACCCAGGCATCCCAAACTGAGAGCTTTAAATGTACATCTCGTTTCATCTGTGTGATGTCTCTATAAGGGTTACCCTCATTTTACAGATAAGGAAGCTAATGGTCAGGACGTTATATGGTGTACCCTGAGTCAAGGGCTAGCAAGCAGGCAGACTCGGGATGTGACCTTGGGAAGTCCTCTCTGGGGAGCTTACTCTTCGCCCTCACCCTCCGAGACAGAGTGGGAACTGCTTCTTCTTGCCAGAGCACATCTCCTAGAAGAGTACTTTTAAAAAACAACTATTTTTAAATAATGAACTAAGCATTGACATATTTGTACTTTTATGATAAGGCATTCGTTTCCTGCTTTGAGCATTTTTATATGGTTTTGGATGATATGAACTGAATATAATTCGAAGTTCCTTAACCAAACTACTGTCAACACCCAATTACTGCAAAGTTAATTTAGCATGACTAGCTTATGTCATGGATACATAGATATCAGAGCTAAGCTCTGACACCAGCTAGGAAAAGAGTCCAAAATATAAAAATGCAAGTTAAGAATGCAAGCGCTAAATGCTATTAAAGCAATAAAACGAACCAAAGTAATAGCACGTTAAGAGCTGGATGCAAAGTTGGAAGTCGTCTGGCCCGAACACTATGTTCTCAGAAACTCTCAGAGAGTCAGAAACTCTGAGTTTAACGCATTTGTTCCAAGTCTCACAGTGACCAGCGCGTCTTTGACCCAACCCAGCCGCCACGCAACCAGGACCACAAGAGGGTGCCCTGAACACCGCAGGCCTGGTAACACGCTGGTCCTGGACCATTCTCCCCGGATCCTTAAGGAATATTTTCATTTTGCACTTTCTGTCCCAAGACTACCGCCAAGGCCAGAAGCTTCCCCTGAAAAGACTCCTGCTTGGAAGTTCACGCAGCCTCTCAGTGGCCCAAGAGCCCAGGATCCAGCTGTGGGTGCCCAGCCCCCCACTCAGGCGCCCACCCCCCTCACAGGGGCTCCCTTGCTGGCTCTGCTGCGGGTTTCCGAGAGCAGACCCGTTTGCCAGAGCTGAAATAATCTGTAGTAGACTTAGTACTAAGCATCCGTTATCAATTTTTATTAAACCAACAGCTTTAGTACTCCCCTTCCCAGATTCCTAGTATCAGACAGAACCAGGTAAGCGGCTCTGTTTGGGTCCCCCTCCTCCCAGCAGCACCGCCAGCCACAGAGGCGGCATGAAAGTTGGAGGCACCAAGAGGGCTCACGCATACAAAAAATCCATGCAGTGCTCCAGAACATGGAGCAGTGGGGCCGCACGGGTCTCCAGCCTGTCTGTGCTCTCCCACAGGCTACCGCATGCTGCCGGCATTCCTAGGATGGGAGATTTGGCTAAGATTGCTGTTGCTAGACTGAGAAAATAAGGCAAGTAGCTTGTTCTTCTCGAAAAATGTACCACAAATACAAAAAGTGGTACATAACTCGTGTTGTCTACTGAAATAGAAGCTCATAGTCTCAAATTGCTTTAAACAAACTTGATTTTCAAACTAAAGGGTACCATCCCTTGGGCGCAGGTCAGGATCTCTGGGCCCTGGGATCAAGTCCCACATCTGGCTCCTGGCTGGGCAGGGAGTCTGCTTCTCCCTCTCCCTTTGTCTCTCCCCCTACTTATGCTCTCTGTCTCAAATGAATAAATAAAATATTATTTTAAAAAAACCCTAAAATACTGAAATTACTGAATTAAGATTCACTGAGTATCTAAATAGGGAGATCTTACAGCGTGTGAGGAGACGCAGGGGATACAGGAGTCTAAGTCAAGGCCTCTGATATGGAGGGTCCCCCCCATCCGAGAAAGTCAAATATCCATAAAAAGAACTACAGTCCCTGTGATAGGGACCCCCACGCAAAGTTATTAAATGTTAGAAGAGCAATGAGAAGGACAGACTAACGCTGATTTGCAGGACTAGAAAAAACCTCAAAGACTGGAGGACACCACCTCAGAAGCCCAGTAACGCTCATGACCATGTGTTCTACCTTATCATCATGCTGTTATATACATCAAGGTGAATGACACCCATTGATCCCAGAAGGAAAAACGATGATCACAGTTGCAGCTAACACTGATCGAGCATTTATTATGTGCTTATGCTATAAATGCATTATGTCACTTAGTTCGGATACAGCCCTACGAAGGTAGGTACAATTTTTATCTTCAGGAGAGAGAGTCTCAGAGGGGTTAACTACTCACCAACATACACAAGGAAGCAGTGGCAGGGCCAAAATTTGGACCCAGGACTATCTGACTCTACTCTTAACCACCGTACACTACTGTCCTGGGCAGGGATATTGTGATAATTAAATTAGACAACATAAGAAGTACTAAATGTTGTATCTGGCATCTAGTAAGTTCCTGACACTCTTACTATCGTGATGAAAATTTTTTTTTGAAAAGCTCACTTTTCCAACTATATAAAAAATTCATTTACAAATATATGATCAGTAACCAGATTCTCTATAGTAAAGTAATACGCAAGGATCAGACCATAAGTTATCTGCCTGCAAAACACCACGTCCCCAGAGATTTGAAAACTTCAAATGAAAAAGAAAAATTAGATTTATTACACATCTGTCATCACTAGCAAAAGCAAATAAGAAATAAATTCCAAAGTTGGTAGGAGTTGTAAAAAAACAAACAACAAAAAAGCTACATTTATAGAAAATATGCTAGTAAAGTGAGGACAGATGTACATGTCACCTGGCATGTTCCCATTTTCAGGATCTTGCTTCAAGCCCTTTCCTCTCTGACAAAAATTATGCAATGATTGCATGGCCACAGTATTTATAAAACAGTGAAAACTTGGTAACCTTCTCAAGTGTCCAACAATGGGGACATGATGAAAAACTATGACACGCTATTAAGAGGGGATCCTTCCTCTGAGGTCATTAAAAATTATGAGACTGACCTTTCTGGGTGACAGTGTCAACTGAAAAGTACCCTCTGATTAGAGTATATGAAACTCACAAACGAGCTTCAAGTGAAACGGGTCATTCAAGACGAAATGGCCTGGAGGTTATTTATTTTTATGTTTGAGTCTGTAGCAAAGCAGGATGGTAAGCATGTTTCACAACTGAAGGGCCAGGCCAGCTGTAAATGCTAATGCTTTCTCTTCTGTCGGAGATCTTCTGTCCGTGGGCAGTAAGCACACAGAGCCATCGAAGGAGCAGAAATTTGGCCTGACGCACAGAACACTGCATTCTCTGAAGCAGTATTAGGCCACTCAGTTATGAAGAACTGTTCTTAATGACTCTGGCTCAAGATTTCTGGCATTAAAAAGCTAACACATCAACTGTTTCCCCTCCCACCCCTGCCATACAAGAACAGAACACTAAGTTTTATTATGATTCTTAAAAAAAAAAAATCAACAGAAGGTGAGGGGAACGAACTCTTCTCCATCTTTTTCTACTAAGCATCAGGATTCTCAAATGTGGGGCACGTTACTCAAAATACTACAAAGTGATCATACTAATGACTCAAATCATAATATTAAACGCCCTGCACATTTCAGTGCAAATGAAACCCACTTCCTGATCCGGGATAAAGATCTAAATTATGAATATCCCTCAAAACAGCCAAAGAGGTCTAGATAGTAAAACAAACAATGATAAAGTTTCTATTAAGGAAGGAATGATCTGGAAGTCTTCGGAGCGTCTTGAGCTCTACTTTCTGAAATTCACACCCCTTGCCCCCAAGTCCACTGCTGTATTGTAATTAAGTGTAACTCTTGAGTAGCGGCTATGAGATATGTGAATGCCTGTTTCCCATATCTCCATAGGGCAAAGGCAGCATCGTCTGAAACCATGAGCAAGAAGGTTCCCCGCTTGGCAAGCCTACTGAGTTGTCAGAGACAGCAAAGACCAGAGAACTCCATGGTCACTTCATATGGAAGAGGAGAGCCAGAGAGGGGTAACCTTGTCTTAAGACGAAATAAAGCCCAGAAAGTATATACAAGAGAGAAGTAAACCTTCAACATCCAAACGTTCAGCTTAAAAACATGCCATCGTGCACACTTCTGAGTGTGAGAAAAGGCAGAGGAGATCTCCTGGTACCTGCTGGTTCCAACATAACCATTTGTAGACTCGGCTGCATTTGAGAGGAAGGTCCCCCGTGCCTGTACCCCCTCCAACCGGTGCCTCCCTCAGGATCATGGCTGGGTGGCTCCTGACTGGCTGCTGCTCCAAAGAAATAAAGTAAATAGACCTGGCTGTGTGTTTTGGTAGTCTTTAAAAGAAATTCCATTTTCTTAAGCAGCTTTGGTCTCAGCCCTTTGATTATGAATTCCTTTTTTTTTTGGGCGGGGAGAAAGTGACGCACAGGAAGGACGGTAACGAGTCTTTGTAAAGAGCAGAAATGGAGCTGGGTCTTCTGTTTCGGAGTCCAGAATTGTGTTCATCTTTGGCAGTCATCTTTCTCACCGTCATCTTTTTTAGAACAGGGAGGATCTACCCTGGAACCACAGGTCAGACGAGTCCACGGTTGGCTGGCGGAAGCCGGTAGGCTGTGGCACCTATCCTCTGGGTTCTGGAAGCTATCTAGGGGCTGGAGAGCAAGCTGTCAAGCTCACTCAGAAGCTGGGGGGGGGGGGGGCACCAGCTGGAGTCCTTGGAAAGCTACCTCCATGGTCTGCTGAATTCATGGGAAAGCCAGCTGCGACAGCCTCAAAACTCCCCAGAAGCTACCCACTGAGCCTGCTAGGAAAGCGGCTGGGTCCCCGGAGATTCAGCGGGCATCTTCCGGCTGGCTCTCCAGAAGTCAGCAGCGATGCCTGGACACATTGTCCAGCCCTTGGCTACATGAACTTGTAGAGAGTTCTGGGACTCTGAGAAGGCTCCCCAAAACTGCAGGGAAGCTCCACGCTTCCTGGGAGCAGGGTCTGCTTTTGGCTCAATTAGTACCTCTTGGAAATGAGTCAGTGGATGATAAGACCACTTAATAACGGGATCCCTCTTGAGGGATGAATTCCAAAGGCAGCCACAGAAACTCCCACCATCAGAAATGATGAGCTTCTCGTAAATTGTGTTTCCATTTTCACCAAACAGCCCTGCAATTCTTCAAAATGTGGAAATCTACCGAGTTCTGAGCAATTTAACAAGATGAAGACATCTCTGTCTCCAGCCATTTGCTGAATTCTCAAGACTAGTTTTGATGCTGAAAGCCGGGATTTCTTATAAAAAAAAAAAAAGAAAGAAAGAAAGAAAAAATGCAAATGCCCTTATGTGCCTCAATGCTTCGGGGACAATTTGTAAAGTCTTATCAGTAAGAGAGCACAACCTACGAGCCAAACAGAAGCAGGTCAACTGGGGTTCTTGGACGTGCCCTTGAACTAAAGGTGCAAGTCAGATCCCACATTCAGCGAGTTTTTGGAGCCTGCTCATCAGACCGCACTAAACAAAGTGAACTTCAACACTTTTGCTTCCATTTCTGCCCAACATCCTCCAAGGTGGTGGTGGCGGTGACAGAGGCAGAAGGAGAAACAGAGATCACGCTCTTGATGACTTCTGTGACTCACACAATGATTCTGACCTGCGGAGTCCTCAGATTGTCCTAATGAGTAACAGAAGCCAAGCCAAGCAGGAGCGCCACACTGGGCACAAACGATTGATACCTTTAATTCTGCCTTTTAGGGAAGATGCTCCATCTGGAGTGAACACGCTCAGCTTTTCCTTGTTTGGCCCAATTCCCAAGAGACGAGTGTCCTAAGAGAAATGTCTGCTTACTAACTACATAAAGCTTTGTTTGCTTGTTTGTTGAGGGACAGGAGGAGGTGACTAGCATCTCGGGCAAGCTATGCCAAGCGGGGCTGCATTCAGACCCTCCCTGATGGAGAAGGACTCTGGTCTCTTCTGGATCTAAACAGTTGTGACCTAAGATCACAGCACCCCTTCCAAAGCGTCTGACTGGAGTTGAACCAGGAGAAAAGAAAAACAAAAAAGGTTAACATGATTTCTTTTCAAATCTCTGCCTGAATTTTGTCACTTTCTTCACATTATAAGCTCACACTTCCTTGCCATCAAGTCTGTTTTCCTTTTTTGTTTTTTTTTACTCACACACATCCAATCCTCGGTACCCTTCTTTCCTACCACTCACTTCCTCATGCTTGGCTCGATGCAGTCGCCTTTCCTTCAGCCCCTGTTTCCATCACCGGCCGTGGAATTCGAGCCCCATTACCCCCTCCTCCGGGCTGCTGCTCTGCCTAGACTCCGCACCTGCTGGAAAAGCCTCAGTGTCTCCGAACCTACAGTCTCCTTCCCCCAGTGTTCATCCCAGCACTGGGACGAGAAGCCAGGTAGAAGCTCCATGAGGATTCCCCTCTCAAGTGAGGTTCCAGAAGACACAAGATAAACATTCCTGGGGCTGGAACAGCAGGCGAACCTGGCCATGGTGGCCTTTACTACACGGATGAGAAATGACTCCAGCCAAGTTGCGGGGAGCTTGGGAGCCTCCTCCCAAGGGCTCCCGAGCTCCAAAGACTCTGCCTTTGGATCTAGAAGAGTGAATGCGAGCAAAATAAAAGATTGTATCAAAGTTCTTTACCCTTTCTGGTCTCAGAGCCGTTATCAGTCCCAGATTAGCCCAGAAAACACACAAATTGCAACAACACGAAAACAAGACACCCTATCTTTGGATTATATACAAGATTTCTCTCGAGTGTCTAAAAATAAAGCACCCTGCATCCTGAAAAGGCAGAACCAGGAGGCACCCCCTGAAGCTTGGATGAGGCAGGCTTCTGACAGGAAAGCTTTCAGACCACGGCAAGCACAGGGTAAACACTCACTACCCAAAGGGAGGGCCAAGGGCTGGTCCAGAAAGTGCCGACAAACTCATGTGAGGAAATCAATCACGGACACACTGTGGGAAGGTGAGGCATCCAGAGCTGAAGCTACAGAGGACAGCAGGGCCCCCTACGACACGGTTCTCTCAGAGCAACAACAAACATGAAGCGAATGAATCCCCTCTGTGTGCACACACATCCCACCCGAGCTGCGATCTGAAGTTAGCCGGCCGGCTGCTGGCTCAGGCGTGCTGTTCGGCGATGGCCCCGCGTCCCTCAGAAAACGCCCATAAGGACTTATGTCCTCACTGACCCTTAGAAGGTCTGCCAGGGTCTGACCCAAATCAAAGCTGGCCCGGGGCTGAGGGCCTGACTGCCCCTGACTCTTCCACCACAGACTCAACTCGCCTCTCCTCAGACGACGCGCCCGCCACTTGGCTCCATTTTCACTGCTAAGGGTTTATATAAATACAAATCCACCCAAGAAAGGAAAAATATTTCCCTTTTTCCTGCTCTGGATAAAGTTCCAAGAGACTTGGCTAAGGATTAGACATGCTTCACAGATCAAAGTGTGTAGGGGGGACGGTGGCGGGGGAGGGGGGCGAGGGGGGAAGCAGGGCCCAAACCCAACCGGCCTTCCCTCTCTCAAAAGGCAGGCGAGGCTTCCAAAAAGCCCACACTGCTGGACAGAAGTGCTTTCGAAAGGCTATTCTTTATTTGGATAGCCTGTCACCTACTTCTTACTGGAAACGGTTCCAGGCTCAGAGAGGTGATTGCAGACAACACGAAAGCATTCCGACTAGAACTCTCTCCAGCCACAGCGTTCCTGTCCGCTGAACATGGAAGGAACTTTTAGGACTGGAACTGAAACAGGGAAGGCCCAACAGCCTTATCAAAATCGACCTGATCTGGAAGGGATGGGATGATCAGAAGCCACAGATTTGCTTGTCTCCTAATAGCGAAGATGACAAGACTTCCACAAATTCATTTTTCTTGGGGGGAAAAGGAGTGAATGTCAGGCAGGGTTGGGGGAGGTGGAGGGAGCCAAGGAGGCTGTGCAGGGGCCTGGGAGACCAGAGAAAAGGAGGGCCGGGAGGAGCACTGAGATGTCCCTCTTGCTTATTGTGCACACGGCTGTTATCTCCCATGCACATAAACAAACACTACAGGAGAACCTATAGCGCATGCGCGGGGGCCGGGGTGGGGGGAGGACTGCCCCCCCCCAACACGAGAGTCCCTTTACCTACCCCACCCCTGCCCAAGTCTCATTCCCAGAAGATCCAGACTGGACTTGGGGCCATTAGAAGCAAACAACAAGTGTCCGTGATGATCTGAAAAGTATTAAATGACCCTAATGGTAGAAACCCAGAACTCCTTGGCCACTCTAACCTCTTACAAGTTGCAGTTATGAACAAGAAAGAATTCTTCATATTTCAATGGCACCTCATCTTGACGTACATACAGCTGGCTTCCAGACTGAAGGCTAAATACAGATAGAAAGAAGAGAACACAGTGCTCGCTTCGGCAGCACATATACTAAAACTGGAACGATACAGAGATTAGCATGGCCCCTGGGCAAGGATGACACGCAAATTTGTGAAGGGTTCCATATTAAAAAAAAAAAAAAAAGAAAGAAAGAAAGGAAGGAAGGAAGGAACATAATCATGAAAGCATTAAAGCCAATTAGGAAGTATGGGATTGCCCAAATGGGCTTGGCTTCCCATGGGGAAAGGGTAGCGCCAGGGAGAAGCCAGTTCTCCGAGCAGCTCGGTCTGTGTAGAACCTGCCACTCAACTAGGCCAACTTGCCTTCCCTGGGCCTCCATTTATCTTGTCTTGAGCTTTTCACTGAATATGGGACTAAGATCTGACAACCTCTTAAACACAGTCACTTCGACACTGACACGTCCAAAATCAAACTCTTGATTCCATTAGCCCTACTTCCCCAAAGTTACTCCTTTCCAAGGCTTCCCCATGTCCATAAATGTCCACTGTGTTCTTGCAGTGACTCTACAGACAAAAAACACAGAGCCAGCCCTGACCCTCCTTTCCCCTAACGTCCCACACCACAGCCCACAGCATCGGCACGTCCTGTTGCTCCAACTCAATCCCAGCCAGCCCATCAGACCACCTGATCAGCTCCATTGCCCACACCACCATCAACGGGACTATCATGGTGCTCTTCTAGCCCACGTCTGGCCTCACTGGTCCACTTCCCTGCTGAAGCCAGACGGGTTCTTTTAGAGCGCAGATCGGGTCATGCCACTCTGCTCAGAACCCTCCAATGCCTCCTGTGTCACTGGGAACAAAGCCCAAGTCCTCACAAAGGTCTCCAAGGTCCCATGTGATCTGCTCCTGTTTACTTCCTGCCTAAGCACCTTCATCTGGCTCCCTGCCTGACTCTGATCTGCACCCTGCCCTCGTCCCCCATATATATTTCATTCAGGTCTCTTGTACAAAATAGCATCCCCACTCTCCCAGTCCCTCCATATTCCATTTCCTGATTTATTTTTCTTCACAGGACTTGTGTCCACCTGACATAGAAGGGTTGATGGTGTGTCTCTTGTTATAGCTCGTAAGCTCCACAGTTATGGAGATTTTTCTTGCTCATATTGGATCTCAAGCTCCCAGAACAGTACCCGGCACACAGTAGGCCCGCAGCAATGGCGGAATCCACAGACAGAGGGCACATACATGGCAGCCTTGCAAGTTCCCTCAGGTCTGTGGTTCCAAATCTGACACTGGTCAGTGCACAATCACGCCCTCAGGGCCCAAGTCTATGGCCTCTTCTTCAGAAGGGTATACAAGTCACCCAGCCAGGGGCCGTTTCCAAACATCCCCCCACATGCGGCCTCCTCCAAGCACCATGGCCAGAGGCAATCACCCGTAGGGCTCCAGGAATTCACCCTGCTTTTCGGTCTTACTTGATCCTGCCATATTTTCAAACTGAAGGAAAAAAAAAAAAAAAAAAAAGCCACGACAAAGTCAAAATCCATTTGGGAGGAATCTAAGGCCAACATCTTAAAGTATTTTCTAAACGATGGCATAGTTCAGAGATACATTATGGAAACCTCTAAGTGTAGCATAAAACGTCTTCTTCTGAACTATAGCTGAAAAGGGGTTTGTTTGAGAGTAGTAGGGGTGAGCGGGGGAGACAGGAGGGAGCAGAGGTATCACAAATTATTTAGTGCTCTGGATGTGGGGTAGGGGAGACTCCAGCGGGAGTAAGTTCTTAGAGCCCCTTCCTTTCCCAGTCGCCTCGTTTCCTCTCATGGGCGTATCATGCTGGGTTTTCCAAGGGGATGTTCCCGCGGATCCCTGGAGTTGCCTCTCTCCCCCTCTCCTCTGTGTTGCTAATTCTAAAGCTCTGGTTCCCCTGAGCTGCCAGCAGGCCCTGTGCCCTCCCTGCCCTGCGGCACAGGGCGCTAAGCTGGGGAAGTGACGGGGCTCATGTCCTTTGTTCCCCATCTCTCAAGCTCACGGTCCTCTGCTGCCTGCTGCTCGGGGTCTTGAAAATCATCATTTTATATGTTGCTGCTTTGTTTTGTTTTTCTCAGGTGCGAGGGTCAATACGGCCTCTGTTACTCTGTCCCAGCTGTAAGCGGAAGTGTGGCTACTGGGTTTGAAGTACTTTCTACATCATGAATGAAGTCGTTTCTTTCTAAATGGTTAGCCTGTCATTGAGGTTAAAAACGCCAGTGCTTCTAAAGACACTGAATCGTAAGACAAGTCATGGATGGGGAGAAAGTATTTGCAAAGGATATATCTAATAAAGGATTTGTATCTAGATTATATAAAGAACAGAAATCAAAACTCACTAACAATATGAACAACCCAATTTTTAAAATGGGCAATAAATAAATCAATTAAATTAAATAGGGGCACCTGGGTGGCTCAGTCGGTTAAGTGACTGCCTTTGGCTCAGGTCATGATCCCAGGGTCCTGGGATCAAGCCCCACATTGGGAGTCTGCTTCTCTCTCTCCCTCTGCTTGCCACTCCCCCTGCTTGTGTTCTCTTGCTCTCAAATAAATACATATTTTTTTAAAGAAACAACATACCATCTAATACCTAATAATAATTGGTAGGTGATGCCTCCCACCAATGGCTATAGAATTAGCAGGTCAAAGTAGTTAAAGGGAATTGATGGTTGTCAACTTCTGAGGAACAGCAATAATATGGCAATAACCAATGGCAGCTTCTAGAGGACACACATGCAAGAGCTGACCTACAAGGTAAGTCAGGGGGTCACACCTTGAATCACACACCTGTAAACACCTAGAGGCATGGAAGCTTGGTTTCTTTCTCCTCTCCTCTTCCACTTCAGAAAATTACTCTCTGCCTATTACAAGGTTAAGAGTATTTATCACACGAAGTGAGACATAAACTTTAGTTCATCCAACGCTATACCAAACTTCTAGAAGACAAGACTAAGGGTAAAGACACTGGCTCCTTTCAGTCTTGAAGCACAGGAGTAGTCCAGGGGCTGACCCACAAAGTCAACTCAAGAGACCACTACTGTCTCTCCACTTAGACTGGAAAGTACACCAGAAAAAGAGACCATAATAATCTCTAGCATCTATAAGAAAATTTGCCCTGCTTTTTATGGGGGGAAAAATCTCCTTTATTTCTTAAGCTGAGAAAGTATGCCCCATACTGAAGTCAAATTTGCATTTGGGTTTACTAGTCTAATAAAGCCATTTGAGACAAAAAAGTGTGGGCGGTTGCCAACCTACAAATATTTGACTTTTATGAAAATAATTAGTGGCCTCATTGCTCTCAGCAGTGATGGTTTTAACAATTCCAAGCAGCAAACCTTCTACCGCCCTGTCTCCTGGGTCCCAGCCCCTGGGGGCCTCTCGGAGTCAGGGGAGCCCTGGGGCAAAGTGCAGCCAGCTGGCCAGGTAGAGAAGCCGGGGCTCTGGCCAAGTACGATTTCAGACTCAGCGGTGATGCCCCATGCATCATCGAACAGAGCGATCTAAAAGGAGAAAGCCGGGACGCCTGGGTGGCTCAGTTGGTTAAGCAGCTGCCTTTGGCTCAGGTCATGATCCCAGCGTCCTGGTATCGAGTCCCACATCGGGCTCCTTGCTCCGCAGGGAGCCTGCTTCTCCCTCTGACTCTGCCTTCCACTCTGTCTGCCTGTGCTCGCTCTCACTCTCTCTCTCTCTTACAAATAAATAAATAAAATCTTTAAAAAAAAAAATAAAAAAAAGGAGAAAGCCCTGGGAGCTTCTCACAAACCCAGATCACACACCTAAGAAAAAAACAGCACAAGTGACAGAGAAAAGCTCCTCCAGCAATCAGAGGCTTCTGGTTTCTGTATCCTTCCCTACCCCTCTTCCTTCACAAGGCAGCAGAGATGAGCCAGCGTGTGAGTAGGAAGGGGAAGGTCCAGTCTAGGTGACACAGCTGGCCCCTGGCCACGTCTCAGGGGCTCCTTGCCTGGCCTTGGGGTGAGAGGGAGCAGCTGCCGGATGGATCCGGAGGAGCCAGGAGGAAAGGCTGGGGAATTAGCGGCGTCTGTGCGGAGTTTACGGTGCCTCTGAGGTCCCTGCGGCAGGAGGTCAAAGAACGAGGCGAGAGTGGAAACAGAGGTTCGCTCACTGATAAGCCCATTTCCACCCTCTGCTTCCCAGTTCTTAGATTTCATGGCAGCAAATTTCACGGCATTCAAGGAAGTACTTAACAATCCTTGTTCAGCGAGGAGGGTGGACAAAGGATCACCTCCCTCCCAAATACGCTTACAGGTCTGTCCATGTAAGATCTTTCCTGATGCCAGGGGCTATGAAAATATAAATCAAGCTCCATTGATTAAAAATTTGATTTCTGCCAGAGCTTTGCGTCTTCCTTAAAAGAGGTGGGGTGGGGCTTTTAAAAACCCCGACAAGCCACTTGTCATGTTGAAATCTCAGTTCGGCATTTCTATAAGGACTTGACCTAGATCCAAGAAAACCTCCTTGGACCCCAAGTGTGTGAAGATGTTAGCAGAATCACGCAGGGTCTCAAGCAAGGTTTTCAGAAAATCCTACTGATCTCAAGTCTACTGACAGTCCAGGGGCTTTAACAATAACTTCTTAAACACATGCAGAAGACAGCTGGGTCTACCTAGCGTCAGGGCACAGCGACTTCTGGGGAGGGCATGGATTTGCTTCCAGAGGAGCCCAGCCTGAGGAGGAGGAGGGTACGGTGCTGACCCCAGGAGCTGGCTCCCATCTGGACCACCTACCGGCCACAGGTCCCTAAGCAAATGGCTTTAAGGACACTAAGCCCAGGTCTCCACATACCACCACCACCACCACCACCCCACAGAGAGAGGACACTGCACGCCACACAGGCCCGTTGTGAGGCCAGAATGAGGTCATACACACGGGTGCCCAGCTAGAGGCCAGATGCCTTTCCCAGGGCTCCTGAGCCCCCCGGAGGTCCCTGGCCTCTGCCCAGGGCTGGCCCCCCGACCACAGGCGGCCCCCTCCGAGGAGTGGCAGCAACTTGCAGAGGTGAAGGAGGCAGGTCAGATGGCTCCGTGGGGAACTGGAAATTGGGGTGAGCGACAGATTTAGTGAGTGAAGCAGACCAAGGCTGGGGCGGTCACCTGCCTCACATGTCAGCTGCAGAGGAAGCTGGTCTGAGGGGAGAAAAAATGGGGGCAAGTCCTTAGGGAGAGGCAGAGGGACAGAAGTTGGAAGGGAAACCAAGCAGGGGACGGAGATGGGGGCAGGGGATCAAGTCAGGGGATCAGAGATGGGAGTCCGGTGACTGACAAGCTGAATGACAGGACCTAAGGGCACATCAGACAGGGGATGTGGGAGGGGGACTGAGAGAGACTGGTCCAGAGGGACGGAATGACACAAACCAGTCCCAAGTTCCAAATCAACGTAAGGAAAACTTTGACTTGTTTCCTTTCCTTGGATTCTGAGGATCGCTGTACGCTTGACATAATCCTGCTTTTCTTCCCTTAAATTAACTCGCAAATGCTGACTGGAACATCATAATTAATAAATGGCTCTTATTGAGCATAGCCATTTCTTTCATTAACTACAGGGTATTATTTACAACTAATTACAAAGCTCTCATAAGTTATTATAAAAACCACTTTGAAGACTTGGCTTTATGAGTAACAAGGTATTTCTCTGCATCTAGGAAGGTGCTTCGGGGAAGCCCGGTGAGCGTCGCTGCTGCAAAGGAGAGAGAGGAGGGACCACGCTGAGACCTGGGTTCTGCTCCCAGGGCCGTACTGACTTCCTGCAAGTTCCTGACAACCCCGGACTCCTCTGGGCCCCGGTCCATCAGCTGCAAAGGGAAGAAGCTGAACTGGTTTATCTTCAGAGTCTGTTAGGCTTAAAATAGTCCATTCCAGCTTAAAATACTGTGAATATGTATTTTCTACTGAATTTTCTAGGTTTCTCAAGTTACACTCGCAAATTTAGCAGGAAGTAGAACAATCTCTTAAAGAGGCCAAATGAACATGGCCCGCCCCCCCCCACCCCCGCCAGCCACCCCCCACCCCAACCCCTGCCAGCCACCCTCTCATTGCTTCCCTACTTTATGGCCCTCATGCTTCCAAACAAGAAACGGCATCCCACTGGTACCCAGAAGGAAGCTACCCACGGCTCAGTCTCACGTTCAGCACAGAGAACAGTCAGGGCCCGGAGAAAAGAAATCCTATGGCCAGTAAAGCCTTCTCAGAGATTCATCTGTCTCCCTAGGCTTCAAAGAACTTGGCCACCTCTCTATATAGGAGTTTGAGTGCTCACAGAAAACGTCTGTTACTCTTCTCTAACACGGCAAGTTCCCCAGAGTGAAAAAAACAACCACAAACTGTCCAAAAAGAGCAAGATTTAATTTTCTGTATAAATAAAAGTGCTTTTCATTCCCCACTTAGTAAAAACCAGTAGCTTTCAGGAGCTCACAGCTGTGCGCATCAAGCCAGACCGAAATATGTCCACGTGTTTGGCTCTGTGCTCTAACACCGGCCTGCCTGCAAGGTAGACCAGCTGACCAACGAGGCAGCCAGGTCCTACCCAGGCTACACACTTCCTGCGAAGAGACTGGCGGGCAGACAAGCAGACCCCACAGACGAGGCCTCCCTGTCCAGAGGCTTAGCAGGGACCATGAGGCTGACCTCTGCTCACCTTCTGTAAACTGACATCTACTGGATGTCTGGAGAGAGGCCTGGCTCTCTCCAAACACGGCGCAAGGGTAACCCCGCAGTCATTGTCCACTGGGGCAGGGAACATGCCCCCCCTCCCCAAAATTCAAGTCTCCCTTAAATAAGGACCATTGCAAACCACTTCAGAGTCTTCTGGTCCTGGCAGAGGCCAAGGTCCTGGTCAGGCAGAGAGCACGAAGCTGGAGGTGTGCAGACCCCAAAACTGAGACTTCAAGGTCAAGAGTTCTCTCTATCTTACACACACACACACACACACACACACACACACACACTATCCCAGCTCCATCAGAAGTGGAATATAATTCCTGTCAATATGTACTTTAAGGCGATGCATATAATACGGGATCCCAACCAATCGGGGGCAGATCATCTGTAAGAGACAAAACTGTGTGTGATCAAGATGGATTTAGCCATCAGAGGCCAGAGTGAGGGACAGCATCCACTGGTCCTAAAGTTCAAGGAAAGAAAAGGGATCAGAGACCAGGCAAGCAAGCTGGAGGCAGGGCTCCAAGCAACCCGGGAATGGTGCGCCCACAGCACGGAGGCCCTCTGGTAGGGCCTGTCAGAGATTCTGTCCCAGCACACATTCAGGATTTCCAGGTTCCCAGCCTAGACTCCCTGGGGACCAGCTTTCACCAGGGAAAAGAAGACAGGAGTAGCCTTGCCTAGGGCACTCTTGACTATCCTAAGTTTCTTTCTTTCTTTTTTAATATTTTATTTATTTATTTGACAGAACGATCACAAGTAGGCAGAGAGGCAGGCAGAGAGAGAGAGAGAGGAAGCAGGCTCCCTGCTGAGCAGAGAGCCCGATGTGGGGCTCGATCCCAGGACCCCGAGATCATGACCCGAGCCGAAGGCAGAGGCTTAACCCACTGAGCCACCCAGGCACCCCTATCCTAAGTTTCTGTAAACCCCAGACCTATTCCCACCAAAGTTTAAAGGGACAGAAGAATGTATTCATTTGCTAAGGCTGCCATAGAAAGTATCACAGACCAGCAGCTTCAAGAACTGAAAGTGGTTTTCTCATAATGCTGGAGGCCAGAAGTCTGAGACGGAAGGGTCAACAGGGTCGGCTTCTCTGGAAGATTCTCTCCTGGGCTCACAGATGGCCATCTTGTCCTCTCCCTGCTCTTCCTGTGGCCTCATGTGGTCTTCCCTCTGTCTGTGTCTGGGTCTTAATCTCATCCTTTTTTTTTTTTTAAAGATTTTATTTATTTATTTGAGAGAGAGAGCGAGCATGAGCGGGGGGGCTGGGGGGGTGCGTGCACAAAGGGAGAGGGAGAAGCAGCCCTATTGAGTGGGGGAACCTGATGAGGGGCTTAATCTCTGGACCCCCAGATTATGACCTGAGCCGCTTAACTGACTGAGCCATCAGGGGCCCCTAATCTCGTCTTCTTTTTTTAAAAAAGTTATTTATTTATTTATTTGACAGACCACAAGTAGGCAGAGAGGCAGGCAGAGAGAGAGAGGAGGAAGCAGGCTCCCTGCTGAGCAGAAAGCCCGATGCAGGGCTCGATCCCAGGACCCTGGGATCATGACCCGAGCCGAAAGCAGAGGCTTTAACCCACTGAGCCACCCAGGTGCCCCCTAATCTCATCTTCTTATGAGAACACCAGTCATACTGGGTTAGGGCTCTCCCTTATGACCTCATTTAATTTTAATCTCCTTTTTTTAAAAGGTTTTATTTATTTATTTGACAGAGATCTCAAGTAGGCAGAGAGGCAGGCAGAGGGAGAGAGGAGGAAGCAGGTTCCCCGCTGAGAAGAGAGCCCGATGCAGGGCTTGATCCCAGGACCCTGGGACCATGATCTGAGCCAAAGGCAGAGGCTTTAACCCACTGAGCCACCCAGGTGCCCCTTTAATCTCATTTTTAAAGACCCTATCTCTGGGATGCCTGGATGGCTAGTCAGTTAAGCAACCAACTCTTGATTTCCGCTCAGGTCGTGATCTCAAGGTAGAGAGATTGAGCCCTGCACTGGGCTCCACGTTCAGTTTAAATAAATAAATAAATATCTTAAAAAGAAAAACCCTATCTCCACATATAGTCACATTCTAGGGTACTGGACGCTAGGACTTCAACATATGAATTTTGGGGAGGGGGTCATATTCAGCCCAGAACAAAGACGACTAAATCAGAACATCTTCAAAATGCTAGGTTTCTTTTGCGACTAAAGAGGCCAACTCTTAATCTTCTTCTTCGGTTCCTGGAGAAGCATAAATTATAACTTGAATATTTTGAGGAGGCTCAGACCCCGAAGGAGTCCAAGATCCCAACAACCGGCAGGACAGCTGTACCCAAGGGGTTCTGATGATGTACTGATGTCACCTTCCCATCAACTTTCTTCCTTTACATTTAATACCTATTCTTTATTTTTAAAAATGTCCCAGGACTTGACCCCGCAGGCACCTGCTGGGGGCACCACCAGCAGCTAGAGCACCCTAGCACTCCAGCAGGGAAGGAAACTGGAGGCAGCGGAAGTGGGCGGGGTTTGTGATGTCAGGGCCCGCCACCCCCCAGCCCAGCTGTCGGGGAGCCCGTGGGAGCCCCTGCCGTGCAGTCCATCCCAGCGGCAGGCGAGGAGGACACAGGACTGGAGGACCCTGAGAACCTGCGCACCTACGTGGAGAGGAGACAGGGCAGTGCCTGACCTCTCCTAGCCCAAAAACTCAGTGGGAATTAACAACATAAAGTGAAAAATAAATATCCTTCTTTCTCCTGACTGCTGGTTGGTCCCGCAGTGGAAACTAAAGATAGTCCAGGACTTACAATGGTGCGAAAGCGATATGAATCTGGCGGAAACCATACTTGGAATTTTGAATTTGGATCTTTTCCCCAGGATGGCGACCTGTGGTGTGATCCTCTTGCATGACCATGGCAGTGAGCTGTGGCTCCCGGTGAGCCATGTGATCACGAGGGTAAGCAAGCCATACGCTTGAGCCGTTCTGCACCCACGCATGCACCCTGATTCCCACTTTTGGTAGCCCATCAGTTACATGAGGTATCTAACACTTTCTTATAAAATAGGCATTGTGTTCGAGTCTGCCCAACTGTAAGCTAATGCGAGAGTTCTGAGCTTGCTTCAGGTCGCTGAGCTAAGCTATGATGTTCGGGAGATTAGGTGTATTGAAAGCATTTTCCACTATGATATGGCTTATCAGGGCGTATAATGGATTTATCAGGACATAACCCCATTGTAGGTCAAGGAAGATTGTACTGTTATCCATTTCTCTAGTGCCTTCTAGAAATACTGTATGCAAACACAGATATTGTGTGTGTGTGTGTGAGAGAGAGAGAGAGAGAAAACAAGAAAGAGAGAGAGACACTTCTAGCTGCCCACCTAATATTCCTTCTCCTCTTCTTCCATAATCACAGAACCCTGGATTACACAAGAGGAAGAAACATGTGCCTAATTAAAATTCTTACCTTCGCAGATTCCTTTAAAGATCTAGAGAGCCATGGAGTAGTTCTAACCAACAAAAGGTAAGCAGAAGTCTGCTGAAACGTTTTGGCTTTTGTGATAAAGACGCCTTCCCTTCCTCCTACTTTTCTCCTTCTGTCTTTTTCTCACCTGGAAATCCAGAGATGGGGCTTGGTAGAGTACAGCCATCTTGCTGTGATGAAGGGGAAAAAAATATATGAGGGCAGAGGCCCACACAACTAGGAACATGGAAATAAAAGATGGAGCGTGCGTGAGGCACAGATGGTGGCATACTTGGGTCCCTGTACCAACCGTGCACGGCCATCACAGGCAGATTTCTTGCAGCATAAGATAAATACAGCCACTCAGGCTTTTTATGATTTGTAGTTAATACCTTCCTGACCGATACTCATCTTTTTTTATAAAACACATGACATCAGACTATACACATTGGTTTCCTTTTCCATTTAATATCTTGACTCAGTCAGGATATTGAGAATTGCAACGTTTAAAATTTAAAACAAATTTTTTTTTTTTGTATTTTTAAGTAATCTCTACACCCAACATGGGGCTCAAACCTACAACCCTGAGATCAAGTCGCGACTGAGTCAGCCAGGTCGCCCCAGAGAACTGCAATATTTGTTTTTTGATTGTTTGTTTGTTTAAATCTAAGATTTTATTTATTTATTTGACAGACAGAGATCACAAGTAGGCAGAGGGGCAGACAGAGAGAGAGGAAGGGAAGCAGGCTCCCTGCCAAGCAGAGAACCCGATGCAGGGCTCAATCCCAGGACCCTAGGATCATGACCCAAGCTGAAAGCAGAGGTTTTAACCCACTGAGCCCGAATTGCAACATTGTAATCATCACACAGCATCCCACTGTGTGCCTAACTGACATGATTTGCTTTCATTTTTTCCTATTACAAACACTGTTACATCAAATATCTCTGTAGCTATTTTTGCATACTTGCTGGAAAATATTTACAGGGTCAGTGAAATTCCTGAGTCTAAGGATAACAACCTTTTAAATTGTGATAGATATTGTACAAATGACCTTCAGAAACACTCATAAGCTATATACATCTGCCTCTTTCCTTGTATCCTCAGTAATAATGGATATTACCAAACTTTGTCATGGTCCTCTCATGGGTAGAAAAGTGAGATCTTGTTGTTTTAAATTGAACTTCTAAACAGAGTAAAGATTAGGATGTTTTAATATGCTCATTTCTGTCAATATCAGTTCAACATCCTCATTGTCCATCTTTGTTCTTACTGATTTTTAAGAATTTCCACATGAAAAGAACTGGCCCTCTGACATACATGCCACAATTGTTTTTCCAAGTACATTCTTTGTCATTTGACTTCATTCATGGAATTTTTGCCAAACAGAACCTTTTAATTTTCATATGAAATGTGGAAAGTTTGTCTTTCCTCTACAGCTTTTGTGTTCTGGGACATGTTTGGGGGGGGGAAACATCTTCTGTCTCCATTGCAGGCTATATTTAAAATTTACTCATGCTTCTTCCAATAGTCTTTATGATTTTTTTATTAAAGTTTAACCCTTGGAGCCATCTGTATTTATTTTTACATATTTTATCTAAAGTATGAGGACAGACTCTAGCTTTCTCTTTTTCCAACAGGTATCCAGCTGTCCCAAACACCTTGCAGTGATGAGTTTGCTTCTCCCACTGATAAGAAATGCCATGTTGTTCACACCCAAAGGCATAGTGCAAAGCAGGCGACATCTGGCAGGACTCAGATTCAGGTCCTATCCTAAAAGGCATCTCAATGATGCTGGTGAAAATATACAAGGGAGCTCATAAATCATTCAGTTAGCTTATAACCAAGACAATGAATTAACAGGATGAAACCAGAGATTAAAAAAACAAAACAAAGCTCAAAAGCCTGGAGCAACAGGAAACATGTATTAAGATAATGTTTGATAGAAATATAGTTAGAGCCTACAGATAGATGCAGTGAAATTAACAGCATCAAATTCAGAATGGGAGGTAACATGGAAGCAAAGACATGTCAAGTGTTCTTTGGAATTTTGTGAGTAGCTTTGAATGTACGGTTGTTAAAAAGTAAAAGTGATGATACATGATCTTAAAAGAAGCAGGTCCATATCTTAGGCCATTTTAATAGAAAGGAGGTAACAGACTGCTCAGGTAGCCTACATTATCTGAAGCACTTAATTCTGCTCTGGACGCCACCCTCTAATGAGAATATTTATTAGATCCTCTCCATGAAGAAGAAAGCAAATGATAAATTTAAAGTTTCAGTATCACATTAAAAAAAAGTTTTTAAATGACAAAAAAAATTAAAAATAAAACAGTATCACATGAAGAAGGAACAAGTTGAGATGTCCTCCTGCCCCACTAAACAATGAAACTCTGGGGTGGGGGGCAAGGCCCAAGCCTTCTTTATTTATATATCCCCCAGCCTGAGTGAAGGCACTGGAAAGAACTGGCCTGTAATAACTAGGTATTGAACCAACGTGAGGAACGTAGGGGAAAGGATTTGCTCTTTGGTCTTCTGAGGCAGAGCCATCATGGCCCTCAAGGCCAAGCCCTAGCTGCTCACCCCCAATTCGGTCCTCATCATCTTTCTTTCCGACTGTCAACGACAGGTTGAGAGTGTCCCCTGCCTCCAACTCACCGCCCTCAGATTCCTCTCGCATCGCGCAGCTAGCCCTTACCTTCCTAAAACACACGTCTAACTCCCCCACTGTCCTGGATTAAATAAAGTTAACGCCTTGAGCACTGCACGGATAGGGCCTTTGTGAGGTGCCTCTGTCCCCGTCTCTAGTCTCCCTACACAACAGTATCAAACTTCTCCCTGTCCCCCAGCACCTGACCCCTCTCCATGGCCTCTGCAGAGCCCCGCTCTCCGTCTGAGCCATCCCACGTTCGTCTCTCCCCAGAACCCCTTCCCCACACCCAGCACACTCCAACTCAACCCTTCACCTGGACGCCTTGCCCAACGCCCCAATTCGGACAGAAATCAGTCCCTGCCTCCTCCGTGCGACCCCAGCACCCGACCCATGAGCTTCACGGAGGTTATACGTGGCGCGAATGGACAGTCCTGTTCCTATACTAGATGGAGTTCTTCAAAAAATGGGACTGTGTCTTGCTGATCTCTGTGTTCTCCGTGCCTGGCACACAGGCCACACTGGGAACACAGACTACAAATCAATTAAAAAAAAAAAAAAAAAAGGAACATGAACAGAACTATCCACCCATGGAACAGACCGTCTCTTTGTGGGGTTACCTTCAGAAATGTCTAGAAGCCAGATGGTCTGGTGGGAAGGCTAAGGAAGATGATTCTTACTGTCCAACTCGAACTGAGCTTCTCAACCTTTAATACACACACCTGTGAATGTCTCTTCGGTAGGTTTGGGATGTGGCCCGAGAGTCTGCACTTCTAATGAGTTCCCAGGTGAGGCCAAAGCAGCTGGGCCAAAGAACACTTTGTAGAACAGGAGGCTAGCTGGCCTCTGCTTTTCTCCAGTTCGGAGATTTATCCGCGGACCCTGACATAAGAAGTAGCCGGCCCCGCAGCCTCTGGCCCGGGGAGCCATTAACTGAGTTAATAACTTAAGAGTTATGTGTTGAGGGGCGCCTGGGTGGCTCAGTGGGTTAAGCCGCTGCCTTCGGCTCAGGTCATGATCTCAGGGTCCTGGGATCGAGTCCCGCATCGGGCTCTCTGCTCGGCAGGGAGCCCGCTTCCCTCTCTCTCTCTCTGCCTGCCTCTCCATCTACTTGTGATTTCTCTCTGTCAAATAAATAAATAAAATCTTAAAAAAAAAAAAAAAAAAGAGTTATGTGTTGAAACACCAAGCTAGAATTTAGGCCAAAGGAAGGAAAAACTATCAAAACTCCTAAAATAAAGAGTCTAGCTGCGCTTTGATATTTCCTGAAGCATTTCAGAAAAGTACCACTGGAAGGTACAAACTTAGGAAGTGCCAGCCACCGCTTCCATGAAACTCTTTGGGTCTTCAGCACTGTTTTTGCTTGGCTATTTTAAAGCTAATCACCCCATAGTGTGCAAATTAAAGAGAAAATGGTTTATGATCCATATAAAATTACAAGTTAGTCATACTCAGATGGGACATGGGTGGGCACTGTTCTAGAATCCTCTAAGCTGAGAACCTTCTCATTTCACCGGCAAGGAAACTGAGACCCAAGGTCATCAAAGTTGACACTGAAGCAGTTATCACTTGTCCCTTATGCTCAGTATACTTTCTCAGCCTTTAAAGGCAGTTTAATATCCAAATCTGAAAAGAAATATGCTAATTTCCGTTTTCACAGGTACAGTTACTGAATAATACATTTGAAAAAACAGTTGTATAAAAGAAATCAAAGGTAAAAATACATCCTTCTCCATTATACTGCCTGATTGCAAAGATTTTATTTATTTTATTTATTTATTTGACAGATAGATCAAAGTAGGCAGAAAGGTAGGCAGAGGGAGAGGGAGAAGAAGGCTCCCTGATGAGCAGAAAGCCCCATGTGGGGCTCGATCCCAGGACCCTGGGATCATGACCTGAGCTGAAGGCAGAGGCTTTAACCCACTGAACCACCCAGGCGCCCCAGTATACTGCCTGATTTCAAAACTGATCATAAAGCTCCAACGGTCAAGGTAATGTGAACAGACGGATAAACCAATGGAACAGAAGAGACTTCAGAAAGAGACAAACCCCATCCATGGTCAATCGAGTCTTGACAAAGGGTCTAAGTTAGTTCAGAAGGGAAAGCACAGTTTGTTCAACAAATGGTGCCAAAACAACTAGTATCCGATGGGAAAAAATCTCAACCCTGATCTCATGCTGTACACAAAAAATAACTTGAAATGGAACCTGTACCTAAGTGTAAAAGTCAACACTGTGACATTAGAACATGGTATTTCCTTCTAGAGGAAAATCTAGGGGAAATTTTTCTTAATCTTGAGAGAGCAAAAAGAAACAAATAAAAAGTACTAGCCAGAAAAGAACCTGGTTAGGTAAAATTTTAAACTAGCTCTTCAAAGGACACTAGGTTAAGGAAATGAAAAAGTAAGAGCAACTGGGGAAAAACCTTTTTTTTTTTAAAGATTTATTTATTTGTTTGTTTATTTGACAGACAAAGATCACAAGTAGGCAGAGAGGCGGGCAGAGAGAGAGGAAGGGAAGCAGGCTCTCCACTGAGCAGAGAGCTCAATGCAGGGCTCGATCCCAGGACCCCGAGATCATGATCTGAGCCGAAGGCAGAGAGGCTTAACCCACTGAGCCACCCAAGCGCCCGAAGGGAAAAACCTTTTCGTACATAACATCTGACAAAAGGCTTGCATTCAAAGTATATAAAAACTCTTATAACTCAATAATAAGATACACAACCCAATTAAAAAATGGACAAAAGATTTGAACAGACACTTCACACACACATACACACACACACACAGGTAAAATAAGCATATGCAAAGATGTTCAACATTATTCATCAGGGAATCGCAACTTGAAACCATACAAAGATATACAACATACCCAGTAGTAGAATAGCTAAAATTTTAAAAGCTGACAATACCAAGTTCTGACGAGAATTGGAGCAACAAGAATTTACAAACACTGTTGGTAGGAGTAATGGTATGATCACTTCAGAAAAGTCTGGCAGTATCTTATAAAGTCAGTCAAGGGTTATTATATGAGCTAATAATTCTAATCTCAGAGAAATGAAAATATATGGCCTACACATGGGGGCTTACACATGAATGTTTATATGGCCTTGTCATAATAGCCAAAAAATGGGAACAACCCAAATGTCCCCCACCAAATGAATGGATATACTGTGATATTTCTGAAAATGGAAAAGTACTCAGAGGGGGGAGAAAAAGGAATGAAATACTAATATATCTAACAACATGAATAAATCCCAGAAACATGATGCTGAGTAAAAGAAGCCAGATCTGGGGGCACCTGGGTGGTTCAGATGATTAAAGTCTGCCTTTAGCTCAGGTCATGATCCCGGGGTCCTGGGATCGAGCCCCATATCGATCCTGGCTCAGTGGGGAGCCTGCTTCGCCCTCTGCTCATTCTTTCTCTGGGTGTATCTCTCTCTGAAAATGAGTAAATAAAATCTTTAAAAAAAAAAAAAAAAAGAAGAAGAAGAAGAAGCCAGATCTGTGGTTCCCAAACTGTGGACTAAAATCAACCCAGGGCACCATAGCGGACTCAGGGGTGTACCACAGAATACCTCAAATTTAGGAGGGAAACACAGCAACAACTGAATACCATGCCAAGTACTTCAACTGAGTTCTCTGGACCTAATGGAACTCTTAGGGTATTGTTTTTGACTTACCATGAAAAAAAAAATTATTGATTCTCTAAGGGCACATTATGAACCAAGAAAGTTATTAATCTCTGAGCCAGATACAAGAGAATACACACTGTATGATTCCAGTCATATGAATTTTAGAATGGGCAACCCTAATCTACAGTGACGGAAAGCAGACCAATGACTGTCTGGGGTTTGGTGAGGGAGATGGCTGACACACCTTTAGGAAGATGGAAATGCTCCTTCTCTTTATGGAGAAGGCGGTGGCATGTCAAAACTCATGGAATCTGTCATATACTTTAAAAAGTTACATTTGTACTGTATGCAAACTATACCTCAAAAAAGTTCATCTTCAAGGAAAATGCCCTCCAAAAGTTAAAAACATACATTCACAAAAATATCCTCTCTCATGGGCCTTGATTTTCTTTCCAAGATGGTAAGCGCCTCAGAGCAGGAACCGTGTGACAGCCATTCAATATCCTGGTAGCCACCTCAGCACCCGGTCAAGCATCGCCTCATGCTCAGGAAAACATTTGTTTGTTAATTTCCCAATTGTCTTCACAATGAAGATGTTTCCACAAGGAAATGAATGAAACAGAAACTGAATTCCAAATTCGTTATATAATTATCTTTTTATGAGAACCAATTTTTATTTCAGCAATTTAATTTTTAGCAGTTATAAATATTTATAAAGCTTTTCTCCCTTACTCCCCCTGGATTCGAGTCCAGGGGTTCGAGAATAAAGGTTCAAATTAAGATTTTTGCAAAAATCACTTAACCCTCTGATGGCTTCTGGGATCCCAAAAATACCACGTAGAATGGTCAACATTTACAGACAGCTCTCATTAACCATGTGTTGAGATTAAATTATGCACGGCCTCCTGAGAGAACAGGTATCAGCAAAGTAAGGCCTCCTGTCTGTTCTTATAAATAAAGTTTTATTGTCAGTCCTTTACATATTATCTGTGGCTTCTTTTCAAGATGGTAAAACCCTGCTTTCAACTCTGCTTCAACAGCAGAGTTGGATAGTTGCCAGAAACTCTATGGCCTACAAAATTAAAAGTATTCTATCTACCCTTTACATAAAAGTTTGCTGAGCCCTGATCTGGGATATATCTGACTTAAAACATATGCAAGACAGGAGAAAACCAAACACTGAAATGAAAGATGACATGCACGTTGTGATTGAGGAGAGAAGTTTGTTATTTCAAATGCAAATTTCAGGCTCTAAACTTGTTAGAAAGAGTACCCAGATTTCCATTCTAAACACTTCCTGGGTGATGGATCTGTATGTCCATGAACTCAAGGTCTTCTGCGCAGTATTATTTCAGGAAAGAACAATGACGTGGAGATGGCTTTCCTTTGTCCCCCTTCAATTTACATGGGTCTGAAAAATCGGATTCTTTTTTTCCTCTTTGAATTTCATCATTTTTCTGTAAGTGAACTAAACTTTCTGTTTTCCTCTTCTCTGTCCACAGTAACAGTTCTCTTGTTGTTCATTTAAACTGGCTCTTTACATGGGCGCCTGGGTGGCTCAGTGGGTTAAGCCGCTGCCTTCGGCTCAGGTCATGATCTCAGCGTCCTGGGATCGAGTCTCGCATCGGGCTCTCTGCTCAGCAGGGAGCCTGCTTGCCTCTCTCTCTCTCTCTCTCTCTCCTCTCTCTGCCTACTTGTAATCTCTCTCTGTCAAATAAATAAATAAAATCTTAAAAAAAAAAACTGGCTCTTTACATGTGTATGAAACTCATTTTCTCTCTAAATGTAGGGACTAAAACATAGTTCCATGTGAAAACATTTTATGTTAAAAAAACAAAACAAAACAAACAAACAAAAAACCCTTTAGATATTTTTAGAAAAGTTTAACTAGGTTAGGGAAAGGAATGGGGGAATGGTGACCCTGTGACTTTGACAAAATGTAGCTGTGTTCCATGTCTAAAAATATTCATTTAGCATTTGAAATATGAACTATTATCATATGTAGTCAGCAACTAGATGTTCATATCACTGTGGTTTTTAAATGAAAGTTTTACAAGCTTTCTGCTAAGGTGGACAAGCTCTTCTTAAACAGATGGCCAAACAAGTTATACTGCTGGCCTTTTAGGACAAAGATTTTTAAAAGCAATGGGGCAATGCTTGATTTTCTCCAAAGAAGATATATAAATAGACAATAAACACATGAAAAGACACTCAACGTGAGTAATCATTAGAGATATGCAAATCGAAACCACAATGGTTCATACCCACTGGGACGGCTACTATCAACCAAACCAAACCAAACCAAACCAAACTCAGAAAATAGTGTTACAGAGGATGTAGAGGAACTGGAAGCCTTGTGCACTGTTGGTGGAAATGTGTGATAGGGCAGCTGCTGAGAAAAATAGTATGGCTGTTCCTTAAAAAATGAAAGATTTATATGATCTGAAGAGAAACCAGAGTATTGGCTGCTCCTTAAAAAATTAAAAACAGAATTACTATATGATTCAGCAATATACTCAAAATGCCCAAAAGAATTGAAAGCAGGGTTGGGTGCCTGGGTGGCTCCGTCAGTTAAGCCTCTGCTTTTGACTCAGGTCATCATCCCAGGATCCTGGGACCAAGTCCCACACTGGGCTCCCTGCTCGGCAGGGTGTCTGCTTCTCCCTTTGCCCCTTGTGTGCATGCACATGCATGCTCTCTCTTTTGCAAAAATAAATAAAATCTTAAAAAAAAAAAAAAAGAAAATAATTGAAAGCAGGGTCTCAAAATGACACTGCTATACCCACATTCATAGCCACATTATTCACATTGGCTGAAACATGGAAGCAACCCAAGTGTCCACTAACAGTGAATGGATAAATAAAATGAGGTGTGCACACACAATGGAATAGTATTCAGCCTTAAAAAGAAAGGAAAATCTGACACATGCTACATTGTGCATGAACCTTGAGGACATTATACTAAGTGAAATAAACCAAGTAAATACTGTATGATTCCCTTTATATGAAAGACCTGGAGAAGTCAAATACATAGAGACAGAAAGCGGAAAGGTGGTTGCCAGGGGCTGGGGAACAGGAAGAATGGGGAGTTGTTATTTCATGGGTACAGAGTTTCAGTTTTGTGAGATGAAGTTCTGGAGATGGATGGTGGTATTGTTGCACAATTACATGAATGTACTTAATGCCACTGAACTGAACACTTAAAAATGGCTAAATTTATAAATATTATGTTATGTGTATCTTACCACAACAAAAAAAGGGGGGGGAGAGTAATGCAAGAAAGGTCTTACATTCATAGTATATAAAGAACCCTTAGAATTCAATAAGAACACAAACTATCCAACAGAAAATATGCTTAAGGTTTTAATGAACACTTCACTGAAGACGACATGTGAGTAGACAATACACATGAAAAGATGCTCAAGACCCTTAGTCAAGAAAATGCAAATTAAAATCACATATCCACTGGAATGGCTTAAGATTAAGATCATACCCAATGTACCTAAGCACACTCATACAGTCCTACTGGGAAAATAAAATGATGCAACCCATTTCAAAAAAAGTTTGACAGTTTCTTATAATACATTAAATACATGCTTACTATGTGACCTAGTGATTCCACTCCTAGATGTTTACCCAAGAGAAGTGAAAACATACACCTGACACACACAGACTTGTAACTGAATGCTCATAAAAACTTAACTTATAATAACCTAAATGTCTATCAGCAGATGCATGAACAAACACACTGTAGTAAAGTCCCAAATGAAATGTACTCAGCAATGAACAGGACCAGCTACTGATACTGATTCTGGATGAATCCCAGAAACATCACACTAAGTACAAAAGCCAGACAAAAAATAATCTTTTATGATTCCATTTACACGAAACTCGAGAAAATGCAAATCTCGTTTATAGTAACAAAAAACACACTGGTGGTCAGTAAGACTGGAACAAGAAACAACTGACTGGAAAGGGGGAATGTTTAGGAGTCTGTATCATCTTGAGTATAGCAATGATGATACATGTGTATCAATTTGCCACAACTTACTGAATGGTAAATTTAAAATGGTATACTTTATTTTACATAAATTACGCATTAATAATTTTTTAAAGTTATTCTGTTGGGCTTTCGAATCAAAAAAGTTTTAAAAGCAAAGTAAATGGCCTGTCCTTCTTCTCTGAGTACCCTCATCTTTCTAAAAGACCTCACACACAAAATCCATATGATATCCTCAACTTTCTCTTTTCCCTTCCTGAGTACCCATCCTGACATTATTTTAGAGGACTCTCTCTTTCTTTGCTCTAACACAATGAAAATTAAGCAAAGGACTACATAGTGATACACACAGGACTTGGCTGATGCTTAACTCTCTGCATGTTAAAGAGAGACTTGAACTTCAGTCACAAGTTGCTGCTTTAAAACATAAATGCAATTAAGAAATGAGAATAATATTGACAAACTAGAGCCCTAAATTTTATGAGATCAGTAAACACATTTCCTACAGGAATTATTTGTTCTGGATAGTAGTTCCTGTTATAAGTAGTTCTTCTTATCAAGAAAATCACGCCTGGGGAAGGAATAAAAAGAATAAAAATAAAAATAAATAAGTAAAATGAATAAAAAGAACAAAATAAAGACAATAAGAAATAAGGATTTTAAGTTTAGATTTTATGCAATAATTAACTGAAAAAAGAAAATGAAATAAAACTGGTTCTTCTCAAGACTCAACAGCCATTAAGTCATTTAAAGATAACTTTATCATTCAACTTGTGAAGAAAAGACGGTATTTGTGTGAATGTGAAAGACTTGTCAAACTGTAAAGTGCTACACATTTCAAAGCTACCGTCATGAGCCAGACAGTCTGCCTTTTTTTTTTTTTTTTTACGATTTTATTTATTTATTTGACAGACAGAGATCACAAGTAGGCAGAGAGGCAGACAAAGAGAGAGAGGGGAAAGCAGGCTCCTTGCTGAGCAGAGAGCCCGATGTGGGACTCAATCCCAGGACCCTGAGATCATGACCTGAGCCAAAGGCAGAGGCTTTAACCCACTGAGCCACCCAGGTGCCCCCCTCCTTTTAAAAAAGTTAATTAATTAATTAATTAATTATTTTAAGGATTTTATTTATTTATTTGACAGAGATCACAGTAGACAGAGAGGCAGGCAGAGAGAAAGAGGAGGAAGCAGGCTCCCTGCCGAGCAGAGAGCCCAATGCGGGGCTCGATCCCAGGACTCTGGGATCATGACCTGAGGCGAAGGCAGAGGCTTTTACCCATTGAGCCACCTAGGCACCCCAAGATTTTATTTATTTATTTGACAGAGAGACAGGCAGAGAGAGAGTTAGGGTTTTTGTGTTTTTTTTTTAAGATTTTATTTATTTATTTGGATGGTCTGCTTTAATATGGTGTAGTCGTCAGATTCTCCAGAAAAACAGGACCAATAATGGGAGGGGAGGAAGATTATATACAAAAAATAAATAAGGGGTGCCTGGGTGGCTCCAAGGATGTAACAGGATGGCTCATTACCATCCACACTGCCCTGCCCAAACCTCAAGGGAGGGGCAGCCATGAAATCCCTGGTCACAAGACTACCTCCGAACATATCGGCCTACACATGAGAGCAAAGTGTCCTCCACTTGCTGTAAGACACAGACTTTTTGAATGGACGATCATTTCTTAAACTTTCTTGCAGGGACTATTCCATGAGTTGGATGCTACGGAGACTTAGAATCCCTGCTCCCCAAACCCCACATCACTGCCCGTCTACTGTCATTCTATCTGCCTGGAAGTCTAATTTAGTGATGTGTTTTGTTTTGGGTTGTAAGTGTGCTCCAAAAATGACTGTATGAAAGGGAACACTTAAGAAAAAATTCCTAAAGGAAATTGCTGATAATGCATATCGCACCTATTATAAATCCTTTTGTAAACTCATCCACTTCTTATACAAAAGTATACTCACCCACTGGGTTGGTTTAACATTATGGGTAAAGCTAAGCATTAAAAGCTTATTTGTAGGGCGCCTGGGTGGCTCAGTGGGTTAAGCCGCTGCCTTCGGCACAGGTCATGATCTCAGGGTCCTGGGATCGAGTCCCGCATCGGGCTCTCTGCTCTGCAGGGAGCCTGCTTCCTCCTCTCCCTCTCTCTGCCTGACTGTCTGCCTGCTTGTGATCTCTGTCTGTCAAATAAATAAATAAAATCTTAAAAAAAAAAAAAAAGCTTATTTGTATGTAATATTTTAAATACCTTCGTTTAACCCTAAATAACTAAAGAAAATAATAAAATGCAGGGCAATTATAAAGCAAAGCTCCCTAATAAAAATCAAGCTTCAAATGCAATATCTCCTTAAAGATACTTGCTAAGGGGTATCTGGGTGGCTCAGTCAGTTAAGTGTCTGACTCTTGATTTCGGCTCAGGTCATGATCTCAGGGTCGTTGGATCAAGTCCTGTGTCGGGCTCCGTGCTCAGAGCAGAGTCCGCTTGAGATTCTTTCCTTCTGCCTCTTCCCTCCCACCAGTTGTGTGCACACACATGTGCATGCACACGCCCACACACACACACACACACACACTCTCTCTCTCTCAATAAATAAAACCTAAAAAAAAAGGATACTTGCTAAAAATATTGACAGCAGACTGTACAAAGACACTTCTTTTTGTTGTCTTGTGGGAATGAAATCAGCACACACAAAACACTAGCTCCAAATAAGCAAGCACACTTCATGCAAGAGGCAGCAGGAGTTCGCCAAGACCTTTTCAATAACCAAGCGGAGGGTCCTTATCTCAGAAATGGCAACACTCAGACCTGTAGGGTCTTAAGGAGCTCAGGCTAGGTTAGAGACGGACCAGGAATAAGGAGGCCGCCCCCCTGTCCTTCACTGCTCCCCGTCTCCCCGACCCCCACGACACCACACCACTCCGTACTTGTTCTGTGTTGATCATACAAAAACCCTGATCTTACTACTCTAATCCCAGAATATGTCACCCCTTCTGTTGCTGCACGATTTTGGGAAATACGCCATCCTGTTTTGGCAACTTTATGTAAGATTTTCTGAATTTAACGAAAGAGGGGTATGTGTTCCGTCTTGGTACTAGAAATAAAGAGGCTTCCTCAGTGTCAGCGAGGCATGCAGTTAAAAATAATCAGGGCATGATTCCACCGTGAGAGCAGCAATGAGAGGGAACGCATACACAGGCTTTTCCTTTTTTAATAACCTGATCTAAGTCATCGACTTCCTGAAGCAGATTTTAAAGGGAAGCTCAGGAAGAAGCACGTCCAGTCCTCCACACATTTTTGAGAGACCAAAATTTCCAGTGACTAATTTAGGCACTGTAATGCTCCCTCAGTACACAGTATATCACTCAACTTTTAAATGATTTACAAGGAACATATAAACACTGCTAAAAAGCCCATCCCTCACAGCACACGGACAAGTGTGGTCTGGCCCAGCAGCACCTGGGTGCTGGTGAGGAATGCAGGACCTCGGGCCTTGACCCAGACCTCCTAGATCACTATCATCCATATGAACGAGGTGCCCAGGTGACTTGTGTGCATGTTCAAGTTTGAGAAGCACTGCCTCATCCTGGTAACCACCTGCATTGCCCCAAAGAAATCCCAGGATGCTACCCTGAATTTCTCCCCAGCTGGCATGTTAAGACATAAGGATGCTCACGACATTCCTTACCATCTCTTAGTTTTCTCTCTTATGTTCTAGCAATTTTGGTTTGCCAAGGGGTCTGGCTCTAGCCAACAGGAAAATAAGGAAGTAGGCATCTGGTTTGCATGCAAGAAAACGAGAGAGAAAGAGAGCGAAAGATAGGCTCAGGGTGGATGGCCGAGGCCATGAAAAGGAAGAGGAGAGGAGGGAGGGGACGAGTGTGATTATTTCTGCCCTGCACTTCACCTTGTGCCCCCTCCCCACAAGCACTAGGAAACTCAGCCGTATCTCACAAACTAGAAACACAAGACTGACATTAATCTTAAATTTAGCCTTTTACCCTAATGTCAGTGATAAGGAACCCAAAACGGAAAGAAAGAAACTGAAGAGTTATCTCTCTTTTTATCATTATCTGGACCAGAATTACTTGCCTAAAAGGATAAGCTATAAATAGTAAAACCCTATTTTTATGAATGATTGTAGGATCAGTTTAATAGAGTTAAAAATCTGCTCTTCTCTAGGGCTCTGTTTGGGCGTCATGCTGAAAGACATGGAGACACAAATTCTAATCACTCAGAAGAGCATGAGGGATGGAGAGCAGTGAGACTTCTCTGTAGTCTCGGCCCCTCTGCCCACGAGAAGGAGAGCCTCGGACAGACGGTCCATCTGCCATCAGCTTAGTCATTAGAAGGAATGAGAGAAATCACACCAGAGAGTCCCCAAAAGTTCCTCCCTTTCAGCCCCAAACCAGTAAGATTCTAAGTCATATAATCATGGTTCCAACATTACTAAGTCTTGTAAAAATGGGAAAAACAACCCACAGATATTCTCACCTGATGCAGGCTTCAAATGTGTTATTCGTTCGCTTTGGAAAACAGTAGAACCTTCTTCAAAATACAACTCTATTCACACTTGAGCAGGTTTCTTTACAAAAATACAAATAAAACATGCATGGGGACATACATCACTCCTGACATTGTTTCAAATTAGCATGACTCGTACTGGGTTCTTATCTGAGAAGATCTCAAGCTACACAATTAAGATGCTTGAAGTTTTTGTTTTTGTTATTTTTGTGTTCTTTTTTTTTTTTCTTTAAGATTTTATTTATTTATCTGACAGAGAGAGAGCACAAGCAAGGGAAGGGCAGAGGGAGAGGGAGAAGCAGGCTCCCCTAGGCAAGAAGCCTGATACGGGGCTCGATCCCAGGACCCTGGGATCATGACCTGAGCTGAAGGCAGACACTTAACTGACTGAGCTACCCAGGAGCCCCAAGAGCCTCGAGTTTTGCAGAGGCAAGCTGGCTTCCATCCCCCAGCTGACCGTAAGCCAGGAGGCCATGCAGGGTCAGATCTTGATTTCAGATGCTCCCTTCTCAGACCATCCCATGCACTGCCATCCCTCACTACACCTGGCTCTCTGTATTTATTCTCCAAACGAAGTCACATATTTGCATACTGGACTAGTACCCACCCCCCACTAGATTTCCAGCTCCTGGGTGCGGGGGTACTGGCTGTCACTGCTGCATCCCCAGCCGTCACACAGTGCCTAGCACACAGGGGTGCTCTGCAAACACTGCTAAATCAGCTAATTTAAGTTCTAATACTTAGAACTTAGTCACTTTATTTTTTTTTTTTTTTTATTTTTTTGAAGAAGGCCCAAGGGGCACCTGGATGGCTCAGTTGTTCAGCATTTGCCTTCAGCTCCGGTCATGATCTCAGGGTCCTGGGATCGAGCCCTGCATCTGCCTCCCTACTCAATGGGAAGCCTGCTTCTCCCTCTCCCACTCTCCCTGCTTGTGTTCCCTCTCTCTCACTGCCTCTCTCTCTCTCTCTGTCACATAAATAAATAAAATCTTAAAAAAAAAAAAAGAAGGTCCAAATACTGTCAGCATCACAAAGCAACTCTTGGATGAAGTTATGAACAACGGCAAAAGACGTAAAGGGAAGAAAATGAGAACTCATTTCAGTTGTAGTAAGAGGAGGAATAAGAGGACATTCAGAATGGACTAAGCTATAACCTCCTTCAGCATTTTAAATGCAGACATAGGGGCGCCTGGGTGGCTCAGTGGTTAAGCATCTGCCTTCGGCTCAGGTCATCATCCCAGGGTCCTGGGATCAGGCCCCTATGGGGCTCCCTGCTCAGCGGGGAGCCGGCTTCTCCCTCTTCCATTCCCCCTGCTTGTGTTCTTTCTCTCTCTGTCAAATAAATAAATAAACTCTTAAAAAAAAATAAGTAAATGCAGATATGTTTCTTTTTCCCTTAACTCTAGGGACATAAATGCAGATACTTCTTTTTCCCTTAAAGCTAGGGACAGAGATTTAAACTGGCCTGCTTTCATCCATGTACAAAGACAACAAAGTAGATTTAAAAAAAAAAAAATACTCTACCTTCAATATTGTGATTCTTTGTCAGCTAAACAAATAATGGAGTTTCCTAGATCAGTTCGCATAAAAATGAGAAACAGTTCTGAAAGGAAGGGAGGGAGGAGGAGGGGGAGGAAGGGGTGGAGAAAGGGGCGGAGCTATTTTCACAGTGAAAACCAACACTGGCAAGATTGCAATTGATCCATCTATGTTGTATCAGAAAATCCATATTCCTTTTTAGTAGTATTAGCCCCGTCACACAGCACACTGGGTGGCAAAGTCCAAACCTGCTGCGTACCCAGTTAGAGCCAGACACAGGAACCCTTTGCCTTCTGGAAGAAGATTCTCAATTAGAAGCCCCCGGTTTAATTAAATTGCATTTTATGAGACTCTCTTGCTGGGGCTCATATCATGCTCGCGAGGGTGCTTTCTCCTAACTGGCCTTTTCTTTTTTTTTTTTTAACTGGCCTTTTCTGATCTTTAGCCTAAATTTTTCTTTCCTTGATTCAGTGTTTACATAGCTTAAGCTTAGCACTGCCTTGAGATTTATGAGTAAAAGTACACTTATGCCTATAGAAAAGCACTGGGAAGATTAAATGAGCCAATAATAGCTTTCAGTAACTACCATAATAAAAAATAAATAAGTTCCACACTCAACTTTTTATTTTTTCCCCTCAGACTTTCCTCTCCTCCCTGTCTTACCCGCCTTGATAAATGGCAACTCCATCATTCTAGTCGCTCAGGCCAAAAACCCTTGTCTCTCTCTCTTTTTTTTTTTTTTTTTAAAGATTTTATTTATTTATTTGACAGAGAGAGATCACAAGTAGGCAGAGGGGCAGGCAGAGAGAGAGAGAGGAGGAAGCAGGCTCCCTGCTGAGCAGAGAGCCCGATGCGGGACTCGATCCCAGGACCCTGAGATCATGACCTGAGCCGAAGGCAGCGGCTTAACCAACTGAGCCACCCAGGCACCCACCTTTGTCTCTCTTTGCTGCTTTCTCTCATAACCCAGGGCCAAACCATCAACAAACCCTTTCACTCTATTTTCCAAACAGAGCTAGACTACGACCACGTCTTACCAGCTCGTTGGCTAGTATGTAGACCAAGGTACCACTGTCTCTTGCCTGGACTACTGCAAGAGTCCTACCTCACCTCCTTGCATTTACTGTTGCCTATCCCCATACAACCTCTAGGGTCTTCTAATTTAATTTAAAATAGTCTCAGCTCAAAACCTGCCACTGGCCTCTCAACTCTCACGGAGTTGGTGAGATTACAAAGGTCTTTTATTTTCTCCTTCCTACTTATGCATGGACAATAAATGTATTTTATTGTCCCTAGAAGGGGCAGCCACAGGATTTTCAGTTTCTGTTTCCAATAAACTAGTCTTGAGAGATAAAGATTCTCAGAAGTAGAAACGATTTACTTAAAATATAGAAATATGAAATAGAACAGAAATTCATTGTTGATAAGCAAGCAGCGGTTATATACTAAGAAATAAAAACCACCCAGGTTTAAAATCATCATGTATTAACTACCTGAACGAAGACATCTCATTGCATGTATATAAGACAACTTTGCAGAAAATTCCCTACACATTCCAGGCCTTCAGAAATCATGAATTGACTCAAATTCTGCCTTATCATAAAGGATGAAAGGAATATTTCCATTCTCAACCACGCCAGATAGCAGTCATCTAAAGGCACATCACTCTGCTTCGTATCACTGATACCTGGTCCACCCCGTATAGCTGCATACCGCAATTTCCCACCACATTCATGCTTAAGAAAAAAAAATCGGCAGCCACTGGGAGGGGGAGTATATTTGGTACAGTGTGAGTAGGCACAAACGGGTACACAAGCCACCCCCCCCCCCCGGATTTTGGCCTGTCTTCCGCCCTGCTGTGATCAGAGGTGAGAAAAGACAAAGCATCAACTAGACACCAAGGTAACTGCACCTTGGAAACTCACCCGGGGTCTGTGGTTTCACACACAGGCAGCCCAGCAGGGCAACGGCTAATCCCTCCACTGCTGGGTCTTTCCACGCAGAGGGACACAGAGGGTGTCCCACCCGACGGCAAATGCCCTGGGATGGCCACTTGTGTCCCACTGTACTCTCATCTTTAATGATTTCCAGCACATTTATCCTAATAGCATTCCTCCCCTTCTTCAAAGAAAGGATTATGACCCCAATTTGCACAGCTCAACATGTTAGCCATTTTGAGGGAGTGACTCCCCTGTCATTTTCTAAAGAGCCAGTCAGGCTTAAAAATAAGAGTCATCCAATTTCACTTCCTTCTCGATCTCGAGACACAAATATATCAGCAAACAGAACTCATGGGGAACTCAAAATCCTCCCATTATTAAACTTGAAACTGAAATATTAAAATACTCCATGAGATCAAGGCCAGCGGTCTGACTTGCAGCAGAGCTGGATAATCATTTCTAAACAGCAAGTAAACCATTCAGGAGAAAACTGGAAAAGCTTTTCTGCCCTTACATAAGGATTTTTGTTTTAGGTTAAAAAAACAAACACAACAACAACAAAACCCCAAATGACTGAAAAACACAGCCGACTATAGCTACTAGCCCACAGGCCACCTAACGCAAAGAATTAAATGTCCACACAGCTCCTTCTAGCAAACACAGTGGAATGTTGGCTTCCACGCACAAGATTGGTCTGCAAAAAAGTGGTTAAATCAAACAACTTCTCTTTTTTCCCTGAAGGGTGGGAAGGAGGTTTACCTCTGATTCCAAGCATCCATTAAAGCTACTTTCCTCTTAAATTGCTTATTGCACTTACTACGCCACCCCACACACCGTGGGTAAAAGTACACAGGGAAGTAGAGCACTCTGAAAACACTGAGAAAGTGGGCAGGTCACAGACTTTCATTCCTTCACCGAGCCAGCCACGTACGTATATGCATAGGTTGTATCTCTACATACACATGCGTAGGTATATTCTATGTTGGTAACATATAGTACCATAATGACAAAGTAATATAGGGGCGCCTGGGTGGCTCAGTCAGTTAAGCGTCTGCCTTCGGCTCAGGTCATGATCTCTGGGTCCTGGGATCGAGCCCTGCGTCAGGCTCCCACCTCAGTGGGAGTCTGCTTCTCCTTCTCCCTCTGCTGCTCCCCCTGCTTGTACTCTCTCATTTTTTTCTCTGTCATTTTTTTCTATGTTTCACATAGACATTTGAGAGGGCTCTCAAATGAATAAATAAGGAATCTTTTTAAAAAAATGACAAAATAATATAAAAATAGTAAGATACAGGGCACCTGGGTGGCTCAATGGTTTAAGCCTCTGCCTTCAGCTCAGGTCACGATCTCAGGGTCCTGGGATCGAGCCCCGCATGGGGCTCTCTGCTCAGCAGGGAGCCTGCTTCTCCCCCTCTCTCTGCCTGCCTCTCTGCCTACTTGTGATCTCTGTCAAATAAATAAAATCTTAAAAAAAAAAAAAAAGAATAGTAAGATACTTTACTAAATAGCAATATAATATTTAGTAACATATAAAACTACACAGTAACATCATATATATTGTGTTATATTATATTAGCAATATACATACGGTGTATATATGTATGTTAGTATGTATATTATATATACACACATACACATATATGTAATACATATACATATATACACACACATATCTATGTATACACACACACATACTATGTCAATGAGAAGAATGTGAGGTTATTATAAAGGAGTTTACTCAGTTGCACATTTGTATCCTCAGCCTGGGTCTGGCACCAAAAGAGCCTCCTGGGGCCTGAAAATACATTCTGTCTCTTGGACACAAAATGTACAGCCTAATTAGCTGCTTTACTGTGGTCAAGGGACCTACGCTTTTGTATAAATACACTACTCTTTTCTTTAAATCACAAATAGGTAGGGGTAGATAAGCTTTACTTTCCAGCAAGAGCAAAAGTTATCTCCTTTCCCTTTCTCTCAAAGGGAACCAAACCCTGGGAGATAATTTATGGCTCAAAGCCCTAGTTGCCTGGTATGACCCAGGGAAAATTCCATTTTGAGAAAATGTACTTTCCTTAAATACTCTGAGACAGAAAGCAGTCAGGCCACTAGACTTTCTCAGGATTAGGTAGAAACTTTTAGAAAATCAAAGCAATTTAAAATACAGAAACCTAACACTTTGAAATCTTCACCCTGAGCAACAGTGATGGCCAATATTGTGCCTGTTCTAATGAAGATAATTTTATATGAATCATCTACCTTTGACCAGGTTTGAGGCTACAAAAACAAAAAAAATCAAATTGTAAACTTTTCAACCCAGTGGCCATGGCTCACTATTACACGAGTTTGCCCTTATAAACCACCAACCCTCAGCTACACCCCTTAGTAAATGATAATAGTCACTTCAAGTTCTCTTTCATTAACTGAAATACAAACAACTTTAACATGGGTGTGACCACACACACTAATAATTTCCAACTTTTTATAAAATGTTAATAGCAAAAGTAAACTTTTATAAAAATGTTAATAGCAAAGTAACTTTTAGAAAATGTTGATAGCAAAAGTAACATTTATAAAAATGTTAATAGCAAAAGTAACTTTTATAAAAATGTTAATAGCAAAAGTAACTTTTATAAAATGTTGATAGCAAAAGTAACTCTCACTGAGCTAGAACCTGAAAATACTTCCCGTATTAGAGACTTTGGCACTGATATTTTCCTGATAGTGTGTTTCCATGTGAGAGCAGAATTTTAAACCGGAAGAGACTTGAGAGGTCACTTAATCCAGCAGCTTAGATTGAAGATTAACTGGCAGGACCTGAGAGTGGAAATGTCCAAAATCAGAGTTTATATGTAGAAATAATACCTGAGGACCCTGAATACCCAGGCCACCACACCATCCATTAACCCACCTAACCCTTCACTGCTAGTGTAATCTCAACAGAATTTTTCTGTTTTTTATTATGATTTTTTAAAGATTTATTTATTCACTTGAAAGAGCGAACATGAGTGGGAGCAGACTCCCCACTGAGTGTGGAGCCCGCACTGGGGCTCGATCTCATGACCCTGAGATTATGACCCAAGCTGAAATCAAGATCAGGTGATGAACTGACTGCACCACCCAGGCGACCCTCAGCAGAACTGTTCTTTGTTCCACCTCCCACCTAGCAACTCCCTCTTCTAGCAAGTCCTAGATACACTCCAACAGCTCCGTGGATGGTTTTACTGCTCTGGGAACTCATGGCCTGTAGCCCATCAGCTTCTCCTTGGAGAAGCTTCATAATACAGAATCTCACCTAGGGCTATGAACTGAAATCTGCCTCAAGGGCTTAGGAGAACAATCCAGAGCCAGATGAATTACAAAAATTACGCATCCAAAGTGTGTTTTCCCAATTAAGCTCTGCTTATTTTAGGGATTCCCGAAGAAGCTGCCCGTTGCATTTGTGCAATGACTGAGATTTGGGTGTGAGGCACAGGAACTCAGTTTATCGTCTGATCCCAAACACTGATGCTTAGTATCCTTAGTATTTCTGGTCATTAATATTTGCATAGTTTCTGTCATTGAAATGAAAAGAACCCTGGCAGGTGAGGAGGACAATGGGCCTCAGACAACACACGATGAACAGTTAGCAAAACTCCTGCTCCGTGAGTGCACAGATCGGTGCAGACAGCCGCAGGAAGGAAGGTCTGGATGCCGCAAGACAGGCTCTCAAAGTGCCTGTGGAGTTGCAGTCTAGGCTAAACGACTGATTTGCTTGGCTGTTTAACCAAGTTAAATACACCATGTAGTACTATAAAATGCAGTTTCAGTGTCTTGTTCAACAACCAGGGAATAACAAGCTTACGGTACTTATCTGTAGTTGCAGAACAGGAACAGAAACGAGAAACTCTATTCTTCCACATTATACCCTTTCCCTTGCTTTATTTTTCTCCTTCCATTCACTAAGTAACACTTTAACCAAAGAATAGGCTTAAAATAAAAACAAACACGGGAAGTTAATCTGAGCAAAACACTACCAATGATGTTAAACTAAGGCACATGGAAAAGAGGAAGTTTTGATGCCTCCAGTGAACAAGGTTTTCTGGCATGGGTAAGACTTCAAGAACAATCACCGTGCCCTCCATGCTCAGTAAGGCCTCGGAGATGGAGAATAAATATTTTCTCTGGGCACAACTGAAGCTGGAGTGTAAATTCCCAGGCATCGAGTGCATCCCTACAAAGGGCTGAATTGGGGGTGGGATGCCAGCTTCCTCTCAAGGGAGCCAGCCCCCTACCAGGAATTCTCCTCCAGAGAGCTGAGGTGGCCTCATTGCCTGGCACATTACATGTGTGATTAGCCCAACTACGGATTCTATCCAGTATCTGCTGCTTTCGACAGCTTCAGAACCACTGGTGGCATTTTGTTTCTTTGCAAATTGTGTTCTCAGGACACCAGCATGCCCTCTCTTAAGGCTGAGATTCCGACTTCCGTGGCCATTTGCCACTGATGCTCTTAATGCCCATACATTGATTTGGTTCTCAAGTCTAGAGAAAAAGCTTTCTATTTTTGCTTTCCCTAATAGAGTGCAGCCAACAGAATACACCCCACCATGCAAAGCTCTAATTTGGCTGACATCCGGACAAAGTCGGCTAAATGGTTTCTTATATTAGGCTGCAATTGTTTTTAGCCTTACTGAGTCAAATTTATATTCTGGGAGAAGGGCATAAGTCCTCACTTCCAAATATTTAAGGTCAGGACTGTTTACATTTCCACAAAAAAAAACCATTAATACCCAGACCTATTTCAGAGTCTTCCTTTGTGGATGGGAAGATGGCCTAAAAAAAAAGTATTCCCCAAAGGAGGCAGGAGCTCCTGATTCTAGTCTCAGCAGCAACCACATTCGAATCAGCCTGTGTCTCTGCTCTGAAGCCCCTGATTTCACCCCTACCTGCTCCCTTTCTCTACCAGGAAAATGGGGAGATTATCATTCACGGATGCTTACGTGAAGGCTTATGCACACTCTGTATATACACTGACCCATACACACATACTCACACACGCCGCAAAAATCTGGAGGTTTAAAATACCCAGCACCGTCATACTCTGCTCTGATCTCCTCTAGCTCAACAGATGACCATCCCCCTTCCTGCCTGTCCCTGTTCACCTCTCAGGAAGGAAGCTGGGTGCTGGAGACCAGCAATGAGAGGAACAGAAAAGCAGAAAGGGAGAAGGGGGCCAGTCCCTGACGCAGCCCCGGTTCCATAATCCCAGACAACTACTTCATTTGGCCACAGGCATGATCTCCCAAGATGGCGGCTTGGGAACCTAAGAAACTTGGATTGAGAGTGCCTGGCTCACGGAAGGCAAGGAACACGAGCCAATCCTTTAATTCGGGTCCTCGCTACATATTTCTATAATCAAGGCTATCTAGTTGTTGCAGGTGAAATGGTCCATCTGCACTAATACAACTTGTGAAGGGGCTAATTACTCTTATTTGCAATTTCCATCCTACTTTTCATGGACATGACCAGTACCCCTGAACACCTTGATTTGCCTTAGCTGTGGACATTGTAGAATTTTACCGTTTGGATTAAAAAATATATATATATTTTCTAAGTAATGGACATTATAGAGGGCTGTCAGATGTAGCAAATAAAAATACAGGATTACCAATTAAATCTGAATATGGCCAGGGACATAGTTATCTTAAAAAATTATTTGTTGTTTATATAAAACTCAAGTTTATTGATATGTGGATATATGGGACATATTCAGAATCAAACTAGTTGTTATTTATCTGAAAATCAAATTCAACTGCCCATCCTTATACTATCTGACAGTCCTACCATTGCACTAGGCTCTGGAGAACAATGATGAGTAAGATACGGTATCTGTCCTCCAGGAGCTCACTGTCCGGTGAGAACCAGACCTGAACAAGAACAAGGTTAGGATGAAGGATTACAGGCACTTACCAGGTACTTTGAAAAACACAGGTAAAGGAGCCACTAAATCCTAATGCAGCACACCAATAAATTATCTACCCTTCCTAATAAAAAAAAATACTGTGGAATTTTTTTTATTCTAGAATTCTCTATATTCTATAGACTCTATCGTCCTGATTCAGGAACTTGCTTAAGCGTTTCAAGTGTTCTTCCCCTGCAGTGGGACATCACCCACCATTCCTCCTTCAGGAGTATTACCTACAGCGTTAAGAAGTAATCCCCAAGCTGGCTGAAATTTCGGAAACTTCCAGGAATTGCTTAAAACTCAGAGAGCTGTGTTGGCAACTTCAAAGGAACCCATATGAAAGCATGGGGGAAGGGGCTTGCATACAGCAGGTGCTCAGTAAGGGTCATCTGGATAAGGAAAAGAACTGTACCAATGCCACATCATCTTCATGTGTAAACCAAAAACCTCAACGATTGTGAAGAACATTCGTTAGGCTTTCTGCCATTCCTTGCATCTGAAGCAGGTTAGTGTGGAGCTAATCTAAAAGGAGTCAGAGCATACTGGCCATGGTATCTGAGAAAGAAAGATAAACAAATAAACCGAGTTATTTACAATGCCAAATAATCGTCATGACTCGTATGCTTTGAGAGTTAGCATGGTTTGCCTGTTTTAGGTACAATTTAGAGGATGGTCTTCGCCACCTCTGCTGAAATGAGGGATTCCCCACACACAACTCATGTACACAGCTCTGGAAGTAAGATTTGGGGGCCCATATTTGGAAAATTAACTCTCCCTTTTATATCTTAAGGTCTTTTTTTGGTGCCAGCAGCCAAGGGAGTTGGGCAAGGGAGAGAGTGGACAGGGCAGGTGGGGTCAAGCAAGGACAATGCTGGAATGACCTGGCCACGTGATTCTCTCTTAATGGTGCTCTGGCAGGCGGCCCCTGCCCAGCCTGGCACAGACATGCCTCCAGCCTTCAGGCCCCTGAACCTACTTATGAAGGGCTACTTCATTTCCCCTTGACATCTAGAGCACAGGAAAAAAAGCAACAAGAAGGTGAAAAGAAAGCATAAAAGCTAAGAAACAGGTGGACATGACGGCTGCCAGATGCATTAGGTAAGGCTTTGGGGTCCACTGGTGGAAAACCCAGAACATATCTAAGATAATAGTTCACTTATGACTGGGTAATTAGCTTAATGCCATGTTACTCACAAGGTCTCATGTCTCGGTGTTAAAAAATACTAACACTTTAAAAAATAAAACTGGCCTTTTGTCCCCAGCCCATTCATCTGTGCATCCCCAGCATGTGGCGTTGTCACAGCGCATAGCAGAGATGCCATGATGTCCAGTAAACTGACGAGCTCCTGGATGAGGCCCTCGAGGTTGCAACCCTAGCAGCCAGGGCCCCTCTTATGGGCACTCCCTGGGTACTGCACGCGGGCGGCTCTGCAGGTTCTGTTGCTACACTTTCCTAACAGCTGGCATCACTCTCTACGCGGTGAAGAAAAAGAAGTATATTCAAAGTCTCAGCTTTCAAGGTCCAACCTTAGAACTCATTCAAACCACACACATTTACAAGTCAGGAGAGTAAAAACATGATTTCATAATGCATTCCGCACCCCCCCACGCCTCCAAAAAAGTCAACCTGTTTGTAATTTTGTTTTGGAGGCAGTGCAGAAGAAAACATTTTGGAAAGCACTGCCAAATTCTTTTTAAAAAAAAAATTTATTTTTTAAAAGCCAAAAACAAATTAAACAAAGGCCATTAAACAAAGTAGGCATGGTTGGGGGTGGGGGGCGGACTGCATTAAATTCAAATTTAAACAGAAAGTTTGTGAAAGATTTGATTCCAGATGTGGCCCCACTAATTAACTATTAAACAGTCAACTTAACGTTCATTGGTTAGGATAGGTTTACTTCTAATTTAATATCCCTTTCAAATCTCTGACTCCATGATGAGATTCCTTGCAAGCCAAAATATGCCAACTTTTGCTGACTTGAATAAACAAGTCAGTTTTCTAGAGTACCTAAGGGTACTTTCTAGTACCTAAGGGTACTTTCTTCTTCCTCTTATTTAGCTACAAATAATCTAGTCATCTCAACCACATTCAATAAGTAATGTTCAAATAAAAACATATATATGTTTGGGGTGCCTGGGTGGCTCAGTGGGTTAAAGCCTCTGCCTTCGGCTCAGGTCATGATCCCAGGGTCCTAGGATGGAGCCCCACATCAGCCTCTCTGCTCAGTGGGGAGCCTGCTTCCTCCTCTCTCTCTCTCTCTCTCTCTCTCTCTGCCTGCCTCTCCCCCAAATTGAGATCTCTGTCAAATAAATAGATAAAATCTTTAAAAAAAAGTTTGTATATAACATATATATACATAAGTAGTATATAGATAACACAAGTAACATGCATATAAATTAAAAACAAAAATGAGTACAAATAACTGACAAGTGAAATTAATTAAAATAATGAAATTAATTCTAAGAATAATTTTAATTAAAAATGAATTCAGGGGCCTTGGCTGGCTCAGTCGGTGGAGCATGCTACTCCGGATCTTGGGTTGTAGGTTCAAGTCCCACATCAGGTGTAGAGATTATTTAAAAATAAAATCTCTTAGGGGCACCTGGGTGGCTCAGTCATTAAGCATCTGCTTTTGACTCAGATCGTGATCCCAGGGTCTTGGGATCGAGCCCTGCCCTCGGGCGGGAAGACTGCTTCTACCTCTCCCACTCCCCCTGCTTGTGTTCCCTCTCTCGCTGTCTCTTTCTCTGTCCAATAAATAAATAAAAACTTTAAAAAAAATAAAAATTAAAATAAAATCTTTTAAAAAAATGAGTTCAAAATTAATCGGTCTTCTGTTTTGTGACCTTGATAAATATATATGACTTTTAACTCTGTTAACCTAACAAAGTGTGACATCTACAAAGTAATTTTAAAAGCTGCCTAAAACCTAAAGCAAGTGCTGCTCTCTAGTTAGCCAGTACCATCTGCTCCTCTGCTCCACTTACTGATATGTGCACGACTTACCAATAATCCAGCAACACCAACTTTTGGTAAAACTTTCTTTAAACAGATTGAGAAAAACCAAGATGACCCAGATACTTGAGCTGCACCAAGCAAAATGCCTAACACTGCTCTGGGTCAGTTCCCTCCCTCCAAGCCCGACAACCTTTGATCCAACCTTTGACCCACCTGGACACCAACTGGAAGGGGGACAGGGGGTGACTAAGGAACCAGGAAGGGAAAGAAGGAAATGGTCTAGTGAGTGCCTACAACGGGCCAGGCATGGTGATGCACTTTCACACACATTCTCCTCTTTGCTGTGTACAACAGCTCTATGCAAGAGATTTAGCTCATATACACTGAAGGAAAAGACTCTGATGTCTCTGTGTCATTTAAACATAAATAAATCAAAGTGCTTTTCTTCACCCCATTTTTTATTACCCTTTGAGATATAAGAAAATTCTAAATGGCCCATCCAGTTTTGGAGACGAAGAAAGATTCAATATTGAACTATTTATTGGGACTAGAGCTACAGACGAGGTCTATTCTACTTAAATTGATGATGTGATACCAAAATTACTGTATTAAAATGATTATGCCTTTTGGGGTGATAAACATGTTCATTATCTTGATTGTGGTGATGGTTTCATGGGTATACACACACATCAAAACTTGTATCGGGGGCAACACTGTTGGGATCCCTCTCACTCTTTTTTCTTTTTTCTTTTTATTTTTTAAATATTTATTTATTTATTTATTTGAAAGAGAGAAAGATATCACAAGTAGGCAGAGAGGCAGGCAGGGAGAGACGGGGAAGCAGGCTCCCTGCCGAGCAGAGTCTGATATGGGGCTCGATCCCAGGATCCTGATGTCATGACCTGAGCCGAAGGCAGAGGCTTAACCCACTGAGTCACCCAGGCACCCCAGGACCCCCCTCACTCTTGCAAGAGTTTTCTGTATCTTCACTTAATAGATTAAAAAAAAAGAACAAAACCGAAAACCAAAACAAACAAAAAACTCCTTATATTGGGGCCCCTGGCTGGCCCCTTTGGCAGATCATGCAACTCCTGACCTTGGCGTTGTTAGGTTCGAGCTCCACATTGAGTACAGAGAATAATTTTTAAAAAAAAGTATCAAATTGTACACTTGAAATATATGCAGTTTATTATAGGTCAATTGCACTTAAATAAAACTATAAAAAGAAAGTTTATGCAACGAATCAGAGCTAAGTAGATATAAGGAAAGTGAAAATATCCATAATTGATATTCTGGTATTCATAACTGGTATTCTGAGTCAAAAAAGCTATATAATGAAAAAAAAAAAAAAGCTATACAATGAATATAAGCAAGATTTCTCTACCAGCATTTCTCAAAGTATATACCATATAACACCAGCCCTAAGAAATGTTAGCAAGTGTTACACACACATGCATATGTGCATGTACACACACACACACACATACACACACACACACATACACATACACGTACAGGTTCTGGGGTTACCTAAGTTTGCGAAATGCTTGTCTAGACAAGGCTCACCATGTTTGTTAACTGTGGAACTTCTCAGAGGCTTTCTCGCATCCTGAGATACCTGGTGCTTTTCAAAAAAACAGCTTTGCAAAAATATAGCTTTTCCAAAACTAATTTGACCAGAAACCTTTTTTTCAGAGGATCTCCTGGGATTGCTAATCCACACAACACACTGTGGGAAATGCTGCTCTCTTTCACGGGCTCCTGGGGTCGGACAGGCTGAGAGTTTAGAGAGCAGCGAGGCTGGGCTTCTCCGATCTCAGCCCCAAGTGTAACTGCGGCTCTCGCTTGCTCATGAATCTCTGCTTCCTTCCAGCAACAGGGGACAGTAAGCACAGCTCAGAGGCAACAGAGGACAAGGAAGGTGTGAGCCGAGATCCTTAAGTCAGATCCTGCCACAGAAGTCCTCCTGATCACATCTAAATGAGTGTATGAGGGCTGCTGTGACAAAGTACCAGACACTGAAACAGGAATGCACCATCTCACGGTTCTGGAAGCCAGAAGCCCCAAATCCAAGTGTGTGCAAGCCCGGTTCCCTTTGAGGGCTGTCAGGGCAAACCTTATCCCAAGCCTCTCTCTCTCCTTGGCTTGTAGATGGCTGTGTTCTCCCTGTGTGCTTGTCTGTCCCCAAGTTCTCACTTTTTCTGAGGACACCAGCCCAGGTGGATTGAGTCCCTCTAATGAATTCATTTGAACTTGATTACCTTTCTTTCTTTCTTCTTTCTTTCTTTCTTTCGATTTTATTTATTTATTTGACAGAGAGAGATCACAAGTAGGCAGAGAGGCAGGCAGAGAGAGAGAGGGAAGCAGGCTTCCCGCTGAGCAGAGAGCCCGATGTGGGACTCGATCCCAGGACCCTGAGATCATGACCTGAGCCAAAGGCAGCGGCTTGACCCACTGAGCCACCCAGGCGCCCCGAACTTAATTACCTCTTTCAAGACGGTCTCCAAATAAGGTCATATTCAGAGTACCAGGACTTAGGACTTCAACACAGGAATCTGCGGGGACACAGGCAACCCAGAACACCCTTCATTATGGTTCTCATTGGGCAGGAGATTGGTGAGACTTCCAGTTCACAAACGTGCCCTACCTGTGGAAGTTGTAACCTGCCAGATGGCGTTCTCTCTCCGAACATCCTTCTGCATTCCCCGATGCGCTCACTGATACTCCGGTCTGGTAAGCTATCTTTATTGTTATAGAAATAGACTAGAAAAAAGCTTTCCTTCATCTGATATCAACGTTTTGAGTAGCTTTTACTATGGTTTCTGTTAAAGATCTCCCGAGCCCACCCCGTACGTCAGGCACATTATTTGTCATCGTCACGTCCCATTAAAGTCAGTATTTTTCACATTTAAAGAGAGAGTGGTGGGTCCGGTAACTTTCCCAAGGTCACGCGGCTAGCAAGGAGCCGAAAGTCGGGCTGTGGATCCGAGTCTGGCTGCAGAGTCCTCACTCATTCTCGCCACCACACTCCAGTTCTAAATCTGGGGCAGCCGCATTCTCGCGACACCGTTACCGAGGTTTAACTCAGTCGGCAGGGAAAGAAGTCGTCCTGAGAAGGGGGGGAAAATCAAGAGCTCTATTTTAGACACAGGATGCCTGGGAGATATTCAAGGGGAGGTACGAAATAGGAAGCTAAATATGGTAGCTCCAGATAGAAAGAGTAGAGCTGGAGACCCAAGTTTCTGTCATCAGCACACGTACAGTGTATGAAGACCAAGGAGGGGGTGACCTTGCTCCCTGATACAGGACGCTTGTCCGCAAAGCAGTTCAGCCAAACAGGCCAGCTCTTCTTTTGTATGATCTGTGAGCTAAGAGTGGTATCAACATTTTTGAGATGGCTTGAAAAACTAAAAAAAAAAAAATCTGAAATTAAAATATCAGGGTCCCTAATAGTCTTCCTGGGACACAGCTACACTCACTCAAATGTATGCAATTCCAAGGGCTTTTGTGCTATGGTGCCCGAGTAGAGTAGCTACAGCCGGACGGAACGGTCCGCAAAGCCCGAAAGACTCATTATGTGGCCCTTCACAGACATATCCCCGGTGGCCTGCAACACGGGGACACTGGGGTGAGGAAGCAGCCCCAGCAAAGGTGACTGGGCAAAGCAGACCATGCGGCAAGAAGACCACCACATGTAGGAATATTCCCCAAAGCAGCAAAGGAACAGGAAGCCAGGGCAAGGCAGTGTCTCCAGAAGGATGGAGGGAACAACAGTGGGAGACAAGGCCACTGACCACACAGGCATCACCAGGGAAGCCCTGGAGAAATGGTGGGGACAGAGCTTCAGAGAGAGTCACCTGGGTGGCCCAGTCGGTTAAGCAACTGAATTCAGCTCAGGGCATGATCTCAGGGTCCTGGGATCCAGCCCTGCATCGGGCTCTCAGCTCAGCAGGAAACCTGCTTCTCCCTCTCCTTCTGCTGCTCCCCCTGCTTGTGCTCTACTGCTTGTGTGTACACTCTCTCTCAAATAAGTAAATAAAATCCTTTAAAGCAAAAGGCTGGGGGGCTTCAGAGAAAGAATGGGAAGCAAGGAAGTAAATACAGAAGACGAACAATGTTTCTGAGGAAACTGACCACAAACAAGGTGGAGAGAGCAAGAGAGGGCCACCAGGTAAAACATGCTTTGGTTGTTCCAGAAAGATCTTAGAGGCGGGTGGGAATGATCGGGTGCAGGGGAAAGTGATGCTCAGGAGAGCGGGAAAACACTCCCTGTAAGAACCGAATGCTCCAGAAGACACAAGCACAGATGTCCCTGAATAAGTGGCTGGGACGGGGGTGGCTCGTCTAGGGGACAGGCAAGGCGAAGACAGGATATGGGGACGGATACACTCAGCGGACAGAGGTAGTGTCAGGCAGATGAGGACATTCTCATCCTACTCCTTTTCTCCCAGTAAAATAAAAAACAAAAGACATGAGCAGACAGAGGGACGAAGGCTGCTGCACGCTCACAGAGAGGAGAAACTGTCACCCCAGAGAGGGAGAAGGCACACTGCCGAGGGCGGTCTCGCATTCTCAGGGGACACTAGAGAGCGGTGAGGTCGTACGCTGAAGCGGAAACCACACCGCGTGGCTGTTTGCCTTCGGCTACATTCAAACACTGAACACCAAAAAGATCGTGTTGATGAGGGAGCAGGAGGCTGGCTGAGGACAAAGCAAAAGCTGGCACCTTGCACCCCCTCTCCACCCGCTCCCCTCAGTAATATGCGTCACATCCCTCAGGCACCCCTGACTACCCTAGAAGGAAAACAAATAGTTAGCTTGCAGAGATCACAATCCTGCAAGGCAGGAGCCTCCCTTGGTTTACAAATGTCCTTGAGATTTACCACAAAGAAGTTACCTTATCAATAGCCCAATTTCCAAAGGCACAGAACTCAATTCCTCAAGCCCTAATGTCACCCTCCCCTCCATAAAAACTGAAGGAGGCTGAGGTAGAAGGAAAAGTAAAGAAAGTTAAATTTCTTCTAAACCTAAATCTCACTGACAAGGACGCTTGATAGCAGGAATGGGACATTCCACCAGGAGACTCCCAATTGTCTTTCTGTTAGTGCCTCATTAGAGGGAAAGTGGCCTTGGCTTGATAGTAACCAGGCCTTCAATATCCTGACAGTCTTCTTTACCCCAATAGCCCTTCTGAACACCCCTTTGTCCTCACCTACCCAACTCCTGTGTATATAACCAGCCACTCCTCACAGGCCCGGGGCAGCAGCATCTCCGTCTGCCCACAGGTCCTGTCCCCGTGCTCTAATAAACCACCTCTTTGCACCAAAGACGTCTTAATAATTCTTTCTTAGCCCTCGGCTCCAAACCTCACCCCACCGAACCTCACCTAGGTTCAAGAACTTCATCAGTGTGACGAGGAAGCGGGGCTGAGGGAACCGAAGTGAACAGACAGGGTATGCAAGTGGAAGACAGTGTCATTGTCTCATTTCTGGGGGCTGGAAAGCTGAGACCCAGGGGCTGGCTGAGTGGTCCCAACTCTGAGGGCTGACCCAGGCTCCCCCCAAGCTTCTGGGGGCTGCTGGCAATCCCAGGTGTGCCCCGGCTTCCACTGCACCCCCTGGTTCCTGTCCACACAGCGTTCTCCTACGCGCATGTCCGAGTCTACACTGCCCCTTTTTATAAGGACACAAGTCACGCTGGATTAGGACAGATCCTAACATTCTCATTTTGACTTACTTCCCTCTGTAATGACCCTGTCTCCAGATAAGGTCACATTCTGAGGTCCTGGGGGTAACGCCAGCATATCTTGGGGGGAGGAGGCAGAATTTAAGCTATAACAGACAGTAAGGCTTCTTTATCTTAGTTTGGTCTCCTAAATTAGAACGCAGATAACCTAAGGGCAGAGAGCCGTTTTCAAAGAACTCTGCGTGCCTCTAATGATGGAGGGATTTTATACGCAAATACATATTTTACAAATTTGGTAGGGCTAATGTGAAATGTGGCACAAAACACAGTTTTGTTAAATTTCATGTCAATGCATGATTCCATTAAAAAGAATCTCTCAAAGCAAAGGAAGTAGTTTTGGAATTAGACTTTCTGCAGTTTGGCGTCACCAATGCACAGGAATATGGAAGTACATCCTGAAAAAGGTGGAAAGGGAGAAGAAAAAAAGAAAAAAATTCCATATTGCCCCCCCCACCAACCTTCTTGCCACAACCTAGAAAAGTAATTCCTAACATATAGCTGTATTTTATCATAGCTGAAGATTTTCCTAAATTTGGGGTGATATAAAATAGAAATTAAGCATAATTTGTACCCCAAGACCCTTTTCAGGAAGAAGGCTTTGTGACAGAGGGAGGGTTATAAAGGGGCAGCAGGAGAAGTTTTCTGGGGAGTAATGGAATTTTTCTGTATCTTTTTTTTTTAAGATTTTATTTATTTATTTGACAGAGAGAGAGAGACCATGAGAGAGGGAACACAAGCATAGGGAGTGGGAGAGGGAGAAGCAGGCTTCCCACAGAGCAGAGGGCCCAATGCGGGGCTCAATCCCAGGACTCTGGGATCATGACCTGAGCCGAAGGCAGACACCCAACGACTGAGCCACCCAGGTGCCCCATTTTTTCTGTATCTTGATGGCGGTGATGATTATATGAATCTACATAGTAGTTAGAGTTCATAGAACTGTATGCCCAGAAGAGTTAATTTTACTGTATGATAATTTTATTTTATTTTATTTTTTTTAAGATTTTATTTATTTATTTGTTAGAGAGAGAGGAGCGAGAGCGAGCACAGGCAGACAGAGTGGCAGGCAGAGGCAGAGGGAGAAGCAGGCTCCCTGCCAAGCAAAAAAACAGATGTGAGACTCGATCCCAGGACGCTGGGATCATGACCTGAGCCGAAGGCAGCTGTTTAACCAACTGAGCCACCCAGGCGTCCCTACTGTATGATAATTTTAAAAAGAATATTTAATGGGGATGCTTGGGTGGTAGAGTGGGTTGTGTGTCCAACTCTTGGTTTCAGCTCAGGTCATGATCTTAAGGTTGTGAGGTCGAGCCCAGTGTCCGGCTCTGTGCTCAGCATGGAATCTGCTTGAGATTCTCTCTACCCACTTTTTTTCTCTGCCCCTCCCCCTGCTCGAGAGCTTGCTCTCCCTCTCTCTCTCTCTCAAATAAACAAATAAATCTTTAAAAAAAAAAAAAAGAAATATTTAAAAAAGAATATTAGCACTTGGTGTGTATTTTTCAACAACTTCAAGTGACGTCTGATATTAATCCCATTTTTCCGATAAGGAAAATGGCAACTTGAAATTAAATAACTTGCTCAGAATTAAAACTTCTTACACAGAGGATATAGGGTTTGAAACCATATTTATCTGGCTCCAAAGCCTGTACTCTCTTCTACTGTTCCATGATAACCACCAAAAAAACTACCTAAGTGCTTCATTTGGATATGCCTGCCCCTTCTCATAGCTGCAAATCCTTAATCAAAAGGCTATTGTCTGAGGGAACACACACACAGAGACCTGAGATTCCATAAAGAGAGCACAAGAACAAAACATGGAAACCCATCCCATTTCCATAACATCGTTTCTTGGGTACATTCTCTTCTGTGGCAGATATCCAAAAACAAGAGCCTATGTGTCAACAATCTAATCCCTAATTGCTAGGATAACTCCATTCCACATCAAAAGAAGAACCACCTGCCCTCCCCATGCTCTGCACTCCATTATTAGAAAGAGAAAAAAATACAACATAGCTAGGAAACACGTTCCCTAACTATGAAGAGCATACATTCTGCTCTTCTTTTCCATTTTGCTTGAATGGGTCTCCACTTAGAAACCTAAGAAAACTGGGCCTCGAGTTGACCAGACACTGGTCACTGCTGCATTGAGTTCTCTAGAACATGCCTTTAGGAGTGAGTCTCCCAGGGTTCTCCATGGAGTGTGGGTCCTGTCACCACCTTAGCAAACAATGAAGTTCAGTCATAGAATGAAGTGGCAGCTACTTGTCCAACATCTTCTGCACTCCAGATGAAAGACCATGAAGATACCCAGAAGCAAGTCTCAAGCATTCATCATCTCACTCAAGACAATGGCCCAATACACTCAACCAATAACTAATGAGTCAGTAGGAGGTCATGCACTAAGTGAGGGCAAACTATACCGACTCCAGTTGAAAACATAAGAGAGGCTTGCTCTTGGCAGAGTGGTCAATTTTCAAGCAAACTGAATTGTCGGTCTTATTTCCACTTTTTCTTCAGGTTCATATATGCATATGTTTATGTACGCAAATCCACAACCCCTTATTTCTTCAGTAAGAAAACCCAGATACCTTCTTATAGTTGCTACAATGGAGACAATGACAATCAAGCACTGTATTTCAGTCTCTTGTCTATGACTACAACAAAGTCCACACCTGACTTTTAATTTCATCACCTAAATTCCTTTGGGCAGGAGTGGTAAGCTCATCTGTATATCCATCCACTCTAATTCCAAGCAAAAGGCCCTGAAAATGGCAGAGATTTATAAAGTATCTACGGAGCTGAATTAAAGTACAATGAAGTAAAATAAAACGCATAACTTAGAACGAAAAATGGAGGCTTCTTGTCCTACAAAACCCTTGGAATTTAACTACCGCACATAGTCTTGAGCTGTAACCTGTGCCCAAAGTCTTCCTGATGAATCGGAAAGCAAACAAAATGTCTTCTATTAGTTGAACCATATGAAATTGCTGCTGTTTTGTAGGTCAAAAATTACTAGATATCAACGACTTCCTGTGGTTCAATCTAATAAATTATTAATCAACCACACAAGCTAAGGTAGAAAATCTGGATATATCTTCAGTAACACGTTTCACTTACCAAACTATTCATCTAAAAAGGATATGATCACACGCCATATATCTGCGTTCATGTGAAAAGGGGGTATGTTTCTAGAGATCTAAGGAAATCATTTTTTAAGAAGCTTTAATGAGGTCTAATTTCCATGTAATAAAATTCGTTGATTTTAAGTGTAGAATTTGATGTGTTTTGACAAATCCACCCTCGTGACCTCCACCACAACCATGGTGTGGCATATTTGTATCACCCAACAAAGGTTCCCTTGTAGCACATCCCCTCTCCACATCACTAGCTTCCTGTCAATGTAGTATTCTGCCTTTTCTACAGAAATTTCTTACAAATAGACTCATATAGTAGGTGCTCTTTTTTTTCCTTAAAGATATTTATTTGACAGAGAAAGTCTCAAGCAGACTCCCTGCTGAGCATGGAGCCCGGGGGCGGGGGAGGGGGAGAGACATGACCCTGAGAGGCCCCATGACCCTGAGATCTGCCCCAGTCCAAACCAAGAGTCAGACTCTCAACCGACTGAGCCACCCAGGCCCCCCTAGTGTGTGATCTTTAGTGTCTGGCTCCCTTCACTTAGCACAAAGCTTTTGAGACTCAACTCTCTTGTTTTACTAGTAGTTCATCTCTTATTATTCCTAAGTAATAACCCACAATTTGTTTACTCATTCAATGTGTTTATTCATTCCCCACAAGTTGTTCCCAGTAATCGGCCATAATGAAAAAAAAAAAAAAAAAGCCAATATGAACATTTGCATTTAAGTCTTTTTTTAAACAAACATTTTCATCTCCCTTAGAGTGAATATGCAGGTATGTAGTTGCTGTGCTGTATGGGTAAATGGATGTTTAGCTTTTTAAGAAACGACCACAGGTTCACAAAGTGATTATATCATGTTGCCTTCCCAACAGCAATACAGGAGAGCCTGAGCTGTTACACATTCTCACCAATACTTGATATAGTCTGTCTTTTTAATCTTAGCTATTCTAGGTGATATGTAGCAGTATCTCCAAGTGTTTTTTTTTTTTTTAAAGATTTTATTTTTTTTTTATTTGACAGAGAGAGAGAGATCACAAGTAGACAGAGAGGCAGGCAGAGAAAGAGGGGGAAGCAGGCTCCCCGCTGAGCAGAGAGCCCAATGTGGGGTTCAATCTCAGGACCCTGGGATCACGACACGAGCTAAAGACAGAGGCTTAACCCAATGAACCACCCAGGTGCCCCAGAATACCTATGTTTAAATAATTTAATAACTTGTGACTGATTCTCCCTAGGACAGTTCACTCCTGATGGACATATCCTAAGACCTCTAACTGAAGCTATTGCTCTTCCTATCACCACCCCCACCCCCATTTTTGTTTAAATTAACAGTGGTTCCTTCCATTCATATCAGTGGGGCTTCAAAGCCCTTCATCTACTGCCTACTAAGACCAGGCATAAAGAATTCCAACCCCGTCGACCTTACCAAGAATGGGCTCTCCACTATGCTGTTACCGCCAAAGCTCTTTTCTTGTTCTACCACCCAGGACCTCCTCGACTCTTGGTTTCCACTCTTTAGATTTTTTTCAGATCATATTACCAAAAAATTCTTAACCTCTGTATTGATCATCTGATTCCTACAACTTTGGCCTATCTCAGAGGCTCACGTCCCTGGGTGTTGGTCCTAAATCCAGACTGGAAGCTGGTTCACTCTGAATTTGTACTTTACCCCTAAGCAGCCATAACTTACAGATGAATGAATCAATGAACAAAGTCCTTCCACTTGCATTCCTAACAGGCCTGCTGCTAATGGCCTTGAGGGCTGTGCGTTGCCCAACTCTAGGTACATGGTTTCTAGTGACGCAATGGATTTGCGCAACACAACGGCCCTGACCCCACTCCACCAACTCTGCTCCCCTCCTCATTCACATTAGATACAATGTCTTCATATTAAAAATTGCCAAGTAAAAATACATTTAATGTCCCTCGGGCCTAAATATTCTCATGTTAACTTTGATATGTTCCGGGCAGGGCAAAAATGCGGAACCGTTGAAATAACTGGTTTGGTAAATCACTTCCAAATCCCTTTTTCCTAAAATACTCAGATATATTTTTACCTTACCTCATAAGAACCACGATAAGCATGAAATTAGCTCTTCCCTTCCTGTGATGTATACCAGCTTTTTACCAGATGGTTTTGTAATTTATTTACTTTATTATGTAAAACGAATTTTCCCAGCTGCATCCCAGGATAAAACCTGTAGGATCTGTGAGTCATTTTACCTTTAAAATCACCTGTGCACTTTAGGTTCTGCTTAAAAAAAGAAAGGCGGGCAGATAGATGGGATGAAGGAAAGAAGGAAAAGAAAGAGAAAAGTAGGAAGTGAGATATGAAGTTATATTACAGAGCCCTGAAGTTTCCTCATCCTAAAGATAACTTGATTTCTTTTGGCTTATGTATGAATCACAGATCAGCTACTACAAAAGGATATCTAGTTTCCAAACTATTCAATGAGGGGTCCACCTAAGGTTAAAAAAAAAAAAAAAGCTTCACCCTCAAAATGAGAAGACTGGAGGCTGTTCCTAGCTCCATTTGTTTAAGAAACAAAACTCCAAAGGCAGAAAAAAAAAGCTGGAAGGCTCCTGGGTCCGACGGTTCACAGCCGGAAGGGAGACAGAGAAGGACATTACGAGTTACCCACAGTCAGGTGCCACACTAGCTCACCAAACCCAACCCAGGAAAGGCTTGAGGGTCACGCTGAGAAACAGCACGTGACACATGACCTTCATTCCTCTCTGGATGACTGCTCTTCATTTCAGAACGTGGCTGGCGAGTACAATTTTTTATCACTCAACTGTCAAATCTCAGGCTACTCAGGGTGAGTGGCCTGCAGCTTCTCGGGAATTGCTGGTATATGTTATAGAAATCCACTTGCCAACATTAAACCGACAGTCCCCTAGCCCCACTCCTATTTGTTCCCAAATCTGATGTTCAGGATCTCAGAAGCATGTAACTTTCAGAATCCAAAAATGTCAGAAGCTCGGGGTGCCTGGGTGGCTCAGTGGGTTAAGCCTCTGCCTTCGGCTCAGGTCATGATCTCAGGGTCCTGGGATCGAGCCCCACATCGGGCTCTCTGCTCAGCAGGGAGCCTGCTTCCCTTCCTCTCTCTCTGCCTGCCTCTCTGCCTACCTATGATCTCTCTCTGTCAAATAAATAAATAAAATCTAAAAAAAAAAAAAAAAAAGGTCAGAAGCCCGGTTTGTGTAACGGTTGGTGTCATATCATTTCACTCGGGAAGGCAGAAGCACGAGGACAGGAATTCTTCCCACGACAGAGCAGAGGTCCTCCATCCACACCTGCTCCTCACTCACTTTGCTCCGGATGCTGCCCTGATAATGCGGCACACAAAAGCCCCAAAACAATGTCAAAAGGAGGTGATGGATGACAAAGAGGCTCCATGCCTGGGTCTCTTAAGACTTGGCTGGGCAATTTGGGGGGAAGATTACACACAGAGTACCAGCCTCTTTACCTGCACTTACCAGCACTGACCTAGCCACTTTACCTGCCCCAAGCACTCTAACTGAACACTGTTTTCGCAGAAGGTAGAACTCCAGTGTTACAAATGGGGATTTAGAAGAGGAATCTATGTACGGTTACCTAGTAAAGATCACTCTGAGAGCTGGTAGGAAGGATTGGTGATACAAAGGGGCCACTGATCCTCCTCCAATCTCCTACATGTTCTCACACACCGTAACACCGTAACTGCTTCATTTGTCTTCTGCAGAGGACAGAACTGCATGAATGTGATGGAAAATGTTCATGTCCCTCTTTGGATGTCTCTGGTCTTGTGAACTGCCCTACGGAACAATTACCTCGAGGAATCCTAAAATAAAATCATGATTGTGAAATTTGATATGAGTTTACTTGCATAATTAGCCTTCTATAGAGAACAGGGAGGTATTTATCTGACACCAGACCATTTTTAAAGTAGAATCCCATCGTCTGCAAATAACTAAAAATTTAGAAGGTGACACCGAGCCAGAGAGGACTCTTTTCAGTACACAGTTCAGCTACACATCATAGTCACACTGTGTTCATTGCTAAGAAGCATTAGTATAAGAGAGAAAGGGAAACAAAACAGGACTTCAGATTGAAGGAAACATGATAATAAAGCAGATAGATGTAGCTCTTCAAGTCTGTACTGGCAGAGAATGCAATTAAACAAAGGCGATGGTTTTATTAAAATCACAATGGTTAATAGTTTAGGTAGACCCAATTGAATTCTTCACCATATAATCTTTGTTACATTATTATGGCACAAATTAAAAATTAATCTCACACTACTGGAAGTATGCCTTTAGCTGTTCCTAAGATAGCAAAAACAAAAACAAACCAAACTCAAGAGTTTCCTAAAATAGCATAAAAATAAAAGGAGGTACATGTGTACCTTACATGTATCACATAGGAAAAAAATGTTTAAATAACAATGTTTCTCATCCTGCATTATTAATTTATCCCCAGGATTTTAAAAGCAAGGCAAACTATGATTCAATGAGAATGAGCTAACAGTCATTCAAAAATTATGAGTTAAAGCCCAGGAATCTGCTGATCTCTCTAGAAGAAAAAAGACCACGCATAACTTCTTTATTCACAACACACCTTTCTCACCACTAAGTGGAATTCTAGTTTCTCCATGACCTGATCAGCTGGAAAGAGTCTCTTCCAGAGATGCATGATTCCTAGGGCCCTTTGTCTAGATTCACTCTAGAATCTACCCGAGTTATACACGAGCCTCATCTCCCTTTCCAGAGCAAGGTCCTGGAGGAAATCTCTTAGCGGGCTTCCTACTAGATCTTCCCGGTGCCTGTACAATGCGGGAAGGCCACAGTGAATTTCTCCTGAGTGAATGCAGGATTAAGCAAACGAACATCCTGACAAATGTCTACCTACATGTTAACAGTAGGTGTTATCTCATTTCTCTATATTGCGTGAACACAGCGTTGTAGCTTTGGGTTAATAATGTTGACAAACAGAGTTAAATGATTTTTCTTGGAGGGGCGCCTGGGTAGCTCAGTGGGCTAAGCGTCTGTCTTCAGCTCAGGTCATGATCGCAGGGTCCTGGGATCGAGTCCCACATTGCGTTCCTGCTCAGCAGGAAGCCTGCCTCTCCCTCTCCTTCTGCCTGCTGCTCCCCCTGCTTGTGCGCTCGCTCTCGCTCTCTCTCTCTGCCAAAGAAATACACAAAATCTTTAAAAAAAAAATGATTTTTCTTGGAAAGATTTTTTTTAATTTAGTATGAGCTAGAACCATAATTAATCACGGAGATGACCAGCCGCAACATTTTTCAACCGACAGTAAACTAAACGGACTAGTACAGCACAATCAGTCCTCAGTAGACGTGTATAGCAGAATCCGTCCTCAGTAGACGTGAACTTCGAGGCGTGGCCAGGGGCCTCGAGCTTGCTTCAATGTGGAGCCCCTCCCAAGGATTCAGATGTTTGCCTTGGATCATCCCCACCAGGGATCGTCTTAGGGAAGGGGAGACAGCTCACCCACCACCATGAAATACAAGGGCAGGCTCTTTCTAATTAGCTCCAGGTGGGGAAGGTCTGACACCTGCGTCTGGGAGGCTCCCCCTCGTAAAGTAGGGAGCCGCTTTCACTACAGAAAGAAGTTGTGAATGACTAAAATAAGCAATGTTACAACAGGCTTCTGCTTTTAGTCATCATTACTTCATGCGTGAAATTTAAACAGTACCTTTGATACCTTTCTCAGATCCCAAAGAAATCTTTGCTGGGGGGAGGGGCGGGAGGCGAGAACAGGCACAGCCTAATTCTCTGCTGTGATTTCGTGTTTTAAATCCTCTCTACTTGCAAAAGTCTAGAGCAAATTCATGGGAGAACAGATCCTGGGTGTGCTCTTCATAATGTATTCCACTTTATTTTATTTATTATCAGGTTATTTATTATTTATTATTATTTATTTATTATTAGCTAAGGTCCAACCTGCTCTTACACAGAGCATGAAGATCTTGGTGGGACTCACTGTCCTGACAAACTGGAAGAGGGCACAGCAAGGAGGAAGGGGAGGTCGGGGAGAGACGAGATCCACTTTAGAAGCCCAGGGAGCCCAGAAGAGGTGTGCCCGCGCTGAGCTCTGCCATGAGCCGACCTACAGCTCTCACCACCGGGGGTGGGAGGCTTCCTCTCCCGCTCTCCCACATCCCACCCTACTGCAGACCCAGTCCATAGAGAATAAGCAAAGCACAAACAAAAGCAACTAACAGAAGAGGACAGCAAAAGGCAATCACCCAGCACCAAACAGAGCTCCATAATGCATCTGCGTTGACCTCTTCATCTGCAAGCACCACCACTGGAAATAAGCTAGAACAAAAGACGGTTCGTCCTGCGCAGCCATCAAGAACTCCAGGGCCCGCTGAATACATAATTCACGATGCAGAGGACGCGGCCGTCAGCGTCATTTATCCTCGCCATCATTTAAAGTGGTGAAAGGTTACTAGATAGTCAGAAAGTCTCTGATTTCTACAAGACCCCTCCAAAGTCACGAACAAATGGGGAACTTTATTTTTCTGCAAATGTCGTTACTGACCAACCGAAGACTGTAAGTTCTTCTAGGACTCACGAGGTATCCATCGCAGGAGGGGGGGTTAGCAACCCTCATAAACCAATTCAGTGAGCAAGCAACATGCATGGGTCCTGTTGAAGCTCACCTTCTCCGATCACCTTGGCTCTGTGTTTCACAAGCAGACGGCCCAGTGTGGTTCCAGTTCACCCCACCCCATCCCCTCAGATCAAGGAGAGAGGCTGTGCACCTCACAGACAGGTTTGAAACGGAAGCCCAGGAAGGTTACTTGACCTACCTGAGCCCTCAAGCCGGGCAGAGAGGGTTAAGACTCTAGTCGTTCACATCCTGGACAGTTTCCCGCATGCCCTGCCCTCGCCCCCCAAGACCCGCAACATTTACTGTGTGGGATTGACCTCAGAGCACCTCTCCCCACCCCACTCCTTTCTTATCCCTCCACCCAAGCCATCTTCCTTGCTGCCCTGACCCGTCTTAGAAAAGGGCCACTTGGCCCTTCAGGATTTCCCTCTCACCCTGGGGGGAGGGGAGGGGAATAATCAAATCAAATCAAATCAAAATATTTCAGCTTTATATTGATCTGCCAAGAATTGTGCCAAGAATCTTAGCTAATTGGGTAGACAGGCATTGGCGCTGTGCAGTGGACAGAGCGGACTCCTGATAATCTGTCCCACCTTCTCCCCCCAACCCTGGCTGCAGTGTCTGTGACACTTCGGTGGCCCTGGTGGTGGCAGCGAGTCCCCAGGCACCACCTCTGCTCGGCGGAGATCTGTCCTCAGGCATCCAACCCCACCCACCTGCCTCCAGACAAGTCCCCGCCTCAGCCCCCTCCTGGCCCCCAGAGGCGGGCTCATCTGGGCCCTTACTGCACAGGCACCACCCGCCAGCACTGCAGCTTCCTGGGATCAGAGCCTTCTTCACCGCTGACTCCCCGTCGCCTGCCCGAGGTGTCACTGCAGACGGCCAGCTTATGCTTCCGGGCCAGCACGACAGGTGGAACGCTCGTGATTTCCCCACATGTTACTCTGTGTTTCATTCAACCAACCACCCATGTCTGAGGGGGGAAGCTAGCATTTTCCTGAAAGGCAGTATGGGCGGGGTGACAGAGGCCATAGGCTCCGGACGAGGGGAGCCCGGGCCCTGGGACATAGTCTGTCACCTGGCTGTTACTCAGCCAACCTACACCTCAGTGTTCCTCGCCCACAAACAGGGCTCATGAGCCAACATGTATTAAGCACTTACTGTATGGATTAATGGATACCGGGCACCCGTTAATTCGTTTAATCCCCACAACATCGAGGGAGGCTGTGAGAGCAAGAACAAGTGCTAGGGAAAGGTTAGAATGATTTCTCCTCAGGCTCCCATGGAGAAACTGAGGCTCAGGGCAATCTCCCCAGAGGTGCGGGCTTCTCTGCTCCTTAATCCACTGGCTTTGAAAAATAAAAGATGTAAGCCCTCTCTCTCTTTCTCTCTGATGCGGCCTTAGCATAGGGCAAGAAAGCGGCAAGGCCATGCTCATCTCCACCTGGAGTTAACAGGACATTTGTCCTAGGTCACCCTCCCCAGGACACTATGCAGACTCCTTGGGGTGAAGACCTGTCCATTCCGGAAATAGGATGTGCTGGAGGAGAAGGGGGTAGTGAAAGGAGTGAGAAGCTGTTCTGACTTTCACACCGAGATTCCAAGCACCGTACTATTATCTGCCTGACGCGTGCGCCTGCCCCCTTGCAGGGAGAGGGAGCGCCGGGGTTTCTGCCTGGGTGTGAACAAAGCCACCTACACACCACCAGATTCTTCAAAAGCAAGTATTTGTCTGCAACGAAGAATCAGCGTTCTTTTCTAACAAAGGACAACGCGTGCCATTCTAATTCCTGATTCCTGCCCGGGGTTCACAGTGGGCTCTGATTTCAATGGAAATCCCCCCATGAATAACCGTGTCTTGAATCACAAAGGGCACAATAAAGCAGAAGACCTACAGGCGGTGAATAGGGATGGCCTGAGTATTCCAGTCTGCGTGGGGACTACCTGGGGCCAGATATCCAGCAGTTTCTCTGGACTGGCAACAGGCACCCGGTTGTTGTTTGGTTTTTTGTTTGTCCCTTTGGCTCGGTGGGAGAATTTGAATTGCCCTGGTCATCAGTGAGCTGCAGCCCTCCCTGCTCTTTGGGTAAGCTTGTAACGCTGCCCTAAGCCACACGGACAAGACTCAGAGGCCAGAACCGGTTTCAAGAAATAGCAGCAGGCTAACAGATCTGATAAACTCTGTCCGCCTGCAGCAAAGCCTGGCCCCACAGCCTCCAAGGCAAATTCCTGAAATGACCAAGCAGAAAACAAGCAAATTTTCCCTTTCTCTATGCCAAGGAAAAAAAGAGATGGAAACAATGTAGTAATCAGGGAGAATGCACGTTAGGTTACATAGTAACCAGACGGCATGCATATGTTTTTCTCCAGGAAGGGAAAAGGCTACAGAGTCACAGAGGCTTAATGAAAGAAATAACCTCAAAAGAACACCTGCCCTAATCTGGAGAGGGCTGGGCTGCAAACCCGCCAGCTGGGGTTCGCAATATCAGAAACAGGGACAGATGCATCCTTACATGGGCTTTGCATCCCGTTTTTTTTTTTCTTGTTACTGTGCCCTGGGCACAAAATGGCCCAGCTCTCAGCAGACCTGTGAGCTGTTGGAGCATTACAGTGATCTTCTGGAAAATTCCTACCTCTCTTTTTAGTTCTTCCCTATGCAATTCATGAGCAACGAGTCCCCCTAATGAAGAGCACCACGGCAATGCCAGGCCAATGTGCAGCCAAGGTAGGACAAGAGCATTCCAACGAATATATAGAGAGAGATATATATGTATATATATCTATACATATATATATTTAATAACATTCAGAAAATGTGGCATACTCTTTTCCTCATACTGCCTGCGTTGATTCGGACATTTAATATGAGATGGCAAATTTTAAAGACCAAACCTTTCAAGGAGCCCTGTTAAAAAATCTTTCTCTAGGGGTGCCTGGGTGGCTCAGTTGGTGAAGCGTCTGCCTTCATTTCAGGTTATGATTCCAGGGTCTGGGGATCAAGTCCTGAACCAGGCTCCCTGCTTAGCAGGGAGTCTGTTTCTCCCTTTCCCTCTGCCTACCACTCACCCTGCTTTGCACTCTGTCTCCCTCTGTCACATAAATAAATAAAATCTTTTTTAAAAAAATCTTCCTGGGGCGCCTGGGTGGCTCAGTGGGTTAAAGCCTATGCCTTCGGCTCAGGTCATGATCCCAGGGTACTGGGATCGAGCCCCGCATCGGGCTCTCTGCTCAGCAGGGAGCCTGCTTCCTCCTCTCTCTCTGCCTGCTTCTCTGTGATCTCCGTCTGTCAAATAAATAAATAAAATATTTAAAAATAAATAAATAAATAAATAAATCTTCCTCTAAGAAAATGGAAATTTTGTTAGCATTAAACAAAATACACAATTAAGTATCTTTTCAATTTTTTAAAGATTTTATTTACTTATTTGACAGAGAGAGATCACAGGCAGAGAAGCAGGCAGAGGTGGGGGTGGAGGGGTGGGCGGAAAGCAGGCTCCCCACTGAGCAGAGAGCCCAATGCTGGCCTCGATCCCAGGACCCTGAGATCATGATCTAAGCCCTAAGCCAAAGGCACAGGCTTAACACACTGAACCACCCAGGTGCTCCATCAATTAAGTATCTTCTCAACACACCAGATACCTTGATGAATCAGTTGGTTAAGCCTCCAACTCTTGATTTTGACTCAGATCGTGATCTCAGGGTCTTGAGATCAGAGCCCAGCATCCAGTTCTGTGCTCAGTGGGGAGCCTGCTGGAGATTCTTTCCCTCTCCCTCTGCCCTTCCCCCTCCAAAATAAAAAAAACCAAATCTTTAAAAAAAATAATAATAAACACAAAAGCAACAGGATTGAATTCTTTACTATTTTTACAGGTCAGACATTTTAGTGTGCTGGGCTGGACCCATCCTTTATGCTACACACACAGAAGAGCCAACAGCTCAGATTATCTCTTAATTTCTGAACCCTTACTGGTACCAGAATAAAACACCCAGGGCACATCTCCTGTGCATTACAACCAAGCTGAGGTCTAGAAAATACATTATGGAATCCTAGGACGAGGTTATGGGACAGAAATGAAGATTATCCCACTAGCACAGACAGATTTTTCTTTAGGTGACAGCTGGGGTAAAAGGAGGAGCAATGTTTTGGATTAATGAGATTATTAATCATGATCAATTCTTTTTTAATTGCACACAGGGACACAGCATTATTCTTGTCACAGTCTTATTCTGACCCGTGGCATATTTATTTGCAGATACACAAGGTTTGTTGGTATGGCTGTCTAAACATGACATCACGTTAAAATGCATGAATGGGGGGCACCTGGCTGGCCCAGGTGGTAGATCACGTGACTCTAGATCTTGCAGGTGTAAGTTCGAGCAATGTTATGTGGAGAGATGACTTAAAAAAATAAAATCTTAAAAAAATAGTAACAAAATGGGTGTGAAATGCATAATCACCCTGAAAACAATGGTATTCCAATAGGCATCACAAAAGCCAATTTAAAAGACTGCCCTTATTTTAAATCACAAAGTTAAACTTTCAGAACTCCCAGGCCCCTTTTTAAGTCCCTCCATCTTGACTCATATATTTGCCTTTTTCTAATTGTATCTCTACACTGTTCTAAGCATGAAACTGGGTTACCAACCCCAAAGGAAATTGAGTATTTCTCTGGGCACCCGCGTGGCTCCCTCTGTCACATAATAAATGTGACTCCAGCGCTGGACTCATGGTTTCAGCTCAGGTCATGATCTCAAGGTCCTGGGATAGGGGCCTGCAATGGCTTCTGCAGTATGAGCACAATGGCGCTGAGGGGTGAGTCTGCTTGAGGATTCTCGCTCTCTCCCTCTGCCCCTCCCCCTGCTCTCACTCTTAAATAAGTAAACAAATAAATAAATCTTTTTAAAAAGGTGAGTATTTCTCAAAATTCTGGAAACTGGAGAATTTACTTACTGTAAAGTTTATAAAACAACCTTGAGAGAATCAAAGGTTTTTCAGTATATGACCAACCAAACAGGACTGCCATTGGTAGAATATAGCTGAAATACAAACATAGGTCTGTAACTACTTACGTGAGAGCATCTCCTATATATATATGTGTATATATATATATATATATATATATTTTTTTTTTTAAAGATTCTATTTATTTATTTGACACAGAGAGAGAGATCACAAGCACGCAGAGAGACAGGCAGAAAGAGGAGGGGAAGTAGACTCCCCACTGAGCAGAGAACCCGAAGCAGGTTTCGAGCCCAGGACCCTAAGATCATGACTTGAGCCAAAAGCAGAGGCCCAACCTACTGAGCCACCCAGGCACGTCTCCAAAATATATTTTTAAGTGGCCACATGTAAGGTGCAAAACTGTTAGAGTAGCATTACCTCTTTCAGTTTAAAATATAGGCAAATACATGCTTTCTTGGAAGAAATCAAAAGAAACGTTTTACAGAGGAGAAAGAAAACTCAGGGTGAGGGTTATGAGAGATGGGATTTTTGCTTTTGAATATACCATCCACATACAAATGTTAGTTTTTTTTTTTATTATAAGTAGAGGTTGTATGGGTGGAGAGATTATGAGTCCTTCTGTTACTTCTCTGAATTTAGAAAAATAACAATGGTATTTCATTTGATCATGAGGAAATGATCAATGTTTTATATTGAATAAAATTCAAGACATCAAAACTTTTTTAACCTTGAAAGGGGAAGCACACTAGAAAATAAACACCTTATACGTAAGACACAAAAGGTTATTATCTTGAATACTGGCAAAGAGTTAATATAAATTGAAGTCTGTGGTTTTAAGAGGTAAGAAACCACTGTGATTAAAAACAGAAAAAAGAAAAGTACCATGAAGATGATGCCAAAAGATACCAAGCAATTCACAAAAGCAATAAAACCGGGCAACACTCATAGAGGAAAACACTCACATTCACTAATTAAAAGTTTTAATCATGAGTGAAATATTGTTTTCCATCAAATGTTAGTGCATTTTTGAGATGATAACCAATACTGAGGAAGTACGGTGAAATCAATCTAGTGTCCTCAACAGATAAGAATATGAATTGGGATCCATCATGGAGAGCAATGGAGACATGACCCTATTGGACCATAGACATCCTTGCCTTTGACCCAATGATTCCACTTTGGGGATTAGTGCAAATAATACTTTAGGGATTAATAACAAATAAGAAAGAGCTTTTGTAAAGAAATACAGCCATCAGAGAATTACATATAACAACGAAAACCTGAAACAACTTAAGAGTCCTATGGTAAAATAAGTAAAGGTAAAAATCCCCTTGATGTATTGTTATGTGAATATTTATAATTATGTGTAGATACCAATAACATGAAACTGTATTCATGATAGCCCACTTAAGTTAAAAAATCTATTTAAATTATTTATACGGTGGAATCACAGCTACTTATTTTAATAAATTTAAGATTAAAGGGGGAAAAGCTGAAAATTTTTGAGTAATCTATGTTAATTTATGACATTAGATAACAGTCATGAGTAATTTTTTTCCCTTTACCCTTCAAATTTATGTATGTTTTAATAAAGGGGGAAAAAAGCACTTTTAAAAGAGCCTAAGGTGTTTATGACTAGCGATCACACTGTACTTACACTCCTTCCACAAAATAAGAGAAGTTTTACCCATAAGCTTATTAGATTTTCAAGTGTTATGTTTAGACTTGTGCTTTCTGAAATCTTCCTAACATCTACTGAGCTCCTGCAATATGTCAAGCATTGTTCAAAGCATTTCACACATACAAACCCAGGCCTTGGGACCACCCTGTGACACAGAAACTATTATGATGCCCCAAGTCACACCGCTAACAAGCAGGGGGAACAGGGAACCCAGCCCAGCCCTCCACTCCGGAGCCCCTGCAGCTGACCACCATATTGTACTGCTTCCGTTTTAAAATGCCCCACGAAATACCACGTGTTTCAACCAACTCAAAATAGAAAGGAAATCTGAACAAAATAGAAAATAAACAGTTAAAACATCGTGCACTTCCTAGGATTTCAGTGACAATGTAACTCTGATCAACGAAGGGGCGAGGAAAGAGGAAGTAGAACACTGTAACTAACAATGTGCGTAAGCCTGTCAGAGCGTGGGCAGCGGCATCAGAACACATGAGACGCTTGAAATACAGCTTCCCATTACTGCAAAATTAATTTAAAAAAAAAAAAAAAAGCTTTTTCGGTCAGTGCCACAAAAAGCACAAAGATAAGACGCTGAGATTTAGTCCACAATCAAATGCTAATTGTGTTACGTCCAAACTCAGCTCTATTTGCAAGATCTGTTATGGTAAGATTTAGAGGAAGGAAAATCGATGTTCTCGGATACATTCGCAGGGATTACGGAGGCATGCAGCCATCCAGCTGTTAGAATAACCAACTCGCCTTTCTCCCCGCTCTCAGACATGGAGAAAGTGGCCGGTGGCAGGTTTAGACATGGATCTAGGGGGCAGGTGTTCTGTCTGCCCGGCAACAACTTGATTATAAGTCTGAGCAAATCACTGGAAACTGCCCTTCCGTTCTCAGAGCCGTAAATCTCTTCTGTGGTCTCAACACAGCAGTGCTGGATGGAACAGGAATGGACCAGGATGATGCTTCCAACTCTAGGGTATGGGCCGGCAGTGATCCCTGGCAAACTTTTACCAGGTCATAAGGGTAATGTAAATGAAGAAGCCTCTTTCTTAATACATTGCTTAATGCTTTCATGCACACGCCCACCCCCAGGCACGGCCCACTGAACCAGCTGTATCACTCTCCAACCCTAACTTTTTAAATCCCACTTTAATTTGAAATATCCTCTCCACCTCCTTCAGGTGGTTAACTGGAAATCACCCTTTAATGCTCAGCTGCACTGTGGTCCTTCCAGGAACCTCTCTGGGACCCCATTCCCCCCCCCAGCACCTAACTGGGACCTTGCTGATCTCCAAGTGGGTGGGTCCCCTGCATTAGCAGACCACCCCCCCCAGCCCAGCATTCAGTGCTACAAAATGAACATGGAGGGAGTCGCACACGTAAGAAGCAGGGACAGAGCAGGACAGTGGGTAGGAGCAGAGGATCAGGGCTGCAATCTCAGGGCGCTGTCACTCAGGGACAGTCCCTTAACTTTCTAAAGCTCAGTATCTCCACCTGAACACAAGGACGGTGATAATACCTCCCCAGCATTGCTGGGAGGATTAAACGAGATCATCCCTAAGGAGCACTTAGCACTGTCTCTCCACCACGGTGAGAACTCAACAGTGTTTCTGACTCCCAGAGTCTTCCCAAGCCTACACCCTTAGAAAGCCTGGAGTGATGATTAATACAATCACAGCCTTTATGGCATGAAAAATAAAAATCATACTGAAACTACAAAAAAGTTGCTAAGTCAAACAACAGTTTGTGGGAAAATACCTTTTTTTTTCCTGATTTTATTATTTTCTCTCCCTATTACTTTTTTTTAAAACTCTCTTTTCAAAAAAAAAAAAAAAAAGGAAAGAAAAAAATAAAGTCAAGAAAGAGGCTTGTTCTGGGACACTCAAATTCACGACTACTGTGATGCCGTACTAAGACAAACTCCTCATTTCCAGGGTGGGGAGGATCTAAGAAAATTAACTCTTTAATTCTATCAACATTTAACATGCTAAGAACAGAACGCCACCTCCGCAACACTTCCTTCAACAAAGAAACCTATAAGCAGCAGCCATATATTTTTTATTACAACAGCATCCAATTTAATTTGTACTGTCTTTGGACGTGGTGTTCATAAATCTTTGGTGTCAGAAATGACTGATCACTTCAATCCCTCTCAGGAGGGATTGAACCCCATAAAGGGTTCTAAGAAATGTAAAGTCTCCTGAGCAGAAGGCACTTTCCTCCTCAGAAAAGCAGATTTGTTTTCAAAATTTTTAGAAAGCCTCACCTCCAGTGCATTTTCTTCAAGATTTCTCTCCAAGATCTGCCTGAGATTTCTTGCAAACAAATGATCCAGACTGAAAATCAATGGAAGAGAATGGCTTGGGCACCACTTTGCACCTACTATTCTACATCAAGCAAATTCGAAGTGGTAGCTGACTTTTCTCAGTACAATCACATTTTTTTTTTCCAGGAAAAAATCAAAAGCCAGGTTTTCTTTTTGAGTAATGATTCAAACCTGCAAATGAATTTCTCCATATGTAGTCAAATTCCCTATATATAAAAATCAAAAATTAAATCAACCCAAATCCCAATTCAGCTTCCTAGACCATATATCTTTTTTTATTTTATTCTCTTCCAACTCCTAGTTCAGTACAGACTTCTGCATACAGCAGGCATTCCAGTGATTAATGACAGAATCCGGCTAATAAACTTATGGTACACTTGTCTGTCTAATCTGGTAATAACCTAATTTTGTTTCAATGCAAGTCCATCCCCTTAACTCTCCTGCCTATGGTCTTGTCAATCCTTCCAGAGTTCTACTCAACATTTTTGTAGGAAAACAGCACTGCGGGGTACCTGGGTGGCTCAGTTGGTTAAGTGTCTACCTTTGGCTCAGGTCATGATCCCAGGGTTCTGGGATCGAGCCCCACATCAGGCTCTCTGCTCAGCAGGGAGCCTGGTTCCCCCTCTCTCTCTACCTGCCTCTCTGCCTTCTTGTGATCTCTGTCAAATAAATAAAAATAAAATCTTTAAAAAAAAAAAAAGAAAGAAAGAGTAGAAAAACAGCACTGCACAGAAGACAAGTGATTACACAGTACTTATACGTGCTTCTCTTCTATGTGACCTTCACAGTCAGCCCCCCCATTAAATCAAAATGCCACAGAACAGACTGGAAGGCCCACAAGCTTCTCTCTATCCTCTCATCGACACCAAGTAAGAGGATGGTCACTGCAGCCATATTAAAAGATGTTCAACAACATGGCATCTTAAGGCCCAGCATAAAAAGCCCTATTCTTCTCAAGTCATGCTTCCGAAGGAAAGTTGCCACAAAGAGCCTGGTGAGAGACTTTTCCAGTCCCTTTGCCCCAGAAAGGAAGCCAGCAGCCTCCCCTGCTCGTCTCAAGACGCTCTTGACTTGAGGTGTGGGGGCCCTGACAATGAGTGCACTAAATGCCATGGAATCGTTTACTTAAGGGCGTCTGGGCATCTCAGTGGGTTACGCATCTGCCTTCGGCTCTGGTCATGATCCCAGAGTCCTGGGATCGAGTCCCACATCACATCATAGGGCTCCCTGCTCCGTCGGGAGCCTGGTTCTCCCTCAGCCTGCCGCTCCCCCTGCTTGTGGGCTCTCTCCCTCTGTGACAAAAAAATTGATAAAAATCTTGGGGAAAAAAGGAATTGTTTATTTAAAAAGAGTTAATTTCCTGTCATATGGATATTGATTTAAAAAAGGAGGAGGGTTGGGACGTCTGGGTGGCTCAGGTGGTCGAGCAGCTGCCTTCAGCTCGGGTCGGGATCTCGGGGTCCTGGGATCGAGTCCTACGTCGGGCTCCTTGCTCAGCGGGGAATCTCCTTCTCCCTCTGTCTGCCTCTCACCCTCTTTGTGCTCTCTCTCTTAAATAAATAAATAATTTTAAAAATTTAAATAATAACAAAGGAGGAGTTAGAGGAAGAGAAAGGAGCAGTAAGCCATGCCACTCAAAAGGCAGAATGACCCACAGGAAACAAGAACCTCCAAAGAGCGATCTGACGACCCCAACTTTCCTCTCCTCCTTGTGCTCCTCCCAAGTGCCCTTGTGCACAGAGCTGCAAAAGCAACGGAAAGAGCTGGAACAGCCCGGGTGCCCGGGGCTGCTGTCTAGAGCAAGCAGTTCCTTCCTGAAGGGAGTGGAACGGCCTCCAGGCCCACCAGGCCCTCTGGAAGCCATGGCCACTGCCCAGCGGTGTCCCGGGCCCCCCCTCCTGCCCCTTCTCCCCCACTCCCGCCTTCCTCCTCATCCCGTGCTCTTCGCCATCTCTAAATGACCAGGCTAAAGAGAAAAAAAGTCTGTTGATGGCTTTTCACTAATGCACTCCTTAAGAAACCAAGCGCCAGCATGGGCAGCTAAGAGATCGTGCTGAGAAAGGAAAAATGAGAAAATGTCTTCAAGCCTCCAGTGCCAAAAATAAAAATAACTAAAAAATGTTCCTCCTGCCTCTCCTCAAAGAAGTCAGGCTGGCTGGCCGTGGTGTCTGGGGGCTGTTCTCCGTCACCCAGGGCACAGGCAGGACACGCGTCTGCATTCGCGACAGCCTGTAACTCCTCCGGCTTCCATGAACTCCAACCTGCAACCCCAACTCCGTGCGGAGCTTCTGGAAAGCGACAGCATGGGGGAGAAGGAGAACGGCTGGCACAAAGCAGGGAGAGCCTCTCCCCGGGACCACCACCAGCGCCCCGTCACTCTCCTCACCTACACTCGGTCTCTCTGGGGGACAGAGTCAAGGAGGGTTGGGGAGAAGGCTGTGGAGAAGTGGGGGGCTGCAGGGCGGTGGCAGAGCTCACTGACTGACTCCTGGAGGAGAGCAAATGTGAGATCAGGGGAAGAGGGCTTTTCGACAGCAGCTCCTGCCCCTTCATTCACCTTGACCTCCCAGCCAGCTGCTCCTTTGCCCACCCCTCCGCCATGTCTGTCGGAGCTAGGAGACCCATAGAGGAGGCAGGAATGGAGGAACCAGGAAAATCACATGAGCAACTTACATACGTTTACCTTAAAATACACACGTTAAGGTGAAGAACCTTATAAACAACCCAAAAAAGCTCTTTGCCGAGGAATCAATTAAGAAACACTAGAATTTCTTGAGTTCTTTAAAAATAACCAATCTCTACTGAGCCCACCCGCTTCCCCCATCCAAGCTTCTGAGCCCTGTGCCACGCACTGTCCAGGAGTACTGGGCCATCACAGGGAACGTCAGGACTCGGAGGAAGGATGTAACCACAGAATCATACCGCCATACCTTACGTGGGACAGTCTTTGAGGAAAATGTCACTACGCGTGCTCTGTGGTGGTCTGAGATGCCTGTGGATGGCTCTGGGTGCTACAGTTGTGCAGACATCAGAAGCCAACCGGGGATCAGAGGGCAGCTTCTTTAATGCTAGAACAGAACTGGGGAATGTGGGTCAGAATGGGGCCCCGTCCTCCTAACCCACTAATGCAAAGGTAGCCAGCCCCCAGAGGACTGTAAGTCTGATGGCCCAGCCCCTGGTTTTGTAATCAGAGCTGCTGAACCAGGGAGAGCAGAGAGCTGGTGGGGCCTGCCCCAAGCAGACCCGACCCAGTGCCCTTTCCACGGAGCCCGGAAACACAAAGAACTCTTCTCTCCACCCCAAGGCACAGGAGTGCAGGGCTGCAGGAGAGTGAGCCCAAGAGAGGAGGTCCACACCTGCCCTGGCCTTTTTTTTTTTTTTTTAAAGGACTGTCCATGATGGATGACCATGTCCTTCATCTAAAGAAGCACCCCTCCCCCCCCAAAAAAAACAGGCTCCCATGGAGAGAAGGAAGTTCATGGGTGAATGGAGAAAGCATCCAGAAGTGTTCACCCCAATAGCAGCCTTGCACCCCTCTCCTATACTGCAGAGCAGAAGGCCCAGGCCCCGCCCCACTTCTTCCAAGACACAGAAAACCACTTTTCCTCAACACATTTTCTCACCTAATCCCCCAAACAGCATTTTAGGTGGTAAAGTGAAGTATGTGATTAAGAACAAAAACAAGTGAGGTTTACGGGAGGTAAGGTGAGCGCGGATCAGAACAGGACGTGAAACACGGGCTGACGAATAGGAACTACTTTCTTGAAGTTAATTCTAAACTCCTTGTGCAGAGATGGGCTTGGGATTCTATTCGAGAGTTTAAAGAAGAGGCACCTAATACTTAAAATAATTTAAATACTCCAAAGACTTTTCAAGTCTTTGAATTCTATGTTGCCCCGTAGTTCTTTCTCCCGGAGCATGATGAAGGTTTTGATTTTTATATGAAACAAAGCCCACGAGAGTTCAAAGAGCACTGCTCACAAAATAAAAGCCAAGAGGCATCCGTGTTAATAAAGCTAAACCAAAAAAGATACTTAATAACCTTTGTGAAATTAAAAACAATGACTAATTCAAACCAAACAACTAGGTCATGCTCAAATTCCAGGAACTCTAAAACTGAGCTATAATAAGGCAAGAATTCTCCTTTGCTTCAGTGGTCAAAATGAAGGGCCCATTCAGGGGAAAGGCCAGTAATACACACACACAATGGGCACACCAGAGGGACACTTGGTGTCCTCTGGGGTGGAAGAGGGAAGTTGGGACACAGGACAAAGCGAGATGATCATTCCTGGGCCACCTGGGAATTTGACAGAGAATGTGAATAACAAAGGAAAAAAAAAAGGTATTTCTCATAAAAGACCAAACAATCATTCAGCAAACATCTGAGCTCTTACAAAAGCCACAAAGCCTCAGGCAGGCCTCCTGCTCTGAGGAAGCCAGCGAACAACCTAATCAAAGAGATAGTGTGACATCCAGAAACCCCCAACAGAGCAAGGCAAGGATGCTGAATGCCTCAGAGGTATACACAGTGCACAAGAAATGGAACAAGGGCGAAAGGCACTCAGGAGACAGGGGAAGGCTCCGAGTCACTGAGTGAAGGAAAGAGACCAAATATAACAGCAACTGTATGCTAATTATCTGTCTACTGTTTTGGGCGGCTTTTCCTAATTGTTCCTAAAAATGACCTTTAAAGATTCGGAGAGTAGGATATTTAGTGAAAAATCACATGCAAGCCAAGTTCAACTCACTAAGACCCACTCTTCCAATTGAAAAATACACCTCCTTGGGGCGCCTGGGTGGCTCAGTGGGTTAAAGCCTCTGCCTTCAGCTCAGGTCATGATCCTAGGGTCCTGGGATTGAGCCCCACATCAGGCTCTCTGCTCAGTGGGAAGCCTGCTTCCTCCTCTCTCTCTGTCTGCCTGACTACTTGTGATCTCTGTCTGTCAAATAAACAAATAAAATCTTAAACACACATACACACACACACACACACACAACACACACACACACACACACACACACACACACACCCCTCCTCCATTCCATCCCTTGAATGGAATTTTCGAAAGACAGGCGTCTTGCTAGGACCTATATCCTAGCTTCCACATCGGACTCAGTATGCCACACATCATGCAACCTCAGGGGTATTCAGCTCTCCTGCTCTAGATGCCCTATTGGCAGAAAAGAACAAAAGCACCGAAAGAAAGAAATGTACCCTACCAAGTACGGAGGAGGACACCTGGCTGGCAGAAGCTAACAGGAGGTCGGTACCTGGAGAAAGCAGGCAAACACACACCGACACTCTAACCTCTTCCGAGTTTCCAAAAGCATCTCTGTTGCACAACCCTTCCGGCTTAAACCAGATTAAGGAGGTCATCTCTCTAACAACATGAGGAGATCTTTTTTCACTAGAACTTTTTTTTTTTTTAAGATTATTTATTTATTTACTTACCTATTTATTTGAGAGACAAGAGAGAGCAAGAGCGGGGCGGGAGGGGCAGAGGGAGAGGGAGAAGCAGACTCCTCGCTGAGCAGGGAGCCTGACTCAGAGGCTCGATCCCAGGACCCTGGGATCGTGATCGAGCCGAAAGCGCCTCTCACTAGAACTTTTAAAACCAAGTGGTCGTTGGCTGAGGAGTTTTTAAAACATCACATTGTAAACTGAAATCAGGAAAAAGAAATCCAGCATTATGTCTCTCTAGGCCAAATGCATGAGCGCAGCTCAGGCCAGAAAGGATAGTGTCAACTATCCTTCTGTTTCCTTTTAGTTTCAACACTGAACAGGACCAATCAGGCCCTTCACCCTCCCACCCCCCAAAACACCTTTAAAAGATAGTAATGCAATTTTCCATATCTTCTGTATAAAATCAAGGGAGACAGTAATTTGCTATTGATTCTTATTTTAATGTCTTAAAGGTGAAAAAATTAAAAATCCACTTTTTCACCACTGGGAAAAAATAAATGAATTTTTCCGCCAGTAAACTTTATTTTAATGGGTCTCAAATTTCTCTGACAGTTGTCTGCTCAAGTCATTTCTATGAAAAAGCACCTATTTTAAAAACTAATAACTTAAAATTGCCACACATACACAAAATAAATGGCCCACAAAACATTCTCCTTCGATTTTATGTCATCATATCTAAAATTATTGAGTTTACAGGGGAGGGGGACCTGGGTGGCTCAGTCAGTTCAGCATTGGACTTCAGCTCAGGTCATGACCTCCGGGTCCTGGGATTGAGTCCCACATTGGGAACTCTGCTCATCAGGGAGTCTGCTTGTCCCTTTCCCTCTGTCCCTCCCCCTGTGGCCATGTGCTCTGTCTCTCTCTCAAACAAATATATAAAATCCTTTAAAAAAATAGTTTACAAAGGATCTTGATACTTTAATTGAATGTAAAACTAAGTAACAAATTGTTTCAATGTCTCTAAAATACAAAATGACCTCTTAAAAAGACAAAAAGTCTACCAATAGATTCAAAGGTTTCTGCTGAGTGAAAATCTATTTTAATGACCCTGGGACTCAAACGTATTTTTACATGGATGCCCTAACGGAACACTCAACATTATAATTCTGCTTGTACATTGCCTTCTAGTTTATTATTTTAGCTCTTCCCAAGTTGTTCAGAATTGTGATAAATACTATCAAATGATGGCTGCTACAGAACAATCTGAAAGAGGAAAATATGTTTTTTTCCCATCTTCTGTTACTCATTTTTTTAAATTGAAGTGTATTTAACATATAATATTAGTTTCAGATAAATAACATAAGGATCTGTGTATATCGCAAAATGATTGCGATGCTAAGTCTGTCACCATACAGCTACCTCCCTGTCTTCTTAATGTCATGAATGTACCATAAGGTACCATATCATCTTTTTCCCACTACTCTGTGCCCTTTGCTAGTTTTCAAAGAAATATAATCCTAAACAAAGCAAAAAAAAAAGATAACTTGGTTCTCCGACCACAAATAAGACAGAAATGCACAGTCTTTGTTACCAAAACACCTAATGACTTATTCTTACTCAATAGACAAGATAATTCAATAATTTTCAACCATTTATGGTTTGTTGGTTTTTTTCTACATTGAGAAAAATCATCCTTTCCTTATAGCCTAGATTGCAAACCAGGTGTGCCTCCTTTGAAAGGCAAACAGGCAAAACAATAGCAAGATAATGGACTCTCAGGGTCCATAGCATGGCACATGCTTGTTGGTGAAACTCATGACTGTTAAAAATAAAAAATAAAGAGATGAGTTTAGAGGGGAAAAAAAATCCGGCCTCATGATTAACTCCTCAAAGTTCCTGGAATTCCCCTACACAGATCTTCACTTGTCCAATAATCTGGGTCTTTCCCTTTGTTGATAATAGCAGATTTATTAATGCTCCATCTTTACATTAGGAATCAGCTTTAGGTAGCTCCTTCACTAAGCAACTCTGTGACTATGTAACTCTTCACCACTTTATTCAATCTAGTAACACAATAAAGAAGTATTTGCTTCTGTGAGAAAGATACAAAGGCAAATATAAGACAGACTAAAGAGTCTACCGTGTCAGGGACAATGACAAGACACCAGATAATCACTCACAAAGGACAGCTCAATGGACTGGTAACTGAATAAGGTGGCTTTTTTCAAGCTGGAGAATTAAACCCCGTCTAGATCTAGGGCAACAGGAAGATGTTACCCTTGGAAATACAGGTGTCCAGTTGCTTCCTGATACTATTACGAGTTGCATTCAGACTAGGACAAAGATCTGAGTGGCCTGCAGTCTTGCATTTCAGCACGGCTCTGCTCCCTGAGGGTGGGAACTGAGGGGAGAAACTGGCTATGATGCTATCATGCGGGTTTGTCCTCAGGTCACTTGGAATGTTGTTAACGATGCCTACACCCACAAAATCAGAGTTGTTTAAAGAATGCTCCAGTGTGAAAAATGGACACATTCCCAACTAAAGACTCAGGATATCAATTAACCAAGCTCCGAAAATTCCAGACTACAAGTCCTGGAGTTCTTCCACTCACCTATCATGGTTTAAGAAAGTAAAACAGAAAAAAAGTCTGTGGCAAAACATTCCCCAAAAGAGAAAAAGGAAAACACACACATACACACACACACACACACACACACACCTCTTGTCAGCTTTTTGTCCCTTCCATCTCCAACCAAATATTACCAAAGAGCTCCACTCTCTACGACTCAGCAAAAAAGCAAACCTTTAGACCTCTATAAAGCACGAAATTGGCAGGAAATACCCAGAAAACTCCCCTCGGAGATTTCAGTAATCCGTCCTCCCTGCCTGCCAGTGTGCTGGGTAACAGTGATCTTAGCACTTAGTCACGCATTTCAGACTGAAATTCTGGTCCTTCCTAATCCAACATTCACCTGATTACAAAACATTCTTCTCTAGAATTTCCTAAGAAAAAATGAGCAATAATCTTTACGTTACGATTACACTGAATCCAAACAAAAGATGGTGAAAATGACATCTCCAGCCGAAAGCCTCCCCTTGGAGACGAGTCTAAGAGGCACAGTACCTCAGGGCTCGGCATGAGGCTCATGTCAGACACGACCCATCTTCTGTTCAACCAGCTGAAATTCCTTCCATGAAAGGTTGGCTCACTGGGGAAAAAGAGATCCAAAATCCAAAAGTGGGACCGGAAACCACTTTTGAAGTCTGGGTTTTTATTAGGAGAGTGTGATCCTGGGGACAATTTAATCTCGCTCATGTATGTACTGTCTTTTGCTTACCCCCTCAGCCACCTTGAATTTACCCTAAAGAACTTTCCCAGGGAACCTGTGAGGTTAAACAAATAATCAATTAAATGAACCACAAGAACCTTAAAAAAAAAAAACCAAAAAAAAAAACAGAACACACCTTAAACCACTGCCACAGAAGAGCCACGTCGCTCCCTCCACTTACCTGGGAAAGCGTGTGGATTGGGCGACCCTCTCTTAAGGCACTTAGAACAGAGAATGTGCACGGTATAGTGCAGTCCAGGCCATTCCTGAAGCAGGACATTCAGTTCCTCTACCAAGGGGGTTATGGCTTGCCATGCCGTCCATATGTTTGGTAACGACGCGTGGCTGGCAATGGACAGAGTGTCTGGCTGCAGGAGCCCCTTGGCCGGTCTGTAACTGACCACCACCGGAACCTTCCCCCGATACGCAAAGATCTGAAGTTTCCCGTCGGATCTGTGCACCACGTGGCTGTTGATCTGGACGCTATAGCGCGCGAACAGGCCGGGTGGAAAGGTGAAGGGGAAACTGTATTCAATCTGCAACTGCTCGGCCACGAAAGACTGCCCGGCCAGGTTGGTCCCGTTAATCCAGGCCTCTGCATGGGGTACCTCGTTCTGCACATAGCACGGGAACTTGTACCAAGCCGTGGACCCATTCAGAGGCTTGCCTTTGGGCTTATTGAGGCAGTAACAGAGTCCCATCTTCTCCAGCAGCTCCAACAGCAGCTGCAAGTCCTGCTGGGCCTGGACGTGAGGCTTCAGCAGCAACCGGATGACATGGGCTGGCAAGAGCCCGTGAAGCAGAAAGCCCTCCACGTAATGATGGAGCTGGGTGGCCCGCAAAAGTTCCTGGCCTGGGGTGGGCGTCGCCATCAGCGGGGAGCTGTCGCCCTCACCCTCGCCCTCGCCGCTGGTGCCCAGGAGCAGCTTGTGCAGCAGCAGGGAAGGATCCCTCTGGAAAAAGACATTGAGGATGTCGATGAGGCGGGTGAGGTTGTGGAAGACGTGCTCCTTGAGGGCTGGGCTGTCCTCGAAATAGAGCAGCTTGCCGCTCTCGTGCAGGTACGAAAGAGCACTCTGTAGCCGGTCCTCGGTCAGACCCGCCTGCAGGCCCAGGCGGGCCGAGTCCCACCAGCTGAGCCACAGCCGCTGTGCCTGGGGCGGCTGGAAATGCAGCTCCTCCAGCACCTGCCAGGATCGAGGCAGTACTCTATGTAAATTGGGGAAGATCTCCCGGTGCTCAGCTACGGAGAGCAGCTTGTCCCGAAGGCGCTGTAACTGGCGAGGGTCTCTGCAGCTGACGGGCAACACCGGAGACAGGATTTGCAGCCGGTGGTTGAGCAGGTACTGAAAATGGGCCTTGCGCCGCCGGAGGTTCTTGTCTGAAACCCCATAGTAGGCAGCGTGGGGGCTGGCGGAGCGCAGCTCAAAGTCCCGGGTCAGGGCCTCGTCCACCACCTGGGCCAACCGGCTCAGTCCTTCCGCGTCGTGCTTCTCCTGCAGGGCGATCTGGCGGTGAATGTCCAGGCACTTCTCCTCCAGCTCCCGCTCCCCACACAAGTCTGCGTGCGTGCCCACGATGCACACCACGGCATGGGGAACCCGGGCCCCGACCCGATGCAAGAAGGAACCCACTGTGGCGGGAAAGCGGCGGGGCTCATAGGTGGCCAGGTTCACCACCAGCACGTAGAGGGCTCCCGGGGAGAGGAAGAAGGGCTGGATCACCTCGTAGCTTTCATCGCCCGCTAAGTCATACACAATGAACCGCAGCCCCCGGGAAGCGTCCGCCGTCCAGCTGGTCACCTCAATGCCTTTGCTCACAGAAGGAGCTGCAGCAGGGCAGCTCTTTTCCTTGTCCCCTCCTCCCTGGTTTCCCTCCACTCTGTCCTCAGTGAGACAGTGACGGAGCAAGGTCTTCCCCGCGGCCTTGTGGCCCATCAGGAGCAGCTTGAGGCGGGGCTGCACAGCGGGCTGGGAGTGCGCTAGCTCCTTCTGGTAGGCTGCAATGTAGGGGATCCCCTTCATGCAGACCTCGTAGGGGGGCTGGATCAGCGGGTTGTCCTTGATCTTCCACAGGCCCACCCTGGAGAGCTGGCCGAAGTTGTCGGGCAGCACGGCGATCTGGTTCCCTTGCAGCACGAGCTCCTCCAGACCCGTCAGTTCCACAATGGAGTCGGGCAGGTAGCGGATCCGGTTATGATCCAGCCAGAGGGTGAGAAGCCGGCCCAGGCCCGAGATGAGCGACGGCACGCAGGTGAGCTGGTTGCGGCTCAGGTAGAGCTCCTCCAGCCCAGCCAGGGGCAGCAGCGCGGCAGGGAACTCCTCGAAGAGGTTGGAGGAGAGGTTGAGCATTTTGAGCCGCTGCAGGCGGCTGAACTGGGCGGGCAGAGCGTGCAGCCCGTTGTTGTCGAGCATGAGGCTCTCGAGGCCGGCCAGCTCGCAGAAGCCGCTGGGCAGGGTGCCAAGCTCGGCCCCACTCAGCCAGAGGATCTTGAGGGCGCGCAGGGCACTGATATCCTCAGGTAGGCCCCGCAGCCGGTTGCTGGACACATCCAGCTCCTCCAGGGCCGCCAGCTGCAGCAGCTGCCGGGGGAAAGCCGTGAGCTGGTTGTGGTCCACGTCGAGGGTGCGCAGGCGCAAGAGGCAGGAGAGGGAGTCGGGCAGGTGTGCCAGCCGGTTGAAGCTGACATCCAGCTCCTCCAGGTGGGCCAGGGTCCCCAGCTGGGCGGGCAGGGCGGGCAGCTGGTTGTGGCTGAGGTTGAGCTTGCGCAGCTCCCGCAGGGCGCTCACCACCTCCGCGCCCAGGGCGGTCAGCCGGTTGTGGCTCACGTCCAGCTCGGTGAGGTGGTGGCCCAGCTCGGCCACGGCCGGGGGCAGCCGGGCGAAGCGGTTTCTGCGCAGCACCAGGACGCGCAGGCTGCCCAGCGCCGAGCCCAGCCCGTCGGGCACCTCCTCCAGGCCGTTGTTGCCCAGGTTCAGCACCTCAATGTCCCCGATGTTGGCCGGCAGCACGAGCTGGGGGGCGTCGGGGGAGTCGAGCTGCTCGGCGCCCGCCCCCGGGCAGCCCCCGGCCGCGCTGAGGGTGAGCTGGCGCAGGTTGCTCCGCAGCTTCCTGGCGCGCAGGGCGGCGTCCCGCCACAGCCTCACCGTCTTCAGGTTCCCGCTGTCCTTCGCAGCCATGGCAGGGGCCCCGGGCCGGCAGCCTCACGCGGGCGCCCGCAGCTACATGCCGCGCTGCGCCCGGCCGGGCGCCAGGCTCCCGGGCCCTCTCGCTCCTCTCTCCGCACCGGCCCTCGGCGAGCGGCGGCCGGGGGTCCTAGCGCAGCCAGCGGCCGGGCGCCCGCAGCTGGGGGGCGGCGGCGACGCGAGCAGCTCCGGGGGGCGCCGGGCGCGCGGCGCGGAGGGAGGCGGCGGCGGCGGCGGCGGCCGGCGGGCAGTGCAGCTCGCATTCTCCTTGCTCCCGGGCCATGGGCGCGCCGGGGCAGCAGCAGGGCCGCCGCCCGCCGCGCCGCGGAGGATGCCTGCGGCTCCTCCTCCCGCTCTCCCCGCCTCGCGGCGGCGCCTCGGTGCCCACTCCGGCCCCGCTACCCTCGCCGCCGCGGCCCCGCGGCCGGCAGCCTCGTCGCCTCCGTGAGCCCCGGGAGGAGGGCGGCGCTCGGCTCGGCGGCCGGCATGTTGCGGGCGCAGGGCCGGGGCGCAGCCGGGGAGGAGGGGGCGGCGGCGCCTCCTTGTCTCCGCTTCCCCGGGCTCGGGCGGGAGCGCGGGCGCCGCGTCCCCGGCGCTGGGAGGGCGCGATCGGGAAGCGGCAGCGCCGCCCGGCGGAGCGGCCCCCACGTGACCGGCGGAGGCGCCGCGTGTTCCCGGCACCGCCCCGGGGGCGGGAGCGGCGGGCGAGCGCCGGCTGCGGGGCAGAGTGCGCCCGGGGCGGGGGCGGGCGCGGGACCTTGGACCGCGGCGGGCTGGACGCGCGCGGGGAGCGGGGGCGGGCTGCTGCGCAGAGCTTCGGCGTGGTCCCGGTGGGGCTCGCCTGCATCGGGCTCTTTGTCGGCCCCCTGCCTCTGAGCATTTCTTTCTCTTCCCTCCCGTGTCGGATCCGGGGGCTTCCCTTCCTCATCCTCACAGTCTTCTCGTTCCACTTTCCCTGCGTCCACACCGAAATGGAAAGGGCAGAACTGAGGGGCCTGGGTTCCACCGGAGGAGCTTAGATCCAGAGTGTGACCAAACAAAAGGACTAAAGCAGGCAACCATTCATTCATCTGGTAAATATTTATTGAGGCCCTATTTTGTGCCAGACCGGCTGAGACAGACGTTCTCAACTCCCTTGGGGAAGGCTTTGAGCAGGTTTCTTGCTGGCTTCACTGTGGGGGAGAGGGGTGGGGGGCCAGGCCCTGCAAAGCCTTTCCGATGTGGGCTAGCCCATTTATCTTCCCAACACCGCCCTGAAACAAATCCCATACCCCCATTGCACAGTTCTGTTACTGTTCGTTCTAGGAAAGGGTGCTCAATTTTAAGGTTTATTTTTTCTCTGTGAGGACGTTTCCTTCAGCTCACATCCGCACTAAATAAATAATGTCTTCAGAACTTACTGGAACCTGGAAGCCTATTAGGTGTCTGGATGTCACCTCCATCACTGATTCTAAGTTGGTTAATAATGAAGAGAGCTTTCCGAGACATGAGCCTAGATGTGATTTGTTGAATGCACCACCGAGCACTGTTGCTCTCCCTTCACATGAGGTTGTTGTCCTCCCGGGACCCATATTTGGTCCAGTTATTTCAGTAGAAATAGTTTGTTTCTTCAAAGAGCGCTACTGGACGTCTTGGTCTGGAAATCTGCCCCAGGGATGGTTAGCCAGCCTTGGTCCTACACCTTGTAACTGGAGAATGCTCCTGGGGCTAGACTGGTCCCAGAAGCTACCATACCACAGGTGAAATGTGGGTGGTTGATGGGAAGAGTTGAGCTGTGTCCTGAAGGAGATCACATTGCTCAAGGATTCCCCCAGGCTCCCACCCCAACAAAAGTTCTAGATTACCCATGCTGAACTTTTAATTTTGCAGAGTAAACAGGCCCCACGTAAGTGACTTCTCAATCGGCCAGCCAGGTAAAGGGCAGACCCAGGTGTGCTAACTCCCCATGTGGTTTATTCCTTTGAGTACCTCACCTTCGTAGTGTTCTTAAGTCAGACCCTAAATTCTCTACCTTTAGCTCCTTCCAACCCAAATGTGAACCTCAACCTGAGGAAAGAGATTGGAGAAGGCATCAGCTCCCTACCCCACTTTCAGTGTCTAAACTGAAGTCCTAAAGTGGTTTGGATTAGATCTAAATGACTATGCTGAACTGGTCCTCTTTAGAAGCTATCAGAAGGGGTGCCTGGGTGGCTCAGTCATTAAGCGTCTGCCTTCTGCTCAGGTAATGATCCCAGGGTCCTGGGATCAAGCCCTGCATCCAGTTCCCTGCTCAGTGGGAAGCCTGCTTCTCCCTCTCTGACTCCCCCTGTTTTTGTTCCCTCTCTCACTGGGTCTCTCTGTTAAATAGATAGATAGAAGCTATCAGAAACTTATCCTTCCAGGGGCGTCTTGGTGGTTCAGTCAGTTGAGCATCCAATAACCAGTTCTTGATTTTCAGCTCCAGTTATGATCACAGGGTCTTCAGAAAGAGCTCTGTGTGAGGCTCTAGAAAGTCAAATCAGGAGATCAAATAAAACTCCAGGAAAATAAATTGTGTCCAGTATGGCTCTAAAACCCAGGCAGGAAAATTCCTGCCCTGGGCATCCAACCTTGCTATATCTTGTCTTCCTCTTGCCACCCCCACCCACGCCTTGTGGAAAAGTTCCTGATGGGCCAAGGAGAATGATGGACATGTCCCCTCAACCTTCTAGAATACACTTGGTATGAAGGACCCTAAATTCCTTGTACAAACAGCCTCATGCCCGCTGTGGGAAGCGGGGGCAGTCTTTCACAGTCATTCAAGAATTGCTGATGTGTATGTATATCCCAAGCCAACCCCGCATGCCACAGTCTCTCCCCTGTGCTGGAGGGGACCCAGGTTAGGATGAGAGGGGGCGTGGGTGGGCCACCCTTGTGAGCCCAATGTAACATATTTAGATATTTAGGCATATATTATATGGACCTCCATTTATTCTCTTGCTCCAGGTCCTGCAAAAGTTAGGGATGGCCCTACACGTTAGGGTTTTCCTAAAAGCAAAAAGTAATCATCTCAGTTTGGAAAAGAGGTGTCCTGATTTTTCGAAATTTTTTGCCTTCAATATTTAATGTCATGGACCTAATCTATAAAATTTGCAAATCTTCTCATTGACCCTATTTTTCTTACTCTGAGGTTGTTTTCATTTTAAGGTCTGTCATGATTGTAATAACATTCCATGTAGATGGGCTTATGTGCAGACCCTGCTTGGGTACCAGTCATTTCAATCACCTGGGGGAATGGGAAGGCACACTTGAGGAGGCTTCGTCTTAAGCCAGGCCTGAGAGAGGTGGCTGGCTAGAGGAGAGAATCCTGGGCACTCAAGCAAGAGTCTTCCACTTAAATATCTGCCAATAATGGCCTAAGTGGCCCTGGGGACAGTGGTACCCTACTCCTGCTAAGCCTAGAAACAAACTCCAGGTAAGCTCTGGTTTCTTTCACTGTGTCTTCAACATACTCAACTTTCCTCCATCTTGACAGATTTTTCTCTTGACCTTGCTAACCCCCTAGCTATTGCCTCATTGCTTTACTTCTTTGCCATGTCATATATCTTATATAGGTGATCTGGAGCCAGTGGTCAGGCTCCTTTCCACTGGTTCCCTCCTTGGGCCCCATAATCTGGCTTCCATCCCCTCTACACCAGCAACATTGCTCCATAAAGTTGAACTCACCCTTTCTCCTTCTTTGACCTCCCATTGTGAAACACGGTGTGCAACTCCCTTTGGAAACTTTGTCCCTTGGGATATTTGGTGTCACGTTAAGTTTGGGGTATTCAAAAAGAGCCTTCTAAAGGCTGATTATTTCCTGTAGGAATTAAGTTTGCAGTTAGAGTAAGTGCTATGAAATGAACCACTACAGCAACTACAAGGACAAGACTGCTAGGACTTACGGAGCTATGGACAACTTCTTATGAAAATATTTAGTCATTATGCTTTTCCTGTTTATGTTTATACTATCCTATTTATATTAAAAATGCTTAATTTGGGAAGTCACATAAGCTCTTTCACTGAATTTTAATTTTATCGACCACAGCTTAATCGAGTCTTTATTTTAGGGTGACCAAATGTTCCAGTGTGCCCAAGACTGAGGGGTTTCCCAGGGTGGGAGACATTCCCCACCTAGATCCAGGCCAATCCCAGGAAGCTAGCGCAATTAGTTAACCTACTGGATCTTTCAAGAGAGCCCATTTTCCTGCTTTCTCTTGACCCTTCAGGAGTTCAAAAAGCACAGCTTTCCAGAAATGCAGCATTCTACTTGCTTTCACTGCTTCAGACTTTCAAAATAGTTCTGATTTACTTAGTAAATAAATGCTCACTAACTTATCAGCGAGGACAGTCACAAGCTTGAGGTTCTAACTGACTTTGGAGTATGGAAACTATCTGTCTAGTCTTAAAAGGAACTTTGGCTATCCCTTAAGCCTTCAGTGCAAATGAGACCTAGAGAAGTGGGTTACAACATTTGCTTAGTTCTCTCCTTGAAGTCTGGAGAGGCTGGTATTTGCAGCCCTTATCATAAAAAGAGGGAAGGGCTTCCCACACTGCCCTTCCTCATAATTTTAGATCCAGCTCATGTTTTGCTTTAAAAAACCAGTAACAACAAAATGCTCCTTGGTGCATGGATAAAGGTAAGTAAGAGAACATGTCACCTCCATGATTTTAATCGAGCTGTATTCTTTGTTGGAGACAGAAGTGGAGGAAATCAAGGGAAAAACAAAGAGGCAAAGAACATTTTAGGCTCATCCTGAAGAAGAGGATTAGAAATAAAGCCAGGAGAATTGGCATAGGACAGTCTAGCCACAGAGAAGCTTGGAAGTCATGTCATGTCTTCACTACTGGGCATGACTAACCAAGATTGAAGATGAATCACCTGTATCAGTAGCTAATGTGCATTAAAGGTTGTCTATGTGCTCAGGCACTGTGCCGTAAGCTTTTTGTGCAGGATTTCATTTGATCTTCACAATAGCCTTGAAGAGCAGGCTCCATTTTTCTCTTCATTTTAGAGATGGAGAAAAATGAAGACAGAACCCTTGAGTGGTACAATCCAGACTCCAAAGGAGGCAGAGTCCAAAGCTCATGTTTTAATCACTGTGCTATTTCTTGGGAGGGGAATGGGTCTTGTTCACTGTCAGCAGACTGTGTATTTTTAGTTATAGAGAAGTGGTACCAGCTGGAGAAATTGAACTTTGTTCTTACAATATTGAAGAATGTCATACTGGACAACAGAAAGCTCGAAACAAACAGTATCTCCAAACTACAAGAAATGGCTTTAACATCTGTTCTTAAATGTTCCAGCGAGAAAGAGAACTTCTCTGCCATTTGTAGATAAGTTGTGTTTGATTTGTTTGTCTATTTGGAGAGAAAGGATTTAATACAAGTGTCCATAAAACCTATACTTCAAATAGAAGACATTTCAGAATCTGTCTTTTAGGAAAAACATTAAACATTTTTTAAAAAAACGAAAATGGTAAAAAACTAAATTATCAAGCTAAGGTTAGATACAAGGAATCTGACATCTTTTGTTTACATTTAAAAAAATTGAAGTTTTATCCATCTTTGGACTCACCATCTTATTTGAATGCAAGCCGGTTTATATCAGCATTGGCTAAGAAGGCTGAGTGGTCACTTAACTACCAACAGAGCGTTAAAAAAAAAATGTGTTCAAGACCCTGACTCCCCCAGAGAGCAAAGGCAAAATTGCACCAATATGTCTGTTGTTTTTTCTTTCCCCTGAGCTACAGAAAACAAATTTATCTTGGAATGGGCAACATTCAATTTAACATTGGCTCTTTTTGTGTTTCCAGGTCAAGTGGGAACACATATGCTCCCTACTGAGGAAAATAAACTGCCGTGTATTTTTAGCACCCGTTGGAAGTACTTTCAGCCAAAGATATTCTGCAGGATCCAGACAATTTAACCGAAGGCCAAAGGATTGATCACAATGTCACCCAGAATTCTAGAACTTGCCCTGGGGGTCTCTATAGGGAGCAGTGCCCCTAAACCCCTCACCCTACCACCCATCATTCTCAAAGCCAATCCTGTTGTAAACAGCCTCTTTCAGGGAAAAAGAAGGAAAGTCATTCCAGAAAAAGAGAAATGAAAAACATCTGTGAACTAGTCATGACAAATGGCCCTAACCAGAGCACACTTGGCACTTGGAGATGAAGCATGTCGGGGAGGAGGGAATAAGGCACATGTGGAGCAGAGAGGAGGTCTCCCACCCTTTCTCTGTCTAATGCTGAAAGTTAAGCCATGAACAGGGAGCCACTATACACTATATACACTCTCTAGTGTGTTTATATAGTTTTACACTATAATCTGGGTGCCTTTGTGAATGGTAGAACAAGGCACCACTCCCGCCGACTTAGCAGCTCCCTAGCGTGGTGAGTGACAGATGGTTTCAGCTTCCGGGCCCTCCCTCCAAGGGTGGTGTGCCTAGCTCTGGCCATGGAGTTTCAGTTACTAGTCTGAAAGAAGTTTCTTCATGGGATCTGGCGACAGTGAGACAAATGGTTTGAGACTTCGCCTTTGTCTCCGTAGTTCTGAAAAATATTTTTCGTTTTTAAATCAGATGCAGTTAACTGCTAGCTTTTCAATAAATGACATGGGACTCTTGCAACCTCCTTGTGAAACATTCTATTTCTAAAAAAATACAGTCCAGTGTCCTCTACGACGACACAGTAGAACACGTCTCATACAGCACAGCGCACCATCAAAAATGGGAAGTCTTCCCACAGAACTAGAGTTTTGATGATTATTGTAATAAAACCATGTATTTATTAAAAAACAGGGAAGCCAAAGTTACCATTTATGTTCTTCCTGATATTTTATTACTCCTGTAGCAAAAAGGAGTTTCTGTTTCCTCTTCCAAAATATAGAACAATGAAACTCGATTCCCTACTTACCATACCTCATCCCACGAAATGGTAAAAGGTCTTGGAATGGGGCCATGTAAATATAAGGAACTATGGTGTGTCCAAACATAAGCCATTAGCTGTGGCTTCATTATTCACCCAACAAACATTTCCATAAGGCTCTGTGCAGAGTGCCTGAGTACAGGATCACTTAAGAAGGCTTTGGTCTCTCTTGTCTTCATCAGGGTGGAAAAAATCAAGTATTGTCTACTGTTGATCAAGACCCTTCAAAAGTGTGGTCCTCTGAGAAGTTAAAAAGCTAGTGTCTTTTCAAAATTCTCAGAGCAGATTTGAGGGAAGTCTCCTAAGTTTTTGTTCCTTTGTTCCCAAACAGCAGTGGGTCTTCAGAGGTTAAAGAACAATTTGAGGAAGCTTTTCCCTTCCTTTGTAAGATAATACTGTTCCCTGGTCTTTGTGGTTCTTGAGTACAAGGATACTGACATCTAATTTACGTTTTCAAAACTAAGAATATGAAGTTTATATGTTAGGAGTTTGGGGTTTGTTCTAGAACAGAATATTAAATTTACTGTTTGTTTTTTTTTTACATTGACTTTCTAAAATAAGCCTTTTAAAAAAAAGTTTAACATGATGTACAAATTAAATAATAATACATGCTCAAGATTAACTGGAAAAGTTAGAGGAGCTTTATCCTAGGGGTTTAGGTTTGTAAGGGAGGAAAAATAATTTTCCTTGTAACCTTCTGAGGTCTTGGCTGAGGTGTCTGTAGTAAAAGACAGATTGAGGGGGTGCCTGGGTGGGCTCAGTCATTAAGTGTCTGCCTTCCACTCAGGTCATGATCCCAGGGTCCTGAGATTGAGCTCCGCCTCGGGCTCCCTGCTCTGCGGGAGGCCTGCTTCTCCCTCTCCCTCTGCCTGTGCTTGTGTTGTCTCTCTCTCTCTCTCTAGCTGTCTCTCTCTGTGTCAAATAAATAAATAAATTCTTAAAAAAAAAAAAGACTGATTGACAAGAGAAAACTAACGGAAGATTATTAACATGTGTACCTCATGTATAAATGGGAGATACCCAGGGGGAAATGAGTGATTCAAAGGGGTGACTTAGAATTATGGTTTAGATCACATCTTCAGCTGAAGACAAAGAAAGAGGTGGGGGAAGGCCAGTGAGAGGCAGTGGGATTGGATATGCACATTTAAATCAGTGAGCCTTCTCTAAAGTTGTCCCTGGGGAGTAACAATTACTGGTAGAGTGAGATACCTTTGTAAATTCAAGTCCTGCTTTTTAGGCAAACGGGAGAAGATACAAGCTTTTCTTCTATCTGCCTCTTAGTTGCCTTCAGCTCAAAATAAACCTTGTGCTTGAGTGAAATATTCAAGACTGAAAGGAAGAAAGTGAGTCTTTTCATGGACCCCCGTCGTAAACTGGAAACCATGAGCAGCTATCCCTAGACTATTGGAGGGACTTGAGAGAAGAAGAAAGCCAGTCTAGAAAAAAAAAAGCCAGTCAAGAAAGAACAAGGCAGACACGAAATGATAGCAGATACAAGAGAGAAGATAAAATTTCTTGAATTTCCAACAACAGTTTGGTTTCTTGCTTGGTATTCATGAGTCTGAGCTATCTTTCCAGTCTAGAAAAAAAAAAAGCCAGTCAAGAAAGAACAAGGCAGACACGAAATGATAGCAGATACAAGAGAGAAGATAAAATATCTTGAATTTCCAACAACAGTTTGGTTTCTTGCTTGGTATTCATGAGTCTGAGCTATCTTTCCTGCCCTAAAGGCTTATTTATAATAAATCCCCAGCTTGTGCTAGAGCACCTTGAATTGCTTTCTCGTCTCACCCTAGAAATTTGTATCTGGAGGTGAGTGGGCCAGTTACAAACCATTGAAGAAAATAGTCATGTCAAAGCTGAAGGAGTAAGAAGTGAATAATCTGGAAACAAGGAGAATATGTTAAAGTGTGTTTAGTTCTTGCAGCTTTTCAAGGAAGTACAATGAGAGCAAGGAGATAGGCTTTGGGCCAGGACGTCTGGAACAAAGCAGAGTAAGAATACAATTATGAACCAGAAGGCCTTCTGACTGTAGCCAGCCACCTAGCCTGCTCAACGTCAGCCTGAACAGCACTTACACAGACAACGTATGGATCAATACAACCAGATTCTGTGTTGTGATTGCTTTTGAAACTATAATTTGTGAGTTGATCTAGAAAAAGGTATAATCTCAGCAATTAGAATGGAAATAGCCATGGGAAACCAGAGGTGCTGAAGACTTCCAAACCCTCACCTTTAACTCCTCAAACCCTCCGTGTGTGCCCTCCACTCGTCCTCTCAGATAAATACAATGAGGGCCGCCCCCACTGTAAAGTAGTTCAGCTCGAACAAATCTGGAGTTACGGGTGCCATTTCATGACGCATTAGAGGAAAAAAGCGCCATCATAAGCTAAAGAAAATGAAAAATGGGAAATATTTTCAATACATAAAGCATAGGGTTTATACTCAAGATAAATAGGGAATTCCTACAAATTTTTTACAAATCAGTTTGCAAATGACAAATGTCATAATTAAAAGTACAAACAGCTTGCATTAGAGAAAACACAAATAGATAACAAATATAGGAAAAATGGTTTAATTTTGATTGCAATCAAAATAATATTAAAATAGAAGGCCATATTTAGCCTATCAAGCTGCCATACATTTTTTTAAATATATATACTGAACTTTATTTTTTTCCCAATATTTTAGAGATATAATTTACATACATCACTGTGTAAGCCTAAAGTATACTACATAATGGCTTGACTTACATGTATTATAAAGTGATTATCGCTGTAGGTTTAGTTAATATCTGTCATCTCATACAAATACAATAAAAAGAAAAAAACTGAACAAACAATATAAATAGAAGAATAAGGGAAGAGAGACTTCTCAGGTTGACTTACAGCTGGGAGTGTATTGGTACAACTTTTTGTAGGGTATGTAATAATATGCAGCAAAATCCCAAAGAAATATTCTATGCCTGGGATTTGTTCTAAAAGAGATATACCCAAAGATCCGCATAAAATAATATTCAGTGAGAAAAATTGAAAACACCCTGGATTTCCAATAATAGAGTAAATGATTAAGTAAATGCTGGTATGCCTATTTCATAAAAATCCATGTAGCCATTAGAAATTGTTTTCCAAGGGGTGCCTGGGTGGCTCAGTTGGTTAAGCAACTGACTCTTGAATTTGGCTCAGGTCATGATCTCTCCGGGTCTTAGATCAAGCCGGTATGGGACTCTGCCCGGGGCGCGGAGCCTGCTTAAGATTCTCTCCCTCTACCCCATCCTTTTCACTCACCCCAGGCGCTCTCTAAATAAATAAATAAGAAATAAATTGTTCTCCAAGAAAATGTAACAACTTTAAAAATCCTACATTGTTACATTCGTTGAAAATACCAAGATCTAGGGCGCCTGGGTGGCTCAGTTGGTTAAGGGTCTGCCTTCAGCTCAGCTCCCCATCCTAGTGTCCTGGGATTGAGTCGCCAATCAATCCTGGCTCCCTGCTCAGCCAGGAGCCTGCTTCTCCAGCTTCTCGCTCTCAGCTCTGCCCTTCCCCACTGCTCCTGCTCTCCCTCTCTCCAGCACACTTTCTCTCTCTCAAATAAATGAATAAAACCTTCAAAAGAAAAGAAAAGAATGATAGAAAGTTCTTCATCTAAAGCATGACCTGACTTTGATGTAAACAAATGTACATACATGTATGAATATGTACACGTGTGTGTAAATACATGTTAATAGAAAAAGGCCTAAAATATATGTAGCAAATTCTCAGTAGCTGTTATCTCCGCCTGCTGGATTACAACTTTATTTTCTTCCTTTTTCTGTTTTCTAAATTTCCTATAACAGGTATTACCTGTAGCATTAGATTAAGTTATATTTTAAAAGAAAATCATGCAGGGGCGCCTGGGGGGCTCAGTCTGTTAGGCATCTGACTTTGGCTCAGGTCATGATCTCATGTTCCTGGGATCAGCCTGGCAGACTCGGTTCAGTGGGGAGTCTGCTTGTCCCTCTGCCTCTGTTCCTCCCTCCCCCTCCCCCTGTGCTCTCTCTCTCTCAAATAAAGTCTTCTAAAAAAATTAAACAAAAAATAAAAATAAAAGAAAGTCATGCAAAAAAGTATATGTTTTGCTCAAGCAATCAGAAAAAGCACTTGTTGGGTTTATGTTATATTTCTAGATTTCATTTTATAATTTGAGAGCAAATATGTTCACAAGGAAATCCCCCTCTGACCTGGAATATCAATCCAGGCTTCCTTCTTGGCCTTAACACAACTGTTAGGCAACATGTGTAGTTTCTCCGAGTTAATTGTGTGCGACTCTTAAAACTGGGCATTTTAAAATACCTTTCAATAGCATTGGGAATATGGTTGCCCACTATTACAATATAAAACATGTCCAGAACACTCACTTCTAGCTACAAAATAATATCTGAAGCACAGGAAGCTTTTGAAAATGTTGCCCTTGCTTAATTTTAATCTGGGTAAAGAGAGTTTTCTTTTTCTTTTTCTTTTGATTTCATCTATTCATTTGACAGAGATCACAAGTAGGCAGAGAAGCTGGCAGAGAGAGGGGAGGAAGCAGGCTCTCTGCTGAGCAGAGAGCCCGATGCGGGGCTCGATCCCAGAACCCTGGGATCATGACCTGAGCCGCAGGCAGAGGCTTTAACCCACTGAGCCACCCAGGCGCCCCGAGAGAGTTTTCTGCCTCCCCCCACAGGTACATTCTCTAGCCCCTCCTCCTTGTGCCACAGACAAAGTAGGCAAATATGTCAAGATGCAAGGTCAGGAGCCGGTAAGGAAGCCGAGAGTCTCAAAGCCTGAATTCAGCAGGAGAGAAAGAGAGTCTGGGCTAGTGATCATTATCAGATTTGCCTTCAGCCATTTGAACTGAGGACAGTGTCCATGGTAATGGATGTCCATGGTAATGCAAACACACGACCTGAAGACCCCACGTGTGAGAATTTGAGGCCCTGTCAGAGGCGAGGTCAGGACATGTAGGCCAATGGGGCCACTCCTGTCAATTGCTTAAGTTTAGATGAACTCTTGCTTAGACATTTCATAACCAAGTGATAGCAAAAATCGCTTTTTAGGGGCGCCTGGGTGGCTCAGTGGGTTGAAGCCTCTGCCTTCGGCTCAGGTCATGGTCTCAGGGTCCTGGGATTGAGCCCCACATCAGGCTCTCTGCTTCCTTCTCTCTCTTTCTGCCTGCATCTCTGCCTGCTTATGATCTGTGTCTGTCAATTAAATAAATAAAAATCTTAGGGACGCCTGGGTGGCTCAGTGGGTTAAGCTGCTGCCGTCAGCTCAGGTCATGATCTCAGGGTCCTGGGATCGAGTCCCGCATCGGGCTCCTTGTTCAGCAGGGAGCCTGCTTCTCCCTCCATCTCTGCCTGCTTGTGTGCTGTCTCTCTGTCTCTTCCTCTCTGACAAATAAATAAATTAATAGAATCTTAAAAAAAAAATGTAATAAATAAATAAATAAATAAAAATCTTAAAAAAAAAAAACCTTAAAAAAAATCACTTTTTAACTAGAGTGAGTTCTCTACGCTACCTTACTCTGTAGCTGTGAGTGAGACACGTAGCCGCAACTAGTCTCAGATCCATTAACCATAAAAGGAAGGAATTGAATTACTCAGATGCTTAATTAGGGCATCAGACAGTCCAGGAACATATGACATTTTAAGCAAAACTATATGCATTTTTTGAGAGAAAAGATGCATACTTTTTCAGATTCTCATTTCATGAATCCAAAGTGATTATGGCCCCCTGAGTTACATAATCTTAAAATTCCATTCACCGTTTATATTTGATGAGTCTCCATTTATGCATATTTTGGATAGCACTTTTATTTAGTGGCATTAGAGAACTAACTAGTGATTAAAGAACTGTATTTTATACTATGTTCAGTTTACTGACACTTCAAGTTGGTGACTATTATCGTGTGTTCCAACTATAATATTGGAATATAAGGTAAATATTATTCTTTCCTCTCTCATGTACATGGAGTTTTGCTACAGGAGAGATTTGTTTAGGTACACAGAGCTACAAAATGTTAAAAACTTATTAAAGTAGTTAACCAATTATATTTCACATCACTGACGGAAACTCTGCAATTACGTGGAATTGGACACAATTTGCTAATGTAATTTAATTAATTAAAATATTTTAAAATTAATGGATCTTAAGAGCGATTTTATATTGTATTATCTCTATAGAATCCTGATGCTAATCTTAATATAACATTTTTAAGGGCTCCTGGGTGGCTCAGTGGGTTAAAGCCTCTGCCTTCGGCTCAGGTCATGATCCCAGAGTCCTGGGATCGAGCCCCGCATTGGGCTCTCTGCTCAGCAGGGAGCCTGCTTCATCCTCTTTCTCTGCCTGCCTCTCTGCCTACTTGTGATATCTGTCCATCAAGTAAATAAATAAAATCTTTAAAATATATCTATATCTCTCTCTCTATATATATATAGATAGATATATAACATTTTTAAGGAATAGGTTGGAAAAGAGTTGGGAGAAGTCATAGAACTGTATTTCTAAGTCCCGAAGCCCATCAATATGTAGTTAACGTTAATGAATTCAGATCTCTAGGTTTCAATTTCCTGCTTGACATCAATAATGCAAAATACCTATTCACGTCGGCTTCCCTGATGCTCTCTATTCTTTCAGGAGCTCACAGTGGAAGTGTCTTGATGGTGGTACAGACACATGGCATCTCCTTGCTCGGCAAGCTGACTCGCAGATGTATTGGGAAATTCTGTCTGGGATTGAACACAGGCTGTATCTTTGCCAGGGGAGCTGAATCAACATGCCAGAGCCTGGTTCTTTTTCTTGACCCACCAAACTGGGCAGGAAAAGCCAGCCTTGCTGGTTGCGGAGTCTCAGCAATGATGTCTCATCATGTGACAGATATCATACCCACTAAACAAAAAAGTAGCCAGCTTCACAAACTGTGGAGTTTTATTTTCAAAGTAGGTTTTTTTTTTTTTTTTTTAAAGATCTTATTTATCTGACAGACAGAGATCACAAGTAGGCAGAGAGGCAGGCAGAGAGAGAGGGGGAAGCAGGCTCCCCGCTGAGCAGAGAGCCCAATACGGGGCTCGATTCCAGGACCCTGAGATCATGACCCAAGTTGAAGGCAGAAGCTTAACCCACTAAGCCAACCAGGTGCCCCTAAGGATAACCTTTTAAAGATACATAATAAAATATTTACAGATAAAATGGTGTGTCACCTGTCATTTGGGTATAGATGAAACAATTTTGGCCATGCGTTGATTAAATTTAAAAAGAAAGAGGAAGAAAAGAGCAAAACTATAAGCAGGCATTGCTGTTAATCTGCTAAATGAGATAAAAATGTAGATTATATTTTTTTATCAAAGTGCATTGTCCACTATACTATTTTCTGTACTTTTTGGTTTACCTTCCATATTTAATACTTTTAAAAATTTTCCTTCCTAGTTTGATTGTAAATATCGTAATATGTTTTCTTTTTTCAGTATGATAGTTTGTAAGATTTAAGCTTCTAGAAAGAATTCAGTGTTATTTTGAATGATCTTTCAGCTTAATCAATAAATGTAGTGACGTGTTTGAGAGCATATAGAAAATATGTTATTTCTTTAGAGTCTCATTGCAGTGTCATTACTTTTTAGGAGTCATTTTTCCTTTGCAACTTTGCTAGTTTAAAAATAAATGATGTAGCATCACCATAGATTTGCCTAAATCCTAATATAACTTTAATATTAACGTGGTTGAGTTTGCTCATCCAAACTAAGGGTGAAATTATACATATATTCTCAAAAGTATATACTTTTCAGAGAACAACATTTGCAGGTTTTTAAAATCTAGAATATAATGGAAACTATTAAATATTTGATTAAGAATACTCAAGGCTCCCTTTTTGGAATTGCTGTGCTGACCTAGAAACCATTACCCTCTACTTGGAACAGTAGGTCCTTTGATCTAGGTATTTTGGTCTTAGGTTAATACTAATATTAATTGAAAATAATCCACCTCACTCCTCACCTAGATACAGTAGCCTTTGTATTCTTCTTGAAGATCCTAAACACATTCCACTTATGGTTCCCTCTGTTTAGAAATCTCTCTTTTAAGAATGAAAGAAAGAAAAGAAAGAAGGAAAGAAAGAAAGAGGGCATGAGAAAGAAAGAAAGGGAAACAGAGAAATGAAAAAGAAATCTTTCTTCTAAAATGTTTGTATGAGGGGTGCCTGGATGGCTCAGTTGTTAAGCATCTGCCTTTGGCTTGGGTCATGGTCCCAGGATCCTGGAATCGAGCCCCAAATCGGGCATCAGGCTCCCGATGCAGGAAGACTCCTTCTCCCTCTCCCACTCCCCCTGCTTGTGTTCCCCCTCTCGCTGTGCCTTTCTCTGTCAAATAAATAGATAAAATCTATAAAATAAAATAAAATGTTTGCATGAACAACTTCTCCCCTTTTTCTTGTAGTCTCTCCTAGAGACCCTCTATAACCACCCCCATTTAACTGGATCCCCTCTACCACTCTGCTTAACTCTCTATCCTTCTGCCTATCCCCTCCTATCTGTTCCCTAAGTACTTATCACTACCTGGTATATGTTTGTTTGTGTGTGTGTTTGTTGTCTCTTTCCCATACAAGACTACAATTTCATGAGGACAGGAAATTTTTTTTTTTTAATCATCTAGCGGTGATACATATTGGGTCACAAGTGACTACTTGTTGAATCAATGAATGGACAAAGAGTTGAAAATGAACATATGCTTACGGAGAATAACTTCCAGCTAGAACAATGAATTTCAGTCATATCTTCAGCAACCTCCATAGAAACTCTTACGGAATTTCATTACATGTATTTTTCACTTTCCTTGCACCTTATAAAGAATTAATTCTTTTAATTCCTCCATGAAATAGATGTAAGTACTCTGTTTTATAGATGGGAAGATTAAATCCCTGAAGATCAATGCATGATTTAGAGAATTTTGGAGCTTGATTTAGAGAATTTTGGATATTTGGTCTTGAACAACTGATTCCCAAAGTCATTTAACTATAGCTTGTGCTTGTTATAATTCATTTAAAAGCATTTACTATTCCTGAATTTGAAAGTCTCTCAGGTAAGAAACTGATTTGTTGTGACAGCAGGTGACTCAGTTACTGTAAATGTTCTTTCAAGAACTTGTTCCTTAATCCCTATCAAGTAATTCACAAAGTAAGGTGCTGTCTTAGCAGAAACATATGGTTTGTAAGTAATTAACCAATTAGTTTCATTGCGCTTGTCTCCCATTTAATTTTAAATGAATTCTACCACTCCAAATCTATTGCAAACATTAGGGAAACTCTTTATGTGGTATCAGTAAAAGATTGTCTCAAGTCTAATTTTACTTTTGATTCCTCAAACATTACTGCAGGTGATTTGACCCCAAAATTCAGTATACCAGAGGATCACACAACTTTGTTTTTTGTTTTGTTTTGTTTTTTTATTCAGAAGTCCCTTTTTAAATAGGGACAGTGGTTCCCAAATTTGGTTGCATTTTGAAATTATCTGAAAAATTTACCAATATTGATACCTGGATTCCACCCCCTGAGATACTGATTTACTCGATCTGGGCATTATGATTCTTAAAAGCTTCTGAAGTATAGCCAAGATGGAGACTTTTGTGGATATCCTGACATGACCCAAGAATGAAATCCAGGAAAGAAGCAAAGCTAGAGGACTGTGAATATAACGCTTTCTAGATTTGTCTATAATTCCAGATATTTTAAACTATTGTATTATCTTTAGTATCTTATTGCATTCTTCACTCTGAGGTTATTTCTTGGATCTGGTTTTACTAAGATATATGTTTTTTTAAAGATTTATGTATTTTTACAGAGAGAGAGAGCATAAGTGGGAGGTGCTGAGGGAGAGAGAGAGAGAATTTCAAGCAGGCTCCACGCTAACTGTGGAGCCCCATGAGGGCCTCAGTCACCCAATGCTGAGATCATGACCTGAGCCAAAATCAAGAGTCAGCTGCGTAACTGACTGCACCAACCCTATTCCCCAACTATCTAAGACTTAAGTTAAATTGGGTTAAGATGAAAAGGATTTTATGACAACAACTGGAATAATGTATATTAAAAACACTCCTTGAAATATTAAAATATTTAGAAATATATAATAAAATATATAATATATAATAAAATAATTTAAAATATTAAAATATAGCAAGCTATACAAATTTTGATACAATTAATGTTCTTCCAACTGCTGACACACTACATAAGCCATACAGAACCAAAGGCCATTTATATATTATAAACGTGTCTATTATAAAATGCCTTCAAAATGGTTCTTAGTAATAAACAAAATTCACTCAAAATATGTCCGATCATGTTTATTTGGGAGACTTTGTGCCTTCATCATCAATTACTTGCACTTGGAAGATAGTGAATTTAATATTTTATGCCTATCTGGAAGTTTTACCAACTCTAAAACCTATAGCGTAAAGGAAACCAGAACCCTGTTGTAACCCACTACTTTCCCGTAACCACAGCAAAACCATTATGAAGAGTCAGACCCATAGATGGTTTTCATTTGTTTTCCATCAAGTTCTTACCCTTGGAACTTCTGTGGTTTGCTTGCTTGCTTAGTTGTGATTGGTAGCAAAGGTGACATAGAAAAAATAGCAACAAATGAGGAAAGAATGACTGAAAAAGAATTTTTTTTTTTTTTTTAAATCAGCAAGAGGGGTGACTGGACAGGTCAGCGAGTTAAGCATCTCACTTGGTCTCAGCTCAGGTCTTGATCTTAGGGTCATGAGTTCAAGCACCACATAGGGCTCCATGATGGGTTTGGAGCCTACTTTAAAAAAAGAAAAATGGGGAAAAATCAGCAGGAAAAAGCTCAGGAACTCAGCTATGTAAGAGCAAGAAGTAGAAACCTTCCTTGATCAGGGGCTTGTCGGTTGGCCTCTTATTGGGCGCTCCTGGAACCTTGTTCCCCTGCCTGCCTCCCTCCCTCACAGGCTGTGGGGCTTTGACAATCTGTCACTTCATTAGTTAAGCCCTTTAAAGAGTTGTTTTTCCCTCCTTTGCTCCAGGCTGTCCGGCTTTCCCATTCGGTGTAGGTTCTCTGAAGCAGTAAGTGTCATCGTTCAGCACTCCCAGTATAATCACACGCCTAATTCCTCCTGTTTAGTCTGGCTCATTGGGTGTTGCCCATAAAAAGTTTGGCTTTTGTAATCACAATTAAAGCAGGGCGGTGTGACTAATTAGTCAGCTCACTGCATCTCTATCTTCTGTGAAGTGAGTCAGTTTCAACATGAGCTTTGTGCTCCCATGTCACTCCCTACCCTCTGATGTTCAAGTCTATATTTGTTCCAGACTCTAGATGTTTAAAAAAAAAAAAAGTCTGTTTGTTTTCATTCTTAAAACATGTTCTATACTCCCTCGCGGGAGTGGAACTAACTCCACAGGAATTTGGAGAAATTCCCAGAGTGCTAGCTCACTATGCAGAATTGCCAGGGCGGGGAAGCCATTTGCTCCCTCATTTGGGGAAATTGTACTGATAATACAACTAGTTCAGGTGAACGCACTCATAATGAATATTACCATGCAGAGCCCTTTTTATATATCGTTGTTCTAAAATAAGGTTTATTTTAGGGTTCTTAAAAAATGGCAGTTTACAGAAAAATTACAGACAGTAGAATTTCCATATATCCCATACCTAGTCTTCCCTATTATTAGCATCTTATATAAGTGTGATATATTTGTTACATTAATATAATAATATATTGATGATAATAAATCAATAATTCATCAACTGATACATTATTAACTAATATTTCTGCTTTATTTTTATTTCCTTAGTTTTTACCTATTGCTCTTTTCCCGTTCCAAGATCCTAACCCTAATGCAACATTACATTTAATGATCATATATCTTCTCAGGCTCTTCATGACTATGACAGACTCTCAGCCTTTTTTTTTTTTTTCCCCTAATGAACTTAACAGTTTTGAGGAGGACTGGACAGATATTTTGCTGAACATCCCTTAACCGTGATTTGTCTAATCTTCTTCTCATCAGATTGGGGTTAAATGTGTTTGAGAGGAAGACCATAGAGATAGAATGACATTTGCAAAACATGATGTCAAGGGTGTATGCTATCTACATGATTTATATTGTTGATGTTAACTTTGATCATCTGGCCAAGGTAGTATTAGTCAGATTTCTCCACCACACCTTTCAAGTAACTTTCAAGTAACTCCTCTTCTTCCCCCTTTTATTCTATATTCTTTGGAAGGAAGTCACTAAGCGTGGCTTATACTTAAAGAGTAGAAAGTTAGGGTCCACCTGTTTGAGGGCAGATTATCTGCACAAATTATTTGAACTTCCTATTAATTCAGTCGTTTATTTGTATCAGAATGGACTCAAGGCTTTTTAAAATACTACTTTGAGTTATAGTGTTCCAAATCCTTGTTTATTTATTTTCTTGATCAAATTTTTCCAGCTTTGCCCACGGGGAGCTCTTTTATTTGGTTTCTCGTCCCTTTAACATGCTCCTTCACTGTGGGGTGTGTATGTGTGTTTGCGTGTGTGTGTGTTTGTGTTTTTTGAAGCATTTCCTTAATTTCTGGGTCTATAAGATGTTCCCGGTTCATCTTGTATATTTCATATCCCAGTCCTAGAACCAATTATTTCCTTATGGAACCCTGGTTCCTTTTACTAGAGAATGGTATTAGACATCAGGATCCCGATGCTAGGTATGCTCATTGTTATTGCAGTTTCTTTGTTTCTCCGGTGAAAGGGAAAGGGACTATATGTGCATATACTAAACCAGAGATTTGCACATATACATTACTTTCTTTCTTTTTTTTTTTTTAGATTTTATTTATTTGACAGAGAGAGATCACAAATAGGCAGAGAGGCAGGCAGAGAGAGAGGAAGAAGCAGGCTCGCCTCCGAGCAGAGAGCCTGATGTGGGGCTTGATCCCAGGACCCTGAGATCATGACTTGAGCTGAAGGCAGAGGCTTAACCCACTGAGCCACCCAGGCGCCCCTGCATGACTATTTCTATATGTAACTATTTGTATCTATATTAAGCCAAACATGAGTTCATAAAGCGGTCTCCAACTTCAATCTGTTACCACATGGATCACTCTAGTCACCTCCCTTTGCTCCAACAGGACTGGACTCCTACCATCCCCCGTCCATTTATTTAATTATTCAATTTCAGTACACATGTACAGAAGTACCCAGATTGTTAACATGTATCTTTATCAACAAGTTTTCCAGAGAGTCTGCAAGGCAACTTTATCATACAAGTGATATCATACAAGTTTTCCAGAGAGTCTGGAAGACATTTTTCTGGATGCCATAAGCCTGGTATCATACAGCAGTTCTGTTACTAGGGGAGAACAGGAGAATCAATAAGGGAACACAATGGTCTCCACCATACAATGCATTGAAGTGACAGGTCACAAAAGAGAAAAATACAGCAGGTTTATGGTGAATTTTGGCTGAGTCTCTATGAGAAAATCGATTGTTTTCTTCTACAGACTGCAACCTTTTGACACAACACTCATTTCTTTCCTTGGCCACAACACCAATTCCATCTTCTTTCGGCTTCCACAGCCATCAGCCATCGCTAACAGATGTAAGAAGAGCAACCCTACTGAGCACATTATAAAGGGAGATGTAAAAGGGCACAGCAGGGACAATGGGATGGTGAGGGATGGATAAATGGAAGTGTCCCCTGGTTGCCCGGTGGCAAAGGCAGCAGAGTTTGCAAATGGGTGCTGACTGACCCTATGACAAGGAGAAAGAAATATAGGTGATGGAATGGCTTTTCCAAATGACGGTTAGTGAGGCCCCATCCACAACTTTGACTAAACTGTGCCCCTTCATTGATCTATTATCAAGTCTGTAGTGGGGCGCCTGGGTGGCTCAATCCTTAAGCAACTGCTTTCGACTCAGATCGTGATCCTGGTGTCCTGAGATCAAGTCCCATGTTGGGCTCCCTGCTCTGCTAGGAGCCTGCTTCTTCCTCTCCCACTCCCCCTGCTTGTGTGCCCTCTCTCTCGTTGACTCTCTCTTGTCAATTAAATAAATAAAATATTTTTTAAAAAATCAGTTGTCAATGTGCTATTTTCATCCAGTGGCAGTTGGCAGTTCTAGAACAAACCCTTCCATACCCACTCTCCAAACGTGACCTGATATCTAGGCACTGTTATGCCAACATATGGGAAAGAACAAGCAACTCTACACAAGGAAATATGACGTTTTCCCTATCACATGTGAAGATTCAGAGATTAAGATTCTTGAAAAAAGAAAATGACGCATAGGAATGGGGCTTTGGAGGTTTGATCATCTGGGTTTGAATCCTAGCTCTGCCACAGAGTAGCTGTGCAACCCTAAGTAAATCATTTGCTGCCGTTTATATTAAAATGATAATAAAATATTAAATATAATTCCTTAAAATAATATCAAAATGGTGTATTTTATTAATATTTAAAATGATGTGTGACAAACCCTGTAGAATTTTTTAGCACAAAGAGAGAAACTTAATGCATGCAAATTTACAAATCCTTTAGGAAGTCGAGGGATCCCAGGATGGAATGCAGAATGAGACAAAACCGTCTCACACTTGTATGAAACAACCTCACACCCAGGGTGGGAGGTGAGGGGAAAAAGCATCAACCTAAGTAACTCTGGAAATGTACGGAGTGTGGCAGGCTACAGGCAACAGAAAGTGTATGTTCACACTCTGCTCTAGATGGAAGCGAAATGCGAAACTTCCTGTAGTGCCCTTCTCCTCTCTTTTTTCCTTTCCTACTGGGTAGAATAGTCCTCGTGGCCCAGGGGGAACATCCGTCTTGGACATGAGGTGGAAGACAAGCGTTGAGGAGGGACAAGAAGATAGAAGAAGCGTATCTTTTTTCATGATTATGGAGTCACCATGCCAGCTGAATTTATGTAGAATGAAAAAGAAACTTCCGCCTTGTTTAACACACTCTTTTTTCTTAAGATCTTTTTTATTTATTTGAGAGACAGAGAGCATGAGCAGCGGGGTGCCAGGGAGAGAGGGAGAAGCAGGCTCCCCAGTGAGCAAGGAGCCTGACGCAGGGCTTGATTCCAGAACCCTGGGATCATGACCTCAGCCAAAGACAGACACTTAACCGATTGAGCCACCCAGGCGCTCCTGTCCAACTCATTCTTAATTTGAATTTTCTGTCCCAGATGAATCTAATCCCAACTAATATAGATTTTACTTGTACCTTTTCCTCCCTGCCTTTTAACATTTCACCAATTCCTGGATCCCTAAAAAAAACGAGGATGCGTAACTTTTCAGGGTATAACTCTCTTGTAAGCCATTCTGCAGTATCAGTAAGCGCCTATCCCAGCCGATGAAAGGGATGCCTAAAGTGGACTCTTGCTCCCAAAAAGTCTGTGCCCTTGCATGGAATAATAACAATCGTCAGGAGCATAATTTGTATTAACTCATCATCCTCACAAAAGAGTTATTTAAATGGCCGAACAGTATACATTGAGCTCTTGTTTCCTTTATATCAAATGTACATACTTCCTGAAATGGGGGAGAAATGCCAAGAAATGTCACCTTTAAAAACGAAAGGTTAGGCAGTAAGAGTCTAAGATCTCTCTCTCCCCTCTTCCCCTTGGACTTTGATGTTCCACTGGATTTGGGAACTATAAGCCTGTTCAAAGAATGATGGATCAGAAAAGGAAGATGGCAGTTAGTAGTTTGCTCGGTGTCCATTTCAGAATGGTTACCTAGCAACAGCTAGAGCCAGTGCTAAAAGGAGTAGTGCCAGTGACTTAGAGTGGAAAACTTCGCTGAGTTACAGACTTGCTCCCCTAAACATTGTGTCTGCATGGTTTTCAAAACAAGAAACAGCTTTTGGGGTAACATGGGCTGGTGCACAACGGACCATCTGTTTTATTTGTCCTGTCTCACCTTCTGACAGGGTGAATGTGCTTTCTGTGTTTATAGGAAACCACTCATGGTGTGAATAACATCTGACAGCATTTGAAGCCAAAACAAAATCTCTTTAAAGTTCCTAGATGCCAGGAATGGCAGCTCTGTGAAGACATAGATTAAAAATAAATCAATAAAATTTTAAAAGTCCACTTTTAAGTAAGAAAATTGGGTTTCCTTAAACTTACAGAATAAGGTTGAAGAGTTTAAACAGTATTAAATTAGAAGTTTTTTGTTACATATTCTAAGAACACTGTAACCTAGCCTCTCAAGTTTTCACCTATTTATGTTCCAGGAAACTAAGACAAATACCTATAAAAACAGAAATGCAGGCTATAGTTCAGGGCTGGTGGTATTTGATAATTATATTCCATCATTAAGCTGCACCTTTATTTCCTTTGTGTTAAGCCCCTCTCCTTGTTTATACCTATTTTCTATCTATATTTCAAAAATCATAAAAATACTTCATCTGTATGATTACTCTGTGGCATCTTTGGGGTTCTAACCTCTCAAAAGGAAAGCCTTTCAATAGAGTTTAAATACACATCACACATGTATATGGGCTAGAAATGAAATTTCTATTAAAAATAAAATTTGGGGGGTACCTGGGTGGCTCAGTGGGTTAAAGCCTCTGCCTTCGGTTTAGGTCATGATCCCAGGGTTCTGGGAACAAGCCCTGCATCGGGCTCTCTGCTCTGCAGAGAGCCTGCTTCCTCTTCTCTCTCTGCCTGCCTCTCTGCCTACTGTGATCTCTGTCTGTCAAATAAATAAATAAATAAATCTTAAAAAATAAAATAAAATTTGGGATACCTGGGCAGCATAGTTGGTTAAGGATCTGACTCTTGGTTTCGGCTCAGGTCATGATCTCAAGATCGTGGGATCAAGCCTCACACAGGGTTCCATGCTCAGCGTGGAAGCCTGTTTAAGATTCTTTCTCCTTGGGGCACCTGGATGGCTCAGTCGCTAAACATCTGCCTTTGGCCCAGGGTCCTAGGATCCAGCCCCGCATCAGGCTTCCTGCTCTGTGGGAAGCCTGCTTCTCCCTCTCCCACTCCCTCTGCTTGTGTTCCCTCTCTCGCTGTCTCTCTCTGTCAAATTAATAAATAAAATCTTAAAAAAAAAAAAAAAAGATTCTTTCCCTCCCACTCCCTCTGCTCCTCCCCCGGCTCACACATGCTCATTCCCTCCCTCCCTCTCTCTCTCAAATAAATAAATCAATAAAATATTTTAAAATATTTAAAATAATTCACAGGGACTCAGATATTTGTACACCAATGTTCATAGCAGCATTATTCATAATAACCAAAAGCTGGAACAACTGAAGTGTCCATTAGAAGATGATGGCCAAACAAATGTGCTATATATAAAAAATAGAATAGTATTCAGCCTTAAAGAGAGATGAAATTCTGATGCATGCTCCAACAGGGATAAACCTTAAAGACCTTATACTAAGTAAAATAAACCACAAACACAGAAGGACAAATATTGTATGATTTCACTTATGTGAAATACCTTGTACTGTGTCATCTCGGTTCCCTGACTACTGGGTATGTTCAGCCAACGGAAAGACTAGTGACTCCACATCTCCAGAATCCCAAAGAGATAACTACTTCCCAGAAGAAATATGGTGTCTTTTTCTGGGATCTTTCAAAAGCACATCTTGAAAAAGGACTTGAATGCAAGTAATTTATTTGGAAGGTGATCCCAAGAAAGAGTGGCATGGAAGTGAGAGGGAGAAACATGGAAGAGAAGAAAACAGACAGTACCATCAAGGAAGTCACCCTTACGGACAATTGAGGTTTAATCTGTTGGGAGCAACGGTGAAGTGTATGCACTGGAGCAGTCCCACTTGAGATGTGGGGAGTTAGTCTTTATCACCAATTCCTAGCTGTCATTGACAGAAGACTGGTCCAGGGACACTGTACGTGAGGATGCAAAGGCGTACAGTTTTAGGAGGAACACTATCTATTAGGTCAGGAAGACTAGAGAGGAGCAAGGAAAGGTCAAAAGAGTCGAAAAGAGGCACAGCGTTGCTGTAGGTACTGAACCCCGCCCCGCTGATTTCTCCCAAGATGTTGCTAGAAGGACTGCTGGTATTCGTGGAGGGCTAGGGGTTGAAACCAGAAAGCTTCAGAGAAAGAAGGGAAGACAATACATGTAGACAATTCTTTCAAAAAGGTTGATTCTGAAGGGGAGGAGAAAAAGAAGGCCCCAGCCAAAAAGTTATGGAGTTAGAGCAATGCTTTTCAAACTGGGATTGCTGGGAGTACTCTTGGTCCCTAAGATCTGAGAGTATTAACCCCCACACACCATATCCGCTGGATGCCCGATTATAAATGAAAACTGTTTGAGGATTTCAGTTCCTCTGGTGATACCTGCGTTCACAACCAAGTTGCAGCCAGTCAGGAACCCTTCAAAGATACGTTTTGAACGGAAAGTATTCGTGCCTGATGAGAGAAGGGATGATGTCCGTGGCAGTGAACATCTGTTTCTGTGTGGACAAGGAGGGTCATGATCCAGTCTTTTTTTTTTTTTTTTAAAGATGTTTATTTATTTATTTATTTGACCGCAGAGATCACAAGTAGGCAGAGAGGCAGGCAGAGAGAGAGGAGAAAGCAGGCTCCCTGCTGAGCAGGAAGCCCAAAGCAGGGCTCGATCCCAGGACACCGGGATCATGACCTGAGCCAAAGGCAGTGGCCTTAACCCACTGAGCTACCCAGGCACCCCATGATCCAGCCTTAGGCTGCTTGTTCCAGCTTTGGAGATGTTTGAATCAGAATGAATGTTCCCAATGGAGAATGCTTATATTCTAGAAAAGACTGTGAGAACAAAGAGAAACAGTGCGAACAAAATATTGGGGATGAGATACTTGTCATATTAAAGAAGCAGCACAGACTGAAAGCTTAGCACATATTATCTATCAAATTGCTCTGGCTGCTACAGGGCACCTCTCTTCAAAAGCACCTCTGAGAACTTCGAAACATGAAGGACTTGAGGCCTTAATTTTCAGAGAGGAATCTCTTTAGTGGGTATATAAGTAAATGCTTCAAGCCAGACTGAGTGGGGAACGGCTCCCATGAGACCACAGCAATGTTGAAATAGCGGGCTTATGGGACTCCTGGTGACTGTTCTCAAAGTGTCTGAATCCTGATCTCAGCTCAGGTCTTGATCATGGAGTTATGAGTTCAAGCCCCGTGTGGGGCTCCATGCTGGGTTTGGAGCCTACTTAAAATGAAAGAAAGAAAGAAAGAAATAGAAGGAATAATAGGCAAGCAGATGTGAAAGACAACTGTTTGGCCATCCCGGAGAATTTTCCTGTCTGCATGGGAATGCGGGACATAAATATGGTTTGTGTATATTTGCAAAAAGCAGAGACCCTATGTCAGAGGTAATCTCAAGATTTTGATGTTTCATAAAGAAGCTGAAGAACATAGCTTCAATGATTAGGATAAATAATCCTGGAAGTATTCAGTGTTTAAAGAGAACAACTATTGGCAACTTGTTAAAGTCTTTCCAGTCTTGATCTATGTACGTATAGTTTTTAAACCATTGTGCTCGTTGGGTTGAATATTTCATGAGTGACCTCAGACAAACCACTTCAGTTTCATTCGTCTGTTTTCTTATCAGCAAATGGAGGGAATCGCTTCTATTTCACAAGGTTATTGTGAAGAATAAATGAGGTAATGTAACAGTAACACAATTTGTAAACTCTGAAGTATAAAATTATGGGATATAATGCTCACATGTGATTGCCTCTTATATGCTTTCCCGGGTATCAGTTTTAATGACCACATACTATTCTCACTGAATTACTGTCATAGTTTATTTAACCGTTGTCCAGTTGCTACTCATTCTTGCTTCCTCGCCGTCATAAATAAAGTTGATTATAAACATATCTGCATGATTAACATTTTTCCCTTCTGAAATATTTCCTTAGGATGAATTCCTGGAAGCAGAATAACTGGATCCAAGTAGTTGGAACATTCTTCTTTAAATGATGTACATCTTCTTAGTCCAGGAAAAAAAAAAAAAAAAAACTTCAAAACCAAAAAACGAGTTAATTATGATGCACCGCAATTCAGATGAATTAAAAAACTAAATCTAATCCTGGCGACGATAACGACTCAGCACATATAAAACCACATCAGCATAATTTTCAAATAATTAAATTTCCTCCGATCCTGGAACATGACTTCCAATCGCTACAAATCCTTTGTGGAATGTGGCAGGATAAGAATGAAATGCCAAGACCGTGACCTGGGAACCTTCTTGTCCAGTTTTAGCAGCCTCTGTTTACAAGAGACCTCATTTTTTGAGGATAAATTTCTTCCCATCAAGAATTCAGGCACCTTTTTTTTTTTCTTCCAGTTCTACTTTTTTTTTTTTCCCCCCAGATTCAGAGCAAAGTAATTTTGATAAAGGATGATTTGCTACACAGATTTTAGGTTAAAGTTAGGGAGCTGAATTCTGTGCCGTACATATATAAAATATGAAAATATATACTTCAGGTTCTGTTCCAATTTTCTGGAAATATTATCTTAATATTTATAAAATATATGCAGATTCCTAGACTCCTGAATATAAATGCTTTTACTCTCTATTATCCAATGCCATTTTTGGAGGCTTAAATGCTTAGATTGGCAAGAGTTCTCTCTGCCTAAAAGACTCTTTTTTGAATTGAAATTCTGCTTTCCTCTGGGCCCTTTCTTTAGGGAGGGCTGTAAGAGTCATAGGAGAAATAGATATCTATGAAACTAATATAGTTCAGTAAAAACTTTCCCTATGAGATGTTGCAAGGGAATACTTACATCATTAATTAAGGGGCCAATGTGATTGATCATTAAATGGTTAGCTCTCCGGGGCTCATTTTGTTTCTCTAGATATTTCTTTTTTTTTTTTTTTAATGACTTGAGAGGGACTTGTCTGCTATCAGACACGTCCTGGCCAAGAGTTAGAATTGATTTATGGTTTCAGATTTGCCACTAACTAGCTGTATGACCAGATCTAAGTTACTTACCCTGTTTGAGCTTTAGTTTCTTCAATTCAGAAGTTCAATCTAACGAACATTTTGTGGCTCTGTATGGAGCAAAGGCCTTTCCTCACCGGACGCAGTAATCTTTTGGGGGCCAACTGACCAAGAAAAGGCTTCTAAATCTTGTGTTACTTCTAGGGCACTGCATTTGTGTGGGGGTGGGTATGGGTGGAGGGGTGGGTGAGAAGAGAGATTTCCACTTCTCTTCCCATCAGCAGTTGAAAACAGATTGAAAAAAAAAAAAAAAAAACACAACGCTCTCCTGTGTTTGGGCAAACAGGAATCAGGCCACCCTGACCTCGTGGTCCCACAGAGACTGCCAGGAAGCCTGCAAAGTCCGTCCAGGGCTGCTGAGACAGCACATTTGGCAGAGCAGAGAGGAAGCTGCCAGGAGGAGGGCAGTTGTAAAGGGGCGAGGTAAAGCTGTAAAGGGGCGAGGGGGTGCCGAGTTAACACCTGCCTTATGGTCAGTATTAGCGCTTTCAGAAATCCCTTGATGAGCCAGTAGAATGACTCAGGGAGGGGAAGATTCCCATTAACTTAAGCGAACTTCGCTTCCCCTTCATTGAGACTTGAAAACAATTAACTGCAATACTTCCACTTGTTGTTAAGGCATTAAGATTCCTTTCAGATTCCAGCAGTTACTTAGGTCTTCCTTCGGTATTTCTCCAGCCTGGCTGTTGAATCTGAGACCCAGGCTGGTGCATCAACTCCTACCAAGCACTGCTATGAGAGTTGCGTGAGTGAAAGCCAGCGCCAGGTCTCCCAAGCCTCAGAGCCAGGGCCTTCCCTTCCCACCCCTCTTCCTCTGCCACTCACCGACCCAGCCCCAGCCCAGGGGCCCAGTCAACCCTCCAAGCAGCTTGGCTAGTCTGGTCAGCACACCTCCACTAAAGTCCCTCGTGCTTTCGTCCATCCCTAAAACCTCTCTGACCCTGCCTGCTGCTCTCAGTGTATATCCTGCTGCTTTTCCCCACTACCCTTAGCTCCTGGAAGATGATTTGCCGTGGGCGGCAGTTACGCTTCCCTGGCTCTCTCTGTCTAGAAGGTTCTTGCCCTGTCTGTCGGCGTGGTAAACGCGTGCACCTGCCATCCTTCAAGAATCAGCTACAATGTCTCTTCCGGGCTCTGTACTTCTTCCTCCTCAGAGCTGCCTAGCACTCAAGAAAATAATATACCCAGGACACTGGGTTCCTTGGGGTCATGCATTTTATTTATATTTATTTATTTATTTATTTATTTCAAGCCCAGAATCAGGCAAAGGAGTGTTCAATAAATCCTGAACACATACTTAGACCTGTGTTTCAATAACCTCATATTCAGTTCCTGTTTAGAACAAGGTGGGGGAAGAGGGCTTTAAATGAAAAAAAAAAAAAAAAAACCAACAAACAAAAAAAACAACAAACAAAAAAAGTGTTGTAAACTGACAGGGAGGAATTTATAGTAAACCATGTTTGTAAAATGGGACCAGATGATCCAGAATTCCTTTCAGTCTCAAAATCTTATCTAAGGAAATTCCCTCAACATCCCACCCAACACCCTGTTCCATGAATTTCTCTTGTACTTTCTATCAACCGTGGACCCATTTAGGTTAACAAGTTACTGTTTAAAATCTTTGTTACTTGCTAGGGAGGCTAAGTGCCATTTACTCTAAATAAAAATCCTCTTACAGAGAGCAGTGGAGAAGCGCACTTTGAATGGGAAGGCTCCTGTCTGGTAACCGAGCCACAGCTCCAATGCTAATTAGTGCTCCTTGAGCATTAAACCACTCTTGGCCCCAATTCCTGGCCCAGGCAAAGCCAGCCTCTGTAGTGTAAAGAGCCTGGGCATCCTTGCCAGACAAAGCTAGTTTTCAATCCTGGCTCTGTCACATCCTGGCTCTATGATTTGGGATAAGTTGTTAAACTACCCAAGCTTCTATTTTCTCACTCATAAAATAGTGATAACAGCAGTAGAGTCCTCAGGAATTGGTAAGAGGATTAAATGAAATGATGGGGTGAAGGCTGTTGGACAGCAGGTGCACAGAAGTAGTAACTATTCTATGTGTGCGCATGCCTCCTGGGCCCCTTCCACTTCATGGGAGTGGGTGTGGATTGGAGGGTTACTGGGTCTGGCTCTGGACTGGAGATGGTGTGGGCTGGGTGGGGGATTGTGGGCATGGGACAGGAGGCGGGGGGGTCCTCGGTCAGGTATGGCACAACACGGAATCCTGAGCTGTGATTGGCGAGGTCTGCCATTTTCCAAGAGCTCCAGGACAACCATGACCCACAGCCCGCCAAAGGGGATGCTGGCTGATATGATTCGGGGGGCTCCACTCCCTCTTCCAGTGGAAGAGGAAATTCTTTTCCATTCCCAGCTCGCTGAACTAGCGAAGGCCGCTGCATTTTATAGAGCTGTAAAACACAGAAGCTTTTGTTTCGGACCTGAAATAAAATGCCAGAATCAGTTTTGTACCTGTACATTATCTTCTTCATTTTGGAGGTGAAGCCCATGGAGGGTTATCTCTACATTATCTCTTAATGTGGGGAATTCTGAACAGCTACCCCGAGCCCCATCTCAGACACATTGAATCAAGATCTCTGAAATGGGCATGGAGAAGCGACATTAAATCAAGTTCTCCAGGTGATCCTGATGCCCCCTGAACCCTTGCTTCTTTGGAAACAGGCCCTGGGAAGCACCATTGGCATTACTCGGAAGCTTTTAAGAAATGCAGAACTTCAGGCCCCGCCAGACCTACTGAATCTACATTAAAAAAAAAGGGGGGGGGTGCTAAAATACCCATCTTCACTTTTTTTTTTTTTTAACCATCTTCACTATTTTTAACTGTGCCTTTCAGTAGTGTTAAATGCCTTCAAGTTGTTATGCAACCTATCTCCAAAACTCTTTTTTCTTCTTGCAAAACTAAAACACTACACCTATTAAAATAACATCTCCCTGTTTCCCTCTGGCAACCACCCAGAATCTGCATTTTCACAGGATCCCCGCATGATTCATATGCCCATTAAAGTCTGAGCAGCGCGGCCCTACATAGGAGAAGCATAGGTTATAAAATCAGGAGCCACAGTGAGTTTACTGAAACAACCAGGCCCCTTACTTGGGCCCCTTACTTGGGCAAGGCAATGGGAAGCAGCCTGCAGAGCCACGACCAATCCTGCTAGACAATTCTGGTGCGTGCTTAAGCTTGAGGACCACCGCTCTAGAGAAACGAGATGTGCCCCCACCCCCATACAAGAAACATCTGAGAGCTTTAAAAAACCATGACTAAGGGGCGCCTGGGTGGCTCAGTGGGTTAAGCCGCTGCCTTCGGCTCAGGTCATGATCTCAGAATCCTGGGATCGAGTCCCACATCGGGCTCTCTGCTCAGCAGGAAGCCTGCTTCCCTCTCTCTCTCTCTGCCAGCCTCTCTACCTACCTGTGATCTCTCTCTGTCAAATAAATAAATAAAATCTTTAAAAAAAAAAAAAAAAAAAACCATGACTAAGACCCAGCCCAAATCCATTCACTCTAGTCCTTAGAAGCAGGGGCTAGGCATGTGCATTCTTAAAATCTAGTGATCCTGATAACGTGGTTTCAGAGCCACTGATCTGGAGGGATGAGAGAAATGACTAGATGAAAGTGGACTCTGTGTGTGGCCATTAGAGGGGAATAATGGTGTCAGGGAAGGCATCATGATTATGCCTCCATTTTCTATCTGCCCAGCTACCCTGATGTGAGTGATTGCTCTGGGGAGCTTAAAAAAAAAAAAAAAAAAAAGAAAACCAAAAGCTGTTTTCGTGAAAAGAAATAGCTATCTTATTAGAAGTTCTAACACCTAAATGCAAAAATCCCAGCCACCTCCTTTCCCATTACCTGTCATTATTTCCTATCACAGCGCTCGGTTTAATTTTCTTAATAGCATTTGCTGCAATTAGCAATTATCATGCTTATTGTCTGCCTCCTCTCACTAAACCAACAGCGCCTTCTCTGTAAGAGCCAGGTTCATAGCTCATGCTCCCCTCTCCTTCTTACAGAGGCCCTCGATAAATACTCGAGCTAATGAAACACATATACCAACCAACCCTGCTAGATCACCAGATCACTTCCGAATCTGTGGCCCTAGACCAACGGAGCATGATCTAGAAAGAGGGGAGCAGTCTTCGGACAGTGAAGGAGGCTGCTGAACTCAGGACTAAGGGGATCGTGCTGGAGCGGGGAGATGAGTCTGTCTAGAGCTGTCAAGGTCAGCGGTGTCAAGGTCAGCGGTGCTGAGTTGTCCCCGGTGGAAAAGGCCAGGGAAGGCAGCAGTGCAGACGGATTCACAGGGTAGAATGTTTAGATGGGTAGTAGGGACTTAGAGCTAGTGAAAGCCGAATATATCAATGGGACCTCGTCCAGAAGCTCCCAGCTGGTGAGGCTGGGATTGCAATGCAGTAGTCACACCACCCTTCATGGACAATTCTGTACTGAGATGGGCATAGATTTGGGGACAGACCTGCATTCAAATTCTGCTCCCTCTCCTGGCTGCCTGTTCAGCCTTGGGAAGGTATTTATCAGAATTTCACCTTCCTTATCTGAAAATGGGATAGCAGGATTTATCCTGTAGTTTATAGGAAGCACTTGGTAAAGCGCCTGACCCATAGCAGCATTCAATAAATGTTAGCTCCCCAAACTGCCATCTGGATTTCCTTACCCACTCTTCTTGAAAGCCTTTCTTCCTTTAGTTACACGCTTACTGCCCATCACTAAAACCATAGGCAGTCAGTTACAACACTTCTGTTCTGTGCCACTGGTTGTGAAAAAAAAAAAAAAATCACACGCTGACTTGTGGATGGTCTTCTTTCATTATATCGAGAATTCTTGTATATAGTGAATACATGAAAATTTGAAGGATCTATTTAACTTATTCCCAAGGCCAAATGGAAATGACTTTGGGGGGCAAGAACCTTCTGTTCTCTCTATCCCCCGGCACTGAATTCTGCAGTCAGACACACAGAGCTGATATGCATTTTTCAGATATCAGTACACAAAATGGTTCAGACAGGGAAGAGTGGTTGCTTCTTGAAGATTCTGCATCCTTCTTCCAAGCACCCTCTCCATAAATATAGCCCATCTGTGCACTGCTGATACTATGAATCCATTTAAGCTCTTATGGTATGCTATACTGATCGAAACAGGTTTTACTCTTTTCTTCATCAGATTTTTATGTGCTTTAACTTTAAATAGAATTCAAAATATCATGAAAAGAGAGTGCATCCTTACATCATCATGATGTTATTTCTGTTAACAAATGGCAGAGAATATAAATATCTTCCTCCAGTGGAATCTCTCCTTTCTCTTCAGTAACAGATCCCAAGTTTTCAGTTGGTACATTGAAGTCCAGTTTAAAAAAAATGATAATTTCTAGTCTCATTTGTAGTTGACTGTGTCAGGTGACTGATAGTTACCATAGAGATGTACTTCTGAGGGAATCTCCTTATAAATAAAGTGTTAATGTGTTTATTTGTCCTCATCTGTTGCCAGCCTGGAATGCAGATGAAATGGCTGGAGCAGCAGTTACTGTTTTAGACCATTAGTACAGGGCCACACCTTAGAGACAGTACACCTGACAGCCAGAAGAGACTGAGTCCTTCATGAATTTGGAGCACTTTGCCACACCAACCCCAAACTGCCTACTTATAAAATCCCTTTGCAAGAGAAAGTGGCCATTGTTATATGCTAGATATAAACTGTTACATTAGCTGAACCTAATTTTTAAAAACATTTTTAGGGGGAGGGGCAGAGGAAGAGGGAGAGAATCTTAAGCAGGCCCCATGTTTAGCATGTGAGCCTGATGCAAGGCTTGATTTCACAAACCTGAGATCATGACCTGAGCTGAAATCAAGGGTCAGATGCTAAACCGACTGAGCCACCCAGGTGCCCATAGCTGAACCCAATTTGAACTGATATAAGATATAATTAAATTATACTCACTCCTTCCTTCCTTCTTTCCTTCCTTCCTTTTTTTCTTTCTTTTTTTCTTTCTCTCTTTCGAGATTTATTTATTTTAAAGAGAGAGAGAGCATGAGTGGAGGGGCAGAGGGACAGGGAGAGAGAATCTCAAGCAGACGCCATACTGAGCCCGGAGCCCCATGCAGGCTCGATGTCAGGACACTGAAACTGAACTTGATGCTTGACCATCTACACCACCCAGGCGCCCCAAATTATGTTTCTCTCATATTCAATTCACATGCATGAGATTTAATCACAGATAAGTAATGCACTGATTCCATTATTATCAAATAATTTATTGCCTACTAATTATACTGGACTGCTGACTAAATGTTGTATTTTGATTTATAGTGAAGAATAAAAGAAGGGTTAAGATGCTTAAGAAAGAGTAGCTGAGGGGCACCTATGGGGCTCAGTGGGTTAAAGCCTTCACATTCGACTCAGGTCATGATCTCAGGGTCCTGGGATCGAGCCCTGCATTGGGCTCTCTGCTCGGTGAGAGCCTACTTCCTCCTCTCTCTGTGCCTGCCTCTGTACCTACTTGTGATCTCTGTCAAATAAGTAAATAAAACCTTTAAAAAAAAAAAAACAATAGCTGATCGAAAGTCAATTTTAGATAGTAGTCAATAGCCCTAAGCTTCTCTGGGCACCAAAGATTACTCCTAAGGAAAAGCTAGGCAAAAAAGCACCATAATCTATTTAAGATAAAAGCATCACTATTGGTTTTATAGATTTTATGAGCTATTTTTATTTGTCTTAAGTTTTAAACAGCACATTTATTGTGCTAGACAATTTTCATCACTAGTAAGAAATAAAGTCTCGTCCTAGAAACACATTTTTTCGTCTTTGCTTATTGTTGGAAAATTAGCAGAGTAGGAGAGAAACAGAGCATGGTAACTAAGGGAATATAACGTAAAGGGAAAGAACTGAAAGATCATGACCCTAGTCAGTAGGAAGAGTGGGAAGAGTAGAACTCGGAGGAAGATAATGGTAGAGTGTGTCCTATCGGCTGGCTGGCATAAAAGTCTACTACTTGAATAATGGATTTCTGTTTACAAAGCCCATGAATGATCTCAGTCAGAGAAAATGTGTAGAAATGCAGGGGTTGCCCTGATTATGGGTGAGGGAAAGGATGGCTATAAAGGACTAGTAGGTTCTCTTGGATAATAGCAAATTATAGAGTCTCCGCCCTCCAACAGTCCAAAACAACCATGGTTGGCCATGTTTGTCATATATAAATATTAGGGAATTATTCAGGTTTTGCACCTCACGCTTATGTTGTTTTGGAGAACATGTTTACAAAAAATACAAAATTAATTTCAGGGTCTTGAAAGAGATTTGTGTAAGCGAGAGCTCCTGAGCCATAAACTTTGTTAGCTTCACTGTAAATCTAACTCTGGTCATTATTTATAGTTTTAAAAACAATATAAACAGGGACTGTAATTTACAGACTCTTCTGTAAACTTGTTTCCACTCAACTGCGTAACTTGGGTACCCTTCCCTGCCAATACATATGATCCTAGTTCACCTTGTAAAATAACTTTGTGCTTGTCCCAATATCCATTATATTCTTACTGAAAGATATTTAAATCATTTCCACACTTTGAATGGGGGACGCTTTACAGAGCAGAGCCCAGAGTATGATAAGCCCTAAAGGAATGTTTGTCGTATTGGTGCATTGTTCTGAGCTGTATAGTCTCCCAATTTGACAGAGTTAAAAGATGGTGATCTCTACTTTGAAGATAGCCCTGGCTGGAGTTGTGACAGAGAGAACAAAGCCTCACTCTTTGGTTCCTCCCCTGTCCTTCTCCTGTAGAGCCTTTTTCCCTCCCACTTCCCCCAGCTGTCAACACCCGGCCTAGCTCTTAGTGAAGGATGGCAAACCTCACTAAACAGGTTTGGCCAGAGCACAAGTTGGTCTTTCAGGAATGTGCTCTAGGTTTCAAAGCACTTTTAACTTAAGAGGGGGAAGTTTCCTGGACATTCATTCTCTGAATCAAGGACGGCAAAGTCCCAAACCTAAAACTTGAAAGACGGCTGGCAATCTGAAGGTCTTGAGTACACTAAGCTGTGGTGAATTTGAAAAACAAAGAATATTAAAAGTGAATAGAAATTTCACAAGATCAAGGAGCATGGGGCTCTAGAAATAAGGTTCTGTTTCTATCTATATGTGGTAGAATGGATAGTGAATATGTTGCGTTTAGAGGGGTTCAAATGCATAATTAGTTCATTTGTTTTTAGAGACATTCTCTAGAAATAATAAACAGACTGAAAGTACCAGCAGAAGAAACCACAGGTTTAAAATCTATCAACCCTAAATAATGTGTAGAGTTTTGGTGGTGGTAGTGCAAAAAAACGGTAAACCCATTTCCTTGAATAAATCCCTATGTGATTCATGAAAGATAGTGGCATGGCATATTTTCCACCATCACTTTCTCTTATTTCCAGCCATGTAGGAATCACCCTTCCCTATGGAGTCACACAGATTTCTTTTTTTTTTTTTTTTAAGACTTTATTTATTCATTTGACCAACAGAGATCACAATTAGGCAGAGAGGCAGGCAGAGAGGAGGGGGAAGCAGGCTCCCTGCTGAGCAGAGAGCCTGATGTGAGGCTCAATCCCAGGACCCTGGGATCATGACCTGAGTCGAAGGCAGAGGCTTTAACCCACTGAGCCACCCAGGTGACCCCCAAGCACAGATTTGGTCCTCAGGTCACACATCTCTCCCATAGCTTTCTCTAGATCCTTGAACTCTCTGGGCATCTCCTTTTGATATTCCCAGTTTTTCTGGAGCTAGGACCCTTGGTGGGCATTGGTGGAAGCACCAACTTATTCTCATTTCCTAATAGTACTTACATTGTCTTTCTGATATTTCCTATTTCCTGTGAAGTCCTGAAATTTCAGGAAAGTGGACCCGACTCACAGCTCAAGAGGTGGGCTCAGGTGGGCTGAAGGCCACCAGCCCGTGGCAATCCTTCGGTCAGTTCATCTGCTCAGGGATGTGCCTGTGACTCAGCAAGCCAAGCAAGGTGAATCTCAGTCTTATGCTTGTAAGACAGGGGCTGAGCTGCTCTGTTTCTCATTGAATACGAACTACAGAACATTTAGCTCCCACTGCAGCCGGCAAAAACTAGTGAAACATTCACCATTATTTCTGGCCATACAGCTCAATGACATTTCCTAGCTCCCTTCCAGTCATGTGTGGCCACATGACCGAGTTCTAGCCAATGGAATGTGGCCAAGTTGACATCTCATTTTTCAAGCCTGATCTTCCATTTTCTTTTCCAAAGTTCTCACTGAGTGGAGAACCATGAGGGAAGGCGCCTGCGTAAGCGCTTGGAGGACGGCTTCCCAGGACGATTGCTTGCTGAGGAACCCTGGACTGAAAAGTTGCACGGAGAAACGAATTTATACTGAGTTAAGTCACCAGAATTCTGAAGTTATAAAAGAGAGTGTTGACCTTCCCTGATTGGTTCACCTCCTTACTTCTTTTTTTTTTTTTTTTAAGATTTTATTTATTTGACAGAGAGAGATCACAAGTAGGCAGAGAGGCAGGCAGAGAGGCAGGCAGAGAGGTGGGGGGGGAGCAGGCTCCCTGCCGAGCAGAGAGCCTGATGTGGGACTCGATCCCAGAACCCTGAGATCATGACCTGAGCTGAAGGCAGAGGCTTAACCCACCAAGCCACCTAGGTGCCCCCCTCACCTCCTTACTTCTATTCTAATTCTTCTGTTTCATTATCCCATAAATCCTTCTTGTTGAGTGAACATGTTTAGGTTGGGTTTTTCTCTTACTACTTAGAACATGGGAGCTGATACAGATCCTGATTTGCACCCCATCTTATGATGGCCCTGTGGCTTCTTGGTTGTGCTGTTGTTTATTTTATTCAGTTTATCTCTGGCATTCAATGTTACCCAGCGTAAGGACAGTGGATCCTGTTTGGTTAATAGCTTAGCTAGCAATCATGGTTAGGTGCTCTGCCTATTTTCTTCATTCATTCGTGACTAAAATAAGTCTTTGTATTTATTTATTTATTTATTTATTTATTTTGCTGCAATTTTCTCTCTACTTAGGGATTGGAGATCATCACCACTGGTTCTCTGCTGCTCCTGGTTAATTACTTAATGCTTCCTAATTACTTGCTAAAGAACCTAGCAGCCAGATAGTTTAAAGAATAGCAGAAGGTAAGACAAAAATGTAAATTTGGACGGGAGCATCTCATCCTTACTTGCACCGGGCTTATATTTCCTTATGACCAGATCAAAGTATCCACATTCCCTGGTTCCCACAAATTTTCACAAGGACCTAGAATGTGTGATGTCTGATATACTGTATTCTAACAATAAAGTGAGCTACAGAAAAGGAAATGTTAGTAAGAAAATCATAAGAAAGAGAAAATACATCTACAGTATATACTGTATTTATCGAAAATGAATCTGTATGTCAGTGGACACGCACAGTTCAGACCTTTGTGTTTAAGGGTCAGCTACACACAGGATGGTGAAAGCTATAGGCTCAGGGTTTAGAAGGGGCAACAAAGCATGTCTTTGAATTGCTTATTTGTATTAGGATATAAGTTCCTTGAGTGTAGGAACCTAATCTGTCTTGTTCACTGATGTATCTTCAGTGCCTAATACAGTGTTTGGTACCTAAGCAGTACTAAATAAATGTGTGTAGAATAGAACGAACACCTGGCAATAATGCCATTAGATACGGATGTCATATAAATCACTTTGGTGGTGGGCCACCTGGGTGGCTCAGTGGGTTAAAGCCTCTGCCTTCGGCTCAGGTCATGGTCCCAGGGTCCTGGGATCGAGCCCCGCGTCGGGCTCTCTGCTTGGCAGGGAGCCTGCTTCCTCCTCTCTCTCTCCCTGCCTGCCTCTCTGCCTACTTGTGATCTCTGTCTGTCAAATAAATAAATAAATCTTAAAAAAAAAAATCACTTTGGTGGCTGTGTGGGAGCTGTGAGGAAAACCAGTCATGAGGCTCATGTGATATTCCAGGCAGGGAATGAGACCTCAGTATGGCAAATGAGAGCAGGATAGGGCAGAGGGAACATATTCGAGAAATGTGTATAAGGTAAAATCAGCAGGACTTGGTAGTTGGATGGAGGAGATGAAAGATGGACTAGGGTTACTCTTAGTGATAAAGAATACAGAGCAGGAGCAGGCTGGGTGGAGAGGAGAAAACAGAAGACACCCACGTGGCTAGGAATCGGCTTTTAATAAGATCTTTTTCCCACGGCCATCTCGTTAATCACCCTTGACCCTCTCTGGGACCACCTAGTCAGGAAACGTTCAAGTCACATCCATACTGTCATATTAATTTGAGCCACATTTGTATGATTTTGAAATTACGTAAGTTAGAATGAAATTCTAAGTTAGAATACATATGTGTATACCTATGCGTACATTACATATGTATACATTTTAAATAATACATGTTATTTCAAAATGTATATTAGACCTTCTCGCTGTATCTTCCAGGTCTTTTCTCTCTGCTTTATATTTTTCATTTTTTTGGCTCCCTGAAATTCTTGTTAAGTACATGTATATGTATATGTGTGTTTGTGTGTGTGTATATAATTGCAATAATATTGAAATTATAATCTAGGAAAGTGGTTTTATTTCAGAGAAGATAATATTTCCTTCACCACTAAAGGAGATAAACTTTTTCTTTTATTAAGTCTATTGCTTGTCATTAAACTATAACACGAGATTATTTTTATTTAAATACATAATTTGGATGTATTCTTAATCTGGCACATAAATGAGTTCTTATTTATTAAATCAATTTATTTTAGTTATTAAATTAGTTTATTTTATTGAATTAATTTATTAATTTAATTTATTAAATTAAATTATTTATTAAATTAATATTTGATTTACAAATGATACATTTCTCTTTATTCCATTTTAGTTTTTAGTAGTCGTGAGTTATAGTCTCTGTGAATAATCAAAATAAGGGATGCGGCATCTTTTAATTTTTTTTAAAGATTTATTTATTTGAGAGAGAGGGAGAGCAAGCAAGAGAACGTGAGAGCATGAGGGGCAAGAGGGGGAGAGGGAGAAGTAGACTCCTTGCTGAGCAGGGTGCCCAACCCGGGGCTCCATCCCAGGGCCCCCAGGATCATGACCTGAGCTGAAGGCAGCCGTTTAACCTCCTGAACCACCCAGGCACCTCGTATCTTTTGATTCTTGACTTCTAAGTAATATTATATGTGGTTAACTTTGCCACTCATCTGTTCATATTGTTGTTAATTGTTATATCACATAAATATGATAGACAAATGTAGGAATAAAAGTAAATGACAAAATGACCATCTGAGTCTCCCCATCCTACTTAAGAAATACCAATTAGATTCCAAAGTAATTTTTGGAATGTAAAATAATACATATTTGTTGCAGATATTTCAGAATGGATAGGAAAGGATTAGGAAGAAGAAAATTCATCTATGATATTATTACCCAACAGCAACCAACATACTACTTTTATATGCTTCCATCAAATATTTTTCTGCAGAAAATCATATTATAGAAACAGCTTTGTATCTTGCCTTTTATTCTTAATATTGAATCATAGGTATTTTCTTCTATTACTACTGTTGTAGACATCTATTTTAATAGCTGCAAAATATCCCATTGTATGACTGAGTCTAAACTTCCTATTTTTTTCATGAATTTTCTGGGTTTTTTTTTTCCTTTTTAAGATTTTATTTATTTGTTTGAGAGAGCAGGAGAGAGAGAGAGAGAAAGCACAAGCAGGGGGAAGGGCAGACAGAGGGAGAAGCAGGCTTCTCACTAAGCAGGGAGTCCAGTGGGCTGGATCTCAGGACCCTGGGATCATGACCTGAGCTGAAGGCAGACGTTGAAGGGACTGAGCCACCCAAGTGCCTCTGACTCATAAATTTTAAACTGTCTCCTAAACTGTTCCCTAAACTGTTGGACTTATAAATTACTTTCAATTTTTCATTATTATAAACTTATTCTGATGCATATCTTTTGCATAAAGACTCATATTGTGTTGCTGTGTATTTTATGTATACTGTGCATTTTACCTTCTCTTAAATGCATGTCCCGGAAGTGAAATCACCAGACCAAAGGAAAATGAGAACTTTGAAATTCTCAGTACATGCTACCAAACTGCTTTCCCAAAAGGTCCTAGCAAGTAGTAATTTTGAGAGCACACCTTCACAACATGCTTGTAAACATAGAACTCATTTTTTTCTATTTCAAAGCACATAGATGAGAAAGTTTCAATGGGACCATTTTAGCCACATGATTCTTTCAACTTGATTCTTAGTCCTACTGATGGTAATATAAACCAAACTGATTCAAGTCACATGCATCTGTGCATAATTTTGTAGGTGATTTTATAAAATACAAAACTTCAGAATCGCAAAATGCGATTGTGTGTTAGATCTTCCCTCTGTCTCTTGTGCAGATTGCATCTCGGAGGTACGGATGTAAGACTTGACGGGCAGTCGTTTCCTGTTAGCGTCTTGAAAATATCACACTGCTGCTCTCTGGCTACCGCTCTGGCTGCTCAGAAATCAAGTCAAGGTCCAAACGCACTTTCTACAAAGGTAATCTGACGTTTCCTCTGGCCATTCTCCTTCCCCCTAATCACCACTCTGTCTTCAGTTTTCTTCAGTTTCACTCTGCCCTATCTAGGCATGGATTTTTAAATTATCCTTCTTGATATAACAGGATTAGTGAGTCTGGAAACAGTGTCTTTCACTAGTTGTGGAAACATCTAAATCATTATTTCTTCAAATACTGCATCTCTCTTCTTCTCTCTTTCCTCTCCTTTTAGGATTTTGATCCAACATATGGTCGCTAGATGTTTGATAATATTAAGGGATTATTATACATTTTTAGGTGTAATAATGATGTTGTGGTTATTTTGTTTTAAGAGTCCTTATGGTTAAAAGACATAATTATTTTTTTGATGAAAAATTTTATATTGAGGTATAGCCAGCTGAACTCAGTTTTGATGACCCCAATTTTGTTGGCAACATCTGAAGCATCATAGTCAGGAGCCAGTCCAGCATACGTGACTTCTCTCCATCGAGTTTGATGAGAGTGTTGACCTTGGCCTTGTCAATGTCATCTAGCTTCTTCAAAGCCTTTGATCCCGTGCTTGTTAGCTTTGAGGTCCACAATGAACACAAGTGTGCTGTCTTCTAGTTTCGTCATGGCTGACTCAGTAGTGAGTTGGGGGGATCTTAATGATGGCATGGAAGTCAAGCTTGTTTCTTCTGGGGGCGCTCTTTCAAGGATATTTGGGCTGCCTTTGGAGACACAGTGTGTTGGGATTTTGGAAGGTAGGTGATGTGTTGATCTTTTTCTTTTTCTTTCTTTCTTTTTTTAAAATTTTTGTGACTGTGGACACCGTTCAGCACCCTGCCTTGTCTTCAAGGCTTCGGCTTTTGCTTCGGCTTTGGGAGGGGCAGGGGCTTTCTTTGCTTTCGGCGCCATCTTCAGGAAAGGGAAGGCGTACAATTTTTTTTTTCAACACTTTTTTTGTTTAAGTAGGCTTTGCACCTGGCATGCAGTTGCGGGGGGGGGGGGGGGTGCGACTTGAACTCAAAACCCTGAGATTGAGATCTGAGCTGAGCTCAAGAGCCAGAGGCTTAATCAATTGAGTCACCCAGGCGCCCAAAGATATACGATTTTCAAATGTGTGTTGGATCTTCTGTCTCTTCCAGGTCTCTTTCCTCTGCTTTGTGTTGTCCGTACTTTTGACTTTCTGTTCTAAATTCTTTTTTTTTAAATTTATTTTTATTTGACAGATAGAGATCACAAGTAGGCAGAGAGGCAGGCAGAGAGAGAGGGAGGAGGAAGCAGGCTCCCCGCTGAGCAGAGAGCCCGATGCGGGACTCGATCCCAGGACTCTGGGACCGTGACCTGAGCTGAGAGCAGAGGCTTAACCCACTGAGCCACCCAGGCGCCCCTGTTCTAAATTCTTGATAATATATCCTGAGCTACTTTTAGTTCACTAATCTTCTGTTGTATCCAACCTACTGTCAAAGATGCTCACCTAGACATTTATGAATATGATTTATAATAAATACATAGATTTTATAATACATATAATATATACATACACATTCTGTTTGTTCCCTTAACCAATCCATGTTATTTTTACAGTCTCCTGCAAGTATTTTCAATTTTGTCATTTATTTATTTAAACTGAAGTGAAGTAGTTTTATAATGAGTTTTATAATAGCCTTAAAATGATGCCTGAAGTCTGGGCAGCCCTTTCCCAATGTTATTTCTGCTGGTTCTCCCTTGCATAGTCTTGCTCTCTTGTGCACCTGGTTACCTGTAACTGCGTGTTGGAACTTGATAACTGCTTGTGAGGTTTTCTTAACGTCTAGGCTGAGTATGTCTTCTCCTGCGAGTCTTTGAATTTGCTGTCATCAGATTGCTGTCATCAGATGTCATCAGCAGGACCACTGATGTGATGCTGGGGGTGACATGAGGTCCAGGTGCGGATGGCTGGAAAGAATTCTTGAGAGAGATGTCTTTGGTTCTAAAAGGGTAGTTTTATTAAAGCACAGGGCAGGACCCCTGGGCACAAAGAGCAGCGCTAGGATTATGAGGAGTGGCTGATTATATACTTTTTAGCTAGTGGGGGTTAGTGACAGCATAAATTTTTAAGGAATTTGGAAGCAAGCCTTCCAGAACCTTGAGGGGCTAGCTGCTGTTAAGGTAAGGGTATTCACTACTGTCTAGTATAACCTTAGTCATGAGACCCTTCAGATGTGTATCCGTGGGCCATATGTTTGAAGGATGATTGCTAACATACATCTTGGTGGGGGTGGGGTGGGGTTTGAGATAAAGTAAGTTTTCAAAGTGATTTTCTTATATTAAAGAAGATTTACAAATCTGGATTGTCAGGCTAATGTTAAGCTAAGGTTGCTTTTTGCCTCCAGAAAAGCATTAACATTAAGGCCGTTGAGTTCCTTGAGGAAGGTCACTCTGCCTGTTTCAAGTACTTGTCATTGGGCTGCAAGTTGTAAGGAAATTTAATTTTATCTACGTTCCTTTTGCCTTTGTTCTCTTCACCATCTACTATTTGGGAACAACCTCAAATCACATTTAAGGTGTGCGGCTCCTTCAGACTATAGGTACCCAGAATGAAAATGCATGTGAGGACGGATCTGCGGCCAATTTTCCATAAGACCTCTTTTTTCTTTCTCTTGTTTTCCCCTATTCTATTCAGCTCCAAGGTAACATTTTTTAGTCTCTTGTGGTTGTGAGGTGGAAGAGCATGTTTAATTCTGTTTAACTGTCTGGTGTTTTGGTGGTTTTTTGGGTTTTTTTTTAAGATTTTTAAAAAGTGATCTCTGCACCCAATGTGGGGCTTGAACTCACAACCCTGAGATCAATAGTCACACGCTCTACTGACTGAGCCTGCCAGGCACCTCTAACTCTGTTTAACTCTTACACTGAAGATGTTCCACTTTGCTATAGGGACAGTCTTCTAGAACTACGCTGGACTTAGACTTCTGTCCCCCTTACTCACTGGGCAAATCAATTTAGCCAAGTGGGTGTTGCCTTCAGTTCCCTTAGGGCATCTGAGCTTTGATGGCCCCTCCTTTCCCTTCCCACATTTTATATATTATCCTGAAAACAGCCTTTTAAAAATCTAGTCAGTCACCACTTGTCAATGCTTTTCAACTTCCCATTTTTAAAAAGGTGATCCAAATAATCCAGCCCTCCATTTCTAGAAACATATCTTCTGCTAGAAGTTTATAATTTTGTAATTAACAAAAAGTTGAATAACTCAGTTTCTTGTTTGTTTGTTTTGCTTTGAGAATCTGACAGTAAAAATGTAGGTGAGTAGCCACCTGACTTTGCTAAGGGATAAAATATTTACTATTAATATTCAACAACATAAATAATTTCAATTGGCATCATTCGTCTATACACTATGTACAGGTCCAGTTACTGCTGTCTCCCTGTCAGACACCTGATACCCAACTGACAAAGTGTTTTGACTAATCAAAGACACAGATGGTGACATCTACTAAGTACTCATATAACCTTAGGCTTCCATTTTCTCAGGTCTGAAATGAGAAGGTCATTAGTCTAGCTTCTTTCAGAGCTAATAATCTGGGCTAATAATAGCTCTTTTCCCTGGGGAAGGAGGAGAAAGACAGGTTTATCCAGTTACTACTTTTTTCTCCCCTTTGTCCAAAAAAATAAAAAAGAGTTTGTACCAAATAAATAAAAAACATAACAGAGAAATACACTAACATTTCAGAATCAGAGCAAGAGAAAAGAGATGAACACACACGAATTTATTCCTTAACGTCCTATAGTTGCGTCACGAAGTCTGTGCAGAACTTTCTGGGGACCCAAGCTGAAAAAAAATCTTCAATGGTCACTAAACTCACATCTTTCCTAAGACAATAGCAAACCAAAGTAAAGCCTTCTCTACAAACTTGCTCTGAGTAAACCTTCTCCCGTGGGTCTTATATTAGTTTCCTCAGGCTTCCATAACAAGATTACTACAAACGGATTGGGGGGCAGGGAGCTTAGAACAATAAAAGTGTGTTCCTCTTCAATTCAGGAGGACTGAGGTATGAAATCAAGGGCTTGGCAGAGATGGTTCTTTCTGGGGACTCTGAGGAGAATCAGTTGCATGCCTCTCTCCTAGCCTCTGGGAGCTGCCAGCAACCCTTGATCTTCCTTGCCTTGTAGCTGTATCACTCCAAATTCTGCCTTTCATCACATGGGCTTCTATTCCGTGTGTCTGTATTCCTGTATCCAAATTTCCTTCTCCTCTCTCACTCTCTCTTTTTTTAAAAGATTTGTTTATTTATTTATTTGACAGGGAGAGAAGAGATCACAAGTAGGCAGAGAGGCAGGCAGAGAGAGGGGGGGGGGGAAGCAGGCTCCCCGCTGAGGGGAGAGCCCAATGTGGGGCTCTATCTCAGGACCCTGGGATCATGACCCGAGCCGAAGTCAGAGCTTTAACCCACTGAGACACCCAGGCACCCCATCTTTCTCCTCTCTTTTATAAAGATACTAGTTATTGGACTGAGGGCCCACCCTGATCCAGCATGACCTCGTCTTAACTTGACTCTATCTGCAAAGACCCTATTTTCGAGGAAGGTCACAGTTGCATGTAGCAGGGAGTAGATCTTGAGCACATTCTTTTGGAGGACACAGTTCAGCTCTATAGGTCTCTCACACGTTCTCTCTGTCTTTCTGTCTCTCTCTCTCATACCCTGAGGGCTGTAGAGGAAGTATTTCCACCCCCCACCCCACCCCCCTGCGGCTGCTCTGCTCCAAGCACCCAGTCCCTCCCTCATCCCACTCCCCTGCAGCCCAACAGCCCACGCTGACTTCCTGACTGCTGGGATGTCTGTCACATTCTGACAGATTGTTCTGGACTACATCGAGGAATATTAATCAATAACAGTCATTGGGTCAGTTCTCTGTACAAGAGAAAAAATACTGTGAATGCTAATGGACAGCCGGAGCTCCCTGGAACCAGATCATTCTGGCCGAGTCTAAGCAGGACTCTGGGGAAGGACCTAGCCATCTCCTTCCTCACTTTGGATTACTATTCAAGTAAATGGCCATGTTTGCTTCTCAGGTTTAGCTGAAGTAAGCAGTTAGGCAGTCTTTTGGTACAGAATCCAGGGGAACAAGTTAAGACGATAGAGGGGGCTGGCCTGGTTTGGTTCTCTTCACAGTTCCCAGGCCAGTTTTGAAACCCCGTGGTTAAATGGGTTAGAGATAGAAGCTGTTCTAGAATGAACTGGGGAGCCTCAAGGCACAGGCATTCTGCTTTGGAGCCCAGGATGTGGCTCAGAGCACCAGGGAGAGGGGTGCTTTCCCCATTTCTCTGTGGAACACAGCTCAGCTGTGGAACAGGGAGGACTGAAAGGGGAACCTGTGCCACTCAGGGTGTGAGGATGTGTAGCGTAGGCAATTAAGCAAGAAGGGAAGTAGCCTTTTTTTTTTTTTTTCTTTTGTGGGAGACACTGGTAGCAGTGGCAGTGAAGATGGGATCCCTTCCTCAAAAACATCTGAGCAGAGGACTTATACAAGATAACCAAAATGATGAGCGAGACTCAATTTGCTTCTGACTAAATGTGAGACAATTTTGGGGTGTCTCAGTAACAAAAATTTTTTTTTTAAGATTTTGTTTATCTATTAGAGAGAGAGAGAGCACATGCATGCACAAGCAGGGGGAGCAGCAGCAGGAGAGGGAGAAGCAGACCCCTCTAACTGGGGCGCCTGATACGGGACTCGATCGCAGGACCCTAAGATCATGACCTGAGCCAAAGGCAGACACTTAACTGACTGAGCCACCCAGGGGCCCCAGAATTATCTATTTTTAAATTTTTTCAGTGTCATCTGTTTGTTACTATGTAAAACATACACAATATACAATTTAACATTTTTATCATTTTTAAGTATACGGTTCAGTGACGCTAAGTATGTTTATACTTTGGAACAGCCATCACCACCATTTATCTCCAGAACTTTTTCATCATCCTAAATTGAAACTCTGTACCCATTAGAACCATTAAACACTATCTCCCCATTCCTCTCTTTCCGCCAGCCCCTGCTAACCTCAACCCTATTTTCTGTCTCTATGGATCTGACTAGGTTAGGTACCTCATATAAGTGGAATTACACAGTATTTGTCCTTCTATGTTTGGCTTATCTCACCTAGCGTGATATCTTGAGGGTTCATCCATGTCATAACACATATCAGAATTTGCTTCCGTTTTAAAGCTGAATAATATTCCACCTGTAGGTACACACCACATTTTGTTTATCCAACCATCTGCCGACAACTAGGAGAATTTCAATAGTGGAGACTGAGGTTCACAGCTTTGTAGGTTGGAACTAACAAGTTAACAGAGTTCAAACACCAATTCCAACAGGAACTTGCTTGCACCCATAGACCTTATCCTACCTGTGGACATTCAGATTCCTGAAGTGTATAATTTTTTTCTTCTGGCATATATTTTAATTTACAGCTGAGGAAATGAAAGCCAGCCTGCCTAAAGCCCCCTGGACTGTTCTCTTGCTTTGCCTGTGCCCTGATGACTGGACACAGGCTTGGATTCTGCCAAGAATGAACCATAAACCCTCTTCCTTAAGCCACAGAAGGAAATATGGGACCAGCAGCATGGGGGTGGGGGATGTCTTCCCACCCAGACAGAAGGAAACAGAAATGAATCTCTCCTTTCTACTCTCTACAGGGTGGATGTCAAGAAATTAATTTTATCTCAAATAGGAAGTCTCCCTTCCTTTTTTGAAAATAGGTCCTATTCTAGATAGAAACCTCTCAGATTTGCTTATTCATATTCTATTAATAGTTATACAGAATTCATAAATATATTACTGCTATTTTGCCCATCTGACTGATGGAATATTGACAGGATGTGATTTATGTGCTCGGAATGGCACAGCTGGAGGATTCTTTGGCTGTAATTACTTAGGGTTTTATTGCTCTCTGTGCAAATGGAAAGTGTGCAAATGTTAAAGCGCCAATTGTTCCCAATTACTTGAAATATTGTCTGTAAATATCTAACCCCTTTCTGCATTATTAGCCAAATTGAATGGAAAATTATCAGATTAGTGTACAGTATCTTAAAGTGAACAACTGGGTCTTTAAAATTGCTCATTAATTAAGTGGTTGAAACAGGATCATCAGAAATGATATCTGAATTCAGTTAGGATGGTATGTGCCACATCTCTGATGCCCAGCAGAATGTTAAATACCAAAATAAATAGATGAGGAGCCACATAGGAAATACAAATGACTTTTTATGAGTAACAGCTTATTGTCATAACAAGGTATGCAAAGTGTACTTGACAGATACAAATAGCAAAAGAAAAAGCTCAAACCAAAACTCTTTTTTACCAATTTTCTCTCCTGACCAAACAAAAAACAAACAAAACAAAACAAAACAAAAAAACCTAGGAAAAAGAAAATTTACAGATAAAACAAAATTAGAAGTTTTCTCTACCTACTAGTCTGTGCCCTTCCAATGGACCTCCCCCACCAAAAAAAATTAATGTGCATTTGTTTGTAGGAGCCCATTGGCCTGTTTAACTACGGGGAACAGTTTGATTTTGTTTCTACGACCTTGTGTGAATGCAGGAGTGCTAGAGTTCATGAACCTGAAGATACTTCAAAGTAAGAAGTAGCAGCAAATCTTCAGGTCACTCATGCTTGTTAGACTGAATTGCTGGGATACTCTGAGCTCACTGCTAGACCAGTTGACTAGTTGTTCTCTTCAGATAGCCTGTACCAAGTAGGGGAAATCGTGATCAAGAGTCTCATCAATTCTCATGGCTGGAGAATGTCTTCTATAACAATGAACAGCCTGCATGTACTTATAAATAAGCTGTTCAGCGGCCAAGTTATTTAATTATTATTCCAAAGCATACTCTAAATAGTGATAACAATATTCAGCTAAGTGATTCATGGTGTTCAGCAACTTCTCGAAGAAAGAGCTCTCCCCAGGAAATGGTACCCTCTAACCTACCTGAGTTTAGGAGTTTAGGACCCTAAGAAGACGATGTGATTATGTACTGAGTTGGCTTTACTCCTCTGTCACCCCACCACTTCCATACACTCTAATCTTTGTGGCACATGTAGGTTTAGGGATTTTACAGATAGAGGATGAGCCATCTCAGTATTTTCTCCCACTCTAGTTTCACATCTACTGGTCAGAAAATAGAACAAATGTGACCCTTTGATAGTAACAGTGCCACATAACAGCAAAAAAACAGATTATCCCTTATTTCTCCCATCTACACACATTTATCTGTACAATTTAGATAAATGAAATATTAACATTCCAGATGCATCAGGTGAAACCCATTATTTGTCTCTTACTATTAAATCCTTGGATAGCTTGTATTTCTATTTTTTTTAAAGATTTTTTGTTTATTTATTTGACAGACAGAGATCACAAGTAGCCAGAGAGACCAGGCAGGGAGAGAGGAGGAAGCAGGCTCCCTGCTGAGCCGAGAGCCTGAAGCAGGGCTCGATCCCAGGACCCTGAGATCATGACCTGAGCTGAAGGTAGAGGCTTAATCCACTCAGCAACCCAGGCGCCCCAGTTTGTATTTCTTGATGCCCATTGTTTGGCTTCTTTCCACTCGTTTCTACTTTTCTATTTGGCTGATACTGAAGAGCCTACTGAAATAGACTAAAAAGAACCAAGTGAAATTTCAGTTATAGCACTCTCTGCTGACCTATGGTTTTGCTCATATACCAAGCTTCAAAAGAGCAAAGCCCTCTCTGTTAAGGGGTCTGTCAATGGAACCAATCAAAGTGCCAATGAGTGTCCTCATTCATTCACTTAACAGCACACACTGAGACGAGGTTCCTTTCCCAACATAGTCTAATAATACAGTGATATTCAAACCTGAGTAATCGAGACACTTCTTCTTCTTCTTTTTTTTTTTTATTTTTTTTAGATTTTTAGAGCATGCCTGAGAGGCAGGGAGCAGGACATGGAAAATCAGACTCAATGTTGAGCAGGGAGCCCAATATGTGGCTCCATCCCAGGATCCTGGGATCATGACCTGAGCTGAAGCAGAAGCTTAACCAACCGAACAAGCCAGGCGCCCCTCAAGACATTTTGAAAAGAAAAGAAAAAAATCCTCCCAGAAGTTCAAAGATCCATTGTAAAATCACTAGTATTTTATTCTATTAAAAGATTTTCCAATTGTAAATGATCACAGCAAAGGCAAGGGCAAGAGGGAGTGCTTTTTGTGACCGGGACTTTTATAAGGAAATGATGAATATTTGGTTAACTTTTGAACCTCTATTATGGTTATTATTTCCCCTAACAGAATTTTAGGAACTTGTATTACTTCCTATTCTGATTTTCTAAAGAAGTTCAGATGTGCTTGGCAGAACACTGAGGGAAGAGCTTGGCAGATGTCTGAGGGAAGACCTATGCTTTTTAAAAAAAAAACACCTTTATGAATGAATACTTGGGATAATTAAAGGGGAACCCTCCCCCACCTCAGGAGTTTATTCTGCTAGAACTATATGAGAAATGCTGAGTGGGACTTTGGTTACCATGGAAGAGATCAGTCATTTCCTGGGGTAGCAGTGTCGTTACCAAGAATCTAGTGAGAATAAGAGAATACAAATATTGGCTGATCTAAGAATTTTCAGTTGCAAGTTAGACAGATGACATCACCTTCCAAACTCTTGTGCTGCTCAGGAACCATACAATTTTTTGCACATTTGGTGTAGCTCTAGGGACCAGGGAACTGGGTAACGTTTTGAGAAAAGGAACCAAAAGTCTCTCTTCTATTGAAGATTCCAGAAAGTAGATTTAAAATAAGTGTTCCGGGGCGCCTGGGTGGCTCAGTGGGTTAAAGCCTCTGCCTTCGCCTCAGGTCATGATCCCAGGGTCCTGGGATCGAGCCCCATATCTGCTCAGCGGGGAGCCTGCTTCCCTCCTCTCTCTCTGTCTGCCTCTCTGCCTACTTGTGATCTCTGTCTGTAAATAAATAAATAAAATCTTTAAAAAAAAATAAAAAATAAAATAAGTGTTCCATTTGATCTCATTTTCAAATGCACTTTGTTAAAACAAAAACAGAACACCTTCTCTAGAAATTATTTTCACACATATATTCCAAAAGACTTATTTTGTTACCCGCACCTCCCAAAATAATACACACACATGCATGTATATGAAGAGTAAATGCTAGTAGGATACATATAAAAAGGTTAAGAGCGGTTGCCTCTGAGGGGTGCCTGGGTGGCTCAGTGGGTTAAAGCCTCTGCCTTCGGCTCAGGTCATGATCCCAGGGCCCTGGGATCGAGCCCCACATCGGGCTCTCCGCTCAGCGGGGACCTGCTTCTCCCTCTCCCTCTGTCTGCCTCTCTGCCTACTTGTGATCTGTCAGATAAATAAATAAAATCTTTAAAAAAGGAAAAAAGAGTGGTTGCCTCTGAGCAGTGGGAATGGGACCAGGGACTGGTGTGAAAGTGGGGTTTTATTTCTCACTTTCTATATTTCATATTTGGAAAATGTTCATCTGAAGTAGGTATCATTTTTATAATGATTAAACTTAAAACACATCACTGTGTACCTGATCTGCTCAAGGAGAGTGTGCCGAAGCATTAGACCAATGTGTGAGCAACATTAGAGTGCCCAAGTGTGTTTGGACACCGAGTCATTAATAATCATATTCAGGGGCGCCTGGGTGGCTCAGTTGTTGAGTGTCTGCCTTCGGCTCGGATCATGGTCCCAGGGTCCTGGGATCGAGCCCCGCATAGGGCTCCTTGCTAGGAGGGAAGCCTGCTTCTCCCTTTCCTTCTGCTTGTGTTCCCTCTCTCACTGTGTCTTTCTCTGTTAGGTGAATAAGTAAAATCTTAAAAAAAAAATCATGTTTAGTTAATAAATACTGGTATCAAGATGACTTTTTTTTTTTTAAAGATTTTTATTTATTTATTTGACAGAGAGAAATCACAAGTAGGCAGAGAGGCAGGCAGAGAGAGAGGAAGGGAAGCAGGCCCCCTGCTGAGCAGAGAGCCCGATGCGGGACTCGATCCCAGGACCCTGGAATCATGACCTGAGCCGAAGGCAGCGGCTTAACCCACTGAGCCACCCAGGCGTCCCTCAAGATGACTTTTGATTTGTAATCTCTTAATTACAGTTCCATTAAAAAAGCCAGCAATTGTCAAAAATTGGAAGCAACTAAGATGTCCTTCAATAGATCAATGGATAAACAAACTGCAGAACATCCATTAAATAGAATATTATTCAGTGATAAATCTATTTATTTATTTATTTAGGGGAGATATATATACATATATATATGTATATATATCATGAGCGCAGAGGGAGAGGGAGAAGCAGATTCCCAGCTGAACAGGGAGCCTGACTTGGGGCTCAATCTGATCCCAGAACCCTGGGATCATGATCTGAGTCAAAAGCAGTTGCTTGACCAACTGAGCCACCCAGGTGCCCCCAATATTATTCAGTGATTTAAAAAAAATCTATCAAGCCATGAAAAGGCATGGAGGAGATTTTGCATATTGCTAAATGAAAGAAACTGATCTGAAAAGACTATGTACTATGTAATTCCAATTATATGACACTGCAGAAAAGGCAAAACTAGGGCCACAGTAAAAAGATCAATAGTTGCCAGGGGTTGGGGAAGAAGAGAAAGAGGGAGGGATGAACAGGGGGAGCACAGGGGATGTTTAGGGCCGCGCAATTATTCTATGTGATACTATAATGATTGTTACTTGATATGCAGTTGTCAAAACCCATAGAACAGTATAATACAAAGAGTGAACCCTAATGTAAACTCAGAGCTCCAGTTAATAATAATGTATCTATATTGATTGGTCAAGTGTAACAAATGTACTACCCTAATGCAAGATGTTAATAATCTGGAAACTGTTGGGAAGGAAGAGGGAGCACATGGGAATTCTTTGTACTTTCTGCTCATTTTTTTTCTGCAAAACCATAGCTACAACTTTTAAGAACTTAATTTTAATAACTTAATTCTGTCTTCCAATATGTAATAATAAAAGCCCAGTAATAACATGATTAAAAAGTAGCGTTTCAAAACCAAGTCAGGGCTCTGATGCTCTGAGCCACGTTTTACAAGGGAAGACACAGGTATGCTTTTCTTTCAGATCTACTTCGCACAGCCAGTCTTGGGAGGAGTGCTTCCCCATGCTGTCCTGGCATGGGCATAGTTCCTTCTCCTCTGCCTGCATGGCCTCGGCAATTGCTCGCTTTGTGCTCCCTAGCCAGAGGGGTCTCACCAGGGTTCATGCAACACGGGTAGCTTCTACCCAGCTGGTGACCTCTGTGGCCATGCAATGGCACCCCACAGCGCCGGGTGCACCTGCCGCTCAGCCCTGCTCATCATCTATGAGCCAGGAGATGGCTAAGATGCTGAGTTAGCCACTGGGCAATCAGTGCCTCTTTATGAAGGGCGGTCTTGACTAACGAGATTTGAGAGCAGGGGGCACGAATGCTCCCAGAGCATGGCGGGCTGGACTGCTGGGAAGGAAGCCCTGCGCAGTGCTGGTTTGTTCTCCCCCACCTCTGGTCCAGCTCACAGTACAACAGACGCACTTCCACACCACTCCGGACTTTCGGTCTGTCATCAGTAAAGCCTGGCTGGTGGTGCTTACAGCCTAAAAATAAACACCCACTTCCCTTGGGGGCATTGGGATTTATTCTATTTAAATTGCACAGATTGTTTTCATTCCTCCGTGTTTGAAGTCTTGAAGGCTGAAATCTGCTTCTCAGCGTTTTGCGTGTATTTGTTTTAGTGATGGAGTCACCCCTGCAACATGGGCTGCTCCTATAGCAACGACAGCAAAACAAGATCAGGCTTCCACCAGAGTCAGGAAAGGAAACCTCCCAAGAAAGCCAAGCACTGCAGTCAGGCATGGGTGGATCACTCTTCCAGGGCCTCCTCGGGAAGGGAGGGCCTGGTTAGCCAGCATTGAAGAAAAGGCAGTACGACAAAGATGTTTGCATGATGAAGTCCTGTACTACAAATTTAAAAGTATGTCCTTCTTTGGAGTTAGAACTGTTACAGAGTTAACGCTCTTTCAAACAGTTACATAAAGGGAAAGTATTTTTTTTTTAAAGGTTTTATTTATTTATTTGACAGAGAGAAATCACAAGTAGATGGAGAGGCAGGTAGAGAGAGAGAGAGAGAGGGAAGCAGGCTCCCTGCTGAGCAGAGAGCCCGATGCGGGACTCGATCCCAGGACCCTGAGATCATGACCTGAGCCGAAGGCAGCGGCTTAACCCACTGAGCCACCCAGGTGCCCCAAGGGAAAGTATTATACCTTAGCTCACATTCATACAATTGCATGCATCATTCTTGATATTTTATATATAAAGAGACAGACACATTATGCATGTCCAATACATACTATATATTGCATTTATGGTTATATTTAATACGGAGCATATGATTTAATTATATTTATTTTGAAACTTGGTACTTCCCAGTATATATTGTTTGGAAAACAAATTCCACATTTTATACCTTGAAGTTTATCTTAAGGTCTTATATTAAATACAGGGTTGAGGTTCAAGATTCCTCTAGATCCAGCCCCTAAAAAACAAGGCTTCATTGCTTTCGAAAGGAAGAGTTCTCAACCCTCTTAGACTCCATACTCATTTTTTATAACAAACATTTTGTAACACCTCCTTAAGTACTTTAAATTGCATTCATAGTTAATATCATTTACCTATCACATAATTTTTTAAAAATGAAGACAATACTCTAAAATATAAAGGAGAGGGCATCATGACTGCCTTCAGCTCAGGTCATGATCCTGGAGTCCCAGAATCAAGTCCTGCATTGGGCTCCCTGCTCAGCGGGGAGTCTGGTTCTCCCTCTGGCCTTCTCCCCTCTCATGCTCTCTCTCTCTCAAGTAAATAAATAAAATTCTTTTAAAAAAATATGTATATATATGGGAGAAATAAAAGGAAAGTAATAATAATATAATACAAAGGAACAAAAGGAGAAGACAATGAAGGAGACATAAAGTCCCACATGAAGGTCACAGCTACAAAGGAAGGCTAATGCAGATGTTTTCTATTGTCAAGGAAAAGATCCCAAATCTGTGACAGGATTTTCTGAAACGGCAAGTAACTCTTAGTAAAGTAAACAAAGTGAAATGATCTTCTCTCTTTTACATGGTAGTTGCATTCATGGAATTCAGTGTGTATTAAAACCACACAAAAGATATGGAGTGTGTCTGTGTAAAATGGAGTTGGGTTCTGGGCTCAGATAATCAAAATACAGGGTGTTGGGTTATTGGATTTTCTTACACAAATATCTGATGGGATATTCAAAAGTTGACAGAATTGTCCCATGCCAGCAATGTTACCCAAATATTGTGGTAAGTAATCCTCCCTCCCATGTGGATTTCCAAAGCATCCCCTGGGATAACTTCAAAACATTCTACCTTTTAAGCCACTGTTCTGAAAGGCAGACCTCTGACTCCAACAGGAACACAATGGGACTCCAACAGAACATAATGTATTTTATTCATGGACTTGAGATGGGAGCCAAAGAATGGAAGGCAAAGCTGCTGAAAATCAGACGGCCTTCAAATCACATGTAGTAACTTAATCACACTTCTGGTGGAGATTGAAATGACTAGTTTATTCATAAAAAAAAAAAAAAAGCTAGGTCTCTCCAAAAGCTTTTCTAAGCATTTTATAAATGCAGCTGGCCCCAAGGTCAGGTGATGCCTTTGAAGCTCAACCATGGGGAATAACGCTATAGCAAATATGGGACCAGTGACGAGCTGAATGAAACGGGGGGAGGAGATGCACTATTCTCAGCTTCTCCATCTCCAAACAGCTGCCTTCTGCAGAAACCATGTCAGGATGCCTTGAGCACAGCATCCCTTCTGCAGGGCTAAGGGCCTTTTGCTTATCTGGAAATAACATAAATCACAGGCAGGTCCTATACGCCATATACCAAGTAGCGAGCGGAGATGTGCAGAATAGGAAGACTGGATGGAGAGGAAGGAGGGAAGCCAAACTTTCTCGGTTCTGGCTGCACACTGGGATCCCCTGGGAAGAGATCTGGGTGTTCATCATTGTGGACCTCTTTTTCAGTAAACGCTAGCAACAAATGTTATTGGTTTTATATCCTCATTTTGCACACTTATCCCCAATGAGATTATTTCTGAGAATTAACTACCATTTCAACAGCTTTCTCCTTCTGAATTCATGGCTTAGGATACTTGTAACCCATTTTGTTATAAAATCAAGAACCAGGGCGCCTGGCTGGCTCGGGGGGTGGAGCATGTGACTCTTGATCTTGAGGTTGTAAGTTTCAGCTCCATGTTGGGTGTAGAGATTACTTATTAAAATCTAAATTTTAAAAAAATTTTAAAAACCTGAAAACCAGTGACTCTACATTTGTTTCATTATCTGCTACTCCATCCACTTAACCTCCCACTCATTGAAGCTAAAAGCTGACCGTGTAGTCCCATCCTCTTCTCTGTCTAGTTCACTTTTTTTTTTTTTTTTTAAGATTTTATTTATTTGGGAGAGAGAGAAAGAGAGAGCATGCACAGAGAGGGAGTGAGAGAAACAGACTCCTTGCTGAGCAGGGAGCCTGATGAGGAGAGGCTCAATCCCACGTCCCCTCGATCATTACCCGAGTGGAAGGCAGATGCTCAGCCAACTAACTGAGCCACCCATACACCCCCTCTCTAGTTCACATTCTTTTAACCATGAGTTCAAATTTACCATCACATTTTCAATGCAATGGTGGTCTCCTTTCCTTTTTCCATCTGAATCCATGCAGTTAGCTTAACTTGTTCTACAGTGAATATCTACCCACAGCATTCTGACTTCAGTGGCTGAAGTAGGACCACAGCATCAATTCTACAAAATCATGAGGTAATTCTAATGTGCAGTCAGAGTGGAGAATATAAACCTGGCAAATGGAAAGAAAAGAGTGAACATTGTCCCTCTTGCCAGTGTGGAGTTTTTACCAAGTAATTTAATATATATGGATGCTTCTACAAAGGAGGTTTGGGCCATGTAGTATGCTTCCTGAAATATTATCTAATGGTAGGACCTTGGGTTGGTTAATTTCTCTAAGACTCAAGGTCTTAAAAAGAAGGTTACAGCACTGCCTGATGCAGGTGTGAGGGTTAAATGAGAGATATGTAAATAATACAGCACCATGTGCATAGAGAGTGCTCGATACGTATTTCCTCATCATCCTAATATCTAATGGAATAAAATTTATTAGATTGAAGATTCATATACAACAGATTTAGTGGACATTTCCAGATGTAAGCAAAAACAAAAACAAAAAATCTTTAAATCATTTCCTTTGTGCATAGATGGAGGGGGATTTAATAGATTTTCAGTGTCCATAAATGAATCTGTTCCCAGTCTTCTTTGGCATTCTCAGCCTCGAACCTCTCATTTCTGTCCATTTATGCTCTGTAAATGCCAATCTCAGATGTGCATAGCCAGCGCTTTTTTCGCCCTAAGGGCTCCACAAAGTAGACTAGGACCTTCATGTATAATGCATAGCTTACTGGGTTGGTGTAGGAGATAAGATGATCTGTGGTACTGAGATCCAAAGAACTGGGTGGGAGAGCCAGGCTCCTAATCACTTCTGTCCTTTCTGCCAGGAAAAGAGAGAGAGAAAGAGAGAGGGAGAGAACTAGATGGATGACAGACAAACAGGTAGAGGGATTGGTGGGTCCGTAGAGAGGCAAAGGAGAAGGAGGGAGGGACAGGGAAAGTGTTGGGGAGAAGATTTTACTCGAAGCCTCTCAAGTGAGAGCTGGGCTAAATGATGTGAAGGATTCATTCGGTCTGGACCAGAGACAAGTTCCAGCGGCTGCCTCTGACTGTGGGATGAGCAGCCTCTTGGACCTCCTTTCCTCTAAGCCCAGTCCAAGTTGCAGTCTCCGGAGCAACCTGATATACCGAGGCAAATCTAAGGGGTAAAAAAGAGGAACGTCTTCCCTCCCGAGAGCTACGTCAGAGTGCCTCTAGTCCCCCCTCACTTGCATCAGCAAGCAGCTTATTCGCAAGCAACAGAATGGCACCTGGCTCATTGAGGAAGGAAGCCCATTACTGGAAGGCTATTTCGGAAAGCCAGTACAATGATGAAACCACCGCTACTGTCGCCCATTGTGCAGTACTGAGGCAGGCGCGAGACTGTGCACCACCACAGGCATTACTGCCACCGCTTTTGGGGACTTGATGCTGCTCCCTCAGCTGCCACCAACCACTGATAGTTGGTTTCACCACCACCCTGCTTCTTGAAGTGCCCCGGATGGAAAGCTGGGTGGTGCAGTCAGTTAGGTGTCTGACTCCTGGTTTCAGCTTAGATCATGATCTCACGGTCATGATTTTGGGGTGGTGAGACTAAGCCCCACGTCAGGCTCTGTGCTTAGCTCAGAGTCTGCTTGAGATTCTCTCTCCATCTCCATTTGCCCTTCTGGCTCCTGCTCTCTATCTCTCTCAAATAAATAAATCAATCTTAAAAAAAAAAAAAAAAAGGAGGTTAAGCTTTAGTTAAATCCCAGCTCTACCCTTTATTGCTGTATGGCCTTAGGCAAGTCACTTAACTTCTCTGTGTCTTATTTCCACATCTGTAAAATGAGAACAACAGATTTACCTCACTGGGTTGTTGGGAGAACTCAATGTAATAATTCATGGGTGACCAAGATGTTGGATAATTAAGATTCAGGTGATGTAATCAGAAAGAACCTTTATTTAGTTTCTCATTGTCTACTTAAAATTTAGTCAGTGGGAGGTCTCTCTTCAATGAAAAATCCAACAGTTCCCTAATGTTTCTGACTACCCTTGGATAATAAAAAGTTATACAACCCCATTAAGTTGCAAAACCCAATCTTGTTTTGATGCTTAGGAAGTCATGTTCTATATAATAAGGAACATGTTATGTTCTGGTTTCCTCCAAGTTCCCCCTAGCTGGGGTCCTCTACCAAGAAACCAGATACTGGGCACAAGTCTCCTCTACTTTTTTACCTTACCCCTCCAATCCTGCTCTCCTAATTTGATAACTAGGGTTTCTTATCAGCTGAAGTGGGAGGAAAGCTGAGGGGGTGGGCAGAAAAGTTCTTACTTAACTGATGTTTTTGGAAGATGATTTTCTGCTTTCTGGGCTTGGAAAATGTTAAAGGTGACTCCCCCCCACCCCACCACCACCGGTGTTTCAGAGTGCCCCACCATGAAAATTCAACTGCACTTCCCATGTTGAGGGAAATGTATTTTCTCCTTGTTGCTCCCCCTTTTGGCTGGTGCGCGCATGCGTGTGTGTGTGTGTGTGTGTGTGTGTGTGTGTGTGTGTGTGTTTTCAGTTGTTCACTCCACACAGAATCTCTGCTGGAGACCAATTATTCCTCCAGGCACTCCCTTAGCCAGAATTCCAGAAGGCTCTAAGCCAGCCTTCCCTTCCTTCTGGTCCACACGTGGACTCTTTGTCCTGACATTCTGGGAGTGCAAGCTGATTTTATTTTATTTTATTTTATTTTTTTTTTTTTTTTAAAGATTTTATTTATTTATTTGACAGAGAAAGATCACAAGTAGGCAGAGAGGCAGGCAGAGAGAGAGAGAGGAGGAAGCAGGCTCCCTGCTGAGCAGAGAGCCCGATGCGGGACTCGATCCCAGGACCCTGAGATCATGACCTGAGCCGAAGGCAGAGGCTTAACCCACTGAGCCACCCAGGCGCCCCTGCAAGCTGATTTTAATACAGCAGCAACTCTATTCTGTTAATCGTGCTCGAATCTGCCCTCTCTCTTACCCTCTAGATGCTCCAGATACCAGTCAGACAACCATCCACTCTGCTTCCTCCTTGCATGGAACACGTAGGGAGCTCTGGATGTCCCCAGGGGAAAGAAACCCTTCTTGACTTGAGATGAGGAAGGCAGCATCCCCACCATACTCCTTTGGTGCATATGGGAAAGGATCCAGAAAGTACCTCCCTCCAAATATGTTTTATTCAAAATTTGTTCTCTCGATTTCAACTCTTTTATATATTTGACTTGGGTGAAGTAGTCAAGAGTTGTATAACTAATTTTCAACTGAATCCTGGTTTGTTTATTTTTTAAAAAGATTTTATTTATTTATTTGACAGAGAGAGACATCACAAGTAGGCAGAGAGAGGGGAGAAGCAGGCTCCCTGCTGAGCAGAGCAGGGGGCGTGGGGGGTGGGGTGGGCTCGATATCAAGTCTCTGAGATCATGACCTTAGCTGAAGGCAGAGGCTTAACCCACTGAGCCCCAGGTGCCCTTGAATCCTGTTTTGAAAGCCTTTTAGGGTGGTCTGCCTTACAACTCACTTTGATATTTAATATCTATGGTCTTCATGCCTTAGTCAAAACTGGGAAATGTAAAAAACCCATTTTTATATCCTTTATGTGTTCATAATGAGCATTTGTAACCATGCTTAGTAAATATTAGCTATTACTACTATCCTGGATGGAACACAAGAGATGTGGGTAGTTTCAAATAAATAAGTAGAACCAGAACAAAAGAATTAATCATATCGTCTTTTTCTAACAAATAGCCTTGGATAATCAATTTGATATTGTGGAGTATCTTTTCCAGTTTATTTTCAGAGCAGAAGAAATTTTCCTCTATCTGGAATGAATTAACTACAGTTTAACTTAAGCAGAACAATGGATTCGTGACCTCTTAATTCTAGTTAGTGATGCTATGAAATTGAACCACACTAAGCAAAGGTGTGTGTGGTGGAAACTGTGGCCAGTATGGGATAAAAAAGTGTATAGGGCTATGGTATATCATGCAATGAAGATGATGGAAAGATTGGGATCCAGCTCCTTTGGCAATACAGTGATTATGACGTTGGCAAATATAGGAAGGAAATTGGATGGTGCTGACCATACTCTTGGAATCATTCCCTCATGGTTGATTTTTCTAGAGAAAAGGCTTACTGCTTTTTTAAATGGAAATATTTTCATAGATTGGGAAAGACATGATTTTTTTTTTTTTTTGGTTATGTAACTGCAGTTTCTTTTTTTATATTTTCTTTCCCAAGGAATAATAAAAAGATTACTGGATTTGGAATAGGGGATATAGTTCTAATTGGACCAGTCAGCTGCCAGCTATGAGAGCTGGAGATAAATGTTCTCCAAATCTCTTGGCACTTATTTTCCTCCTCCACCAAGTGGGACCACAGACCTGCCCTAACTCACAGAGCTGGGATATTTTGTTTTATTTTTTTTTAAGATTTTATTTATTTATTTGACAGACAGAGATCACAAGTAGGCAGCGGAGGAGGGGGGAGCAGGCAGCGGAGCAGAGAGCCTGATGCATGCGGGGCTCAGGGCTCGATCCCAGAACCCTGGGATCATGACCTGAGCCAAAGGCAGAGGCTTTAACCCACTGAACCACCCAGGCACCCCTCTTCCAGAGCTGTTTTGAAGGATCTGATTGGCAATATGTATAAAAATACGAACAGTACTATTTCATCGTTACTGAAAGTATTTGCTAAGTACATCAAAGGAACAAGTTTTCCTGTTGTGTTTGGATTGAGATCTGCTAAAGATAAATTTTATACTGAATAGGGTGAAATAGAAAGCAAAGCCTCAGAGAGCCTGGAGTTTTCGAACTAACAGAAGCACCTACATAAGAATATAATCAGTCAGTGACATGTGCCTGGTGAGTTCATTTACCGTAGTAGGCAAATTCCAATTTCTTCAATCAATATAATCTACAGAACAAAAAATTAATTCAATATTTTTTATAATAATGTGGTCATCGCTTATTTTATGACTGAAAATCACATTTCCAGGAGATTGAATGAGAGCTAAGTTTTTAAAAGTTAAGTATCCATGGATTATCTTGAGAAAGTTTGTTTCTTTTCAATAAATACAAGTGATAGATCCTGCGTTAAGATATAAACTTAAATAGGACAGCTGAGTGAGGAGACAGTAGGGTTCATGGAAATTGAGAGAGCATGGTGGGGATACAGGAATAAGCACACGACTATATAGAGAATAATGGGAACTGGGTTTTTACTGTGGGAGTAAGAGATAACATATATGAGAGGAAGAGATGAACTCTGAGGTGCTGGGTTAAAACTGGTGGTGTTGGGCGCCTGGGTGGCTCAGTGGGTTAAGCCTCTGCCTTCCGCTCAGGTCGTGATCTCAGGGTCCTGGGATCGAGTCCCGCGTCGGGCTCTCTGCTCAGCAGGGACCCTGCTTCCTTGCCTCTCTGCCTATTTGTGATCTCTCTCTCTGTCAAATAAATAAATAAATAAATAAAAGCTTAAAAAAAAAACACCTGGTAGTGTTGATGTGAACTCATAGTTTATATAAAGATAGATAAACACAGAAATAGTTATATAGATTATGTGTATATCGTCTAGCTCTGTTCACGACGGGGCTCATACAGTGGAATCCCAGTAGAAATGAGTACATGGTTTCCAAATATTATTCTTCATTGAAATGAACCAGGACTCTAATTTAGAGAAATGGCTGATTCCAGGACCAGGGCAAGTAAATACACAGAGTACTTGAAACATTTTGTTGCACAGAAAGTTGGGAAAAACAATGGAAACATGCCAAAAAGGACATAGAACTGGCTTAAAGGGAATCCTTTGGGCAAATGTGGGTCAATTTTGGCATTAAAAAGTTGCTAGGAGGGGCGCCTGGGTGGCTCAGTGGGTTAAGCCGCTGCCTTCGGCTCAGGTCATGATCTCAGGGTCCTGGGATCGAGTCCCGCATCGGGCTCTCTGCTCAGCGGGGAGCCTGCTTCCTCCTCTCTCTCTCTCTGGCTGCCTCTCTGCCTACTTGTGATCTCTATCTGTCAAATAAATAAAATAAAATCTAAAAAAAAAAAAAAAAAAAAAAAAAGTTGCTAGGATAGATTACAACCCCTTGAATAAAATAGGAAACCACGAGTTCCCACTGACGTCAATAAACAAATACATCGGTTTGGTACAGTCATGGAAAATAGTAACACAGTATGGGTGTTCCTCAAGAAATTAAAAAGAGGATTACCAAATAACTAAGTAATCCCACTCCTGGTTATATATCCAAAAGAAAAGAAACCACTATTTTAAGACAAGATCTGAGTGTGTTCTTGTTGGGGTACACATTTATGCATGTAGAAGTGCTGGAGCAGCTCATCTGAAGCTTGCACTCACTGGCTCAAACATCGACTGAAGATTAAAGGGGGGGGAGGAGGGTCCCAGGTGGCTCAGTTGGTTAAATATCTACTTTCATCTCAGGTCATGATCTGGGAGTCCCGAATTGAGCCACAAGTTGGACTCCCTACTCAGCAAGGACTCTGCTTCTCCTTCTGCCCCTCTCCCTGCTTGTGCATTCATGTGCTCATGCTCTCATAAGAAAATCTTTTAAAAGGGGGGGGGCATGAAGAAAGTGAGAGAAAAGGAGTGAAACTGGGGAATCTAGGTGAAGTGGAAGATGCTTCTTTTGCTTGAGCTTATTTGTTTTGATCTCTATCTTTTATGTAACAGACTCTCATCAGATGTCTGGTAATCCTTTGTGGTCTAGTCAAAAGTAAGAGTGAGTATGTGAGTTTCACTAGAAGGAGATGTTGGTGGGGAGGCCACTGGGGAAATCCTGATGTCAGTATCTTTAAATATTGTCTTTTTCCATGGCCAGATTCCTCCAGGAAAGAGTCAACGAATCTCCCATCTACAGGGTAAAGGTCTAACTGCTGCCTTCTGGGGACCAAGTTGGGGGAAAGCTCTCTTAATCCCCATCAATGAAAATAAGCATCCAGACTTCTGCCACCATGAAGGAGGGTCTAGGGCTCTAATTTCTTCTCAAACAACTCTAACCTTGGTCTTCCTGATATTAGGTCTTCTCTCCTTTTACCTGCAGTCCTAGACTTGTTGCCATAAATTAAAGGGCCTAGGAATTGTGCCCTTCGCGGATTTTGCTGTGTAAATATAGTTGGTTTCTCAGCTTTCTCATTGACAGCTTGGGATTTTGTTCAGTGACTTACCAGCGATCCATCCGTTCTTCAGCTTCCAAAATTGTTGCTATTATTTCCTCTCCTACTTGCTTAATCCTTGTAGGTTTAGGTCTTAAAACAAAACACTTCCTATTTTTAATGTTTGCTCAAGAGGGAAGAAAATTAAATTCACATGTTCAAGCCACCACTGGAACCTGGAAATTCCATGTGCCTACTCCTTTTTTAAGGTTCAGTTCTTCTGTGAAACATTCTTCTCACTTATTTGCCTTTAGCAGAGTTAATCCTGTCCTTCATTACACTCAAATATTTTGTGTGGTACAAAACAAACTGGATCCTAATCCATTTACTTATGTATGCCTCTCTCCCCAGAGAAAGTATAAATTGTAAGAGGTTAGGACCCTGTTTTATCAACTGCACCTATCAAAACAGCATGTGCTCCAAAAATGTTTGCTATATTCAGGAATGTAGAATTAGATTCCAGAAAGGGTAGTAATGAAACTTTTAAAAAACTTAAACACTTATTCAGATGCATGTTCTACCAAACACATTTCAATTCCTCTTTTTTTGATGTCTTCCCAAACTAAAACTGGAAACTCTTAACATAGCCACAGCATACAAACCGGTTCCTACACGATAGAGTAAATTTTGGTTTGACCGCCCTCTGGTGGCATTTCAGGAAACTAACTTCTTTTACAGCCTGTGAGTGATCAAGAAAGTAGGAGGATGTTTGGTGATATTGTTATTAACAACTCAATGGGATGCACGACTCTATTTTCTCAACTAAGCATACATGAATTTTGCAATCAGAGAAAAGCTATAATTTTCAAAATAATATGACGAGTTTCTGATACAATATAAGGATATTAGGAAGTTAACAAAAGTATAAATATATATGAGTTTTTAGAATATAATCTGTTTCTGTTGTTTACTATATTTTTATTATTTCTCAATCTGACTCAGTTGAATTATGATAACCCTCAAATGAATTATTTATAATTCAAATGGTAAACATTTGAAGTACTTCGTAATAGAAAATCCATTTTATTTTACCTACAAAACACCCAAACTGATTTTCTTCTGCTCAATTTCAAAATAAATCTGAAATCTTTAATATGCATGCTTAGGCATGTTTATTTCAACAAAGACATTTGGGACACCTGGGTGGCTCAGTGAGTTGAGTGTCCAAATCTTGATTTCAGGTTAGGTTGTAGGCTCAGAGTCTTGAGATTGAGCCCCCATGCTGGGCTCTACATTCAGCACACAGTCTGTTGGAGATGCCCTCTCCTTCTCCCTCTGCCCCTCCCATGCTCCCTCCTTCTCTCTTTCAAATAAATTAATCAATTAAAAAATAAAGACATATAAAATGTGCAAAATAAACTTCCTTGTATGATCTGTTTAACAAAAGTGGCAAAATCTGTACATACCTCCCCTGTCACTGAGTTGTCATGCAGGTCAGTGCTTGTCAGCAAGGATACACGTCCCCATTCTGTGGGTAGAACAGAAGACCCTATTTGCTTTGTACTCAAGATGAGACAGGACATGATTTATACCAGGTCACACAAATGCTTCTAAGTAATTACATGATACTATGCAAGAAGAAAAAGGACAAGGAATTAAACTGTAAATTATATATATATAAATGTGCGTACATATATAAAGTATATGTATGTATGAAATTATATGTTGTTTATGTAATATTAAAGTAATTATAATTTGGGATACCTGGCTGGCTCAGTTGGTAGAACATGCAACTCTTGATCTAAGGTTTGAAAGTTCAAGCCCCATGTTGGGAGTAGAGATTACTTAAAAATAAAATCTTTAAAAAAAATTATTTGTCTAATAAGTTATATAACTATATGCAATAATATATATTACATCTAAATAACATAGGTAAATATAATTTATTTATACATACTATATACATGCATACATACATATTGAAACTGAATAAAATTATTTAAACTTTAAATTTTTTCTATAGCAAAGGAGTTCTGTCAAGCAAATATAAGGAAAGTGGGTATTATCAGATGGGAGTCACAGAAGATAAAGATAATAGAGACAACCCCCACCCCTCCCAGTCCTCCTAAGAGCAGAAACAGCACTTGCACAAGTTTAATCAATCTGGGCCCAGTTTTTCAGATCCTGCATGGTCAAAATTGGTCATTTTTGTGGTCCAGTGACTCTATGTTTTCCATTCTTATTTTTCCAAATAAGCATTTTTATTTCAGTTATCCTGGTCTTGCTCCTACTGTTTTATACTGGAAATGGTCAGAGCAGATAATTTATCTTTTGGTTTTTAACTGGTTGAACCAAGTAGAGCCCCATCTGAGCCTGACGGACAGGACTGCACACCCCCCAGTCCCTGTAAGCATTGAGCCGGATGCACTAGCTGAATAGGATCTGGGGGTTGTCTCCACTGGAAAAAAGAGGAGCGTGCTTTATACGCAAAGAAGGGTGTGCATGGATATCTGTGTTCACCAGGATTGTGGCAGAGACTATCAACTGACCAAATATTTGACCTCCTCTTTTTCAACAACCAAGACAATATTTTTGCCAGCCTCTTCTGTGACTAGTGTGTGGTTATGTGATTAAGTTTCAACAGATGGCATCTAAGCATAAACAATATGCATGACTTCCCGTGTGACTTTAAAAGGAAATGCACACTCTCCCTCTCAATCTCCCCTTTTCCACTGGCTGGAAGGCACACAGAATACCAAGAACATGGGGATGAGGTCAACATACTCTGAATGATGGAGTAACAAGATAGAAGGACCCTGGGCCCTTGACATCTTTGCATTATAGAGCAAAACTTGAACTTCATCGTCGTCGTCTTTTTTTTTTTTTTAAGATTTTAGTTATTTATTTGAGAGAGAGAAAACATGAGTGTGTGGAGGGGAGGAGCAGTGGAACAGAGAGAAACAGACTCCCCATAAGCAGGGAGCCTGACATGGGGCTCAATCCCAAGACCCCAAGATCATGACCTGGGGCCAGAGGCAGGTACTCAACTGACTGAGCCACCCAGGCACCCCTTTGAACTTCTGAGAGAAATAAAATTTTATGTCATTTTAGCTACTGCTATTTAACTGCTATTTTTCCTTACACAGTCAAATCTTTATTCTAACAAACATGCCAAGGAAGGAAGCAGAGCTCATAAAGGGCAGAATCTAACAAAGTCTGGAAACTCATGGGAAACATTCTGGAGAAGGGAAATTTAATCTCTAACCTAACGAATGAGAGAAATTAGCTGGAGAATCCTTGAGATGAGAATCAGCACAGAGGTACTGAAAGAAGTTAAGTATGGGAAGGACAGAGAAGATATTTCATGCTAAGCCTACAGAGATAACCAGGTCATTCTGTGCTTTGTAGCCATCTAAGGGAGGTGAAGAAGATGAAAAGTCAAAAGTAAATCCCTTGTTTCTGGTCAGAAAAACTGTGCGGATTGTAGAACCATTTATTGAGAAAAGAAATGACAGAGAAGTGGCAGGTTTTGGTTGGAAGATGATGAATTCACTTTTTGAAATGTTGAGTTTGATGTGTTTGTGAGTAGGCAATTAGTTACGTGGATCTGGAGCTCAGAATTAAGGACTTGTGTAGAAATGTACGTTTGGGAATCACTGGCAAGTGGACAGTAAATAAAGATAGAAGAATGCTAAGAACACTTAGGGTGAGGATCCATACTGAGAAAGTAATATGAGAGCAAAGAAAAGGGCCTAAGATCCAACCCTGACAGAATTCCTGCTTTATTTTTTTAAGATTTTATTTATTTATTTGAGAGACAGAGAGAGAAAGAGAGAGTGAACAGGGAGAAGGGCAGGAGAGAGAGAAGCAGACTTCCCACTGAGCAGGGAGCTCTATGTGGGGCTTTATCCCTCTGGGATCAAAACCTGAGCTGAAGGCACTCAACCCACTGAACCACCCAGGTGCCCCAGAATTCCTGCTTTAAATAACTGAATACAAGAGAGGGGACTGACCACGGAGATTGAGAAGGAATGGATGAAGCGAAAGGAAGGAACCAAGCAAGTGTGTTGTCATAGAGACAAAGCAAGAAACTGTTTCAGCAAATAAATAATGGACAACAATTTTCAATGCTGTTGAAAGCTCATGTAGGATGATCTCCCAAAAAAAGCCTGTTGGGTTTAATTTAACCACAGGGAGACAATAGGTGACCTCAAAGGAAAAGTAAAAGCCCTAGACTATAAAGGTGGAGTCCAAACTCTGGAAGATTATATAGAGAGTGGACAGTGTAGAAAAAGAGACACTTCTTTCAAGAGGTGTAGCTCCAAGGGGGGGGGGGTTAAAGAGAAAGAGAGAGAGAGAGAGAGAGAGAGGGCAGCAGCTGTAGGACTTCTGAGTTTGAGGGAAGTGTTTGGTTTGGCTTGGTTTGGTTTCTAAGTTGGAAAATTTTGAGTTGAGTCCATTTAAATACAGAAGGGGAAGTTTCACTTGCAAGGAAAAGATGGAAAACACAGAAGAGAGAATGGATTATACAAAATTTAAACTTTCTGAGAATGTAGGAGAGGAGGGGAATTCAGACAACATGTACTCGTATTCACTCAGGAATTGAGGAAGGGAAGAATGGATGGATGGATTTTTCAGGGCTGGGACTAGGGTGAAGCCAATGAGACACTCAGTCACAAAATATAAGGAAGCACCAAAAACTCAATAATTAGGATAGACACTATTTCAGTGTAATAAATAAAAATTAATGCAAAAAATCGATGATGAACAAAATATTAAAATGTTAAAGACAAGATCAGTTATGGGTAAGTGAAGATTTCAAGGAGGAAAGCTAAAGTTGTTTTCTTCAGAAGGTTTCTACTGTCTTTGTGAAGCAGGAGGTGAGTGTAAGCAGGAAGTAGGTTGGAGGTTGGAGGTGAGAGCAGAGGTTTACAGTAGGAGTTGTGAAGACGGAAGGCAAGATGAGGTGAGAAACATGCTAGGGTTGCCAGGGAGTACTAGCACTCAGATGGTGGGGTGATCCTTAATTTACCGTAGCACGAATCTATCTGTTGTGTGACCTCTAAGGTATCTCTCAGAACTCAGAGCAAGTATGCAGAAGGTAGACAGATTTATCACCATGGGGTTTTTTTAGGGAAATGAATTTAAGATGTTGTAAAGAGATTTAATTATGATAATGGACCACAGAACCTGAGGTGGTGAGGGAGAAAGTCAAAACATGAGAAGTAAGCTAAACCAGACGTGAAATTATAGCTCCAAAATAGAATGTAAATGCCATTTGTTGTGGGCTGAATTGTGTATCCCCCAAATTCATATACTGAAGTCTTAACTGCTGTCTTCCAAAACGTAACTGTTTTAGAAGGCAGGGGTCTTTAAAGAAGTAATTAAGTTAAATTCATTAGGGTGGGCCCCAACCCAGTATATCTGGTGTGCTTACCACAAGAGGAAATGTGGACATAGACATTTACAGAGAAAAGACCATGTGAAAACATATGGAGAAGATGGCGTCTACAAGCCAAGGAGAGAGGCCTCAGAAGAAACCAAGCGTGGCACACACCTTGATCTTGGACTTCCAGTCTTCAGAATTATAAGAAAATAAAGTGCTGGGGCGCCTGGGAGGCTCAGTGGGTTAAAGCCTCTGCCTTCAGCTCAGGTCATGATCCCAGAGTCCTGGGATCGAGCCCCGCATCAGGCTCTCTGTTTGGCTGGGAGCCTGCTTCCCGCAACGCCCCCCCCCCCCCCCCCCCCGCCACGCCTGCCTCTCTGCCTACTTGTGATCTCTGTCTGTCAAATAAATAAATAAAATGTTTAAAAAAGAAAAACAGAAAAGAAAGTGCTGTTGTTTAAGCCATCCAGTCTGGGATACTTTGCCATGGTATCCCTAGGAAACTAATACACTGTATATCTTAATATTATAGAAATAATGAAGTAGTTTCATAACTCATTAGCTTCCTTCCTTTCCCATGAGCCCCAGAAAAATTCTAGAATTAAGAAAAATGCATGGATCTGAGAAATGAACAATCACACTACAACAAAAGGAGAAATTCCTTGGGAGTCTGAAGGTAGTTTTGAAATGGTGTGGGAGGCGCATGTGTTTATTTGGTGGGGAGGGGGTCATACTGGGGTACCGGGCAACAGGGAGCAGCCATGGAAGGCTTAGACGACACCAGCAGGAACATCCTAAACCTGCCCATGTCTTACATCAGGCTAGAAGCATTAGGGCACCTGGCAGGGAAATAGACTTGATGAAAATAAGACATGCAGTCCAGCTCACTTGAGACATTGACTTCTTCACCCTTCACCCTTCTTCACCCCAAGTCCCAGAGTTGATGGATTATGAACTGGGGAGTTGGTCTCTCAAAGATATTTCTTCCCAACAGATTAAAGGTAAAACTTTCAAAGAGTAGTTGCCCAGTGGAGTGGCAATAAATGGAAGTGATTAGCACTAATTTTGTGGTGATTAGAGCTCAGCGACTTTCTTCTTAAATTCACCTGGAGGGTCACACATGCCTCTTCCCCAATTTCACATTACCGGAAGTTCCCATGGGCACATGAGCTCACAAGCCCAAAAAACTTGAAAAAGTTATTTTGGAGGAGCAAAGAGACCATAAAATGAAGATAACAAACTGAATCATAATTATTAGAACAGATGAACCAAAATTTAAAATATGCATGATGAGTATACTTAAGGAGGTAAAGGAAGATGTTAGCAATATGAATAAGATATCATTTGAAAGTGGAAATATAAGTTATGAAAAAAGAGAAATTCTGAAGAAGGAGATAGTACAGTTCTGGCCTCGACAAGGTGGGGTTGCTGCCACAAAGACACTGGTAAGCATGACAGATGGCTTGGTATACAGGCTCCTGACTAAAATTTTCAAGGTTTTCTAAAAATCCACAAGCCACTAAAATTGTTCTCTTTGATTCTTCTACTGTTTTATTCAAGCTGCTGGCTAACCATATACCCCCAAACATGTGTACCAATCACTCCTTCCAGTATGTCTCTGGCCTTGTCCCTCTCTCTAGTCTTTTAAGTTCAGTTTTTGTTGTTGTTTCTTAATAATAGTCTAATGACCGCCTTCCTCATATAACTAAATTCCTGAAGCAAATTAACTGAAGGTCCCCCTCAGCATTAATCTTTGACTAAATAGAATAATAGGAGGGGAAAAACAAAAATAGGAAAAATAGCAGGGTGGATGCAGATGGAAAATAAGTTAGAGATTTGTAAAATCAGATTGAGGAGCTTTCCAAGAAGGCAGAGCAAAAATATACCCATAGAAAGTGTAAAAGGAAAGATAAGAGATATGGAGGCATGGTAGGTAGAAGCAGAATGCCAATATCCGGATATATTATAAGTCCCAGATAGGAGGAAGGAAATGGATAAGAAGATATATTTTTAGAAATAATGGAGGCTAATGTTCCTAAATTAAGGAAAAATGAAAGTCCTGTGGTTGAAAGAAATCACAGAAAACAAAATAGACAAAAAAAAAAAAGAAAATCCTTACCTAGATTCACTGTGGGGAATCTTTTTTTTTTTTTTTTAAGTGCTCCAGTGAGTGGTGGGTGGCAGAGGAGCAGAGGAAGCTGGAGAGAGATTCCTAAGTGGGCTCTACACCCAGCATGGAGCCCAATTGGCAGGGGTGGGGAGGCTGGATCTCATGAACTAAGCCAAAATCAAGAGTTGGAAGCTTAACGGAATGAGCCACCCAAGTGCCCTCATTGTGGAGAAATTTAAGAACATCAATGACAGGGGCACCTGGGTGGCGCAGTGGGTTAAGCCTCTGTCTTCTGGCTCAAGTCATGATCTCAGGGTCCTGGGATCGAGCCCCACATCCGGCTCTCTGCTCAGCAGGGAGCCTGCTTTCCCCTCTCTCTCTGCCTCCTGCTCTGCCTACTTGTGATTTCTCTGTCAAATAAATAAATAAAATCTTAAAAAAAAAAAAAGAACATCAGTGACAAAAATAAAATATGTGTCATTTCCAGAGAAAGAACAGGTCATTTAAAAAAGAGCAAGAATTATGTTGATATTCAAGGCAACATTAGATGTAAGAAGAAAATAAAGCAGTATACTTAAAATATTGAAGGATATTTTAAGTATACTGCTTTATTTTCTTGGAAAATAAAGTAGTATTGGAACCTGCAGAAAATATTAATACTAAATAGAGAAGATTTATTTATATGCAATTCCCATGTGATCAGCACTAGTGCCATTACTGTTAACAAATTATCAAGTCTTTGGCCAATGCCATAAGAAAGAAAAAGATAAAAGCGGTCCAAGTGTAGGACAAGTAAAGAAAGCTAAAACATTTTTTGCAGAAATAGTCATCTAGGGGCGCCTGGGTGGCTCAGTGGGCTAAGTCTCTGCCTTTGGCTCAGGTCATGATTTCTGGGTCCTGGGATCGAGCCCTGCATCAGGCTCTCTGCTCAGTAGGGAGCCTGCTTCCCCCTCACTCTCTGCCTACCTCTCTGCCTACTTGTGATCTCTCTCTCTCTTTCTGTCAAATGAATAAATAAAATCTTAAAAAAAAAAAAGAAATAGCCATCCAACATAGAAAAAACCAACAGAATTTTGAAAAATTATCAAAATTCATAATAAGGTTTAGGAATTATAAAAAAATTAGTAGTATTTTTTTTCACCACAAATAGCCAACCTAAAGTAAAAAAAAATTAAACCATTCATAATACCAACAAAAATCATAATGTATCCAGTAATTAATTTAACCAAGAATATAAAGACTTTTAAGGACAAAGTAAAAACACTATAAAGACATAAAGTTACTTGAATAAATAGTTATCCTTTCGAATAGGATGACTTAATATGTCAGTTCTCCTCAAATTAATCTAGTGAATTCAATTTTAATAAAAAATTTTGCTGAATTTTTGAGGAGCAATAAACTTGTCCTAAGATGCATGTAAAAATCAAAAATCCATAAATAGCTAAGGCAATCTTGAAAAAAAAAAGAGTAATTTCTTTTAGAAGATATTAAGACATAACAGCCCCAAGCCATAAAAACAGCATGGGAAGGTATAAGAAAGCACAGGGAAAGGTATAAGAACAGATACCACCGATAGAACAGAGAAGGGTGCTCAGATACAAGCCTAAACATAGAACAAAAAACACAACTTGTGGCACCAGGCAGCAATGAACAAATGACTTAGAAACAATTAATTCTGCAAAGTTCATGTATTTAGTTCAGCCTAGGACAATTTACAAACTCCACTATCTAACAATACTTATACACAGATTTGTCACTGACAGAGGGTAATCCAGGAGCAGGTACTTTTTTTTTTTTTTTTTTGGCTGGGCTTAATAAGAGAACAGCCAACTCTAAAACCTCTCTTTTAGCTTCTGCAATACCTCGAACATTCAGGGAGGCTTTCTTCCATAGCTATCCAACTACAGCACATATCTTCTTAGTCTGAAAGCACTAGGATCACTGATGTTTCTACCTCAGTGTTATGTGAAAAGTAACAATGAAGTCAATATTTAAAAACATCTGTGTCTCCTACATGCAGATATCATATAATCAAAGAAAAGTATGGGACACTGTAGTATTTCTTTCTTTATTTGACAGAGAGAGATCACAAGTAGGCAGAGAGGCAGGCAGAGAGAGAGGGAGAGGCAGGCTCCCCGCTGAGCAGAGAGCCTGATGCAGGACTCGATCCCAGGACCCTGAGATCATGACCTGAGCCGAAGGCAGTGGCTTAACCCACTGAGCCACCCAGGCACCCCACTGTAGTATTTCTTGAACATTCCAGGCACATACTCAGCTCGGGGCCTTTTTACTTGTTACTTGCTCTGCCTGAAATTCTCTTAGTCAATATCCTCACAGTTCACTCCTTCATTCCTCACCTCCTTCAGGTCTTTGCTTAAAAAGCACATCATCAGGGAAACCTCCCATAACGACTCTATTTAAAATTGCAAGCACCAAAAATAAAAATAAAAATAAAATAAAACTGCAACCACTTCCTGCCCTCCACCCCAAGGACAACCCCATATCCCCTTACCTGCTTAATTTTTCTCCATAGACTAAACATTGTACTCCTTTCTTTTATTGTCTAATTCCACTTCTTGAACATAAACTCCACTAGTGCATATATTTTTTTATTTTGTTCAATGCTCATTCCTGGCACATAAAAGGTGCTCAGTAAATATTTGTTGAATAATTGAATGGTTATTGTATCTTATTCCCATACATACAGACAACTGTACTGAGGTATAAGCACCTCATTTGCAATGTAGATAAATTATTACTCCTTGATGAAACTTCTTAACAGCTGACATACTTATATCAAAAAGTTCAAGTGGAAGTTTTAACTAGTGCTTATTAATGTTAATGTAATGTGGATCCTGACATGTTTACTGGGTTTTCTTCTCCTTTGAGAAAAAAGCATTTTCTAGGTGACAGAGAGATTAGTAAATTTCATCAATTTCTGCAGTTGTGTGTCAAAACTCAGTCATAATCTAAAGAGAAAATGAACAAATCTGGCAAAAGAGTATTGGTTTAGTTGTATCTTAGAAATCTTTATAATTTCTGAGTCTCTAACTTTAGCTTGTAAACACAAAGGTAGATCTGTAGTTATGAGGAAAAACATGCAGTCCACGAAGGAGGAAGCTGGTGATAGCAGAAATAAAACATTTGTAGTAGACTTCCAATAGTGTCCCTTTTTCTGTTAGGGAATTTTGTCTTCACCAAGGCCAAGTAACTTGAATTGATGCTGTACTTCAACTATTTCTATAAGAATGCTGAAAAACAAACCACCCCAGTGGCTTACAAAAAGCATTTATTTTTCTTCCTCACAGGTCTGCAAGTTGGCTAAGAGGACTCTTATTTCAGGATGTGGCTTTCCTGGGCTTGTTGGAAAAAGTCTTTGTTTCACCCTCCTGAGTGTAGTATTCCAAGCTGACAGCTGGCTTTGTTTTTGCAATTTAAAGTTACCATTCATTACTTTTGGTTTTAGAGTTTCTAATGAGAAGTCTATAAAAATTCTTATTGTGCTCTATACCTTTTTTTCTCTAGCTACTTCTAAGATTTTTTCTTTTTATTACTATTTTTACCAGTATGATTATGATGTGGCCTGCTGTAGTCTTTGTATTTATCAGCACCTGGCTCTGGGGTGGGAGAAGGTCCCAAACAGACCAGGTTAGGCCACTCACCACTGACAAAATCCAAAGGCAGAGAAACTAGAGGTAGTAAAAGAAGGAAATTTATTTCAGTGAGGCCAACAGGGAATCTTCCCAGAGTCTTGATGCCAGTGGACTAGCATCTCAAAGATGTCTTCCAAGTGCTGAAAATACTTCTAGGTTTATAAGGAAAATGTGGGACAAAGGTGGGAAGTGAAGGTCAAGACAACCACTGTCTTGGAGTCAATCATGGGTGGGGTCTTGCTGGCTCCAGGCAGTCCTGCTTGAGGGGTACTTTCAGTTTCCACCAGAGAATACTTTGCCCTCAGGGTTTTCTGCCTGAGTTAGGAGGTAAGCTGGCAAGAAGTTACTTAGAAAGTTTGAGGACAAAAGGGAGGCAGTTGAAGTCCTCTTTCAAAAATTATTATTTTTTTAATATTGTCCCATAGGTCACAGAGGCTCTGTTAATTTTTTTCCATTTTATTTTCTCTGTGTGTCATTTTGGATTGCTTCTCCTGCTAGGTCTTCATTACTTCTTCTTCTTCTTCTTTTTTTTTTTTTTCACAGTGCTAAATGTGCTACCCACCCTCTCTAGAGATTTTTTAAAAATTTCAGACATTATCATTTTCATCTCCAGGAATTCTATTTGCTTTAAAAACAACAACAACAACAACTCTTTCTTCTCCCATCATTTCCCCCTTTAAATCTTTGAGCATATTGGGTGCATTTATAATAGATGGTTAAAGTCTTTGTCAGTGCCACCATTTGTGTCATTTCTGGGTATGTTTCTATTGTCTGATTTATTTCGATTTATCTTCCTCCTTATTTGGGATGTCTACTAACTTTTAACTGGTGGATGCCTGATATTTTCAACGTAATGTTATTGAGTCCTGAGTTTTGTGGTAGTCTCTCAGAATTAGCCTCTGCTCTGGTAGGCAGTCAGGTGAGTTACTGAGCAGTTTGATCCTTTGGGGGCTTGAAGGGTCTACAACAGCTTTTCCTCCAGACCCCAGAGTCTAAGGCTAGTTTACCTCACAACGAAGGCACGACACTTCTGGGGTCTCTACACACGTTTTCAACAGTTTCTTCACTCTGGCTGCGGGGCACTCAAACGAGTCCTAGTGCTGGGTGAGCTTTGAGAATTGTTGGGCTGACTGCTCCTCCTAACTGCGCTTTCTGGGCCTTGTGGAGTGTCACATGACCTACCTGCGGATTTTTATTCAGCTGAAGATTCCAGGGTATTCCTCGCTAGATTCTGAAGCTCTTTCTCCATGAACTCTGCCTCATACACTCCAACCAGCTTGGCCTCCCCCAATTCCCTCAACTCCGGTCCTTGTCTTTTCAACTCAGTTAAGGCTTCTGTCTGTCTTCCTAGGGAAATCCAAGGTTTTTTCGGAGTTCCTCTTCCGGGCACCTAACTGGAAATTGCCTTTGGGCAGAAAGCCATATAAGGTTCATCTTGTTTGCTTTTCTCTCAGGTCCAACAGTCCAGAACTTCCTATAGCCCAATGTCTGAGAACAGCTGTTTTAATATATTTTGCTCAAATATATGATTTGGTTTTTGTTTTGTTTTGTTTTTGTTTTTTACGAAGTCCAGTCCCATCTTCTTTTGCCAGGTGCGGACCTCTTAAACTCCTCACGGAAAATGTAAAATTGTTGTAGAGATGTTTTTTTGCCACGGTTAAAGTTCACCTCTCTCCACGGCACGCCTCGTTTTTCTCCTTAGGAAATATGGCGATGAGATCGTGTACTCCGGCGGGATCTTCCAGTGACTAGTCTAGGCTCTTGCGAAATAGCCAAAGACACCCGCGGGCTCGCCTCGCCGCGCCGCGACACCAACACCCATACTGTCCCGCGCGCGCCTCCCTCACTTTCTTCCTCCCTCCCGCGTCGGCCGACGCGCGAGCGTTCCCCGCGCGCCTGCTCACTGCGCCTGCGCGGCGTGTGGACGCCACACGCTCCCGGAAGTGGGAGGTGTCCGCTCGAGTTTGTGTGGCCGCCGCCGCGGGAACGCGAGCCCGGTAATTTTTCAACGGAGAAAGGCGAGGCTTTCGGGCTTGGCCGAGTGAGAGTGAGTGAGCGAGTGTCGGGCTCCAGCCCCTCTCTTTTTACGTGACAGCTGGCATGGAGCATGAGCGGAGCAAACAGCCTAGCAGCGAGGCCGTGGCTCCCGCGCGGCTGGAGTCGCCCCGGTCCGAGTGTGGGGAGGAGCCGCAGCATCCGAATCCTGAGGTGAGTCCGCCCGCGCCCGGCAGTCGGTGTCCGGCCCTTCCATATGCCGGCGTCCCTGTCTTCGAGGGTGTCCCGCAGCAACCTCAGCCTGTGTGCCCTTCCACCCCAGCCCCGGCAGCTTTCCCTGTCCCCACCTCCGGTACCATGGTTGTCACTGAGCCCCCTCTCGCCGGAATTACCCTCGGGATGTGAGGAAATAGTCAAGAAGAGAAGTGTGTGAACTGGGGTTTTTTATAAGTTCTGCTGGGAATTCTGCTCTGATATTCTGTGCGCGCTGTCGCTGTGGTCATTCTCTCCAGCCCTTAGAGGTAATTGATAGGTTATGTTTTTAAAAAGCGCACCCTGTGCTCTAGGTATGTCATTTCTTAAGACCTGAAGCCCTTGGCCTCCCAGACTTCACAGAAGGTGGTTGTCCCTGTTAGTTGGAGATTTTGCCCATTTGCTACAATTTCATATCGACCTATGGTGTGACTTATTTTCCATAATGATTTTGACAGATCATTGGTAGATCTTAGTTACAGAGCAAAATTGTGAAGACGGCCTTCAAACTTATTTATTCGTCCTGTTGGACAGAGATAATAAATTATTGTTTGACCAGCGCTGCAGATTGTAAATAATACTAAAATTGGTTATTTCATTTCAGGAATGTATTTTGAGCACTTCCTAGAATGGGTACTTGCAGGAGGCGTCCTTGTTCTCGCTCTTGGATCTGGTTAAGGTCTTCATATAGCGGCTAGAATGATCTTAATAACATAAATCTGACTGGGTTTCTTCCCTTCCTAAGTTTTCAGTTTGCTGTCCTGCAAGACCTGGCTCCGGACCCCCAGTGCTGAATTCATCTCACACAGTTCTTCCCTTTTGCTCTCAGAGCTCTTGGCTTCATTGTTTGTTTGTTTGTTTGTTTGTTTTTTTATGGTGGATGGTCTTTTTCATTAAGGATCTTTGTATTTTCCCATTGCCCTGCATGCTCTTCTTTGGGATCTTTGCATAGTTACTGCATTCTCTTTAAGATACTACTTTCAAAGAGACCTTCCAGGCCCCTTCTCTCTAAAGAAACACTTTTCCACCCACCTCCCTCTTCAATCTGAGATCTTCATCATGTAAGTTGCTTTAGAAATATTGACTGTACTTCATTATATTTGAAAGTCTTAAAACTTTGAGATATAGCGACTTAAAACTTAGATCTATCTTCCAAATTGGTTTTAGTGACTCCTATTTGTTGAAAACCTATTGTTGGATACCATTAATAAATGGTGATACAGTTTTTTTTTTTTTTTCAATCTCAGAGCATTTTGTTGGAACTCAGCTAAGTACATTTTCATTATCCCTAATATCCATTGTTTTTGTAAAATAATAGGGGTTGCATTTTTTATGTTTTTAAGCAAGTAGGTTCCAATTTCATCAGAACTCTTCTTTTGGAAGAATTTTAATCAAGTTAAATTATACTTCTAAGGTCTTTTTTTGTGTGTGTAGTTGCAGAAGTTTTTTTGTTTGTTTTGTGGGTAATGCAGTTTTGGGCAATAAAATAATGAAAACATTCCCCAAATAACTATTTTAAAAATGTTCTTGCCACAGAGAAAAGTTTCTTTTTATCTTGTTATTAAAACATATTTTATTTCATGTTGAAATAACAAGTTGTGTTTGTTAAAAGGAATCTTCTGAATTTCAAACTATTAATCCCTTTCTCATCACAGAAAATGACAGCAATTTTGGAATACCTGCCTTTAAATGAAAATATGTCACTTGAAGTCGAAAAACATTTTTAAGTACTTAAGACAAGATAGTAAGCCTCTTTTTGGTATAAAAGATTTTTATAATCATTTTCCATAATGTAAATATCTTCTTATTTGGGATAATATAAATTATACAGCCATTTACTTGAATACAGGAAAATTGCAGAATGCCACAACACCGAAAGTGAATATTCCTCCCCATACTATGGAATCTGTCCACCCTTTCCTCATTGTATGTCCAGGACTTTATGTGAAGTGTTTCAGGTGGACATAGACATTGGGGAGTATCAATCTATATATTATTTAGTATCAATCTATGTATTATCAATCTATGTATTACTTAGTATATCAATCCATGCATTATTTAGTATCAGTCTATTATTTAGTAAACTAATTATGCATTTTAGTAGATTAATAATACAGATGAGATTTTTAATATTTTCTTTCTGCTCCTTAGTGGATTGACTTCAGCACCTTTGGAAACCATTAGTGTAGAGCTTAAATTTGGGAGAAGGCACTGATCACTGAGAACTGGACTCCGATGCCCTGAGCTTCACTGAAAGAGCCAGAGTTGGTGAAAGAGCCAGAGTTGGATCTGGGAGAGGAAGCAGATCTTCTGTTATGGAAACCATGATTTATAGCAAATTTATAAGAGGTCTTAGTGTTCTTTGTAGGTAATTTTTGTAGCTACAATCTTAGATAAGAATTAAGCAGGCAAATCAGAGAGAGAGGACTTAGCCAAAGAGTAAATTTGCTTAAATTGACTGAGCCTTCTGTTTTGGTAGACAAACTGTTAGCTCGCTGTTGACCTAAATTTTAACCTGACTGAAGATGAAGTTTAAAATTTAATGTAAATTTAAAGACACAAGATAAATTATCTTGATTAGATTCTAGTGATAAAATAGCTAGGTATTATAAATTTAACATATTATCAAAAGCTAGTTATTTCCTCAGCTTTAGTCAAAGATCAGTGTAATAAAGCTTTTTAAAGAATTTGTCAACAGGGAACTTCAATATAGTTACTCTTATTTATGGACAATTCGGATATTGGGATTGCTGATCTCTTCCTCTGACGAGATAGAAGTAATTATTGAGTATCTAGCATAATACCAAGCATTGCATTTCTAGTAAATGTGTGTTATACTAAATTGAGAACTTTGAGTGGGAAGTAGTTCCTGACCATTAGGATTAGTGCTAAGTCAGGATCTTTGGCCTGACCATGGCTATCCCTTCTTAATCTGTTATTAAAGTTCATGTGGGGACAATGTGGTAAATTATAACTAAGTTAACAAATTTTAAAATAGATTAATGGTAAGTTCCAAAGTCTTTTTGAAATTCTGAAACATACCTAATATTTGTGACATTGCATTTGGAAAATAATTAACTTATAAATGGAACTCTGTTACTTAACATATTAATAATTTGGTACTACCTGTGGAGTGATTATAGTTATGTTTTTTTATACAAAGATTTTGATTTAAGGAAAGAGGGAGGATTTATGATACAGTAACTGTAGTTCTTCTGAATAATTGGTACAATGTGAATTTTAGAAATTGTGTGTTTTGAAACCGAATATATTTCCTCCTTTGCTTTGGGTTCTAGGAAGTTTTGAGCTAGATTTCTATCTAGCCCATTTTGTTTTTATATTGGGCAATTTCTGTTAAGTTAGTGAAATGAAGTCAGGTTAAAAATTTCTGTGGGGGCACCTGTGTGGTTCAGTCTCTTCAGTGTCAGACTCTTGATTTTGGCTCAGGTCATGATCTTAGGGTTGTGGAATCAAGCCCTGCATCAAGCTCTGTGCTCAGTGGAGGACTTTGCTTGATATTCTCTCTCTCCCTCTGCCCCTACCCTTCTCACACATGTTCATTCATGCTCCCTCTCTCTCAAATAAAATCTTTTTAAAAAAATTCTCAGGAAGTCACTGACTTACACATGCATAATGCTGTAAAAGGTCATTTAAAAAATTTGTTTGTAAATTGTAGATTGTCATTTGTGAAAAGCTGTGTTCTATAGTCTATGATACGGTAATAAAATTTCCATTAATTGCACAGTGGGTATGGTGTTGGGAGCTGATATACATAATCTCATTTAATCCTTATAATAACCTTGTTTATTTTAAAACAGTTTTTAAAGATTTTATTTCTTTATTAGAGAGAGAGCTTACTGGGGGAGGGGCAGAGGAAGAGGGACAAGCAGACTCCTGCTGAGCAGGACACAGGGGAGCTGAAGTCAGATGCTTAGCCGACTGAGCTACCCAGGTACCCCTATAATAACCTTGTTTAAATGCTGTTTACCATTACCAAATGCCAAGTGTCACTTGGAATAGTATTATTATTATTATTCTTTCTTTTATGGATAAGGAAACTGAAGATCAGAGGCTAATAAGTAACTATCCAAGGTCTTGCTGCTAGTAAATGGTCAGCTAGGGCTCTGTTTTGAAGTGCTCCCAATACCAGTGCTATTTTTACTTAGCTTCATTTCCTTTAAGATATCTCATGACTTAGAACAGCAGGGTAAATTGTATTGGAAACACGTCTTTCTTCTTTCTGTGTACTTTTCATTGCACATGTAGCATGAGTAGGCCTAAGGAGTTTGAATCTTTAAGTTGTTTGTATTAATTATGTGCTGTACCTTTTTTTTTTTTTTTTGGTAGAAAAAGCAACGATGTAGATTCGATGGCCAAGAAACAAAAGAGTCTATGTTCATTACCTCCAGTGCAAGTGATTTCAGTGACCCAGTTTACAAAGAGATTGCTATTACAAATGGATGCATTAATAGAATGAGTAAGGAAGAACTCAGAGCTAAACTTTCAGAATTCAAGCTTGAAACCAGGTAATTAAAAATAACTTTTTAAAAATTTAAAAGTAGTACATGTTCACTGTAGAAAATCTTGAGAACACTGAAAAACTAACAGTCATCTATAATCCTACCATAAAGAGATCGTCATTATTAACAATTCAGATAACAGCTGTAATTTATATTCTTAAAGTATATTTATGTGCAACTCTGATTACTTCTGACAGTCTCTTAGGTGATAGACTAAGATTGCTGAGTTGAAGTCTGAATATTTTGACAATCTACCAATAATGTGTAGGAGTAGCTATCTTATTACTACATATATTTTAAATCTTTTTAGTTACTCATTTGATTGATGGTTAATTACATCTCATTAATGCGATTGGAGATGTATGTGTGTGTGTGTGTGTGTGTGTGTGTGTATTATTTTGTGTTATTTTTATAAAGAGGGTTTCTTTGAAACTAGGTAATTTGAAAAAATCACTTACCAGGAAATATTTTTTTCTGTTTTAGTTTCTGAAAGTATGCAGAATGATGGTATATCTATGTTTAACTGTATATTAAAAGAGAAAATAATGTAGCTTAGCAAATTCTGTGTGTGTGTGTGTTCAGTGAGATGTATACATACTCAGTTTTTTTTTTTTTAAGATTTATTTATTTATTTGACAGAGAGAGAGATATCACAAGTAGGCAGAAAGGCAGAGAGAGAGAGGGGGAAACAGGCTCCCTGCTGACCAGAGAGCCAATGTGGGGCTCGATCCCAGCACCCTGAGAACTGACCTGAGCTGAGGCAGAGACTTAACCCACTGAGCCACCCAGATGCCCCCTATACTCAGTTTTTAGTAATTTTTTGCAAATTGAATCACTTTATTTCAACTTGGGGCATGAGGTAAGAATGAGCTTTGGAATCCAGAAAAGCATGCTTATTTTTGATGGACAATTCAGTTGTCAGGCATTGATAAAAAAAATTGACTGCATGCAGTAAATGTTATTTTTTATTGCATGCAATAAAAGTTATTGTTTCTGGGTCCCCCTGTATCCTTTTTCTCTTTTAGGCAAGATTCCTCTTCTTTGCTTTGAAATAGAGCTTCACTACTTTTCAAAAGAACACACATGTACTTTTTTCCCTTTTAGATTGTCTACATATAACTTGTGAAGAGAGATTTTACTTCATTTCCCCCTGACTCTATGATGAAGATATAGTTTGTGAAAATTTTCTGAGCAAAATTTTTGTCGTTTCCAGAAGTGAAGATCACTTGCTTACTTGTGACCTTGCATGGCAGTTAGAGATCTAATTATATGTCTGTACATTTATTCAACTAGCATTTACTGATTTCTAAGCACTGCACTGGGCATTAAAGTTATAAAAGTAAAATGGATATGTATGTTCCCCACTTTGGAAAGCAGACAGTCTTTTGGGAACACGCACAGACAATCACAGGACAGTGTGACCAGTGCTGTGTTGGAGGTCTGGCCAAGCACAGCATGCAAATAAAGAAGAGAGTCTGTCTTAGGAATTCAGGAGTGATGATTGAATTGATAGGCCATACAGAAAAGGAATGGAGGGTAGTTGAGGCAGAAGGAACTCAAAACTAATTTCTGTAGGTATGTTTTCTGCTAAATAATCTTGCTTTTTCATCAGCTGTTGTATGACCAAAGTTACAAAACAAGAAAGTGTATCACATATTAGACAGTGGCTCATGCAGTGTTTTGTCTGTAGTGTTCGATGTACCGTGGGGAGTGGGAGCATCTGAAGATGATACAGAAATGATAGGATGTAGGCAAATTGTGAAGGAACTGTATGCCGAAGTCTGTTTAACGTATAAGCACAAGGGAGCCACTCAGGGTATTATAGCAGGAAAGTGGCGTTAGTGGATAGTTCTCAAAGTGGGGTAAAGAATGAAAAGGAGGGTTGTGGCGTTAGAAGCATTTGACAGAGTCTAGGGAAGGGAGCTCATGGGAGCCACACCAGAGACAATTCAGGAGAAGCAGATTCTGAATTCTTTTCTGAGTTAGAATTGGCAAAAGTGGTGATTATTTGGATGTGGATGGCAAAGGAGGTATTAAAGGCGACAAGTCTCTCCCTGGAGCACCTGGTTATTGTTCCTGTTGCCATTAGGTTTGCGGGCACCCCTTAAAGTAAGTGCAGCTTCTCCAAGAAAGAAAGAGAAATTAAGACGAAGGAATCCAGAGCTGCCCCATGACACAGAGGTCACTCACAGTACCTTAATATGAAGGGGCTTAAGGGATTTCCCTCCTAGATTTTGGTAATTTAGAAAATCTCAAGCAAATAAACATATTAAACCATTTTGCCTTAAAGCACTTGGTCGTCAGTATTCTCATGAATAGGATTCCTTTTCATTGGTAGTTTAGAAAGGAAAATAAAAGCTTAAAATTTTTTTTAATAGTCACTAATCAGTGATGTGACCAAAATTCCCGAGTTGTTGTTATGCACTAGTTGCAATTTAGATCTGCTTATTTTTACTGCCATTTTGTATATATGAGCTGTTAATATAAGGACTCTAACAAGTAACACTGAAACAAGTCAGCACCGGTCATGGCTTTTAATTTTTAGTATATATAGTTTGAAGAACATGACCGCAATTACCAACCATTGTTATCTATTTAGAGCAACCCTTTCTCCACCCACCAATTGTGAGACATATATTTTAAAAATACCTATAATTTCCTGAATTAAATTCTACTCATGGTACATGATGAAACCTACTTCCAGTTAAGAACCTACAAGGTATGACAAAGTTCTTCTAGAAGTGGTTTATACTAGGATATCTTCTAAATGAGTTTTCCTAGTTAAGTAGCTAATAGACATTCAACTTTACATACTAGGCTCATAGAGCTTTCATATTCATATGAATATCTTAGTTTTTTAACCTATAAAAGCCAAAAGAAAGGTATGAGACAACATAAATGTTCCATATACCTGAATGTTCTTATTCTGAAATATGTGTTTTGGCCCATAGAATAGTTCAACATTAATTTCAGTTTTTGTAATGTGTATATCATCTTGGTGTATAAGGCAATGCGGCTTTGTAGGTGGTGTATGCTAACAAGGCTTATGGTTTGAAATACTAGAATAGGAGAAAGCTCTTATGTACTACAAAAATGAAAAGTTACTTGGGAAGGAAAATACTGATGCTGTATTACATTTGATTTTAATTCTTTGCTAATTTAGCCTTAAGTCTTGCTTTCTTTACATTTATTTTAGCTAATGTTTGCTAAATTGTGCTGCAACTGCCAGTGTTCTACACAGTGCCAGCAGATAAGACTTCAGATTCGTGATTGTAAAATTCACCTGAGAGTTTATTTTCTTCTTCTTTCCTTAGAGGAGTAAAGGATGTGCTAAAGAAAAGGCTGAAAAACTATTACAAGAAGCAGAAGCTCATGTTGAAAGAGGGCAGTTGTGCTGACAGCTACTACGACTACATTTGTATCATTGATTTCGAAGCCACTTGTGAAGAGGGCAACCCACCTGAATTTATACATGAAATAATTGAATTTCCTGTGGTTTTACTGAATACCCATACCTTAGAAATAGTAAGTGAATTGTTGTATTTCAGTTTTATTCTTAGCAGCAACTCTCCTGGGGTTCTCAGTAGAGCAGGCATCTCATTTGCTATTTTAAAGCTAGAATGAGAATTCTAAAGTGGGCTGTTTGCTCTTGTGTACTTTGTATCAGCTTGATTGATAGAAAAGCTGTAATGAAATAATTTCAGAGGCTACTTCTCTCCTTTTCTAATAGCTAAAATTATAGTGTTTTTTTTCCCCGTTTGCTTGGAACACATTCTTGGCTGGCCGTCAGAATCTCCTAGGGAGTGGGGGGAAATGCCTGGCCCTCATCCCAGAGGTTCTGATTTAGTTGTCCTGTGGTGGAACCCCTCATATCAGCATGTTTTTAAACTTCTTAGTTGACATGCAGTCTGGGTTGAGAACCGGTGCTATAGATGACTGTATGCTGTGATCTCTAAAAATGGCAAATTACGGAAATCACCTTTCAACTTAGAACTGGCCATCTTTCTAGTGAGAAGTCTAGGGTGCAATGACACTCCTAAACCTTGGCCTCAAGACCTATAATGTATGTGCTTTACGTACTTGCTGTCACTGCAGTGTTAGTTCAGGAAGTCAGCAGGAATTCCCCAGATACTACTCTTTGCCGTGTAAAATCTGAGCAATGTTGTATCAGCATCTCATCCATCCAGAAGTTACTTCTGTGCTGTTCCCCAGTTGGCACCAACACGTTGGGAGCAAGTATAAAAAGGCTTATGTATTAAAATGCATAGATCTTTTTCATAGTGTTGTTCAGAGCCTCTTAGTTATAATCAGACTATTAATTTAATTTTCTTGTCCAAAGAAGATTAAAGTCAATAAATTAAAAGGAAAAATGACAGCTGTGAAGGTAATAATCTTGTATAACTCAACCAGATTTTGCTTTCTCTTTCTTACTCAAGGACATTGCTATTGCAATTCTTTTCTCTCATTTAGACAGTAATGATTTATTGCTTTCTACTGTATTGTTCCCATCACATACAGACCTGTTACTTTTCACACCATGAAAAGCTTTCACTCTGTGCCACTTCCCTGCCAGCTACCGTATTCGTTTGTTCTTTGAAAAAGGTACCTACTGCTGTCTGTTTCCTCTCATTCTCTCTTAAATCCAGTCTTCAATCCCATCACTCCATTAAAATCACTCATTAGTGTCATCTTGGATCTCTACCTAAGTCCTGGTGTAAGAGACCACTCTTTCCTTGAAACATTTTTTGCAAGTGACTATCGGTACCCCTCATTCTCTTGATTTGTCTCCAGTGTTACTCAGTTCAAAACCGAGGAATCATCCTTGACTCCTGTTTCTCTCCCATCATACGTCCAGACCAACAGCAACTCCCGTTTGCTCTGCCTTCAGAATAATACAGACCCCAGCCACTTAACTGCAGTGGTGTGACTGTAGTCTGAGCCCCCATAATTTCTTGTCTGGATTTACTGCATTCACCCTCAAACTGGTCTCGGTTTCCTTCCATGCCTCCTACAGCCAATTCTCAATATAGTGGCTAGAGTGATCCTAAAAAAGTCAAATCATTTCCTCTCTCTGCTTAAAACCTTTAGTGCCGGGTGCCTGGGTGGCTCAGTGGGTTAAGCCGCTGCCTTAGGCTCAGGTCATGATCTCAGGGTCCTGGGATCGAGTCCCGCATCGGGCTCTCTGCTCGGCAGGGAGCCTGCTTCCTCCTCTCTCTCTCTGCCTGCCTCTCTGCCTACTTGTGATCTCTCTCTGTCAAATAAATAAATAAAATCTTTTAAAAAAAAAAAAAAACCTTTAGTGGCTTTCCATTTAACTCAGTAAAAGTCATTTCCCTTAACATGAGCTATCTTCTCCTTACCTCTGATCATGCCATATTGACCTGCTTGCTATTTCTCAGAAATGCCAGGCCTGTTCTACCCCCTCACCTTCCAGGGCTTTAGTTCTAATTCCTTTCCTCCAGAGGTCTTGCTGCTAGTTCCTCCCTCCCTCTCTTCCTTCCAGGCCTTTCTTAGTTCTCACCTTCTGCATAAAGGTGATGACCTATTTAATAGTGTAGCTGAACCTGCCCCCCCATTTTTCTGATCCCATTTACCTGTTCTACTTTAATGTTTAATAGCCCTTATCACCTGTTAATTTACTATGTAATTTACTTAAGTTATTGCTAAATATTTGGTCAACAAGTGCATAGTTCTTCTCTATATCATTCTGAAAAAAGGGTTAAATACTGACTAAAGTTTTATTAATAGTGTGTTTAATATTACCTGCCTGTATTGGTAAGGGAAGTTGCAGCATCTTTTTGAAAGGTTTTCATTGAAAATCATAAAAATATTGATACTTAAAAAGATAAAGCTTCCATTTATCTATGAAATTCAATTAAGTAAAATTTTTCCTTCTGTAGCGTGTTTGGTAAATAAAGAGCATCTGACTTTTGAAGTTCAAACATTCTTTGTTCTTTAATTTTGCTCTTTTATAATAATAATCTTTATAACTCATTGGCTTCATACACTTGTGTGAAGAAAGAATTTATTATTGGGAAATAAAACATTTACTTCTCTTAATTTTTTTAATTTTCTGTCACAAAAAATATTCTTTGTCTTTTTCTCTGCATCTACCTGGTATTAATGATTGCTGCCTTTAGGCTTTGAAATTGTCATTAAGTTTTAACAAGTGACTTAGCATGTTCTAGTTTAGGGAGGCAGTATTAGGTGAGAGGAAAATTCGCACTTTGAGATAGGAGCTTGGTGATAATACTGGCCTACGAGTTCATAGAGTTGTCGTGGTTGTAAGATGGGAAGGCAAGCGTGAAGGCTTCTCGAAGAGGTTAAAGTTGCTACAGAAATATAATATTATCATCCTTTAAACTACTCCATCTCATGTTTAATTTTGACTATTCAGTATTCAGTTTATTAGAATCAATATAAAAATAAGGAGTAGTCAAGAGAAAATGAGAGAATAGTAATCTAGAGCTAATTTTCTATAACCAAAGATTGGCATGTCCTCAAAGAATTTATTATTATTTAAAAAGCTGTAACTTGAAGTTGAGGTTGCATTATTAAGCTTTACGATTTCAAATATTATGAGCAAAATTATCAACATTTTGCTCCTCAAGAAAATATTTAACCTTTGGTTTGAAGACTTGCTTTTAGACACTTGCCTTATCTTAAAATTTTTTTTGAGATATATTTATTTTAGATAGAGAGAGCACCCATGTGCACACACAAGTGGGGGAGGGGCAGGAGGAGAGGATCTCCAGCAGGCTCCATGCTCAGTGTAGAGCCTGATATGGGGCTCAGTCCCACGACCCATGCGACCATGACCTGAGCTGAAATGACAAGTCAGTTGCTTAACAACTGAGCCACCCAGGCACCCCATCTTAAATTTTTTTTATTTTTTGAAGATTTATTTATTTGAGAGAGAGAGAATGTGTGTGCGCATGTGAGTGGGGAGAGGGGCAGAGGGAGAGAATCTCTAGCAAACTCTTCACTGAGAACGGAGCCCCACTTGGGGCTGGATCTCATGACGCTTGAAATCACGACCTGAGGTGAAACCAAGAGTTGGATGCTTAACGACTGAGCCAGCCAGGTGCCACTCTTAAAATTTTTTTAAACTATGAAGTAATTAAAATTAAAGTGCTTTGGGACCAGAGAATTATCCTTAAAATGTTAAAATTCTAGAAAGGGCTATACCATGAGCACCTATGAAATTATAGTCTTCTATAGCTTAATGTTTCATGTATTTTGTGTCCTGTTTCTGAAGTCCTAGAAAATACTTTAACTTGTTCTCCTTGTTCTTCCCTTGTAGGAAGATACATTCCAGCAGTATGTGAGACCAGAGATTAACACACAACTTTCTGATTTCTGCATCAACCTAACTGGAATTACTCAGGTTCTAATTCTATGTTCCTTTTTCTAGAGTTTGGAAGAAGTTCTGAAATTAGGTTTTATTTCATAGTTTAAAAAATCATTATTATTGTAAACAAATTAATATGGTACTTTCCTTACTTGGTAAAGATTTTTCAGATTATACTGTTAAAAAAGTAGAAAAGCAAATTTTATACCTGGTAAAATCTTTCTCAGCCTTTCCTCTTAAGGACTTGTAGTGATGAAACTAAAGGTTGTATTTATTTAGATCATTAGTAAACCAAGTGTTACCTTGATGGATTTGGAGGGGAAGTTTGGAAATGTATCTCTTTATAACCTGACTGGATACATAGTTTAATGTTTTTTTTTAAGTCTCTGACTTTTTATTGTATTCTAATTGGTCTTTGTTCATTAATTTGATTCCTTTATTCATTTACTCATTCACTCAACAAGTATTTCAGTGCCTACTACGGTAGTTGCCAGGATACTGGGGATACAGAGGTGGTCAAGTCAATCTCCTTGGCTCACTCAACAATTTATAATCAGGAGGACAGACACACTAAACCAGTGGTGACAATATGGTTAGGAAGACTGACAAGTCAGTGTTTTATCTGGGTATTACGGGTATCTGATGGCAGAGGAAATAGAGAGCTGGCTAGTGTCAGACTTCTCAAGTTAGTGAACTTGGGCTGAATCATGGTAGGTCAGTGGGCAGGAAAACATAGCGAGGCATTTCGGGTGTACACTACCGATCGCTCTGCTGTGTACGGGCTGGTAAGAAAGTGGTTGAAAATAAAATGGTAGGCAGAGGGAGGCCACACCATGAAGAGTCCATGTGTCTTATCCTGAAAGCCTTGGGGGATGTTTGGAGGATTTTAAGTATGGAAGTGATGGATCAAGTTAGGAAGTTCAGTCTGGCAGAGGTGTGTCATCTGCTGCGGAAAGATCTGAGCTTTTAGATAGGGAGACCAGTTAGTGGGCCATGGCTTTTAGCAGGGAGATTTCCCTTTTTTCCACTCTGGAGAAATAGTAAGCCACTGGATTGAGATCTTAAAAAAAAAAAAAGAAAGAAAGAAAGAAAAGAAACACCGGGGATGACCTCAGATCTTAATTTTGGGAGGATTATATACTTCAGTTGAAAGCGTCCCTAATGCCTGGCTGGGAACAAGTTTTTATTATTTTAAAAATGAAATGTTAGGTGGACCTCAGCTAAGGAAATCATGTAGTGTTTAAAATATCATAGATAAGACTTTCTCTTCGTTTTCCTTTCGACGTTTCTGTTTGGGTATTTGCAGGACTACATGTAGCTACTCTTATTTTTATAAATTTTACTTTTATATCCTCAGGATCAGGTAGACAGAGCTGATACCTTCCCTCAGGTACTAAAAAAAGTAATTGACTGGATGAAATTGAAGGAATTAGGAACAAAGTATAAATATTGCATATTGACAGATGGGTGAGTATTTAGGAAAATTATCTTTTTTATCTACTTTTTTTTTAAAAGATGAAAGATGTTCATATCCATTTAACTTTTAGAATTAACACAAAAAAATTTTTCTGATAATTCTGGGGTCTCCCACAAGAGACTGTATTTTTTCTTTCACATTCTTATTTCCACTTCAGCTTTGTGTTGTTTTCTTTTTTCTACTTAAGCTTTGCATCCTAAGGATCAAAAAAAGAGGAGGGAAAGAATGATAATAGTTTAATCCAGAACTAAAGTCTAGGGAAAAGTAAATATTAGTATGTAAAACTAAAATGACTTTACTAAAGTCAGTTTTTATCGTGACGCTTCCTTGCTCAAAGAAGTCCAAACTCTTCAGTCTGGCTTTCAGCGTTCTCTCAGCTAACCCACCCACCTGGGTAGCCTGATCCACCTGCCTTTCTTGTCCACTCTGTGCATGCTGGCCATGAATCACGTGGTGTATCCTTTTTCTGTGCACATACTTATGCTCTCCTCTCTACTGGAAGGCTCTCTTCCTTTCCTACTACTGTGTTATTATTCAAAGCCCTTCTTTTGTTTTACTCCACATACTACAACTCACACTGATCTTTTTTTTTTTTTTTTTGATGTCTTATAGTCTGTATATCTGAGCCATTTGTGCTGTCATCTAAGTATTCTGATATCTAAACTTTATGTAAGACTTGTTTGCAGGGAGATTAAAAATCCTTTCAGAGTAAGAGCTTCTGCTACTTGATTGTCTTCCGTAACGCTTCCTATAGTCTGGACTCAGAACGTGTGCTCAGAAGCATTCATTCGATGGAAAGCTTAGAGGAAAGATCGGGAGGATTGAAACGAGGATTACAGGCACTGTGCCAGGGCAACTCCTATACCAGGATGCTGTTAAGATTGGAGAAGGAAGTCCCGATCAACTTCTCTTTCAAACTGGACAGATTTATACACTAAAACTGAGATGTCACTTAAATCTCTTACATCACTTGCAGTTTAGTGACCCTTACATAGGAAAAAGCATTGAGTGTAGTCACATTATAATTGTGTTTAAAAATAGAAATCTGGTAAAACCAGAGGACCTCTTTGGAAATCTGTTGATTTTAAATGTGAATGAACAATGTTCCTAGTCAGGTATATAGGTGTTTCTGTCATAACACAGTATGTGTGATTCTATAAATTATGTATGTGTGATTCATCACATTCTGGGACATAGCTCATACCTCCAGAAATAATTTGGACAGCTCAGAGTTCAGAGAAGTTACCTCAGAGGATATTTTAAATGCACAGAAGCAGTAGGATCTTGGGAACAAGCACTCATTTTTAAATTTTTTAAAAAATAGACCTGAAAGTACTCTCAGCACTATAGCAGCTGAATTGAGAACTTTTTTCTTTCCTGCTGAAGGTTATAATTTGTACGGCTGTTGTGTCACCTCCCTTCCCTAGGAAAAAACCATGTATGAACCAACATGATTTCCATATGATACAATCAGTATTTTCCTACTTAACAATGTAAGTTGATTAGTGTTATAGAAACATAACGCTGTAACAGAGCAAATTGTATTCTCACCATTTAATACCAGCTACTTTCATCTTTCAAATATTTTGTTCATTTGTTTTTTTATTTTGTTTCAAAGCATACCCTCAAAAAACTTCCTAATACAATATATCTAGCATTAAAAGTAAGCTTAGCAGTGTTATTTTAGGATTGTGAAAAAATAATTAACAAGATAGAGGTCTGCCCAAGTAATCAGAACCATGCAAGTGATCATGATTAGCCTAGTAAGATTTGTTTATGAAAAAAAGTTTGATATACCTGACTTCTACTTTCCTTTGTTGTTTATTTTTGAATTAGTATTTTGGAAGTAGGTTAATTTTGTAAGCTTGTTGATGTGTGTGAATATCAGAAAGGTGACATGTAAATAAAAAACAATTAGAATGACTTAGAACAGTAGAGCATTTATTTTATCATTTTTCTACCCCTGTTTTTGATTTTACAAGTTCGTGGGATATGAGTAAGTTCCTGAACATTCAGTGCCGGCTAAGCAGGCTCAAATATCCTCCTTTTGCTAAAAAGTGGATCAATATTCGAAAGTCGTATGGAAACTTTTACAAGGTAAAATTTCTCTATATTATTGATTGTACTACTCTTAATGATAAATTTATTACATTTTGCTTTTATGGTAAGTTGTGATTTACTAGGTGCTTTTCACAGGAAAAGGCCATATATTTTAGTTCTAAGTTTTTATAATACAAACACCAGGATGATTATATGAATTTAGGAAGTTGAGTTATTTTTCTTTTAATCCGTTACCATTATTTGAATAGGTTAACTTTAAGTACATGATCTTTAAGAGAGGCTTGAAATTGTGGGGGTATTCAGTATGTGAATTGTTTGTGGAACAAATGCTCCCCACTGAACTTTAATTTTATCAAAGTTAATACATAAGTGTAGTGTAAATTTTTAAAGTAGTACTACAAAGCTTATGAAAAATGGCCTTCATCCACTACGGCCTTCCCCAGTACTGGTCCTTATTCTCCTTACCCTCCTGAGGCAAACACTTTGAACTTTTGTAGCTATTTCTTCCAGTATTTACCTTCATACTTCTAAATGATATGTTTATCCTATTTCTTGAATTTTCAGTTTGAGTTATATATGGAGTCTTACAATGGAAGATGATATTTAGCTCTGTATGAAAGCCATCATACCTGCATGTCCTCCCCTCTGCGTGTCTTCTTAATTAGTTACATTATCGGTATAAGCAAATCATTATCAGTGCTTACGTTGTTGTAGCAATGGAGAGTGTTCACCACTTTTCCCAAGATTTTTATAAGCGCCTTCAGTTGTTTTCTTGTCCTGTTACTTTCCATTCAATCTGGAAATCATTCTCCGTATTCAAAACACTCAGTGATCTGTTTCCTTTCTTTGTCCTTTCTTTCTTTTTCTTTTCTTTTTTCCTTCCTTCCTTCCTTTTTTCCTTTTCCTTTTTCCTTGGAGGCTACCTTCCTATAGCTTTTAATTCTGTTCTAATCTGAACTATTTGTTCTTCAGGCTTCTTCTAAAGTCATCCTAAGAGATTCTTTCCTTGCTTCTCTGTCATGTTTTAGACTTTGTGTCATCTTCTTTTACACCCTCATCTTGGTGAAGCACATCCTAAAGTAATTTCATGAGAAAAGGTACTGTCCCTTAAAAACATTTTTTGTAATTTTCCCATTTTTTTTTAAAGCTGAGAAATATACATACAGAAAAGTGGAGTTTGATTGTTTTAAAGTGAAATCCCTTGTAAGTTCCACTCTCTTAATTCCTTTCCTTTCTCCCAGAGCCCTCCACCCCCGCCCCCCCCCCCGCATATAGTTCACACTTCCATGGAAATCATTTTCTTGTTTTTCCTTAAAGCTTTAATATTTATGTGTCTATCTTATACTATATCTTATACTATGTAGTTTACTTTTGCTTCTTTTTGAACATGGTATAATTAACATTGTATTGGCTATATTGTTCATTTTGCTTTTTTTTTGCAAGATTATGTTTGAGATTTGTTGATGTTGTGTATGTAGCTATACTTAGTTTATTTTATTGCTGTGGAGAATTTCATTGTGTGAATACATAGTAGTTTATTTATCTGTCCTGCTTTGACCATTTTGGGGACTTTTAGGTACAGCATTGTTATAAACATTCCTGCACATGTCTTCTGGCACCTTTGTGCACTCATTGCTCCAGGGTATAAGCCTACTAGTAGAATTGCTTATTCATAGGATATGTGCATCATTGCTATTAGGTAATGCAAAAATAGTTTTCTGATTTGTACTCTCCCCAGAAGAGTGGATGAACTTAAAATTGCTCCACATCTTTGCCAGCATCTGGTATTGCCAGACATTTTAAATGTTTATATATCTGGTGAATGTGGGATGCCATCTCATTAAGGGTCTAATTTGCATTTGCCTAATTACTCATGACTTGGAGCCTGAGCTTGTTTTCTTATGGTTCTTAGTCTTTCGAATTTATTTTGTGAAGTCCCTGTTTAAGTCTTCCCATTTTAAAATATTGGGTGGCCTGTCCTTTTGTAATTGTAGATTATAATTTGTGATTGTTTATAGATATTTATCTTGGATAATAGTCTTTTGATTATATTTGGTAATTTTTTTTTCCTTTTTTGTGAATTTATCTTTTCACTTATTTTGTGATCTTAAAAAAAAAAATCTGTTATGGATAATTACAAATATATGCAAAAGTTGACAGGTGTAACAAGCCCTCATGACCCAGTTTTAACAAGCCAGTTTTAATAGGTATAAGCTCATGGTCAGCCTTGTTTCATCTGCATCTCTACCCACTTTTCCCTTTCCTTACTCTTTTGAAGCCAATCTCAAATGTTACTTCCTTTTTTTTTTTTTTTTTTAAGATTTTATTTATGTGACAGACAGAGATCACAAGTGGGCAGAGAGGCAGGCGGAAAGAGAGGGGAAAGCAGGCTCCCCACCTAGCAGAGAGTCTGTCCAACCCAGGGCTTGATCCCGGGACCCTGAGATCATGACCTGAGCCGAAGGCAGAGGCCAACCCACTGAGCCACCCAGGCACTCCTCAAATGTTATTTCCTTTGATTTGTAAACATTTCATTATGTAGCTCCAAAAAACAAGGAACCGTTTTTAAAAACATAACCATCACACCATTATCACACTTAGAAAATAATCAACCATAATTCCTTAATATCATCAAGTGGTTATAGCTTTCTTTTAAAATTTAATTTAATTAGTTAATTTTAAAAATTGACGTGTAGTTGACATTTATTAGTTTCAGGCGTACAACATAGTGATTGGACAATTCTGTTACATTATGCCGTGCTCACCACAATGTGTTACCGTTTGCTAGCATATATTGTTACAGTTATTATTGACTGTATTGCTGTACTTTTTATTCCCCTGCCTTTTTTTATAACTGGGGTTTATACCTCTTAATTCCCTTCACCTCTTTTTTTTTCCTTTTACCTTTTGTGATTTGAATCCGGATCCGAATAAGGTCCACACATTTAAAGTTGGTTGACATGTCTCTTTTAAGTTTTTTAATCTCTAAATTTGTTTTCCACCTCGTTTTTTTCTCTAGCAATTTAATATTATTATTTTTTTAAGAAATGGAGCCATTTTGGGATGCCTGGGTGGCTCGGTCGGTTAGGTGTCTGCCTTTGGTTCAGGTTCTGATCCCAAGGTCCTGTGATCAAATCCCACAAAGTTGGGGAGGGGGATCGTTGCTCAGCAGGGAGCATGCATCTTCCTCTGCCTGCCACTCCCCCCTGCATGTGTGCTCTCTCTCTCTCTCTGTCTGACAAATAAATAAAATCTTTAAAAGAAAGAAAGAAAGAAATGGAGCCATTTTTCCATTTTCCCAGTCTGGATTTTGCTAATTGTATCCTGTGATATTAATTCAGATGCCTCTACTTTCTTTCTTTCTTTCTTTTTTTTAAGATTTTATTTATTTGACAGAGACACAACAAGAGTGGGAACACAAGCAGGGGAGTGGGAGAGGGAGAGGCAGGCTTCCCGCCAAGCAGGAAGCCCGATGTGGGGCTCAGTCCCAGGACCCTGAGATCATGACCTGAGCCAAAGGCAGATGCTTTAAGACTAAGCCATGCAGGTGCCCCATATCCTCTGTGTTTCATGTAAATTGTAGGGGCTCAGTCATCTTTAGGTTTGCTTTTTTTTTTTTTTTTTTTTTACTATACCTCCCAGGCAACAATGCATTCTTACATTAGGGTGTCTTTCTCAAACCTTTAACTCTATTTATTTTAAGGATAATTACTAATAATTAATAAAGCCATAAAATAATTTTTAAGTCTGCATAAAAACATCCACAGCTCACAATACATCACAATACATGGAGTGTTCAGAAAGTTGTAGATATATAGTAAGACAATAACATTGTCAAGTGCTCTTTTGAATATAGTATTTTTTTTTGGTGGATCTATTTATGTTGACCAATTTATTAGGCTGCTCTTTTCTTTTTTCTTTTTTAAAGATTATATTTATTTATTTGCCTGAGAGAGAGAGTGAGCAAGAGTGCACAAGCAAAGGGAGCGGCAGGCAGAGGGAGAAGCAGGGTCTCTCTGCTCAGAAGGGATAGGATGCTCGTTCTATATGGTTTTCCTGTATTCATGATGGTTATCAACTTTAATGCCAGTTAGTGGAAGTTGAGGAAATGTAACCTTTTTTTTTTTTTAAATGTTGCCTTCTTTTGTTTTGTTTTGTTTTCCTGATTTAAGTAGGCCTAAAAGTCTTAACACAATTTTTTTCTGTATAGGATGCTACCAGTGTATAGTCTTCAGTATGTACAAAGTATTCTTTCTCCTTTTTAAAACTATAGATATAAATGACTTTTTACCCACTCTTTCTTGGGAGTGGAGATAGATCATTACGTTTGAAATTATCTCTATCCTTTTCATAAGTTTAAGAAACTTACAGGGCAAGCATAATACTTTTCTCTTTAATAGCTGGCCTAAACTTACAGTGGGTTTGATTTTTCTGTAAGTAAGCTGAAACAATATGAATAAAAATACAGGTTACAGATGCAATTTTATACCAGATTTTAGGAAATAAACTTACTTATCTATGGCATTATCATACTCAAATGTAGGTTCAGCATTTACAAAATTATACAAACATGTTTATTTCTTTAGTAGTTCTGTATATGCATTAAAATGTCATTTTTGAAGTATAAGTAAAGAATGAAATATGCTTTGGGGAGGTGAAAGCTATGTTTGTTTTTGTTATTTGTTTTTGTCTTTTTATTTTCCTGTACAAATACTCAGTTCTGGGTTGGATTTGAGGTAAGGTCTCAATGGATTTCGTTTTCCACTGAAAACAGACAACTTCTGCCTGTGCTCTTCATCTTGTTAAATAAGAGGCTTATTTACACATACAAAAGGTTGAAAGCTATGGAAAAATGTTCATTGCTTTTCTGTGAGTGACTAGACCCTCTTCTTTTGCAGAAATTGCAGCTATTCTAAAGGCAGATGAGTAAATCTCATCTCTACAGTATGATCAGACTCTACATTACAAAGCTCTTTTCAGAGTCAGGTTATGTGGCCGAGCAGATTTTGAGAAAGTTTATTTATTTATTATTATTTTTTTAACCTAGCTGTACTCTGTGTTCAATGGGAAGAAAAATACTAATTTTCTACAGTTTTTCCAGATGGCTTTCAGTAGGTCTTGAGACTTGCAAATAACTTTCTCACTGCCAAGCCCAAGCAAAAGTGTGAACATTTCAGATTATTATTATTATTATTTTTTGCAATGTGATTTTTCCAAAGACTTAATTTTCTTCAAAATCCAAGAATCTTGTCACTGGAAGTTAAATGTTTTCTACAGGGTCTTCTAGAGATTTCTTCAATTGGTTTATGTAATGAAAATGTCTAGGCTAGTTTTTGTAGCCCTTCTTCAAACCACTCCGCAAATTTTGGCCTACTGTTTTCCTACCATTCACTTTTCAAGTCAGGCATCTTGCCGGGAACTTTTCCTTGCCAGGCCAGAGGAAGTGTGAAGTTTATGTGTTCTTTATCCAGGTTTTCACACAGCTATTAAATTTTAGACATGATTGAGTGAATTGGTCTTTGTTTAACAGAGTTAATCACTTTGCTGGCACTGTCCAGGACTTTTCATGTTAACTCTGATTCATTTTGTGGTAAAATATGCATAACAAATTTACCATTTAGCCATTAAGTACACAGTTCAGTGTCAGAAAGAACATTCATACTGTCATGGAACCATCACCGCCATTCGTTTCCAGGGCTTTTTCATCTTCCAAACCTGAAACTATACCTTTTAAAAAGTGACTCTCTGTTCCCCCTTCCTTTGGCCCCTGGTAACCACCATTCTGCTTTCTGTCTCTGAATTGTACCATTCTAGGTATCTCATGTAACTGGAATCATACAGTATATTGTCCTTTTGTTCCTGGCATATTTCACTTAGCATAGTGTCTTCAAGATTCAGACATGTGGTAGCATGTGTCAGAATTTCCTTCCTTTGTAAAGCTAAATAATAATTCCATTGTTTGAGAAGCTCCTTCCTTTTGAAGGTGGAATAATATTTCATTAGATTTATATCCCATTTTGTTTATCCCTTCATCTTCTGTAGACACTTGGGTTCTTCCACCTTTCGGCTGTTGTAAATAATGCTCCAGTGAATGTGGGTGTGCAAATAACTGAGTCCCTGCTTTCAGTTCTTTGGGTACATACCCAGAAGTGGAATTGGATCATATGGTAGTTCTGTGTTTAATTTTTTGAGGAACTTCCATGTCACAGCTGCAGCACCATTTTACATTCTCACCAGCAATGCACAAGGGTTCCAGTTTCTCTGCATCCTTGCCAACACTTAGTTTCCATTTTCTTGCCCTTTTTTTTAAAATAATAGCCATTTAATGGGTTTGGAGTGGTATCTCATTATGGTATAAATTTATACTTCCAGAATGATGAGTAATGTTGAGCAGTTTTTTGTGAACTTATTGGCTAGTTGTACATATCTGGAGATATGTCTGTTCAAGTCCTTTGACCAGTTTGAAATCAAGTAGTTTTTTGTTTTTTTTTAAAACTATTATCGTTGAGTTTTAGGAATCCTTTTTTTTAAAGATTTTATTTGAGAGAGCAAGCATGAGCACTGGCAGTGTAGAGGGAGAGGGAGAAAAAGACTGCCCACCAAGCACTGAACCTAAGGCCAGGACTCAATCCCAGGACCCTTGGCGTCATGACCTGAGCTGAAGGCAGATGCTTAACCAACTGAGCTATTCAGGCACCCAGGAATTCTTTATATATTCTGGATATTAATCCTTTTTCAGATCTATGACTTCCAAATATTTTCTTCCATTCTGTTGGCTGCTTTTCTCTGTTGATAGTGTGCCCTTTGAGATACAAAAGTTTTAAATTTTCATGAAGTCCAGTTTATCTGGTTTTTCTTTTGTTGCCTCTGCTTTTGGTGTTATATCCAAGAAACCATTGCCAAATCCAGTGTCATGAAAACTTCTCCTGTAGGTTTTCTTCTAAGACTTTTATAGTTTGGACTTAGGTTTAGGTTTTGATCCATTTTGAGTTAATGTTTTATTAGTGATTGTTTTGAATTTGTAGATTATGTTAGATTGATAGCTGAACAATATTAAATCTTTCAATTTATGAACACAGATGTCTTCCCATTTATTTATACTGTCTTTAATTTCTTTCAGCAACACTTTTTAGTTTTTGATGTACAAGTCTTTCACATCTTTGGTTATTTTTTTTTTTTTTTTTTTTTTTTTTTTTTGGGTTACTGAAATGGAATTGTTTTCTTAATTTCCTTTTTGGATTCTACATTGTTAGTTTATAGAAATGCACCTGATTTTTCTGTGTTGATTTTGTATCCTGTGACTTTGCTGTCTTTGCTTATTAGTTCTGACAATTTTTTGGTGGAATCTTCAGGACTTTCTGCATATGAGATCATGATAGCTGCCAACAAAGATCACTTTACTTCTTCCTTTCCGATTCAGATCTTTTATTTTTTTTTCATGCCTACTTGTTCTGGTTAGAATTTCTGATGTTATTTTGAATGGAAGTGGTAAAAGTGAGCATCCCTATTTTGTTCCTGATCCTAGAGGAAAAGCTTTCAGCCTTCTTACCATTGAATATGATGTTCACTCTAAATTTTTTTAAAAATGGACTTTATTATTTTGAGGTAGTTTTTTTCTATTCCTTGTTTGTTGAGTATCTTATGAAAAAATGTTTAATCTTGTCAAATGGCTTTCTGCATCATTTGAGGTGATCATGTGTTTCTTCCTTCATTCTGTTAATATGGTTTGTTACATTGATTATTCTTTGTATGTTGAACCATCCTTACTTTCCAAGAATAGATCGCACTTGGTCGTGGTGTATAATTCATCTAATATGCTGCTGAATTTGGTTTGCTAGTATTGTTGAGGATTTTTATGCCAATATTTTTAAGGGATAATGGTCTCAAGTTTTCTTGTAGTGTCTTTGACCTCGATATCAGGATAATGCCAAGCTTATCAAATGATTTAGGAAATGTTTCTTTGTCTTCAGTTTTTTGCAAGAGTTTGAGAAGGATTAGTGTTAAGACTTATTTAAATGTTTTTGTAGAATTCACCATCGAAGCCATCAAGTTCTGGGCTTCTATTTGTTGGGAGGTTTTTGATTACCAGTTCAGTCCTCTTTACTTACTGTAGGTCTGTTCAGGTTTTGTTTTCTTCAGCATTCAGTCTTGGTAGGTTGTGTGTGTCTAGGAATAGTCCAATTGACCTAAGTTGTCCAACATGTTGGAAAAGTACATTTTTCTAGGTGATACTTAATGAAAGGACCAGAATGCATTATGGTATTACAGTTTAGGATAATTATTAATTTTTATCATGGTGCTTTTATATCATTTGCTTTGTGATTCTCCCAATAACCCAGTGAATAAAGAGTATAACTGTTAGTCTTATTTTACAGATGAAGAAACCAAGACCCTAAAGTGTATAGGTGACATATAGCTATACAAACTACAGAATGTAAAACTTAACATGTACAGTTGATAGAATAGTGGTTCTCGAAAGTGGAGGGGCATATTGGAATTTGGGGAGTGAGATTTTTACATTTACCAAATTGGAGCCGGTGTTTAAATAGGTTGAAGAACACCACATGATAATTTCTTTCATGCTGGATCTTCATTATCTTTAGTCATAGAAAGGCTGTAGTTTGTTTTTTGGTGTATCTGTCTAAGGAATCTGTCAATACATTATACACCATATGTGTATATGTATTATGTATATGTATATGTATTATACACTGTAATACATTATAGTAAAATACCATGGAAAAGAATGTTTGGATTAAAATGGTAGAGCTTTGGGGTGCTTGGGTGGCTCACTTCGCTGAGTGTCTGACTCTTGATCTTGGTTCAGGTCTTGATCTCAGGGTTGTGAGTTCAAGCACCGTGTTAGGCTCCACACTGGGTGGGGAACCTACTTTAAAAAAAAATGGTAGAGCTTCAACTTAGATATCCAGAACAGTACATTTCCTTTCATAAATGTGATTTTTCAAATTACAGACCTGCAAACCCTTTAGATGTCTTGAGGATTCTACCGATTTATATGTATTTTCATTTATAACTTGAGAATTTTTTTAAAGTTCTGAAGGTTTAAATTATTTATTTGCTTCATTTGACCAAGAGTACTTGCCCTTTACCTAACTTTAGCTGTTACCATTAATTTTTATTTTCTTATTTTTCACAATGGCTTACAGAAAACTAAAGAATTATTTACTAAGTTGTTTATTTTCCAGGTTCCTAGAAGCCAAACCAAATTGACAATAATGCTTGAAAAGCTAGGAATGGATTATGATGGGCGGCCTCACAGTGGTCTTGACGACTCTAAGAACATTGCCCGAATAGCAGTTCGAATGCTTCAAGATGGATGTGAACTCCGAATTAATGAGAAAATGCACGCAGGACAGCTAATGAGTGTGTCTTCTTCGTTACCAATAGAGGGCACTCCAGCTCCACAAATGCCGCATTCTAGAAAATAACAGCATTTTTGCCCTTTGCCCACAGATCATTCACTCTAACTGGAGTTGCTACAAAGGGGTAGCAGGTGAATACTCATTGAATTAGTCCTGTGGTGCAATATTTACAGTCTTACTACAGTTATATATAAATGTGTGTGAACAGATTCTGTGGGGAGGGCATATTGAATTTTTTGTCACCAGCACTTTTGATATGAGCAGTATTTGTTACACAGTAACAGTTCCTGCTTAGAATTGACTTTTTTAATTTAAGGTGTCCAAGACGTGTTCCTTTTGGTTTTAAAATGCAAAGGCTTACTGGCGCTCTCCTTGAATGTAGTATCTTACTGATGTTAAGATATATAATGTATTTCTACATTAACATCATTAGATCAAGTCATTTCTTACAGTGCAGGAAAGATTGGAAAGCCTTATCTAGGCTTTGGGTTTTAAGACTATCACAGTCCTTTTGACTTTTGAATTCTGTATGTGAAGTTCAGCTGTGCATGGTGAATTTCATAAAGTACTTGGTACACATATCTGCCTACATTTCTTTTCAATTTGTAGTTGGAAGACTTGGGTAGATTATAGGGTCTTGTTAAGAAGTCAGTTACTGATGAGGTTAATGGAAAGTCAGAAGAAAATACCATTTAAAGGAATATAAGGGCTGTAGCTCAGACTTTATCATACATAAACATATCACTGGGGTTCTTTGGACTTTATTTTTTGATTCCCCTCCCTCTTGTGACATACATCTACCCTAATTCTTAAATCTAAGAGACCGTGCTTTGATATAGACTAAGAATAGGGTCGCCACTTAATTTTGCATTTGTATTCAACATTATGAGTAAGGTTAATAAAGTCAAATAATGCTTTTAAACATCTAATGTTTTTATTAAAGGTTGATTTTACATAGTGAGTGACCACTAAATCTTGATAGTTAATTCTTAACTAATTTTAAAAACATAAGTGGGTTTATGGAGTTGAAAAAGCAAAACTCTTACCTAGATGCTAAAAACATTTTCTGAATTGAATTTCCCCCTATAGCTTTCATGAACGATTTGCCTCTTCTCTTTTCCTTTCTATTAGTAGTTGTGATGCTACTTTAATGATTTACATTTTTACTAAATGACTTTTATAGAGGCTTCCAACCCTGGTGCATAGGAAAAATGGAGGCATTTTTCTTGGTCTGGGAATTCTCTCCCCAGTGCTGTAAAAAGAATGAATTTTGCCTTTGAGCGGTAGTTGTAGAATAAGAATAAAGACTAACAAGTGGATAACAGAAGGCACAAGGGATGTGATGCCCTTACACAAACTGATATGGATTATAGTAAAACATGGAAATCTAGATGTTTTATATTTATGCAGTAAACTTTCGGGGGTGAAATGGATGTATGCTGAGATTTTTGTGAATCCTAAATAGCACCATAAAATATACTGTAAAGTATTGCTGTTAAGTTTCAAAGAATTTCCTTCAAATCCTTACTGAGTTGCTGGGCTCAGGCAGAGCTGTAGAGAACAGCAAATCACTGTTGAGATGTGGATGCCAGGAAGTCCACTGGCACTCTTTTTAGGCGATTTTTTTCCACGTAGCCACCTTAACCTTACAAATCAAATTCATGCCCCAGCAAAACCATTATCTGTTGCCAGCTTCTGTAGTTGCTACTTAACAGCTGAAATTGCAGTTGAGAAATCTGAAAATGGCAAGGAAATATTGCTTCTCGTGTAACAACACATAATCAGACTTAAATCAGACTTCTAATTTCTGCACCAATTTGTCCTTTTTATGAAATAACCCAAGTACCAACACCCAAGTATACCCAAGTCCTACTGTATTTCTTTTTAAGATCTGCAGCCTTACAAGCTGTCAACGTCCTTTTGGCTGTCAGGTATTTCATTTGGTGATGTTTTACTGTTCTCATTTTTAAAACAACTACCGAGGAATAATTGACAAATGTAAGTGTACATATTTAAATTATTTAAAGTGTAAATGTGATGATTTGAAGTATATTGTGGAATGATTATCAAGATCACACCACTTCATATAGTCAACTTTTTTTTTGGGTGGTGAGAATGCTTAAGGTCTACTCTAGGCAACTTTCAAGTTTATAATACCCTGTTATTAACCACAGTCAACACGGCTGTACATTACATCTTCAGAACTTATTCTTCTTATTACTGAAAATTTGTACCCTTTGCAACCACCATTCTGTTACGTTTCTATGATATTAGCTCTTTTTTTTTTTTTTTTTAAGATTCTGCATCTAAGTGAGACTGTGTAGTATTTGTTTTTGTCCATCAACCTTCGTTCACTTAGGTCTCCAGGTTCATTCACACTGTTGCAAATGGTAGTATTTTCTTTTTCTTCATGGCTGAGTAATAATCCATTGTATAGGTACTATTTGTTTTAAGACATTTTTTGAGTTCTCTTGATTTCTTTTGTGATCCATTGGTTCCTCAGAAGTGTTTTGTTTAATTTCCACATATTTGTGAGCTTTTCCAGCTTTCCTCCTGTCATTGATTTGTAGTTTTATACCATTGTGGTCAGAAAAATAATTGATATAATTTCAGTCTTCTTTAATTTTTTGAGACTTTTTTCATGAGCTTATATTATGATCTCTCCTGGAGAGTGTTCCATGTGTGCTTGAGAAGAACATGTATTGTGATGCTGTTGGTTGAAATATACTGTATATGTCTGTTAGGTTCGTTTGGTCTAAAGTATCACTCAAATCTGTTATTTCCTTGTTAATTTTCTATCTAGATGATCTGTCCATTGTTATATGTGGAGTACTGAAATCCTCTACCATTATTGCATTGCTGTCTATTTTTGTCTTCAGATCTGTTAATTATCGTTTAATATATTTAGGTGCTCAATACTGGGTACATAAATGATTGTTATATCCTCTTGATGAATTGGCCTTCATTATTATATAATCATCTTTTTTGCCTCTTGTTTACAGCTTTTGAGTTAAAGTATATTTTGTCCAGTGTAAGTATAGCTATTCTGTTCTGTTTTGTTTTCCATTTGCGTGGAATATCTTTTTCTATGCCTTTACTTTTAGCTTATGAGTGCCCTGAAAGCTTAAGTAAATCTCTTAATGGCAGCATATAGTTAGGTCTTATTTTTATATCCAGTTAGCCACTCTTTCTTTTAATTGAAAAATTTAAACCATTTACCTTTAGTGTAACTATTGATAGATAAGGACTCAGTATCTCCATTTTGTTAATTGCTTTCTGATTGTTTTGTAGTTCCTTTTTTCCTTTCTTCCTTTCTGTCTTTGTGCATTGATGGTTTTTTATAGTGGTGTGCTTTCTTTTTATCATTTGTGTGTCTATTATAGGCTTTTGCTTTGTGATTACCATGAGGCTTTCATAATATACCTCACAGTTACAACAACAGTCTTGTATAAGCAAGCAACAACTGAACTCAAAAGTTAAACATTTCTTAGCATTTCTTCTAAGGCAGATCTAGTGGTGACACATGCCCCCAGTTTTTGTTAGTCTGGGAAAGTCTGTATCTCTCCTTCATTTCTAAAGTACTCTTGGTTGACAGATGACAGTTTTTTCTTTGAGTACTTAGAATATATCATCCAACATTCTCCTGGCCTGTAGGTTTTTGCTAAAAAGTATACTGGTATCAGACTTTTTTCTTTTGCTGCTTTCAAAATTCTCTTTTTATTTGATTTTTGAGATTTTTTTTATTACAGTGTGTCTCAGTAAAAATTTCTTTGGGTTGTATTTGTTTGGGGATCTTTGAGTTTCATGTACCTGGGTGCATGGGTGACCATATCTCCTCAGATTTGGGAGACTTTCAGCATCATTTCTTTAAATCAATATTCTATCTCTTTCTCTTTCCTCTGGGACTCCCATAAAGCAAATATTGTTTCAGTTGATATCCCATAGTTCAAGTAAGCTTTTTTTACTCTTTTTTTTTTAAATGTGTTTATACGAATGATAGTTTTTTTAAGGTTTTATTTATTTGAGAGAGAGAGTGAGAGTTGGGGGTGGAACAGAGGAAGAAAAAGAATCTCAAGCAGAGTCCCCACTGAGTGTGGAGCCCAACGCAAGGCTTGATCCTAGGATCCTGGCATCACGACTTGAGCCAAGAATAGTTGGCTGCTTAACTGCCTGAGCCACCCAGGTGCCCCTATAAATGCTATTTTTTAAAAGTGGGGGCACCATTTAAACCTGGTGAGGAAGGTATTAACAGTGGTACTTGCTGAGTTGTGAAGCTAAATTAGTGGCTGAACCAAAGACATTCTACTGTTTGGTAGGAATCAAATCCAGGTCCCCCTTTCCAAGTTTTAGGGCCTATAAGAACAAAAAAGTTCCAGTCCTTCAGTCCTGTGGACCCAGAGCAGGGGCATCCAGCGGTTGCTGGGTGTGGGTTGCAAAGAGAAGGGCAACCTGCACACTCTTGAGATTGAGGGTGCTCCCGCTTCTCCAAAGTCCTTGGTGCCCACCTCTAGCAAAGGAGGTGGGGGCGGGACAGTGAGACCCAAATGGGAGAATCCCCAGTGCAGCAGCTTCTGCACCTTGTCCCTACCTAGCACAGTATGCACACCAGTCTGCACACCAAAGGGTTCTGCACTCCCACCACATTCTACTCTGTAGCCCAGACCAGCGGGCCCTTGCCCTGAGCTCAGGGACCTGGAAGGGAGAACATCTGGCCCAAGGTGGTCTGAGGAGGGCAGAGCACTCTGCTCTGGGGTACCCACTTGGGTGCAGGGTCGCTGAGACAGCTGGTCTCTGGTGGGCAGTGCCGGCTCCACTGCAGGAGGAGGTGTAGGTTGCCTAAGCCATGAACTCCAAACATCTTTTCTCTCCCCAGCAGCGCTGGTCCTTGCTGACCTTCCACCCTGTGGGTGAGCCTGCCGTCCAGCCCATAGGTTCTTTCACTCTCTGCTGGGCTGAGTCTGTGCTGTCCTCTCTCCACTCTTTTTCTGCTAATGTTTTTATTCTCTGGATAATATCAAGAGACCTGTCTTCCAGTTTTCATTTTTTTCCTTCTATCTTACTGAGCCTGCTGTCGAAGTTCTCTATTGCATTTTTAATTTTATTCATTGTGTAGTAGTCCCCCCTTTGTCCAGAGGGTGTATTCTAAGAGCTCCAGTGAATACCTGAAACCACAGATAGTACTGAACCCTGTATATACTGTTTTTTTCTTATGCGCACTTACTATGATGAAGTTTAATTTCTAAGTTAGGCACAGTAAGAGATTAGCAACAGTCATTCATAATGAAGTAGAAGGAGTATAACAGAGCACTCTAATAAGTTGTATGAATGTGGTCTCTCTCAAAATACTGTACTCATACTGCTTCTTATGATGATGTGAGGTGATACAATGCCTAAATGATATGAAGCGAGATGAATGATGTAAGCACTGTGACGTAATCATAGCCACTGTTGGCTTTCTGACAGTAGGTCAGAAGGAGGATCATCTGATTTGGGTGCTCCTGAATCATTGAGCCATGACAGTGTCAGTGGTTGGATGTCAGGAGCAGACGATGTCCATGGTTGGGGATCCTCCATAGTTCAAGGTTTTTTCTTCTGAGATCTTTTGGAAGAGCATTATAATCAGAAATGGTTGTCTTTGTAACTCATCAGAGTATTGCTCAGAGGTAGTAATCCTTCGGCGATCCTATGGGTGACCTGAATGCTGCATTCCATCTGAGGATTGTATTCCATAATTCTATCCTTTAATGTTTGTGCAGTTCGATATATGTCAGCAAATTTTGGGAATGTCTACATTGCTGGTTCTGCTTCAGTTTCTTCTTCATCTTCCTCTTCTATACATGATTCCAGAAGTTCTTCTAATTCCTCATTTGTTAACCCCCCTTGATGGCCTTCAACATATTCTTCCACTTCATCAGGAGTATTGGCAGTTCCTCTCTCTGTGTGAATGATTCTCTTAACTTCTTCATCAACCCCTGGGAAGCCTTTAAAATGTCCATGACTTCACTTGCTATGTTCTAGGAGGCATATACAGGTTCTGGTTTTAATTCATCCACTGCAGCTTTGATGAATGTTACTACATCAGTAGTAGTGCATGATTTCCAGCCCTGCATCGTGTTCAGTTTAGGGTCTGCACCAACTGATGATTGAATGCAATCAAATATGAGGCAGGTGTGTGCAGCTTTCACAAAGCAAATGATGCCCTGGCCATGGGGCCTGAAGCTGTGAGATACTTGGAGGTTACAATTCAACTTCAACATTTTCATTTTCATAGCAAACAGATTCAGGATGGCCAGGTACTGGCACTGTTATTAATAGCACTTTAAATTCCAGCCTTTCCTTTTCCAAGTATTTTTTCTCTTTCAGGATGAAGCACTAGTGGAACCATTCCAGAAAAAAGATGGCTGTTACCCATGCTTTCTGATTATGTTGCCAGAACATGGGCAGATAATTTTTGTTTTTGTTTTTGAGAGTGCATGTGTTCTTTGCTCTGTACCCTTGGCCTGGGTGTATCACATGCCTTGTATAAGTGTACTTGGTGGGTACAGAGTTAACCTGCCCTCCTAAGTTTTATGCCCTGGTGCCCATCTTGCACTTTTAAGAAGGTACGTTCTTTTGGGCATCTTCTTCCAGAAGAGCCTGATTTCACTGCAGTTGAAGACTTTCTTTGGGTGGCTCCTTTTTCTTTTTTTGGTGGGGGGGTAGAGGGCAAAGGAGAGAGAGAATCTTAAGCAGGTTCCACGTCCAGTGTGGAGCCTGATGTGGGCCCAATCTCATGATCCTGAGATCATGACCTGAGCCAAAATCAAGAGGTGGATGCTTCACTGACTGAGCCACCCATGAGCCCCAACTATCCTTTCTCTTTAATCAACTACTTCAACTCTGCCAAAAATGTAGCAGCTGCCTCTTCAATGGTAGTCTCAGCCTTTTTAGTAATTTTTATATTTTTTAGTCCAAACCTCTTCTTGAATCCGTAATAACCATCTGTTACTTGCAGTAAAAGGCTTGGTGTCACTTGTTTTAAGAGATCCCCCATCATTGGAGGGGCCAGGCTCCCGCTGTTCTTTCTACAGAGGTCCTGGGGGGGCAGTGGTGGTGAGGGCTCCTGGGATCCTCAGAGGCAGAGGCTGCTGGGGTCCTCCAGGTATCCTGAAGCCTTCTACAGGCTTAGTGCTTTCTGGTGCAGCATGCCTCCATCAGCCAAAACCTGCTTTCTGTTCGTGTCCTCCACCCATGAACTTGATGCCTTTTCCATCTTAACTGAGGACTTGTCACACACCGTGGCTGCAACATCTGCAGTTTCAGGTGCAACAGCAAAACTAACACAAATTTCTTGTTCCTTCTTCGCTACTGTATGGATGGAAGATTCACTTGTACCGTAGATCTTAGCAACTTCAGCATATTCTTTTTTCTCAAGTTGAAAACTTTCCCCTTTTCACTTAGGGAAGCACTTAACGGCTTTCCTTTGGCTTCTCTGAATTGTTACTGTCACTAGTTTTGCCCTTTGGGACCTTAATAAGGAAAATAAGCACTACTCAGTGACTAATGGGCAGGTAGGGTGTACCATGTGGCTACGCTGGACAGAGGGATGATTCACACCCCAGACAGGACAGAGCAGGACAGCTCACGATTTCATCACACTGTTCAGAACAGGGCACAATTTAAAACTTGGGAATTTTTTATTTCTGGAATTTTCCATTTCATATTTTTGGACTTTAGGTAACCGCAGATAATTGAAACTGTGGGAGCAAAACCATGGATAATGGGGGACTACTGTATTCTTCAGCTCCAGAATTTGTTTGGTTCTTCTTTATGATTCCCATCTCTTTGTCAAACTGTTGTTCATATGTTGCTTTCGGGAGTACATTGAGTTACCTACTTGTGTTCTCTTGAATCTTGCTGAGCTTCCTTAAAATGATTATTTTGAATTCTTTTTTAGGTAACTCACAGATCTGTATTTTGGGGGGCTCAGTAACAGGAAAGTTTTCGTGTTCCTTTGGTGGTGTCATGTTTCCATATTTTTTCATGTTTCTGATAGCTTTGCATCGAGGTCTATACATTTTGAGGGAGCATTAACCTCTTCCAGCCTTTTTTTTTTTTTGGCCAGTTTTGGTGGGAAAGACTTTTACTTGAAGGTCCTATGAGCACCTGGCTGGCTGGGATGCAGTATCTTTGGTTCCTGGGGAAACATAGTGGCTTACCCTCCATGCAGCCCTGTTAGCTGAAGTTAGTGTTGGTATGGACTTGAGGAGGTCTTCTGTGGCCAAGACTGCAGAAGGTCCCGTGGGTGGCGAGGGTTGTTGGGATCCTCATAGGCAAAGTCTACTGGGGTCTTTCAGTTCTCCTTTTTTGCCCGTGGGAGAAGTTTCTAGCTGAGGGGCTACCTCCTGGCACTTGGCCTGGCATACTGGCCCTCAGAGCAGTAGTGAGGTGGGGTCCCGGGGTCACGTGTGTGTGGAACCACCACGGTGCCTGGGTCTGCGGGCACAGGTGTCTGATGTGTAGATACGGGCTGCTGCATGAAACCAGACTGAATCTCTGTGGCTCCTCTCAGTGACTCAGGTGGGGTGGTCGTGGGGAGATAGAGCAGCACAGGCCCGGGGACGACAGGGTGCAGAGGTGGTTTGGGCCCAAGGGATAGCGTGCAGCCGCAGCACAGTCAGGGGATGGGCTCTGAGTCCTCCCTCTGGTCCTGGGGAGCAGTCTCAGAATAGCAGCAGCACAGTCCTGTGGAGGCCCACCAAAGCCACGTGTCAGGACCGGGGGGAAGGTTGCAGATGAGTGGGAGCTCGGTGGCGACAATAATGTTAGAGCCGTGAGTTGGGACCTGCGGGGCCGGGTCTCAGTAGTGGCAACCTGCCCCCGGGGATGGCAGTGAGAAGAGTGCCGTGGGACTTTGAGGGCAGGGCTCAGAGCAGCAACAGGTGTCCCAGTAATGGTGGGACAAAGTTGTGACCCTCGAGATGGGGTTTGCACAGAGCAGTAGCTGCTCTGGTCCTATATGTGGCGGGTCACTGTGGCATCCCGATCTCTGAGAATGGGGCATAGCCGCAGCTGGGGCATCTGGGGACAGGTCTCACTGCAGCCACCACACCAGCCCCGAGGAGGAGATGCAGCCGCTGGAATCCACATTGGTCAAGACTGTGGGGTCCTCAGTAGCCAAGGCTGCAAGTGTCCACAGCAGTGAGGCTCGCTGGGGTTCCCCTCTCCTTCATGTGGGGTGAAGTCTCCGGAATCCCTCCCGGCACCCCGCCATTCTGGAGAGGGAGAGGAGCTGCAGCTGAATGCATCCTGTGCCTCTCCAGGCAGCTTCCCTTGGTGTTTCAGCTCTGCGGGGCTTTTGCTGCTGTTTGGCCGTCCAGAGTTTTCCCTGTTTCAGGGAAATAGAGCTTCCCTATTTTTGTCATTTTGTAGTTGTTTATCATTTTTGTTGTTTTTTGTGGAGTTGATGAGCCTGGGGCTGCTTCTGGCCCTCCCGGCTTGCAGATACCACCGCTTCCTAACCAGTTGTAATTGCTGTCTGGGCAGTCTCCGCCCTCCTCTCCGGTGTGATACTCCTCCGATCAAACGGACTTTGTGTTTGGATTTTGCTGAGACTAATCCTGCCTGTTCTGATGAGATGATCTTAAACACCAGGAGTACTGCTCTCCACTGTTTGCGTTTTGTTGTGTTCTGTTGTCTTTGAGGTATTCAGTTTTGCTAATTCTTGCAAGGAAAATGTTGAAGAGGTGCATGCCATTTCGTATTCCCCCAAATCAGCAATAATAGTAGTATTTTATTCTTGTCATTTTATTATTAATAACATTGTTTTAATATATACTGTCATGATATTAATATTTATTAATAATTATTATTTACAAACAACCCTGTGTTTTTTCCTTAATCGTTAGCTATGTTAATTTCTTCACTTTCTGATTTCCACTTGTTAGGACATATTGCCGTACTGGTTTCTGCTATATTATTTCAGATTCACAGTCTTTAGAACCGAGATATATGCCAGAACAACTGTATTTTGTGTTTTATTTGTTTCATGTTCTTTTGGATAAAACACTTCAAAACGTATGCTCGAAAAAGTGTTTTTCTGAAGTGTCATTTTTGCCTAACGATAGTCCTGTTTAATCTGCCTCCTGGGGACAAGTTGTACCTGGACTGAAATGAAAAACCATAGGAGCCACTAATGCATTACCTATTAAGAGGCAGATGTATCATTGAAGACTAGGTTAAGCTGTCATTTTTTTATAAAGATAGGACCAGTTGACTTGCCTTTTTTAGCACATCATCATGACTGTTACCCTTAAAGTGGTCATGCAAAACAGTAACTTGGGGGAGAAGGAAAGGGTGGGTGTTGAAATTATTGAGAGGAAGCAGTAGAGACAAACTGCTGTTTGGTGTGGGCCGCAGGAGGGTCACTGAAGAAACTGCTTGCTGGGAGCGCTGATAGGCTGTGTTGCAGTTTGAAGGCAGACTTCCGGTTTGTAAGCTACTGTGGAGAAGTACAAACTCCTTGAGGGCAGGGACTGGGACGTCTCCATTTTTTTGATTCCAACACAGTGGGATCCCACAACTCTTCTGCACATAGTTGAGTCCAGTGTTAGTCAGTGAATGGCAGCATTCGTTTTGGTTTTTTCTTCTATTATACATAGAAGTCCCCTCTTTCTTCTGCATCACAAACCTGTATCTCAAAACTCCTCGCCCTCACAAAGCTTCCAAAGCCCATAAACTTCTGAGCCTAGAACAGGGGTTGGCAAGCTACCATCCATGGGCCAAATTCAGCCTGCTGCCTGTTTCTGTATGGCCTATGAACTGAGTACGGTTTTTACATTTTTAAATAGTTAGGGGAAAAAATCAATATTACTTTGTAATGTGAAAATAATATGAAATTTCAGTTTCTGGAAAGCCTCACTGGAACACAGCTACCATGCTCATTTGTGTCCATATTCTCTCAGGCGATTTTCGTGTTGGCACTAGCAGAATTGTTAAATTGCTGGAATAAAGGCCATCTGGCCAGGAAGGCTGAAAATATTACTGCCCGGCCCTTTGAAGAAAAAGTTTGCCAACTCTGTCCCCCTGTTCTATAGAAATATGTACATTCCATCAGTCCATACGAAATCAGCTGTGGTAACATGATAACCCAGAGCTGGATGGTCAGGCACAGTGAGAATTGCACCTATCAGTGACCACCTTAAGATTAAGATTAAGATTAAGCACCTTAATCCATTGTTGATAAGAATCCTGTAGGGTAGTCTCGATCATCTCCATTCTACAGATGGAAAAGTTGAGGTTTAGAGAGCTTACGTTGTTGGCCAAGACTAAGTAGCAGGAATTTCACACTTAGGCATTCCAACTACCCCTCTGTCTTCTGTGCCACCTCCCCTTAGAGACCTCAGCTCATTTGAGATTCTAAGAACAGAAAGGTTATCCTAGATAGTATGAATGTCCCCTTGCTGCAGTTTAAACTAGACGTTTTCAATATTTCCTGATAAATATTACATGTCAGGAAATAATATGATGTTCCTTTTGAATGGCATGTATGAAATACTGTTAACTTCAAAGGTAACAAGCTTCCAAGGCTTGTTGGGGATGGGAGTCAGTGGGGGGAATTAAAAGGTTTTATTTTAAAAATTTTCAATGTGTTCTCAAGGTGAGGGCTGTAATGAGGCTGGCGAGGGGCTGAGAGGTAGAGGTAATTGCTTTTATGGCTCCTGTATTAGTACTTGAGTAAAAGCTGATGATTCCGAGACTTAAGTTGAATCTGCTTCTGAACTTCTAAGTGAGTGTTATCAGGGGATATTTGTCTGGATTTCTTTAGGTGACTATGGAAGAATCATTGTGGAGTCACATAGTATGATCAACAACAAATTTAGAATGAGTCCTTTTTTCTCCTATTGAACAAGAAAACAAAATAGGGGAAAAGATATGCTTCTCTCTGTAGCCAGTGACGGCAGAAGAATTGGGGATTGGACCCTCTCCTCCGTGTCTCCATTCCTGCTTGCTGACCCTGCTCCTTCGAACACAAACCTTTTCTTTAAGATTTATTGTTGTCAGTGGGTCCATGATTCTCCCAGTCATGTAGGCTTGAAGCCTTGGAATTACTTGTTTCCCCTCCCTACTTAGCATTATGTCCTTTGAATATTTTCCTGTCACTGTATCCTTACCCCAGTCTGCTTTCATCCTAGCTACCCAGACTATTGCTAAAATTTAACAGACCCTTCTCTCTTGCTTTCTCTTCCTATGTACTACTGTCATTAAAAAAGCTTCCTAAAATGTTGCAGATTGATCTCAGAAACCTTCCCGTGTCTCCTAGGGTAAAGTGCAGGTCTCCACTGGCATTTAGGCCCCTCCACAGTGTGGTTTCCAGCTATCTTCCAACTTTTTAAGCAGCCATCTGCTCTGGGCTAATCACTATTCTACTCACCATCATACCTGCAACACGTACACCAGCCTGCTTCAGTCCCCAGCAAATGAGCCCATCAATCTTGTGCTCTCGCTTCTGGTTTTTTTAAAGACCTACCTTGATTCCAGCCTTCTCCTTCCCCCAACTACCCAGACCTTTGGCAATAAGTTCCTCTATTCGTTCACTCATTGCACAGATTCATATTTATCTCCATGTTTTTTTCCATTCCTCCAACAAGGTTATAAATTATTCAAGTGCAGGTTCTTACATATTGTAGCCCCAGAACCTAACACATAGGGATGCTCAGTTAAAAATAATGAATGGTGGTAAACTGCATTCCATAAGATCAGTAACTTTTGCTGAAATTGCAAATGGTGGAGAGCTTAAGTGTTGACTGTTCTCTGAGAAAGGAGTTGCTGTGTAGACACAGAGTTAGAGACATGAGCTGTTCCCTTCCCTGTTACTAGGCACCAGAAATACATGTTCAGAGACCGACTCAGTAGCAGTAATGGTTAAGCCCTGTCTATACTTGGCTTTCCCTCTAGGTGCCAGGAAAAGCAAACGAATGTTAAGCTGTCCTTCCTAGTTCAGACCATGCACTGCTGATTAAAAAAACGTGCTCCAACTATCTTTGGCTTTGAAAAGGTCATTGCTTACTTTTCCTTTGTCTGGAGCAGTGATTTTTCAAACTTTTATGCACAAGTACTCCCTAATACTTTTTTAAAAGCTAATTTTAAAAGGAAACTATTAACAGTGTATATTTAAATCTGTCCCTAAGTTTAAATGTTGGCAAAGGAATATAATTTCCAGTACAGTATAAATATTGACATTTTAAAACAAATGTTCATTACCCTTTCAGAAATGCCCAGTGGAGTGGAGACATAGAAATTCAGTACCATCAACCACAATAGTAAATACACAAAGGAAAATACAGAAATATTTAAAATTTTAAATCTTTCTTTTTTCTTGAACATGTGTCTTCACTGCAATTTCCTCACAAGATTTTATTATAATGCAACACAGCAAAACCCTACCGTAATACCTAGATGGGACCCCCAAAAAATGGAATTGTGAAAGTGTGAAATCATATTATTGCAATAATAATGGGTGTGGGGGAAGTGTATGTTTTAATCTATACTGTCACACAGGACAAAAGTAATAGTAATGAGACATGTACAAACTGCCCCAACACTAAGTGAAGTCCCAACTGATCACAAGGAGATCACTTTCTGACCACCAGCACCAGCACATGCCTTCCCCGAGGCAGCTTAGAATGTTTGGAAATAGGAGGCTGGTTTGAGGAACAGGGGTCAATTCCATTAGATCAGATTTTCATATTCCTGCAGTTGGTTGGTTGTCTTAGAATTTTACTGTATATTCTTATGCTTGAAAGTCATATCAATCACACATCTTTGCAACAAAATAGGTATACATGCTTAAATTTTTATTTTCTTATGATTTTGAAGCTGTGCTAAGTTTCTTCTGTATTGAGTTTAGTTTATGTAATTGATCAAAATATAAATACATTTAAAATTTGATACTTATTTAATGTAAAGTTTACGGAAGTCCTCTTTTAATGAGATTATTTTCCTGATTAGGTTGTTTATCCTTGGATAAATGACGTTGCTAGAATGAAAGAGGGGTCACCATTAATTCTATTTCCGTCTTTCATTTCTATGTCAATGCTGAGAACAGCCCCTAAATAGATGTTCCGGAAATAAATTAACGGAAGTAGCTTTATTAAAAAAATGTCACTCAGTTTTTAAAATTCCATGCTGAAAATCCCATTGTGGTTTTATTTACTTATTTATTTTAAAGATTTTGTTTATTTATTTGACAGAGATCACAAGTTGGCAGAGAGGCAGGCAGAGAGAGAGAGGGGGAAGCAGGCTCCCCGCTGAGCAGAGCACCCAATGTGGGGCTCGATCCCAGGACCCTGGGATCATGATCTGAGCCGAAGGCAGAGGCTTTAACCCACTGAGCCACCCAGACACCCCACACTGTGGTTTTAATCATCCTTCAGAACTAACCGCATGATTAGTTTATTCATTTTTTGTTGAAAACAGAAAATTGCTAGCTGCCTAACATCTAAAAGAGTTTGTTATTCTCAAATTTGGGGATATAAACCCAGAAGGCTTTACCAAGACTATCAAATGACTGTTAGCTATAATTTTTATTCTTTAATTTAGAAATATTTAATTCAGTATGTTTAACCTAGTTGGGAAATCCAGGCTGTAACTTTCAAAACACCTTTCAGATATATTCTTTTGATAGAATTAGTGCTTTAAATATATTTTCATTTCATATTTCATTATGTTTCATTAAATAATATATGGTTCATTAAATATATAGTTCATGAAGACCTTGGGACTGCAGATTTAATCAGTTTATGGTGAATGTCCACTACATATAAATTCAAGTCAGAGATCTACCATTTCATCATTAAATCAAACAATCAAATCAGACTTCCTTTCTGTCTGGAAAAGTCTGACTTGAAAACTCAAATGTTGTGTTAATGAATTTTGAAGACTGTTATAAAAATTATCAAGAACATCACTGAACACTTACTGTAAGAGATTACTAAAAGTAGTCAAGGCTTAAAATTATGTAGATTTAACATAATTTTTTAAGAAATAAGATAAATATACTATTTCTCATTATTTAACTTGTAGCAATCAGTTATCTGTAAGCTAAAATTAAAAGTTATAAAAGCAAATAGGGTGATAAGATGTTCTTTCAATAAACTGTGTATATTGAACGAAGGTAGGTATTTGGTTTTAGGAATCAAAATACAACATTAAATTTATTAGATAGGATCCGACTTCTGTGAAATGTTAATAGTCTGCTAAAAACTAACTGGTGTGGCAGCTAGGACCTATTTTGTGTTACGGGTAGTAGGAAATAATCATCTCATGAGATTAAATAAATTGAGGTTTGACTATATTTGGAGTAAATATTTCATGATATGATCAGGAGAAGTTTTCTTTGCAGTCTTTTATTCAGTGCATCGTGAAAATTCTAGTCATCCTGAAAAATATTTCAAGTTACAATTAAAACAATAAGCATCACCGAACTATTCTTGTTTTGACTTCTCAAACGTACTTTACTTTCCAGTCAGTGATTGTTCTAAAGAAGAGTATTATAAATAGCAAGAAAGTTTACTTGTGTAAAAATCTGTAGCATTCGGTGTTTCTTACAGGTACTTCCTGCTTTGCTGGTGGGGCTTCCTAGAACAATCTGTTTCTTCCTTGGCAAGAATCTGAAGATAGAAAGTGGCCAGTTTGTTAAATAAAAATCCTCCTTACTTTCACTGTACCCCGCTTTTCACCACATATCCAAATTTTGAACACATTCTAATTACCCAAATGCCCTGTCTCTAAATCTCCAACTGAAATATAGAATTGGAAAAGTCAGGAAGCCCCAAGGACCGTCACTGTGTATGCCTTAGACGTTAATGCGTCGGGCGGTACAGCTTGGTGTAGGTGGGGAAGGTGAGCGGTGTGCCTCTAAATGGAAGAAATATAGTGAATATAGTATTTTGCTGTTTTTCAGACTGCTCAGTTTGAGGGAAGGGTATGTATGAGAGGAGAGAATGTGGAAGAAGATTCCTTTAAATTACCCTTGCTCAAGGACCCCTTGAGAAGTTTTAGGGTACCCCTCTTCAGGTTAAACATAGCCCATATGAAGGCCTCTGGTCCAGAGTGTTGAAAAGTTCTACCCTTATATCTATGTGTTTATAAAATATTTCCATCAGTGATACTGTGGGGTTCTTTTGAGTCCACATTTGATAAAAGTTCTTATTTAGGAGTTCTTAGTGAGCCCTGAGAAAACTGGGTTAATCTTTTGTTAGGGGGTGTAAAACAAACTAGCCTGCTTCTTGCCTCATTAATGTCATAAAGCTTATCCATCAACCAGCCAACACCAAGCCTTTTGAGTTCCCTTTATCAGATAATGTCAAGAACACCTGGGTTAGCGTTCTTCCCACCTCAGTCTAGTGCTTATTCAGTCCTGAACTGTGTTGAAACTGCACACACACTAGGTAGAATGTTATGAAACAGTTTTCAGTGCAGACAGCTGAAACCCGATCACTTTCTCTGTTGAGTGTTTGAGCGATTACACTGTGCTTCTGCTCGCTTGCTTAAAATGTATAAGGGGCCCCTCAGGGAACAATGACCATGACTTGTTCATTCTGTGTATAGAGTGAGAAAAATGTGGGAACTACAAACAGCCACTTAATGATGATTCAAGAAATTCAGGAAAGACAGGTAAAATGTAATAAATTAAACATTAAGTCTAACATTTGTGCTAAATCCTGCATTCCTTGTACAGGCAACTTCCTTGTGTTCTGTCAGGGTTTGGGGAGACATGATGGGAGGGGAGCTTTTTGAAAATTAGGTGTAGTAAAGTTCCAACTTGCAATTTAAAACATTCATGTAAGCGATTTTTTGCTCAAATTATAAGAGCAACGTAATAAGAATCTTAAACACTGTCTCAGATACCATAGTTCTTTCTTCTTGAGAGAGGTTATGAATGCATTCAAACACTGCCCTCTACTACAACATTTTTTATGGCCTTGCTGAGTAAAGTCATTTATTGCAAGGCTCTATTTGACTGTCAGGTTTGGGGAGAAAATTTACTACTATTGCTCAAGGCAGAAGGGAAGAGAATAAGAGAAGCATTAGGAATTTCTCAAGGCTAAGAGGAATCTCTATGCAAAGAAGAGGAAAAACTTGGGGACCGTACAAGCAGAATGCCTCGGCCAGTGTCTATTTCCCTAAGCTTGTGTCCTTGGTCCTCACCTTGCTTTACTGCCTCCTGGAGACGCACAAGATTTTATCACTTCCCCGCAAAAAGTTCCTAAAATCTATTGCCCTAACCCCTCCTTTGAGTTCCAGAAGTTCTTTACCAGCTTGCTGGGTATTTCATGAGTGTCACCAGCATCTTAAATCTAATACGTTAAGACATAAAATGTGGTTATCCCCCATCTCTAGCCTCCAGCCTGTGCTCCTGTCACCTGCTCATCACTCACATTCCAAATCGGTGGCAAAGCTGCCGGTTCCCTGTTCTCCCTGCTTGTGGGGATGTTCCCCTTGTCCACACTGCAGTGTGCTCTGGCTTTCTGCTCTGGGAGGAAGCCTAGATCTGATTACCCTTTGCATCTGGAATGAAAAGTTTGCTAATGAAGCTGGAGGAAAATGTTATGCTTTTAGGAGGTGGCACCAGAGCCTACTTGAAGCAGCCCTGCCCTCTGTTGCTCCCAAGTATACAGGGTCGTGTATCTGCCTCGTGCATCTGTCATCTCTACAAGGCTCTGGACTAGTTTGCCGTAGCCCCTGGAGAGAAAAGGCTTGGCCACGGACTCCTTGCCACCTGTTTCATCTCATTTGCTGGAATAAATGGGCTTTGTCTCTACTCTTTTTTTAAGTTTTTGTTTAAAGGCACCTGGGTGCCTTAGAGGCACCTGGGTGGCTCAGTCGGTGGACTGTTAGACTCTTGATTTTGGCTCAGGTCATGATCTCAAGGAGGTAGGGGCTGGTTGTGGAATTGGGGCTCCATGCTCAGCAGGGGGTCTACTTGAGATCCTCTCTCTTCCTTTCCCTTTCCCTCCACCCCCCGCCCTCCACAGCATGCACACTCTAAAAATCTTTTTCTGGGCGCCTGGGTGGCTCAGTGGGTTAAGCCGCTGCCTTCGGCTCAGGTCATGATCTCAGGGTCCTGGGATCGAGTCCCGCATCGGGCTCTCTGCTCAGCAGGTAGCCTGCTTCCCTCTCTCTCTCTCTCTGCCTGCCTCTCGGACTACTTGTGATTTCTCTCTGTCAAATAAATAAATAAAATCTTTAAAAAAATAATAATAAAATAAAATCTTTTTTTTTTTTTTTTAATTCCAGTTAGTTAACATGCAGTGTAGTACTTGTTTCAGGTGTGCTTCATGTCCAGTGCATTTCTTGCTTGAGCGTGGAGGTGGTACATAATTTTGATTAAACTTTCTACTTCCTCAGGTATAATTAGCACAAACGCTTTCTGATAGCCCCGAGAACTCTTGTATCTTCTTCTGGATCCCTCCTTTAAGGCAAATGATGCTTGTGTTCTTGTGTGGGCTGTCCGCTGTGTGGATGGTATGTTTGGGGGAACTGTGTATGCAGTGCTCCCCTCTAACGGCCTCATTTCAGGCTTGGCTTGTGTGACTCTCATGAGTGAGTTATGATGAATATTCTGAGAGTTGTGGCTGGCCCCGTCACACTGTCCTCATCCAGCACTCCCACAGACCTCATGCAGACCCTGCCATGTAGGGTCCACACCTGAAAACCAAAGAGCTCCGTGGAAGGAGGGCTTTCTTAGAGTTCCGTGGTTTTGTGGACAGCAGTGGAGAAATCTCCTCAGCCGTGTTCAGCAGAAGAGGTGCAAGGAAGCAGAGTCTCACGTTTATTGGAAACTTGTAGAGAAATACTTCTAAAAAACTATTCTGTACTTGATAATTGATAGGTTAGCCACTTTTTATTTAAGTTCAGATCAGTGATATATCATCCATAATTGTGTATATTCAGCCAACAAATACTTACTAAATATTTCATTCTAATTCAGAAAATAAGGCATAAACATGGAAAGATAACTGACTATGTCAAATATGTAACTAGCTAACCAAGTGGCTAACTGTGAAATAAGTTTCAAAGGACAGCCTGGTGTTTAAGAGCAGGTTTGGGGTCAGATCTGGGTGTTTTTTAAAAAAATTTTTATTTCTTATAAACATATAATATATTTTTATCCCAAGGGGTACAGGTGTGTGAATTGCCAAGTTTGCACACTTCATAGCACTCACCATATCACATACCCTCCCCAATGTCCATAACCCCACTCCCGTCTCCCAACCCCCTCCCTCCAGCAACCCTCAGTTTGTTTTGTGAGATTAAGAGTCACTTATGGTTTGTCTCCCTCTCAATCCCATCTTGTTTCATTTATTCTTCTCTGACCCCCTTAACCCTCCATGTTGCATCTCCACTTCCTCATATCAGGGAGATCATATGATAGTTGTCTTTCTCCGACTGACTTATTTCGCTAAGCATGATACCCTCTAGTTCCATCTCATCACAAACGGCAAGATTTCATTTCTTTTGATGGCTGCATAGTATTCCATTGTGTATATATACACATCTTCTTTTTTTTTTTTTTAAAGATTTTATTTATTTATTTGACAGAGAGAGATCACAAGCAGGCAGAAAGGCAGGCAGAGAGAGAGGAGGAAGCAGGCTCCCTGCTGAGCAGAGAGCCCGATGCAGGGCTCAATCCCAGGACTCTGAGATCATGACCTGAGCCGAAGGTAGCGGCTTAACCCACTGAGCCACCCAGGCGCCACCTATACCACATCTTCTTGATCCATTCATCTGCTGATGGACATCTAGGTCCTTTCCATAGTTTGGCTATTGTAGACATTGCTGCTATAAACATTTGGGTGCACGTGCCCCTTCGGATCACTATGTTTGTATCTTTAGAGAAAATACCCAGTAGTGCAATTTATGGGTCATAGGGTAGTTCTATTTTCAACTTTTTGAGGAAACTCCATGCTGTTTTCCAGAGTGGCTGCACCAGCTTGCATTCCCACCAACAGTGTAGGAGGGCTCCCCTTTCTCCGCATCCTTGCCAGCATCTGTCATTCCCTAACTTGTTAATTTTAGCCATTCTGACTGGTGTGAGGTGATATCTCATTGTGGTTTTGATTTGTATGTCCCTGATGCTGAGTGATGTGGAGCACTTTTTCATGTTTCTGTTGGCCATCTGGATGTCTTCTTTGCAGAAATGTCTGTTCATGTCTTCTGCCCATTTCTTGATTGGATTATTTGTTCTTTGGGTGTTGAGTTTGCTAAGTTCTTTATAGATTTTGGACACTAGCCCTTTATCTGATATGTCGTCTGCAAATATCTTTTCCCATTCTGTCAGTTGTCTTTTGGTTTTGTTAACTGCTTCTTTTGCTGTGAAAAAGCTTTTGATCTTGATGAAATCACAATAATTCATTGTTGCCTTTGCTTCCCTTGCCTTTGGCGATGTTCCTAGGAAGACGTTGCTGCTGCAGCTGAGGTCGAAGAGGTTGCTACCTGTGTTTTCCTCAAGGATTTTGATGGATTCCTTTCTCACGTTGAGGTCCTTCATCCATTTTGAGTCTATTTTCATGTGTGGTGTAAGGAAATGGGGCAGTTTCATTCTTCTTCATGTAGCTGTCCAATTTTCCCAACACCATTTATTGAAGAGGCTGTCTTTTTTCCATTGGACATTCTTTCCTGCTTTGTCGAAGATTAGTTGACCATAGAGTTGAGGGTCCATTTCTGGGCTCTCTATTCTGTTCCATTGATCTATGTGTCTGTTTTTGTGCCAGTACCATGATGTCTTGATGATGACAGCTTTGTAGTAGAGCTTGAAGTCCGGAATTGTGATGCCACCAACTTTGGCTTTCTTTTTCAATATTCCTTTGGCTATTCGAGGTATTTTCTGATTCCATATAAATTTTAGAATTATTTGTTCCATTTCTTTGAAAAAAATGGATGGTATTTTGATAGGAATTGCATTAAATGTGTAGATTGCTTTAGGTAGCATAGACATTTTCACAATATTTGTTCTTCCAATCCAGGAGCATGGAACATTTTTCCATTTCTTTGTGTCTTCCTCAATTTCTTTCATGAGTACTTTATAGTTTTCTGAGCATAGATTCTTAGACTCTTTGGTTAGGTTTATTCCTAGGTATCTTATAGTTTTGGGTACAGTTGTACATGGGATTGACTTCTTAATTTCTCTTTCTTCTGTCTTGTTGTTGGGGTAGAGAAATGCAACTGATTTCTGTGCATTGATTTTATATCCTGACACTTTACTGAATTCCTGTACAAGTTCTAGCAGTTTTGGAGTGGAGTCTTTTGGGTTTTCCACATATAGTATCATATCTTCTATGAAGAGTGATAGTTTGACTTCTTCTTTGCTGATTTGGATGCCTTTAATTTCCTTTTGTTGTCTGATTGCTGAGGCTAGGACTTCTAGTACTATGTTGAATACCAGTGGTGATAATGGACATCCCTGCCGTGTTCCTGACCTTAGCGGAAAAGCTCTCAGTTTTTCTCCATTGAGAATGACATTTGCGGTGGGTTTTTCATAGATGGCTTTGATAATATTGAGGTATGTACCCTCTATCCCTACACTTTGAAGAGTTTTGATCAGGAAGGGATGCTGCACTTTGTCAAATGCTTTTTCAGCATCTATTAAGAGTATCATATGGTTCTTGTTCTTTCTTTTATTAATGTGTTGTATCACATTGATTGATTTGTGGATGTTGAAGCAACCTTGCCGCCCTGGAATAAATCCCACTTGGTCGTGGTGAATAATCCTTTTAATGTACTGTTGAATCCTATTGGCTAGTATTTTGTTGAGAATTTTCGCATCTGTGTTCATCAAGGATATTGGTCTGTAGTTCTCTTTTTTGATGGGATCCTTGTCTGGTTTTGGGATCAACGTGATGCTGGCCTCATAAAATGAGTTTGGAAGTTTTCCTTCCATTTCTGTTTTTTGGAGAAAAAACATGGTACTGGCACAAAAACAGCTTCAGGAGAATAGGAATTAGTTCTTCTTTAAATGTTTGATAGAATTCCCCTGGGAAGCCGTCTGGCCCTGGGCTTTTGTTTGTTTGGAGATTTTTGATGACTGTTTCAATCCCCGTACTGGTTATGGGTCTGTTCAGGTTTTCTATTTCTTCCTGGTTCAGTTTTGGTAGTTTATATGTCTCTAGGAATGCATTCATTTCTTCCAGATTGTCAAATTTGTTTGCATAGAGTTGCTCATAGTGTGTTCTTTTAATTGTTTGTATTTCTTTGGTGTTAGTGGTGATCTCTCCTCTTTTCATGATTTTATTTATTTGGGTCCTTTCTCTTTTCTTTTTGATAAGTCTGGCTAGGGGTTTATCAATCTTATTAATTCTTTCAAAAAACCAGCTCCTAGTTTCGTTGATTTGCTCTATTGTTTTCTTGGTTTCTATTTCATTGATTTCTGCTCTGATCTTTATGATTTCTCTTCTTCTGCTGGGCGTAGGGTTTCTTTCTTGTTCTTTCTCCAGGTCCTTTAGGTGTAGGGTTAGGTTGTGTACTTGAGACCTTTCTTGTTTCTTGAGAAAGGCTTGTACTGCTATATATTTTTCTCTCAGGACTGCCTTTGCTGTGTCCCACAGATTTTGAACCATTGTGTTTTCATTATCATTTGTTTCCATGAATTTTTTCAATTCTTCTTTAATTTCCTGGTTGACTCATTCATTCTTTAAAAGGATGCTGTTTAGTCTCCATGTATTTGGGTTCTTTCCAAATTTCCTTTTGTGATTGAGTTCTAGCTTCAGAGCATTGTGGTCTGAAAATATGCAGGGAATGATCCCAATCTTTTGATACTGGTTGAGACCTGATTTAGGACCCAGGATGTGATCTATTCTGGAGAATGTTCCATGTGCACTAGAGAAGAATGTGTATTCTGTTGCTTTGGGATGAAATGTTCTGAATATATCTGTGATGTCCATCTAGTCCAGTGTATCATTTAAGGCCTTTATTTCCTTGTTGATCTTTTGCTTGGATGATCTGTCCATTTCAGTGAGGGGAGTGTTAAAGTCCCCTACTATTATTGTATTATTGTTGATGTGTTTCTTTGATTTTGTTATTAATTGGTTTATATAGTTTGCTGCTCCCATGTTAGGGGCACAGATATTTAAAATTGTTAGATCTTCTTGTTGGACAGATCCTTTGAGTATGATATAGTGTCCTTCCTCATCTCTTATTATAGTCTTTGGCTTAAAATCTAATTGATCTGATATAAGGATTGCCACCCCTGCTTTCTTCTGATGTCCATTAGCATGGTAAATTGTTTTCCACCCCCTCACTTTAAATCTGGAGGTGTCTTCAGGTCTAAAATGAGTTTCTTGTAGGCAACATATAGATGGGTTTTGTTTTTTTTTATCCATTCTGATACCCTGTGTCTTTTGATTGGGGCATTTAGCCCATTAACATTCAGGGTAACTATTGAGAGATATGAATTTAGTGCCATTGTATTGCCTGTGAGGTGACTGTTACTATATATTGTCTCTGTTCCTTTCTGATCTACTACTTTTAGGCTCTCTCTTTGCTTAGAGGACCCCTTTCAGTATTTCCAAATATTTGGTGTTTGCAAATTCTTTCAGTTTTTGTTTGTCCTGGAAGCTTTTTATCTCTCCTTCTATTTTCAGTGATAGCCTAGCTGGATATAGTATTCTTGGCTTATTTAGTGCTCTGAATATATCATGCCAGCTCTTTCTGGCCTGCCAGGTCTCTGTGGGTAAGTCTGCTGCCAATCTAATATTTTTACCTTTGTATGTTACAGACTTCTTTTCCTGGGCTGCTTTCAGGATTTTCTCTTTGTCACTAAGACTTGTAAATTTTACTATTAGGTGACAGGGTGTGGACCTATTCTTGTTGATTTTGAGGGAGGTTCTCTGCACCTCCTGGATTTTGATGCTTGTTAGCTTTGCCATATTAGGGACATTCTCTCCAATAATTCTCTCCAATATACCTTTTACTCCCCTCTCTTTTTCTTCTTCTGGAATCCCAATTATTCTACTGTTGTTTTGTCTTATGGTGTCACTTATCTGTCAAATTCTCCCCTCATGGTCCAGTAGCTGTCCCTCTTTTGCTCTGCTTCCTTATTCTCTGTCATTTGGTCTTCTATATCGCTAATACTTTCTTCTGCCTCATTTATCCTAGCAGTGAGAGGCTCCATTTTTTATTGCACCTCATTAATAGCTTTTTTGATTTCAACTTGGTTAGATTTTAGTTCTTTTATATCTCCCGAGAGGGTTTCTCTAATATCTTCTATGCCTTTTTCGAGCCCAGCTAGAACCTTGAGAATCGTCATTCTGAACTCTAGATCTGACATATTACCAATGTCTGTATTGATTAGGTCCCTAGCCTTCAGTACTGCCTCTTGTTCTTTTTTTGTGTGTGTGTGGTGAAATTTTCCACCTTGTCATTTTGTCCAGATAAGAGTATATGAAGGAGCAAGTAAAATACAAAAAGGGTGGCAAAGACCCCAGGAAAATACACTTTAACCAAATCAGAAAAGATCCCAAATCATGGAGGGGAGAAAGGGAATAAAAAGAGGTTCAGGGAAAAAAAAGAAACAATTAAAAAAAGAAAACGAATAAAGAAAAAATATAAAAAAGAAAAAATATATATATTAGATAAACTAGTTAAAAAACGTTAAAAAAAGGTAAAAGTTAAAAAAATTTAGCAGCAGAAGAAAAAAAATTGAAAAAAAAATTAAATTAACTGCAAGACTAAAGAATCATGGGAGAAAGCCATGAGTTCTGTGCTTTGCTTTCTCCTCCTCTGGAATTCCGCTGCTCTCCTTGGTATTGAACCTGCACTCCTTGGTAGGTGAACTTGGTCCTGGCTGGATTTCTTCTTGGTCTTCTGGGGGAGGGGCCTGTTGTAGTGATTCTCAAGTGTCTTTGCCCCAGGCAGAAATGCACCACCGTTATCAGGGGCCGGAGTGAGTTATCAGCTCGGGTTTGCTTTCAGGAGCTCTTGTTCCCTGAGCGCTTTCCGTAGAGTTCCGGAGGACGGGAATGAAAATGGAGGCCTCCTGTTCTCCGGCCCGGAGGAGCCGAGAGCTCGGGGCCCCACTCCTTAGTGCACCCTCAGAGAATAGCGCCCAATTACTCCCGTCTCCCTGGCCTCTGGCCGCGCTCCGAACTCACCAAGCCTGCAACCTGTTCAAGGTAACCCCGAGCTGAGAGCTCACTCCTCAGCTCTGTCTCTGTAGCCGGCTTCCCCGTTCTAAAACCTGCAAGCTCTGCGACACTCAGACACCCCTGATCCTTCTGTGACCCTGCGGGACCTGAGGCCACGCTGACCCGCGTGGGCTTCTCCCCGGTTTAGCCTCTGGAGCGATGTCCCTCAGCGGAACAGACTTTTAAAAGTCCTGATTTTGTGCACCGTTGCTCCGCCGCTTGCCGGGAGCCGGCCCCTCCCCCTGCGGTCTATCTTCCCGTCGCTTTGGATTCACTTCTCCGCCGGTCCTACCTTTCAGAAAGTGGTTGATTTTCTGTTTCTAGAATTGCTGTTCTTCCTCTCTTAGATTTCCCGTTGGATTTGTAGGTGTTTGCAATCTTTAGATAAGCTAGCTAGCTGATCTGCTACCTGATGTAGTCTCAGCCTGCTACTTCTCCACCATCTTGACTCCCTCCCAGATCTGGGTTTTGATCTTGCTTCTGACACTGGTGGTGTGGCTGAGGCAGATTACTTCATCTTTCTACTCCCAGTTTTCCCATAAAGCTTTCTTTGTAGGCTGGTTGTAGGAGTTAAATGAGCTATCTGAATCTGAATCTGAATCATGTCTGGTGAATTATGGCTGATTTAGCTCGAGTATCATAGAGTAAAACTCAAATAAAACATCTTTGGAATTCATGATGGTACTTAAGGGTGTCTTAAGCATGGCCTACTGGATGCAGGGCCACAGGTTTAGGGCTTCTTAATTTTCTGACTAAGGGATGAGTGATTCCAGAACCTGGAATGGCATTGAGATTGGCGGCTCTGACTGTTGAAATAAGGGACGTGTGAGGGACAGAAGGGAAGCCAGGGGCCAGATCAGCAGACACATGGCTACATCCGTTCAGTACAGGCTGGTTTACACCAACCCCCAGAGAAGTAGATTTAGTAGTGGATTTAATTACCCGTGATTTAAAAGTAAATTTACCCATGAAGTGGAGGTGATGGAGAAGTTACCCGTCTATAGTCCATGCTATGATCTTGATACATAGAAGATCTTAGAGGAGCAGAATCCAAGATAAAGAGACTATGAGCCAAGAAGTCTTCCTCTAAGTGGAAACACAAGTGAAATCTTAAAGAACAAAGCAATAGACATTAAAAAAGAGAAGAGGTAACAGTTCATCAAGCGGCAGAAACAGCATGTTGTAAGAAACAAAGACATGGGGACCAAAAACCAACTTGATTCCCTAGGATGGTGTTTGTTCCCAACAGAGTTCTATTTTTTCCCCCTAGCATAAAGTCCTAGGTTTTAAACCTGGTTTGGACTCTCACACTGACCATGGTAGCTGCATCACAGGCTTGGCTATCGCTGACCCAGATTATCCCTGGTCAGAAGGGTTCTTGAAATTTTGTCTCAAAGTCCTGACCACAAAGCCTTTAAAAATGGTGATACCAGATCCAGCCCTGAGCTGTCTTCTCAGATTTCCACTAGACTGGTTCTGCAGCAAGCGCTTGTAGGGTAGGGAGTTCCCCATCCCACTCGCGTATATTCGCACCGAAATGAATTGCTCTCCCTAGCCTCCAACAAACAGCAGCTATCTTAAGAGGCAGTCTTTCATTAGACCTTTGTAGAAAGATTAATAGATACCAGAGAGTTCCGTCCCAGTGGCTCTCAATCTAATTTATCATCAGAATTGCTTGAGGAATTTTTAATGCAGAGTCCCAGGCGCTACACCTACAGGTTCTACAGTGAACGGGTTCACAGTGGAGCCTGAGTCTGTAGAAAAAAAAAAAAAAAAAAGTCTCCCACCGGGAACCCTAGTCATCGGCCAGATCTGGGAACGTTGGTTGAGAAGACAGCCCCTGGGTTATCTGTCCTTTGACCAGAGCTGATAGAATCTGACCAGTCACCCTTCCTGAGAATCGGTACTGCAAGCCACGAGTCACTTTGGGCACATTTTGCATGGAAGTGATGAGCGCCGTGCTCAGGGACAGCAGCATTTCTGCTTGTACGCAGAGGTGGTAAAAACCAGTCTGCAGAGGGACAGGAGCTGCGAACACCCAGAGCTTCGGAGAGGAGACGGAGCAGACGTGTGCTGGCAGCTTTCCATTCCCCCTGGCTCCCTGAAGCCTGGCACTCCCTGTCTTTCCTTCCATGAGGTGTTCCTTTATGCTGGAATAAATTCCCCTCTCGGGCTAAAGTCAACTCAAGTTGGTTTCTGTTACTTGCAGCTGAAGAGCCCAACTACCACCAGTCCGACGAAAATCACTTCTCGAATAGGAGAACAATCAAAGCACCCACTTCAAACACGCCATGGTATGAAATCTCAACTTTCTTCCCGAATGTGTCTGGAAATGGGCTCAGGGGAGGAAAAAACAAAACCCTCTTACTATAGAGTAGCTTATCCAGTGATTACCTTGGTACAAGGCGTACTCCTTTACGAGAAAAAGAAAAGGACACTGCATTGATTAGAAGAAATGAAAGGCAGCGGCGGAAGGCACATGAACAAGCAGGGCCCAGATGGGCCTCCCTAAGGGAAAAGGAAATTTGGGGGCCCAGATGATCGCTGAGGCAGAGCCAACCTCAGTTATGCCAACCCCAGTCTGTACCTTCTGCCTCCTCCTCTCCAAATCAGCCTGCGGCTGGCAGAGGTCTCTGAACCGGGCCCGGTCTCTGAAACCAACCCAGTTGGGTTCAAACAATCAACACTGCCTAAGAAACAAAGAGAGCGGGGTGCCTGGGTGGCTCAGTGGGTTAAGCCTCTGCCTTCGGCTCAAGTCATGATCTCAGGGTTCTGGGATGGAGCCCCGCATTGGGCTCTCTGCTCCGCAGGGAGACTGCTTCCCCCTCTCTCTGCCTGCCTCTCTGCCTACTAGTGATCTCTCTGTCAAATAAATAATGCATAAAAACCTTAAAACGCACGCACACACAAATAGAGCATGGCTGTTCTCAAACGGGAAAACAGGCCCCTACTCTTTCCCAGAGAGAGTCGGCCTTGCCAAGCCCGAGCTCCATGAGAGTGTCCCTGCGCTGGGCGCTTCGCTGCTCCTCTCCTTTCGAACAGGAATCAGGTTCAGCCCTCTTGGCCATCACCACACACCTAAAAACCAAACAGAGATGTTCACCCAGCCAGGGGACTGGGATTATCGCTCACTTGTCAACCTGAGGCTGGGAAAGTCCCTTGGGCCAAGCGGCCCTGCGCTTCCAGGGCCTGCAGCCTGAGAGCAGCCCCAGAACCCAGCCGGCGGATGCCTGCCACTGAAAATGAGATCAGAAATGGGCCAGCACCATTCTGAGGCCAAAAAAAAGCCACCCCAATGGAGAAAAAATGGGTTCAAAGTGTCGTTACACGCCATGCTGGTGGTCTTCAAGTTACGTCCCAGAATCAGCAGTTCACAACACACTGGAAGAAGAGAGTGGGGTCTGAGTCTCCTTCCAGCCCTGGTCTCCCCACAGAGCAGTTCTGCCTTTGTCTGTGTACTCCCTGGGCTTCCAGCCCTGTCTGCAGGCCGGCTGTGGAGCTAATAGTACTGAGAGCTCATCCCCAGCGTGTGGGCGCATGAGGGCACGTAGCCACATGCACAGCAGACACTGCTGGCTGTTTCAGATGCCGCAGCTCGATTCCGTCCAACAAGTCCGAGGGGTAGATTCTGTTACTATCTCCGGAGCGTAGTTGAGGAAACAAAAAGGGTCTTGTCCAAGGTCACAGAGCTACGCCATGGGAAAGCCAGGAATTGCATCTAGCTTCCTCAGACCTCGGAGCCTTGACTGAAACTGCCCCTGGGATAGACCTCAGGGAAAAAACCATCAACCTTGCCGGCACATTAGAGTCTCCCAGGAAGCTCTAAAGATGGGGAATGCCAGGCTCTCGCCCCTGGAGATACTGATTTAATGCATCTGGGGAGCAGCCTGGACATAGGGATCTGTTTTTAAAGATTGAGAGCCACTGCCTTAAAGAAACAGTGATAGGAATCCAATAATTAAAATTACATGTCAACACTGATTTGAGAGTATCAGAGATAGGAATTTCCCTCAGGGCAGATTACTCAGCTGATGGTATAAAAAGTGTCCTTTAAGAAGTAGAAAGAAACACTGTAAAACTCTAGCTCTGGAGCAAGGCAGAGAGAAGGCTTGTTTTCTCCTTCTCCTGTACAGCCCACTATGAACTTGAGTGCACTCCGTGCTCCCTTACTTGATGGGGCTGACACAGAGGGTGGCGACCACGTAGAGGAGACTAGGAAAGATGGAGAAACCGTAAAGCGGAGATCAGGGCCCACCATCTGGGATTCCACTTTTATGTTCTCAGTCCAGGATCAGGACAAGCTGAGGTGGGTGAGGCCTTGAGCACAAAATTTAAGGGGACTCAGAACAAAACCAAAAAACTCATCCCTTATCAAGATAAGGAATGTTTTAGTGGCATATTTTTAAAAACAAAAATCAGTGCAGAAAATATCCATGGTGAACAAAAGGTCAAGAATTTCAATATAGACAGGATCCAACAGGACTGCGATGGGGCCGGGGGGGGGGGGGGTGGGGGGGGGTGGGGGTGGGGGGGGGGAATGAGGGTTGGAGGAAGTGGTGCAAGTAAGTTTAGGGTTGGATCTCCTATCTTTATTTAAAATGGAATTTTGGGCATTGATCTTGAGTGTTAAAGTTTTTGCATGAAAGCATTATTTTTCTTAATTTTTTTTTGCCCCACCATGAGTCCCAGTAAACATTCCTGCAAGGGGAGTAAACCCTCTTTTTGGCTTATTCTGATGCTTCTGAGTTGAGGGAGGAGAGTATCACAAGAGTATCAGGACACTAGTCTCTCAGAGGCCTGATGGTATTTCCTGCACCAGGAAGACCTCCCCAGAGAAAGAGCCCCATTGTTCAGAGCCAGCAGGTAAGGAGGGAGGGGAGAGTGGAGAACCAACGGGGAGGCTCGGGTCAGCCCCTGTGCTAAGGGCAGGCCTGGTGTTCCTGTCTGTTGACTCACTTGGCTGGGAGAACACAACGGCCCATCACACAGGATTCTAACAGTCCCCTTGGTCAGTTAATCTGTTTAACCTTCAGATCCCTTATCTGTGAAATAGAGCTAATAATACATCCCTCGCAGGGATATTTTGGGGATAGATGAGGTAATATCTATAAAGAATTTTGCATGCTGCCTGGTACATTCTCAGTGCTAAAACAGGGCATTTGTTAGAAGATGATGACTCCATTTCCTAAGTCTGTTCTCGAAGCTCTAGTTCTTATCTCAGTCCACTTTTGGAACATTCCACTGCTCACGGATAACTCATCAGAGGGTAGGCCAAATCAGTCAGGTTTGTGGCTTGTTAATAAATCTGGGCAGTTATCACTAACATGGGTCAGGATTAGAGAAGGTCTGAGGAGGGCCTAGATTCTAGTCTTCATGTAGGACTTGCTAAGTGTGTGGACTTAGGCCTACCCCTTGGCATCTCAGGGCCTTTCTTCCTTCTTTACTAAGTGAGGATTATTATTGTATCTTTCTTATTGTTCTCCTCTTGTGTGATCAAAGAGGAGCAATGATGATTGTGCAAAATCATCACTGGGGCAATGATGATGATAGTGCAAAAGTGATTCACAGTTGCACACTCAGGTGGAAATAAGCTTTAAGGTATCATTCTTGAAGTGAGCTCATTTCTCCGGCCTGGTTGACATGGTTCTGGTACTGAACCTCACTAAGCCTCAGAAATAGATTCTTTATCCAGGACTCTAACATGACAGCAGGAAGGATTGAAAGGAACAGGATTTGGACTATGGAGTAAACTGCATATTATCTGCTAAAGTTTTACTTCAAACAGAGGGATAAAACCTTAGCTCTGGTACTCTTTTCCTTTCTGACAGGGAACTGGGAGTAATTTTAAGAAGCGTGACTCAGGGAAATGTCTCCCTCCTGCCTAGAACTACTTCTGTTGTCCCAAGTTTGTGTATTTTGATCTTCTCAAATGTCCCATGTAGTTACACATCCTCCCTGGGCACATGTTCGAATGATCACTTCTTTTTCTCAACGGTCCTTCATGAATTCATGAGAAGCTTTTGTCATTTTAACTGGAATTATTTACAGTTCAAACTGTCAGTGCAGTTGTTTTTCGAGTCATGGTTATGGAGTGAGTGTAATATCGAGAGCATGCGCCCTGATACCACGCTATGCAAGCCACTAAGTAAGTTGGCGGGGGGGGGGGGGGCACCACCTCCCTGATCTCATAGGATTGTAGTGAGAAATAAAAGAACTTATGAAGTAGTTAAATAGTGCCTAGCGCATAGTAAACACTTAATAAATGTTCGCCATTATCGTTTTGACCTCACTTTGCATACGCTGCTACACCGATCTGTGGCATTATGAAACTTAAAGCTTGTCCTCGGGGTGGGTGCCTGTGATCCCAAATACTGTCCCTATTACACTTCCTTCAAGATTGTTGTCTCTCTCTTTCTTCGCTTTCTTCCTGTCTTTGCAATGGCAATGGGAAGGACTATAGAGACTGGCTATTCCAGAAGTCTTTCCCTCTTGGTACCGAATATACATCATCTCTCCTCCTTCCTCCTAACCCACCCACTGGTTGCAGCCTCTGGCAAGTCAGTCATTTGGCAGTCCTACATCCATGATGAATCATCTGCAATAGCACTCAATAAGTTATGAAGAATACAGGGAAATTACAAATCAAAACCACAATGAGATTCTCCACCAGTGAGAATGGCTAAAATTAACAAGACCGGAAACAACAAATGTTAGCGAGGACGTGGAGAAAGGGGAACCCTCTTACACTGTTGGTAGGAAGGAAACCCTCTTACACTGTAGAAAACAGAATGAAGTTTTCTCAAGAAATTAAAAATAGAGCTACCCTATGACCCAGCAATTGCACTACTTGGTATTTACCCCAAAGATACAGATGTAGTAGAAAGAAGGGGCACCTGCACCCCAGTGTTCATAGCAGCAATGGCCACAATGGCCCTTGGAAGGAGCTGAGATGTCCTTCAACATCTTTATCAATATCTTTATCCAACAAATGGATAAAGTTGTGGTTCATATATACAATGGAATATTACTTAGCCATCAGAAAGGATGAACACCTACCATTTACATCAATAAGGATGGAACTAGAGGGATTACATTAAGTGAAATAAGTCAATCAGAGAAAGACAGTTACCATATAGTTTCACTCATATATGGAATATAAGAAATAGCACAGAAGAGCATAGGGGAAGGGAGGGAAAACTGAATGAGAAGAAATCAGAGGAGACAAACCATGAGAGACCTTTTACTCTGGGAAATAAACTGAGAGTTGCACAAGGGGAGAGGGGTGGTGGGGTGGGGTAACTGGGTGATGGGCATAAAGTAGAGCACATGATGTGGTGAACACTGGGAGCTATACGCAACTACTGAATCAATGAACACTGCATCAAAAACTAATGATGTGGGCACCTGGGTGGCTTAGTGGGTTAAGTGACTGCCTTTGGCTCAGGTCATGATCCTGGAGTCCTGGGATCGAGTCCCACATCGGGCTCCCAGCTCCATGGAGAGTCGGCTTCTCCCTCTGACCTTCTCCACTCTCATGCTCTCTCTCATTCTGTTGATCTCAAATAAATAAATAAAATCTTGGAAAAAAAAAACCTAAACTAATGATACACTATATGTTGGCTAATTGAATTTAAATAAATAAATTATGAAGAACTAAGTTGTAATAAAATAGTTGATATTTGGTATCATTACTATTTAGATATTTATGCAATTTTCGAAGCTAAATCATTTTTGTAAAAACCAAGGGATTCGTACTCCTGTCTAAAAGTAATTCTACATTGTATTTGGTAAGTAGAGAAATGGAAGGTGCTGTAAAGTTCTGGCAAATCAGAGCATGGACATTTTGGTCTAGCTGATAACAGGATGACCAAGTTAGTAGCGTGACGTAATTGATGGGGAAAAGAGATGTATCCAGCAGGTATTCTTTGAGCACCTGCTATGTGCTGGCTTGTTTGGAGAAGCAGACAAGAATAGGTCAGAGACCTTGTCCCTGGATTTTACATCTGAAGAGACGGACATGCTGTAGGAATGATGTGGCTGATTCTTTTTTTTTTAAGATTTTACTTATTTATTTGACAGACAGAGATCACAAGTAGGCAGAGAGGCAGGCAGAGAGAGAGTGAGAGGGAGGGAAGCAGGCTCCCCGCTGAGTGGAGAGCCCCTGGCTTGCTCCCAGGACCCTGAGATCATGACCTGAGCCAAAGGCAGAGGCTTTAATCCACTGAGCCACCGAGGTGCCCCCATATGGCTGATTCTTAAGTGCAGTGTTGCAGCAATGGATTTCCTGCTGTCTCAGGCTTTCCTTAGATTTAGAAAATGAGAAAATAGATGATAGGATCCTTATTATCTTACTTTCTGCTGTTTCCTGTGTAGGAATGAGTAAAACTCTACCACGATTTGTACCAATACATAGTTGAAGATCAGAATTATTAATTGAATCAGAATTTTAAAATAAAAATCTAACAAAAAAGAATGTATGATATGAAATCAGAGCTGATAAACACTCCTGTGCTAGTATTTTAAACTAACATTTTTATTTTAAAAGGAATGTGTGTTAATGTACAAACTTGAGAAATATAAAAAATGTTAAGGAAATTTTTAAAAATCCCTTATTATTCCATTACCTAAAGATCGTTAACCTGCAATTTCTGTTCTGAGTTGGGAATAACTGTGCAAGTATATACCATTTAAGAAACAACAATGCATTTTTATCGGATGATCTCCTGTGATCTTAGCAGTTCTGAGGTGGGCAGTTTAAATTCTAAATGGAAACTCAGCCTTGAAAGGCTGACACTTGGTCAAGTTCAGAGAATTGGTGAATGCAAGAACCAGAGTTTGTGCTGGAGTCTTAAAGTTCAAACTCAATATTCTTTCCAGACGCAGCAGAGTAGATATTGTATGATTCTTTTATATGAAGTTCTAGAAGAGACAACACTAACCCATGGGAATAGAAGTCAGATCAGTGGTTGCCTGGATGGTGGGGGCAGGGAGGTGTTGGGGAATGAAGAGAGAGGAACACGAGACATTTCTGGAGGAGTGGAAAGGTTTTGTACTTTGATCTACAGATGTATGCATTTGTCAAAACTCATCAAATTATACTTTTAAGATCTGTACTTATCCCTGCATGCCTAGTCTACTTCTACTTTAAAAATCACTTTTCTATTTTAAGTGTAAGGATATATAGTATGGAAAATGGGCAATACTGTAATTTCTTCATAAGGCAAAAATATCATCACGTTATTTCATATAAACTATTTTATTTTTAATTTTTTTCATGTAAACTATTTTAATTATCAAAGTGGTCATCTTACTTTTCCTGGCATATTAGGCTCCTGTGGCCACTGTAACAAATCACCACACACTTAGTGGCTTGAGACAACCTAAATGTATTGCCTCCCAGTTCTAGAAGTCAGAAGTCAAAAATAGGTCTCGCTGAGCTAAACTCAAGGTGTTGGCAGGGCCGAGTCCCTTCTAGAGGTTCACGTGAGAATCTGTCTCTTTGTTTCAGAAAGATGGCTCAAAAAAGGATTTCCAAATGACTCCTAAACATACAGAGAGGTGCTCAGCCACATTAACAATCAAGGGAAATAATGCTGATTTTTAAAATGCCGATCAATAGGAAAATGGATAAATAAATTGTGGTCTAGTCACATGATGGCAGGCTATACAGATATGAAAATGATTTAACTACCAATAGAAACAATGACATGGATTGTAGATCTACTCAGATGTGCTAGTGAATGAAATTAGCCAGTCGCAGAAGACCACAGAGTACGTGATTCCGTTCAGGTAAGGTGAAAATAATAAGTGCAGCCCTAAAGCACAGTACTGAGGAATACACCGGGGTTAGATAAGGGAATATAAAGAGAACGGAAGCAGCCAGAACAAGGAAGAAGGAGGAGGAGGAGGAGAGCAGGTGGGCGGCGAGGGGGTGCGCGGTGTTTGGGAGGAAGATGGAAGGGCTTTTGGGACACTGGCAGTTCCTGTGAATTGAGCTGGGTGGTGCTCAATATGGGTATTTGAGATAATCATGCTGTATGCTTTTGTTTTGTACACTCCTTTGTATGTATGCTCTACCTCACAATGAAAAAGTAAAACAGCAACAACAACAACCCCACCATCAAGATGGTTCAAGAGGAAAAGGGAAAGCAGAATTCATTAGGACGCATCCAAGAACCCAGGATGATATTGGAACAATGAAGCATAAAAATTAACTTATGGTTCCCAGGGGCCCCCGTGCAAAATGGCAAACATGTTGTACTATATAACTCCTATTGCCTGATAAAAATAAGCACACGTTTGCCTGGAGAGACACATATTTCTCTGACTCTGAACCATGGGCAGAATGTTAAGCTCATTACATAAAGTGAGAACAATGTATTCAGTTGCAGGTTTTCTGAAGACCATGAAATGTTCCTTAAAAGGACATTACTTAACTGAATGCTTGATAAAAGCTAAGAGCATGACATGGAATCATAGCTCAGTCAAGGCATTTCTGAGGAAATCTAAGTTGACACAGTCCTGTGACTTTCTAGGGCAAGGACATAGCAGTGCTGTAGGAATTCTAGAAGAATTCCAGCTGTTTCCTGAATGCAACCTTCTGTACTCTTTGACTATGTACCCTCACAGAGAAGGGTCAGTGTCCCAGGCTGACACTGTAGAAGCTTTCCTCAGACCCTTATTCCAGGCCTGGCTTTCTCGCTTGGCTCTTGGCTTCCTCTTCCTTGACCTTGACCTTGACCTCTACCTGGCCTTGACCACAGCTTTCTCCTGCTGAGCACGCCTGGCTGGCTTATCAGGTTAGGGTGGGGCTAGTAAGGATTTCTCAGCCTGACTGGCTCTGCACAGTTGACTAAGTGCAGTGGATACACTGTCTCCGTAAACCTCTCCCTCTTCTCCAGACACCCAGGCCTCATCCCCCGACTCTGCAACACAGCAGAACGGTCCAAAGCCTGGGCTTTGGGCTCAGACACTACCGCTGTGAATTCTGAGTAATCACTTAATGGACATGTCCTGTGTCTCATTTCTCCCTTTGTAAAATAGTGATAATTTTACTATTCACCTCATGTGTAGGTTAAACCCTGTGCAGTGGAGAGAGTGCATGACGGTGTGGTTGAAAGCAAAAACTCAGGAACCAGACCGCTTGGCTTCCTAGTCATGTGGCCTGGGACCCCTTTCTTAGCTCTTATGCGGCAGGTGGCTCACCTATAAGATGGGGAAAATACAGCATCGGGGGAAGGGTTGTTGTGAGGATTAAGTGGTTAATATGTATAATGTATCCAAAACAGGGCACATACTGAATGCTTTATAAATGTTTGCTAAATAAAGGGTTAGATGCCTGGCATATGGCAAATTTGAATAAATGTCACAAATTTTAATTATTTCTGCTTGTGTGACCCCCCTCTCCATCCATCTCCCCAACTATAACAATTGATTAAAGAGTAAGAATCTGAATGTGATGGGGCGCCTGGGGGCTCAGTCGTTAAGCATCTGCTCAGGTCACAGTCCCAGGGTCCTGGGATCGAACCCCATATCAGGCTCCCTGCTTGGCAGGAGGCCTGCTTCTCCCTCTCTCACTTCCCCTGCTTGTGTTCCCTCTTTCACTGTGTCTCTGTCAAATGAATGAAAAAAAAGAAAAGAGAATGTGAGTGTGAATCTAAGTGGGAACCTTGGGTCTTGCCTTGCCCCCTTCCCCTCCCCCTCCTTTCCCTTCCCCTCCTGTTCCTTCCCTTTCTTCCTACCTACTTTTCCTTGTTAAAGATTGATTGATTGACTTTAGAGAGAGAAAGAGAGTGAACCTGAGCAGGGGGTAGAGAGACTCTCAAGCCGACTCTGCAGAGCCCAGAACCCCACACAAGGCTGGATCCCACAACCCCAAGGTCATGACCTGAGCCAAAACCAAGAATCAGAGGCTTAGCCAACTGAGTCACCCGGGCACCCGAGACTTGGATATTTCTTAAGAGGGGGAAGACCCTTTCCCCCTCTGGTTGCAAAGCTGTTGCTAGTGTCAGAGAAGAAGCAAAGCAATAGGAGAGAAGAAAGCTGACATAGAAAAGTAAGAAATATTTGAGGAGGGGAGCAGAGACAGAGAGAGACAGTGAAAGACAAAGAGACAGAGACCTGATGGTGTTGGAGTCATGGTTCTCACGTCTGGAGTCCCAGAAATTTTTTGATTTTTGTCTTTTCCTTTCATGGTTGAACAAAGAGTTCTTTTTCTTCTGTGAGCTACCCCTCCCCCACCTTTTTAAAAAATAAATCTTGTCTAAGCAAATTTGAGTCAGGTTTCTGTCTCTTGCCACCGAAAGAATCTAGAACACCATTAGTTTGGGGAAAGTGACGTTCTATTCTTAAATATATGCGTGATCGGTGAGTAAGCAACATCAAGTGGCATTGAAGGCCCAGTGGGCCACCTGGTGTAATTATGCTTCCGTTGTCATGTTCACAAATGAAGCTGATCCCGTCTGTGACACATTCTGCCCAAACATTTCAGAGTGGAAACAATTATTTTCCTGAGTAAAAACAATGCCATGGGATTAGATGTATCCGAGGTAATACGAATGGATGTGGTAAGGCCATTTTGTAGTGTGCTCACAATAGCCCGCGACTGAACTTTCTGTGTGGCCGACTCCCATTAGCCGTTCCGAGGGCCAAATGATGCCCATCAAGATGTACCATTATATGCCCAGTTAGTCCTGATTCTGATTTACTTTTTTTTTTTTTTTTTTTTTAAAGATTTTATTTATTTATTTGACAGAGAGAAATTACAAGTACACTGAGAGGCAGGCAGAGAGAGAGAGAAGGAAGCAGGCTCCCTGCTGAGCAGAGAGCCCGATGTGGGACTCGATCCCAGGACCCTGAGATCATGACCTGAGCCGAAGGCAGCGGCTTAACCCACTGAGCCACCCAGGCGCCCCTGATTTACTTTTTTAATAGGATTCACCTGTACTCTTCTACAAATACATGTGTTTATCTCTTTCACTCTTCCATTCTTATCTATTTGGTTGTATTTATTTTTTATGTATTTGGAGTGAGTTCACCCCGGGGGCCCTAATTCATAATGTGTCTTGGCAACAATGGAGCCTCGGGGGGCTGATCTTTGGGTGCCTACATAGGGCAGATTGTGAATAAGAATTTGGAATTATAGGGTTTCTAGACATTGAAACTACAATCCTCAGGTGCAGGAGAGTGGAAAATCCCATCAGTCTTTGAGGGGGTTGGATTCGAGGGATGGGGTCAGACAGCCTGGGACCCAGACCAGCTCTGTCCATATTTCACCTGCCTCTTTCCCATATTTTTTCCCTAATTGACTGGGGCGGGCGAGGTTATGTAGTATCACATTAGGACTTTTCCACATTGTTAAAGTATTAATGATTCTTTAAAAATGGAATGGAGTTGATGAGCCATGTGTAGTTTACTTAATCATTTTCTTATTGGGGGTCATTTAGGTTGCCTCCAAATTTTGCTTTTGTAAATACAGCTCTAATAAAATCTTTGCTCATAAAGTTTTTTCCACATTTAGGATAAAATTATGCAAATTAATTCCTGAATATTTTAAGGCTTTTGACACATTTGCCAAATAATTTTCCAGAGGGGCTCTATTTTCCAAAGGGCAATGTCTAAAAGTACATTTTTCTCTGCTCCTTTGCCAGCACTGAGTATTATAATTTTAAAAACTTTTGCTAATATGATAGTTGAAAAATGATCTTACTGCTTTAATATATATTTCTTCGATTATTCTGGAAGTTAAACACTCTTGCCTCATGTGCTTATTAACCACTTATTTCTTCTTTTCATATACTTTTCTCAGCTCTGATCTTTTCCTCATAACTTCTAATTGCAGAATGAGGTCAATGAATGCATGATTCATTGGGACTGGCAAACACTTCAGCAGCCGCATGGAAGAGCCAGCAAACATCTCAGAAATCCCAAAACTTTTTGGGTTCACACTTAGAAATCACGCTTGTCAGGGTGCCTGGGTGGCTCAAGTTGGTCAAGCAACTGACTCCTGATTTTGGCTCAGGTCATGATCTCAGGATTGTGGGATCGAGCCCCAAGTTGGGCTCCCAGCTCCACAGGGAGTCTGCTTCTCCCTCTCCCTCTGTCTCTCCCCCCTGCTTGTGCTCTCTCTCTCATATGAATAAATAAAATCTTAAAAAAAAAAAAGGACTACTTAGGTCACTCTATGCACAATAGACCCTTAATAAATATTTCTGAGTTTCTAGAGTTAAAAATGAGGAAGAAATTTGCTCAGGGAGAGAGCTGCAGGCATTAAGGCCTTGAGAACTAATTCCTGCCATGAGAACTCGGAAGGGGCAGTGGTTTTGTCCATTCTAATGAGACGGCAAATAAAAGTGACAAGAAGATTGTGGTATTCAGCCAATCATTTACCATCTTCTTGTAGTCCTGCTTAATGTTAGTTACTTGGATTAAAATGGATATTTACTATCTTGGCAACCAATTGTGGTTCTCTTTAAAAAAAATTGGTTTTATTTTTTTATTTGTTTATAATAACTTATTCATTTGACAGAGAGAGAGAGAGCACGAGCAGGGGGAGCAGCAGGCAAAGGGAGAGGAAGAAGGTGACTCCCCACTGAGCAGAGAGCCTGATGCAGGGCTCCATCCCAGGACGCTAGGATCATGACCTGAGCCGAAGACAGACGCTTAATGACTGTGCTACCCAGGCACCCCCAACTGTGGTTCTTGTACAGGATTTATGCCTGATATTTTGTAAACACACCAGTGCTTATGATGATTTGATTTAGTGTTCACATTGTGTTTGGACTGTTAGGCAGATCGAAAGTGGGTGACTCGTTAGTTAAGAATGAGGGATCTATAATGTGAGTCATCATTTTTAAATGACATATATTGCATATTTTATTCTCTTCAAATTTAGAAGGAAAGAAAAAAAGGGGTCTTGCAGACCCCACTGCTGAGACTAAACTGTGGTGGTTCTGGAGGCTGGCACGGAAGCAGCGGGATGAATATCCCTGGGAGAGCTTCTAGTTTACATGGGTTTGGAAATGGCACTGCCTCCCCACGCTGGTGGGACACGCTGGTTTCCTCAGTGATCTGAGCCAAGCTACGTACGGAATGAGCAGAACAGAAAGCTGACATGGAGGCTGAGGCAAGCACTGCAGGTTACGGTCCCTCTAGTGGCCTGGCAGTGTGGCGGGTGGCAATGTGTGCTGATGAACTGGGAGAAGGTCCAAGGCTCGCCCACTGCTACATAAATGAGGGCAAGTCATTTGACACGTTCAAGTATCAAGACTACTTATTTATAAAAAGGAAATAATTCAGGGGCGCCTGGGTGGCTCAGTCGGTTAAGCCTCTGCCTTCAGCTCTGGTCATGATCCCAAAGTCTTGGGATAGAGCCCCGTGTTGGGCTCCTTGCTCAGAGGAGAGGAATCTGCTTCTTCCTCTCTCTCTGCCTCTCCACCTGCTCATGCTCTGTCTCTCTCTCATGCTGTCCCTTTCTCATAAATAAATAAATAAAATCTGAAGAAAAAAAAAAAGGAGAAATATCTCATATAATTCATATTGCCTGAGCTATTTCTTAAAGTAACCGTGAGGCTCAAAAGTGAAAGTGACATGGGACACCCGGGTAGCTCAGTCAGTTAAATGTTGGCTCTGGGTTCTGGCTCTACTCGTGATCTCCAGGTCACACAACTGAGCCCTGCACTGGGCTCTGCACTCAGCACAGAATCTGTTTGGGATTCTTTCCCTCTCTCTCTGCCTTGATCCTGTGCTTGCCCATGCACTAGCTCTCTCTCTCCCTTTCTGTAAAATAAATAAAATCTTTTTTTTTTAAAGTGAAAGTGATATGACATAAAATTGCTTTGTAAACTCTAAAGCACTGTACAAACATAGGTTTCTGTTATCGACCTAGTTCTAAGGTACATTGTTCATACAGTGGTTCCCCCTTATCTGTGGTTTTGCTTCTGCCATTTTATTTCCCTTCAGTCAACAGCAGTCGAGGAGCTGGTAATCCTCCTTCTGACAGATCAGATCATGAGGAGGTCAGCAGTAGCCTAACACTATGTCACAATGCCTGTGTCATTCACCTGACTTCATCTTATTATGTTGGCATTTTATCATCTTAATTACACAAAGAGAAAAAGAGCAAGTACAGTATAAGATGATATTTGGAGAAACATATTCATATAACTCTTATTATAATGTATTGTTATATATTGTTCTATTATTAATTACTGTTGTTAAGTCTCCTAATTTACAAATTCAGCTTGATCATAGATACATATGTATATGTAGGAAAAAGCATAGTATATATACAGTTTGATACTATCCGTGGTTTCAGGTGTTCATCGGTGGTCTTGGAATGTAAGTACCTGTAGACTATAGTATAAACTATGTACATTATACCCAAAGAGCATAGATAAATTCTTTCATCATCCTAAAAGCTGAATTAAGTTTTCTGGATATAAATAGTTTATTATTTTATGATCATAATTTTTCCTTTCTATGGCCTGTTCATTCTACAAAGATCACAATGGGATTTAACCTTTAACCTCTGCACGTGTGTGTGTGTGTGTGTGTGTGTGTGTGTGTGTTTGATGTTAATAGTAGGAAGAGGGAAAAAGGAAGAAATATGGACAAGGCCTTACAGTAGTTGGATGAGTCTAATTTCTTCATTTTAAATTGAGGCTGGAATCCATGATGTTATGTGGTTGATACCCAAGAATGCATAATTTATTAGAGCAGAATCAATAACGGATGCCAGGTTGACCTCATTTTACTTCTATCAAGTATCATATAATTTTTCTATACATGTTAGCACAGAGGGTCGTACCACCCTATATTACATAACATTCCTCCACCAACATTCTCCTTCCCCAAGCAAAAAGTATCCACAATCTCACTGAAAGCTTAATGGCTAAAAAAAACCTAAAGGAAGCAGAGGATTTATATTTTCAGAGCCAAAGCTAAGCCAGAATTGCTTTTCTCCTTACTATTAATTTACCTCTTTTTGAAATTCAATCCCCACCCCCCCAGATATCTTTGAAATCTTATCATAAGTGATTCACCTGATAACTGTCTCACTTCTGAAGAAATGTTTCTGGGACTCTACCTAATGAATTTCATTATATCTCACATGCTGTCCTGCTCTTCCAGAAGGCCAGGAAAGGTGGGTTTAGTTTTGGGCTTTGTTTCTTTTTAAGTGCGGGCTCTTTTATTAAGGGTGAGTGGGAGGCTGGATATTATAAGGGCATTGATCTCTCTGCCACAGGGGTCTTTCTCAAACATCATTAGAAGCAACCTTCTCCGTACCCCGTCCTATCCATGGTGCAATTTCTTCTTAGAATTTATCATGTCTGAATTTACCTTCTGTGTTCACCTGTGTGATTATTCATTGTTTTTCTCTCCATGAGAATAGGAGCTTCCCAAGGGCAGGGAGCTGGTCTGTGTTTTTCATCAATGTACCTTGAGCACTTAGCATTTGGTAGGCACTCAGCTGTTACTAAATGAATGAAAGAATTGTGGGGTCAGTGTGTTGAACATTTACAAGGTTTTGGATCCATATTATCAAATATTCTCCTCCAAATGTCGAAATTTATCATCTCATTAGCAACGTCTCTGAGGATACTTTCACTTACATCCTCTATGAAGCTAGCATTATAACTTAATAAAAAGTTCTGTTAATATAGTAGGCACAAACTTTTAAAAAGGATTCTTATTTTAATGGACATTTCTTTGTTGAAGTGCATTTTTGAGAAGTTTTGTTCAGACTCGCTAAGATTTTTTCTTTTGATTGTGATAGCATAAAGGGATAAACTTCAGGGGTCAAGAAATTCAGTTCATCTTCACGGAGAATGCTGGGGAAATCAAGGTTACTCTACCAGCCTCTCTTAGTTACGAAGATGAAACATGTAAAGCAGCAGGGTGCCTGGGTGGCTCAGGGGGCTAAGCCTCTGTCTTCAGCTCAGGTCGGGATCTCAGGGTCCTGGGATCGAGCTCTGCATCTGGCTTTCTGCTCAGCAGGGAGCCTGCTTCCCTGCCCACCCCCACCCGCCGCCTGCCTCTCTTGCCTACTTGTGTCTCTCTGTCTCTCTGTCAAACAAATAAATAAAATATTTAAAAAAATGTAAAACAGAACTTTGAGAAGGATAAGCAAGTCATTCAATCATAATGATTTGTTATCCTCAGGATGGGAGTGCAGAGAACAATATGGTTTTACTTAAATAACACATTTAATAAAACACAGAAAAGATACTTTGTTATATTTGGTGGGACATTGGTGGTGTTCAGAACTCCCAGAGTTCCCAGTATGGACAGAAAGGAAGAAATTGATTGGCCCTTATCCCAACCACTTCCTCACCCCCGAGCATTCATAATGAATTCCCACTAGAACTCATTGCTTATAAAGACCAAGTAACCCACTTAACCAATGCATTCTGTGCCCTTGCAAATGCACACAGAAAGAAAACCCCTGGAATCTGAAGGGCTCTGGCTCCAGACACATGTGTGTAGGTCAAAGTTAACTTTTTAAACTGTGGTTCCATGAGCTATGTTTCCATCTTGGGGCTGACTTCATTTTAAGTCTCTCTCTTCCTTGCCATTAGGGCAGACTTTGTGTGAAGGGCCGAGTAGGGATGCTTTGGTGGTGGTGGTCAGGGAGTGGGGAGAGAACCGTTCAAGGGCATTGCAGTAGGCTCTGCTACCCTGCAGCTCTCCAGAGACTGCAGGGCGACTGGGCTCAATCCTCTCTCTGCTCAGTTCTTCTACGTGTTTTGGTCTGTTGATTTTCCAGTGTCCGTAACCCAAAGCAACATATCTTTCTTGGCATGTTTGGAAAGGGAGCTGTTGCTAAGATTATTGGACTCACAAGGGAAAGTTCTGGTGTTTACACAGTTTAATACAGGGCATTATTCTAAGCTGAAGATGGCATGGTTATAGACATCAGCAAGGTCAGTTTTTCCTAACCATTTTAATAAAACCAATGAGAACCGGTAAACTTGACACAGTTGTTTCTTAAAGGAGCTTTGGTGTTTGGTAAATACTTTTCCTTTCCTAGGGTTTATATTCTAGCTCTTACATTTGGAAGTAGCATGCACACTCATCGTGAAATGTCTAAGCTTCCTCTTTGGAATTCAATATAATTAAAACCAGCAAGTATTTGTTAAGTTTCTAATAATGCCAGCCCAATATGGGGGAGCTTGGGAGGGGGGACACCCAAAGAGTACAATTCCTGTAGATGGTGTCCTAATTATGTAAAGGAATAAAAACCCATTTCCGGTTCTCAGTTCCCAATTGATTCACCTGAAAAATGCTTTCTCCGGGTAGGACAGGATAACTGGCTCCTTTGATTGGTCCCCATTCTGCAGGGAAATGTGGGAAATGTTCCCCTATGATTCATTCTATGGCTAATACCGTCCTTTCAGGTGTACAGACCATATAACACATTTATCACACCCACCGGTTGGAGCTCCAACAGGGCAAGGTAATTCAACTTTGAAAAGGTGGTATCTGGAGAATGAGAGAGTCACACAGTTCCCGTAAGAGAAGTGAAATACAGAATATAATGATTTTGACCTTCCCTGCGGTTCTTTACTCGGCCTTTGAGTAACACCTTTCCTTATCAGGGTCATTGATACCCAGTCTTTACCTCCTAGCTCTGTGAGATTGCGGTGTTAAGGCTTATTCTCACACCACATTGACCCTTCTCTGTCATTTCTTGTAGGCTTAAAGCACACGCGTGCGCGCACACACACACACACACACACACCATATTTACCGCGATGTAATTCACAGACCCCACTGTTCATTCACTCATTTACAATGTGTAATCATCGATGTGAGCAGCCGTCACCACACTTTCATCACCTCAAGAAAAAACCCAATATCCTTTGGCTGACACCTCTCTGTCCCCCAATCCCCTCCATCCCTACACCCCTAATCGATTTTCGCCTTCTTGTTTAATCTCGGGGCCCTCAGGAGTCAGCGCTGGGTCTATTTTCCAGCTGTTCTTCCCCAGACCTGGATATGTATGTGCTCTTACCAGGGCGCTCGCTAAGGGAACAGAGCCATCTGCCAACAAAAGTAGCACTCCAGAGAGAAGCTGAGGGTTGGGTTAGCACAGAGTGTTCTCAGGTGAACTGAAAATCTTGACCCAGCGTTTGGAGAACCTCCTCAGCCTTAAGTCTTTTTGTGGAGATCAGACTTCAACGGGTTCCTCTTTTGGCCTCTTCTGAAGTACAAGGCTGTTCTGTTGTCTAGCTCTTGACTATACCTTAACTCTGTGGTTTCCTTTCAACCACCTTCACGCTCGTCTTTGGGATTTTCGTTCCCACCTTCATCTGGGAACAAATGAATAATCCTTCTTCCGGCTTTTGCTGTCAGTCACTCCTCATATTTGCTGTCTTCTCAGCCATAAACTTTATCTCAGCTTTGTCCTTGGTTTGGGAAGAACCGTGATTCAACATTATTTATCTTTGCTGAAGGCTGTATCTTAACCACCTTAAAGTAACATTAATCTATCAAATCATCCCAAAGATGCAAGGCACTATCTATTATCCAAAGTGACAGTTCTTTTCTATCGAAGGGCATTGTCCACTCTCTTATTGAAATATCTCCTGTTATGGTCCTGAATATTTCCAAAGAGGGTAAGCAGGAGAGAAGGTGTGTGTGCGTCTATTTAGGCAGGAGGGACCCCGCCAGTACTGTGGACATGATAGAAAACAGAGGATGGTAGAAATCAGCGAAACTAGCCATTTCCAAAGGAACAAGTGAAGAATTTTGATAATTTTCTTTTGCTTTTCTAGTTCAACTTTCATTTTAAAAATTATAAGGTTTTAATCATTCCATATTCAATTTTTGCTTTGAAAAATGTCACTGAATAATTATATTCTTCTCGTGTGAAAAATTTGTGGTGTTAGAAAACCTCTCATTTCTTCAATAGGCTTAAACGTACTTCAGCAGTTCTTCCTCTGATCCGATTAGGACCAGACAGACTGGAATGAAACCATATCTAGTGCAGCAAAACTTTTGTTTTAGGGTCTTTCGCTTGTTAATAATTCACTTCATGAAAGATTCAATTCCTATAATATCTAATCAAATTTCCTGGTTCAGCCAACACTGTACTCTATTTTTATAGTGCCCTCATACACATGAACACTTCCTGTAATATCCCCCCCCGCCACCTTTTTTTTTTAATTCTTGAAGCTTTAATTAAATGGGGGGTGTAGTCATTTTGGCTTATTTTAGTTCTTCTAAGGAAAAAAAAAATCAGCATTTCCTTGTGTTCTTAATTTTCAGAGCCATAAGAGCAAACTTGTCTCCTCTGGCATCATGGGAGGTAACACAAAATAATGGCAGGGGTGCTATGCATTTACCTACGTTCCTGGGGTCCTGGCTGAGTGCACAGGTTTCCCACGGAAGCCCATTTTTCCTTTCCTGGGTCGCAGCAGAGCCAAAGGCCCTATAAGGGAAAGATTCCCTGCTCGGTGATGAAATGCCAGCACATGACATTCTTTCTAATGAGTCACAGTCAATAAAAATTGTTTTCCAAATGAATCCGACTATGCCTCCATAGAGGCATACCCGAAAGAGAAATCTTTATCAAATCCAAGCATCGTGTTTCATCAGCTAAGCTCAGATAGACCTTTCACTTGGTAAGCAAAGTGAAATGTGTTTCCATACAGAGTGAAAATCCAATCTGTCCTTATTTTTCCTTAGATACACATGTTATGTCATATGAGGGAAGGAGGGAGACATATATTGGAAAGTGTTTTCAGGGTTTGGGGACAGAGGAGAAGCAACTGAGGAGTTCTGTGTACGATAATAATGAAAAATCTGAAGGTGTTTGGAACTCCTGAGAGCTTGAATATAAACATAAGGGGATGGGGCTTGTTTATACAGCATAGTTGAACATGGTCTTAACTTGGAATGAGACTGATCCTATTATTAGGAGAAGTGGGAATTAGAGTGGGTTAAGTGAACCCACAGATGATCTCCAAGGTGTGTGCATCTCAGCCGAGGACATGTTAACCCTTTGGGTTCTGGAAAATGGAAGAGAGGAAGCAACAATGTAATGAGCGCCCAAAGTTTAACGATCATGAAAAAGAAAGAAGAAAATTTTAAGGGGCAAATGCAAGCAAGTCATGTGACACACAGGTCAGGGTATAACAGAGGGGTATAAATTTTGAGGTTGGTATCTGTAAAATTCCCTACAGGGGAAAAGATACAACATGTAAGTTTCAGCTATAAATCAGACCAAACCCATGTCAGTGACACCACAGACAAGGGAGAACTCATTCAGACCTTGAACTCGACCTTCTCTCAAGCACCCCCCTATGAAGTTACCCAGTAAGGAAAAGAGGCAGGGACAGGGACTTAAATTCTTATCCATCCATCAAGACTGTTTAAATTATCCATGTGTCTCTGGGAAGGCCTTGTGCTTCTCTTCCTGAATATGGGAGAGGCAAAATTATAACCAAAGAAGGGTAGAATGAAACCTGTTAGATGAGAAATGGCTGAAAAACCCAGGCATGCTTCACAACCAGAAGAGAAACCCGGCTGAGGACCGGCTGCCAGGAACGTGAGGAGGAAGAGGGAAAGTGTGTCCTCTAATGCTCCAGAAGGCACTGCTGAGACCAATGCAGAGTTGCCCAGCAGTTTGAAGGGGGCTCCCCGGGGATAATGGTGATGGAGAATATTGGAATTTATTGTAAGGCCACACCAGTGGGGTATGGGGAAATGCATATGGAACCAGGGTGGGAAGAGTAGGGAAAGATGTTAAGGAAAATTCCTTTTTTATTCTTTAAGATTTTATTTATTTATTTGACAGAGAAGGAGATCACAAGTAGGCAGACAGGCAGGCAGAGAGAGAGGGGGAAGCAGGCTCCCCGCCGAGCAGAGAGCCGGATGCGGGGCTCGATCCCAGGACCTTGAAATCATGACCTGAACCAAAGGCAGATGCCTAACCCACTGAGCCACCCCGGCGCCCCTGTTAAGGAAAACTCTTAACAGGTCTCCCTGCCTCTATTGTCTCCCCATCCCCATTCACCCCTATAAGCAGACCAGTGTTCATTACCTTCATAGCACGTTGAGTCGTTGATCAGAACATTTAATTGGCTCTCCATTCCCTACTGAATCGAGCTCAAACTCCTTTTTCTGCTATTCCAAGCTTTCTGTAACGTGGCATTAAACTCCTTTACCAGCTGTATCATTAATCATCTTTATTACCTATGTGCCATTCACCTCTGAATACCTTCCCCGCTCAATTCCCTGCCTGTTGAAAACTCGGCCTTTTTCTAGAAGCGTTCCGCATCCAACCTTTCCTCATGCCAACTGAATGTGCCCCTTCTTCCTGTGTTCCCATAATACTCTGGCGGTCTTTCTGACTCTGACCACAGGCTGCCTTGTTTTCTAATATTCTATATTTGTATAGCACTTTGCAGCTTGCAAAGTATTTTCACAAACGCATTTATTATCTACCTGGGAGGTTTTTATTCCTATTTTGTAGGCAGCTCGGGCTTTGAGAGCTATAACTTGTCCAAAGTCACAGAGCTAATATTTGGTAAGCTGAAATTCAAATGCAGGTTTTCTGACCCTAAATTCAGGAGCTGTTTTCCTCCTAGGATTGTGGTGAGGTTTTGTTAAAGAAAAATTCAATACGAGAATAATCTTAAAATTCCAAAGTGCTCTGCACACTCCATCAGAGTGCAATGTTCTAGAAGCCAGAGACTAGGTCATTTTCGTCATTGTGTATAAATGCACATTCTCAGGCTCACCCCAGACCTGCTGAATCGGACTCCCACAGTCTTTGTTCAGACAAGCCCTCTAACTATTCTGATGTGTACTCAAGTCTCAGAACTAGGGCTGTAAGGAGATTATCCTTTTTTTTTTTTTTTTTTTTTTTTTTTGTGGGGCCCTCGTCCTCCACAGGCTACAGGCACATTATCAGATCATTAACAAGTACACAAACCTCAATCCTCAGAGGAGACGATGGCTTACAGTGCTGAGTGAGCAAAAATTTTATGGAGGCTAAAAAAAATTTAAAGACTAAGCTGGCAAGATTATGAGCTCTAAAGGGTGTTGTCTTACCTGGAAGGCAGGTGTCAAGGGGAGCTTTAAGTGGAGGGGGTAAGAAGACAGGACTTTGAAAGGGAAGATTTTCATGAGTATCAGAGAAACTCACAGGGAGGGGGGAAAACAATTAATTGGGGAAATAAATGACATTTAAAAAAATTCTTTTTAAAACTCGTGGAAAACCGACTTTTGGTGAGAGGGCGGAACAATCCAGAAGGATCACCAAGTTTGGAGAGGAGGCAGTGAGGTACTGAAGGGCAAGGTTAACCCCTTCGTCTGGAGAATGGACTTGAACATTTGAGTTCCTGTGACCATTTTGTTTTGGAAACACTAATGTGAGTTCAGCTATGGATTATTTTAATTTTTCCTAAGCAATGCATCGTTCTAAGGAGGAAAACAACAACTGTAAAAGATTCTGGTTTCTTTAAGCTGTTTGCATAATGCAAAATGTTGATTGTTACTCTCATTTGTAATGCGTGCAGAATTAGCTTGCCAAAAAGAGGAACTTGCCGAAGTTCAAGTGACCACATAACCCAGTAACCTGGTGCCTGTTGGACGCGCCCTACAAGTCTTCAGGAGCCTTCTGGTGTGATCTTTCATTTAATGTTCTGACAGAATGGCGTGGGTCACCCCCCATATACATATATTGTGGGAACCTGCCCGCATCTCTCTGTAGGTTTCCATGCATTCATGTTCTCGTTCTTGTAGTCAACACAACGCAGTAACCTTTGGAAAGCTCCTAGGGGTGGTGAGCCAGTGGCCAGCGGAACCAACCATGTGATTAGAGCTCTGGAACTTCCTGTAACCACCTCCTGTCCTCCGTGTTGGGGAAAGGGACTAGAAACTGAGTTCAATAACTGATGGCCGGTGACTTAATCAATCATGCCTACATCATGAAGCCTCCACGAAACCCCAAGGGGAGGGTTTAAACAGCTTTCAGGTTGGTGAACTTGTGGCGGTCTGAGGAGGATGACGTCCCTTCAGAGGACGAGGAAACTCTGAGCCCTTTCTCATAAATCTGGTCTGATGCAAATTCCATCTGGCCGTTTTGTTCTGTTATACCCTCTTATAATAAACCAGCAGTCTGGTAAGCAGACTTTTCTTGAGTTCCCTGAGTTACTCTAACCAATTAACTGAAGCTAAGCTAGGGTGGGGGGTGGTGATGGTTTTGTGGGAACCTCTGAGGTACAGCACAGGTGACAACCCAGACTTGTGATTGACATCTGCATTGCGTGATGGGGTTGAAGTTCTGTGGGGCAAAGTCCTTAAGCCATGGGATCTTACGCTATCTCTAGGTGGATGGAGTCAGAATTGGGTTAAATGTAGGACATCCAGCTGCTGTCACAGAACTGCTTTGTGTGGGGAAAATGACCCCACATCTGGTGCCCCAAGTATAGGCGTGTTGCAGTGGAGTGCTGGGAATAAAGGAGACACACAAGAGTGTGTCTCTCCTTTATACAGGCGTTTAGGGAGGCTATTTGCTAATTTAGGGAGACAGCAGCACAGCCCAGAACAGGCTACTGCTTCAAATTGACTGCTGTACTCAAGCGTTTGCCATATAATGTCTGGAATTTCCTTCAAAATAACTTACAGGGGAGGGAAAGAGTGGGTAGGGGCGTTCTAGATGAGATAAGGTTGGCTGTGAGTTCAATTGTTGAAGTGGGTATGACACGTGGAAGTTTGTTAAAGTCCTTTTACTTTTTAAAAAAGAATTTATTTATTTAATTGAGAGAGAGAGAATGAGAGAGAGAGGGAGAGAGAGAGTGCATGAGAGAGGGAAGGTCAGAGGGAGAAGCAGACCCCCCTGCTGAGCAGGGAGCCCGATACGAGACTTAATCCCGGGACTCCAGGATCATGACCTAAGCTGAAGGCAGTCGCCCAACCAACTAAGCCACCCAGGCACCTGTCTGTTAACTTCTGTATATGCTTGAAACGATCCATAATAAATACGTTTTTTGAAAGTCACTGTCCTAGAATCCCTCAGCTGTCCCTGGCAAGCACAGTTTCTCTCTGGCCATCCTTCTCTGCCTACTGATGTGTTTGCGTGGATCTCCCAAACCCTCTGTTACCCATTTCTTCACCTCCTTCTGTCTTTCTATCATCCACTAAAACCCTGCCTTTCCCACCTTAGCAAAACACTCAGTCATCGTCATCATCATCATCGTAATATCATCCTGTTCTATACAAAGCAAGCAATTTACTTCTTTCTTGTTGAGGCTTCTCATAAGCCCAAATTGGAAGTTTGGAAGTACCTACTGTTTTATAACTCATACTGTTGTGGTTTTTTTTTTTTTTTTAATGGACAAAAGCAGTTCTAACCTCATGAAGAATTCTGCTTTCCTCCCGGTCCAGCTGCAGCCAGCTATACAAATCACTGTATTTCCTCATTAGAACTATAAAATTCATTTAACCTCAAAGCAGAAGGCACAAATAGAAGATATGTCCTATGACTCCAGGGATGGGTATTTAGTCTAGAGAAACTTCCATTAGGGGAGGTCCAAGCTCATAGACTCGACCTTTGATTTGTCAGTGGTTTAGGGCCAGGAAAATAGAAATCCCCAGAATCTCAGGAAATTGTTGTTTTCTACCAGAAAATTTCTGTAAGAGTACAAAATTTTGAATTTCTCTTCCTTTAAACCCTCTTACCCCTTTTACCAGAACTTCTGGCAAGTAACGTGTTGACTCATGATATTTTATCACTTCCTTCCTCTGGCTCACTTCCAGGGGAGATGCTAATGAGTTGTCAAATAACCAAGGCAGGACAAGACAAAAGTTCCTTCCCTGTTGCAAAAACCTGATTATCTGGGTGTTAACAATCTGGAATCAGCAATGACAAACTGAGACAGAGTGAGTTTGGATGATGAACTATCTTCTGTCTTCTAGCATGAAATCACTCTTTCTTTGTTTCCTTTGGAGTCTAGATTCTATGAGACCCATCTGGCTGTACAAAGGATGTTACAGCAGGACTGGCCAGCACGTCTGGGCTTCTTAATCTCAGCTATGTTGGAAGGATATTGCAAGAAACTTGGTGGCGGGGGTTGGGTCTAGCTTCCTCCTCTTAGAGAGGAGGCATTTGCTTGGGAACATTTAGGCACATGGCTTCTTTCCTTACCACTTCCCTTCAAGGGTCAAGCTGACAATTCAGCTTCAACCTATCTAGGATTGGAAAGAGTGCCTTTGTAGGAACATAAAGAAAGTTCATGGTGAAATACGCAGAGAGTCATAAAAACAGAAGTCCAGTCTGGTTAGTTCAGGGAGAGGTTAAGGTGTGTAGCACAGGTTGGAGAAGAGTGGGGAAGATAGACTCTCCTAAATTTTACAGGTCATAGAAGATAGAGTTGCCAGATAAAATATGGGATACCCACTTAAATTTGGAATTTCAGATAAGCAACAAATACATCTTCAGATAAGCAACAAATACATCTTTAAAATATGGGATACCCACTTAAATTTGGAATTTCAGATAAGCAACAAATACATGTTTAGTAGAGGCATATTCAAATATTACACAGGACACACATATATGAAAAACTGTATTTGCTGTTTATCTGAAATTCAGATTTAACTGGGTCTTGTGTTTTCATTTGCTGGTGACCCTGTATAGTAGCCCAGTCATTCTGACTTTTTTGGTTGCATTGAATGTAAATGTAACAAGTGGTCACGGTGTATTTGTCTCGGTGAAGCAAACAAGCAAACACAATGACTGGGGTAATAATGCTTTACCTTGACCTACTTTCAGTGAAAAAGGCACTTACTGTTTTCCTTTGGGAATGTTGCTAAAACAATGATTGCGCAGTGAAAATAACTCCCATCCGAAGGTTTTATTACAAGGTATATGCTTCTTGAGCATATACCAGGTATTTATACATATACAAGGTATATTTATACCTATACAAGGTATTTATTACAAGGTATATGCTTCTTGAGCATGCCATTGAGACTTTAGACATCACTCCATAAGCCCATTCTTTTTCTGCTTTTCATGCCTTTTAAAATTTTACCTATTACCAAATATTTCAAACATACACTACAATGGAAAGAACAGAACAATGAACCTCCATGTACCTGTCATCCAGGTCAATAATCATCAACTCACGATCAATACTGCCTCATCTATACTACTCCTTCTGTCCATTGCAGCCCCATTATTTTAAAACAAATCCCAGAGGGCTGGAGATTTATTGCCTTATAACTTTCCATTCCTCCATGGTACTTTTTCTTTCTTGGTAATGGGATTGTGGCTTGGTAACGGGGGTAGTGGCTACCCCCCAAATCTTCTGAATGCTGCTCCATGTTTTTATAGTTTCCTTGTTGCTAGCTTTCCCAGTACGAAATCCCCAAATCTGTGTTTCCCAGACTCCCTTGCCTATAGGGCCCAAACAGGGGACTTGAGTTTTGAAAATCAGACTCACCTGGCACAAGACTTTGGCTGGGACTTTAGTTATGAAAAGAATCAGGAGGGGTGGTGGGTACATGCTCTCTCTGCAGTGTTGTTCTGGGAGCTGTTCCTGGAAGCTGACCCAAGAACACATTATTCCAACTTTTCCAGTGAGCCCACGATTACCATAGTATACACTAATACATCCTTCCTTCATGCACTAACTAGAGAGGATTCCATTGACTTTAACTTGGTAGCTTGACCTCTACAAAAGCTAATCACACATATCTTCCAAAAAGGCAAGAGAGGAGAGGTACATACAAGCATTGAGGTCACTCAAAAGAAAATTGTGATGATTTGTGTGAGTTTAATAATTCATTGAGCACTTCAATCTTAAGGGACTGTCCCAGAGCAAAAGTTCTCAAAGCATGGCCTTCAACCAGCAGCATCGACATCGCTTAGAGACTCATAAATTCCAATTCTTGGACCCATTCCCAAGACCTAGTGAATCAGAAAGCTTGATGGTGGGGGGTAAGTAGAGCAATCTACGGTAAATGATTTAAATCTGGGGTCAGCAATGACAACTTGAGGACCAAATCCTGCCCACTGCCCGTTTTTGTAAGTCAAGTTTTATTAGAACACATCCATATTATTTATGTATTGTCTCTGCTTTTGTGCTCCAACGGCAAGGTTGAGTGGTAAGGACAGAGACCATGTGGCCCATAAAGCCTAAAATATTTACAACCTGGTCCTTAAAAAAAAAAAAAAGCTGACCTCTGATTTAGATTCATGCTAAATGATGAGTCAATTAAAGTCAGAGGATGAGTCAATAAGAGTTGGACAGGATTGCTTGACACTAATTCATAACGAAGTATAGCTCTTGGGAATGGTTTGCATAAAAGAGCAGTCTTCTGGGGCGCCTGGGTGGCTCAGTAGGTTAAATGTCTGCCTTCAGCTCAGATCATGATCCCAGGGTCCTGGGTTGGAGCCCCGCATCGGGATCCCTGCTCAGCGGGGAGCCTGCTTCTCCCTCCCCTTCCCACCCCGCTTCTGCTCTCTCTCTCAAATGAATAAATATAAATGTTTTTTTTTTTTTTTAAAGAAAGGCAATTTTCTACCATTTAATGGAAGTCTGTGGAATACAGAATAGCCAGTGACTTCTGACTTCTATCAATGGCCATCTTTGCCTTTGAGGACTTAAATTTAACAGAATATTATTTGATCAAAATTCTTTTTTTAAAACAGATTTTAGAAGTCCAATGCGCTATCCATTGCGCCACAAGAAAGCATGAGCGAGGTGGAGGGGCAGAGGGAGAAGGAGAGGGTGAAGCAGGCTCCCCGCTGAGCAGGGAGCAGGATGCCGGGCTCCTGGGGATCATGACCTAAGTCAAAGGCAGACGCTTAACTAACTGAGCCACCCAGGTTCCAACTGATCAAAATTCTTAAAAAAAAAAAAAAAAAAAGTGTGCATATACAATAATCTCTCACACAGCCAGGGCAATCACAGGAAAAGCAGATCAAAGCCTAACTACTCCTAGTGTTAGGGAAATAACTCAGTCCTCTTCCAAATCCGAATTAGTTTAGCTGTGGTGTTGGCTATTTTTCCCAAATGCTGAAAAATAGGGATAGCTTGCAAATTAGTTCAGAGGGTACAGAGGGTGCAAAGCGTGGCTGCGGTAGGTTATTTGAGATTGGTGTAGGGCAGTAGAACTCTTCCAAGCGAGTAGAGGTGACTGTTACTTGGTCATGCTTCCTTCCACTCTGCTCTGATCCTTCCACTTGTAGAAGAGGAATCCACACAGTGAGGGCCCCACCCGCTAAGTCCCTCACTCCGTTAGCCCCAGGGTAAATGCTCAGGGGCCTGTTCATGGGGTCCCACTGTTCCTGGGCAAGCATTTGCCTTCCCTGGTTGTCAGTTTTATCACCCAAGAAATGATGGATTGGGACTGGATGATCTCTAGGATTCGTTCTAGTTTGACAAATGCAAGAATTGTTTTTGTAAATGGCCTTACACGTCTTCTTGTGCTGATTGTAGTCTCTAAGACGCTTCAAACTTGGGCTCTTCTACGAAGAAGGAAATAGTCATTCTTGTTCACTGCTAGTGTGTTAACTTCCCTGGGAGTCATGTTTATAATACACATCAGAAGACTTCTAAACGAAGCAATCTCTTTGAGCCAGCGATGCCACTTTGAAGAATTCACTCTAAGAAAATAAGATCAGATGTGTTCAATGACATAGCAACAAGCATATTGTTTTTTGCCCTGTTTATAACAATGAAAAACTGAACACAGTCTAAACGTCCTACCTAACCCATTTATTGAATAATCTGCGGCAGGTGCATATTGTGGAATATTACATGGATATGTAAAATGATGTTGTTCAGGTGTCCTCATTAATATGGATAAATATCTATATCACTGAGTGAACAAGAGGTTCAGAGCATCGTTTTTTGTTATTCTGTTTTTCAGGAGTGGGTTTCCTATTATTTATACCTGTCTGTATACCTACGTTATAATCTACAAGGATACACATAAAAATTCTCAAAATAGTTACTGCTGAGTGGTGGGTTTATGCATAATTTTTTGGCCTTATCTTTAAGGCCTTTCTTGCTTTATCTTTATTTTTAATTTTTCTGCAGCAACGATGTATTACTTCTGCATCTGGGTTAATGCACCCACGTGTACACACTCATACGCACACACATCTCGGTTCAGGGAAGTAACACAAAATTTCAGTGCATGCATTGAGACACCTGCACTCTGTCCCAGTTGCCATAATGGCCACCCCATGTAGCTAGATGGGTGGTGGGCCCACGAGGGGATAGGTTGCTCTACTTTTGGAGACAGGGACAGAGGCATGATACCTGGGGACCCTTGGTTCCTCCCTCATTTCCCGGCTAGGATGACAAACCACCCCGGTATGCCGGGGACTGAGGAATCACGCAGCATGTGAGATTTCCAGTGCTACACTGGGAAAATCCCAGGGATGCTGGAACAGGTTGGTCACCCTGTTCCGGCAGGCTTGGGAAGAATCGTTAGTACTGACGCAGGTAGGGAAAGGGATGTTTCTGACTCACTCCCTGATGTGTGATGTCTTGAGGAACTCTTTACGAAACTTGCTGACCCCTGGCTCTCCTGGCCAGGAGGGGCTGTGAGCTCAGCAGGGTGGGCTCAGGGCTCACAAGAGACTTTGGGACCTTGAGGAAAGCCGAGCTCACTTCAGACACACCTTCTCGTCTCTGCGTTTATCCTGGTGCAAGCCTTTGGTCTGTGCCTTGAGCCTCTGTAAATAAAATGAAATGAAGTGTGATCTGAAAATACGGCACAAGAGCTCTCCAATGACTTCATTTCTCACTTCGATTATTATTAAACATTGAACTAATTAATGTCGCTGAATTTGTTGCAACTCACTGACCCGATTGTGCCTCTCCCGCTCAAGCTCCCGGCATCCTTTTTATAAAAGTGAAAGAGGAGAGAGATCAGGACGGGGGACCCGCAAACCACAGCTGGTGTGGAAAGGATATCTGACCTGTGATGGGAGTGGAAGTCTGTGTCAGCCACGGGGTTCTCGGCTTCAAATATTTCTGCCTGTGGTGGGGAGGAGGGGGCCAATGGCCCTTCACCGAACGGAAGTCCTGGCCTCACCTTACTGCCCGTCACCCTCTCTCTGAAAGTAGCACCTCTCCTTTTCTCCCGGCTGAGTCAGGAGATGTTCTCACAGACAGCTTCAGGGGACCCGCCTCCTTGCTCCTGTGGCCGCATTCCCTGGGGATCTCCGCGTGCTAGAGCGCTCCACGGGGGATGTGTGACCGTGGCTTTTCCACAGGCAGCCTGAGCCCCTGTCCCGGCCAGGTCTTCCCTCTGCCTCCCACACTGAAGTGCTCGCCCGTGGGGTCAGGCGCATAGAGGAGGGAGCCAGACTTACGCCTGAACCGCCGCTCAGCCACTTTCTAGCTGTGTGACATGACGCAAGTTATTTGCCATTACCGAGTGGCAGTGTCCTCCAGTGTATACCGGGAGTGGATGCAGTTCCGCCATTGCTCTCATCTTTCTGCTTCTCTGCTAAGCTTCTCCCATGGGTGCTCCTTTACTGCCTGCAGTACCCAGGGAAGGAGACTGAAGTTGACCCAGGGGCTTTCCAGATTGTTCTCATCTTCTGGCACGCAGGGTCCTCAAGCCTGGAGCCTGGACCCACTGGGGAACGAGAGGTTCGTCTGATAAGGTCTGAGGCAGGGGTTTGGAACGTCTGTTCCATGTTCCACTGGGGCTTCTCGGGTCCCCCAGGTGTCAGAGGATTCAGGATGCGAGAGCGCTCCCGTTGTCCCGTGGGGAGGAGACAGCCGAGTCTCATGGACTCTGGTGGGGACTCTTGGCTCTCCTCTGGAGCTCTGGGAAGACACGCTTTTTTCTTCTCCTAGTTACCTCCTCCCTCTTTCCCGAGAGCCCACATCTAATGCCTTCTTGTTCTCAACACCCCCTCTTCGCTAGCAGCCCCAAATGACAAGGTGTGGGTAGCCAGCCACCCTCGGATTTTTGTTGTTTGTTTTACACCGTCAGGAAGAAGCGGGGGGTTGGGTAGGACAGTCCACTTCACTTTTCGCTGAAGAATTAAGAGGCGTGGGGAGAGGGGTTCGGGGGTGTTTCGCTGGCGGGAATGCAAGTGCGATCCGGGGCAGGGTGACGTGAACGTGAGCCATGAGAGAGGTTCCCGGACATGACCCATGAGAATGTCTCCTGACGCGGCTGACAGAAGGGAGGGAGTGCTGCTTTCAAACCGGAGGGTGACTGGCAGCAAGATGAGATCAGAGTTTGCAGCTGGCATCCGTCCCACTGTCCATCACATTCCCGTGGGGGTGTGTGTACCCACAGACACCCGCACACACTGACGAGTGAGTCATGACAACCCCCCTGAGTCAGCAAACCTAACCCAAGGCTGGGCCCGGGACGCTCGCCTGACCCAGTGGTCTACAAACCCAACTGCTTCATCCCCCTTGTCAGATTTGGGAGAACAGGGGGGTGTGGGGGGAGTGGGAGGAGAGGTGAGGAGAGCCCCCCGGGTGTTTTCTTGGTAGGAGGGCCCCCTGGGGCCATATTTTGGAAATAATTTGCACAGATATCTAAGAGCCTTGAGAAGTTCTCATTCACTGGTCCAGTAATTCTAGTTCTAGCAATCCAGACAAAAGAACTCATCAGTGATGACGATGAGTGTGTATGCCAAGCGGACTCGCCCTAGCATTTATGATTTTATTTATTTGTTTGACAGAGATCACAAGTAGGCAGAGAGGCAGGCAGAGAGAGGAGGAAGCAGGCTCCCCGTTGAGCAGAGAGCCTGATGCGGGGCTCGATCCCAGGACCCTGAGATCATGACCTGAGCCGAAGGCAGAGGCTTTAACCCACTGAGCCAACCAGGTGCCCCACACCTTAGCATTTATACAGGATGGTAAAATATTGGGGAAACACTGACATGGCCCAGGATGGGAACTACCTAAATGTGTTTAAGTAGGTCTGTATGGTAGAATTACACAGCCGAGGAAAATGATGCTTTATTTATTATTTAGTTATTTATTTATTTTTTAAAATTTTATTTATTTCTTTGAGAGAGAGCGTGTGCCCGCACGTGTGCTTGCGTAAGCAGGAGGAAGGGCAGAGGGGGAGGCAGGGGCAGAAGGAGAGAATCTCAAGCAGACTCCGTGATGAATGCAGAGCCCCACACAAGGATGAGTCCCACGACCCTGAGATCCTGACCTGAGGCGAGACCAGACGTTGGACATTTAACTAACCAAGCCACCCAGATGCCCCCCAAGTAATGTTTCAGATGTATTCATTTTCTAAATTGAAAAGTAATTCATGAGAATGTTTAAAAGTTGAAGTAGTGCAAAAGAGAAGAAGTGAGAAGAAGGCCTCTCTCTTACCTTAGCTGCCTGTCCCTCGCCGCAGATAGGACGGCTCTCGTGGGTTATAGATTGTGCTTCAGGAACCAAAGAAGTGAGATAAGAAAGGAACTCCAAAGTAATGGTAAGTGGAAGGAAGACCCAGATAAGACAACTAACTTCTCAGCATGGTTGAGATTTGAGAGAGTGGGATGAAAGTACTACAGACAAGAAATATCCCCCCAACTGTTTCTGAGTGGTGCAATTCAGGGAACCTTTTCTGTTTTTTATTATTTTATTTTTAAAGATTTATTTATTTATTTATTTATTTGACAGAGAGAGAGAGAGAGAAAGAGAGAGAGATATCACAAATAGGCAGAGAGGCAGGCAGAGGGAGAGGGGGAAGCAGGCTCCCTGTCGAGCAGAGAGCCTGATGTGGGGCTGGATCCCAGGACCCTGGGATCATGACCTGAGCTGAAGGCAGAGGCTTAACCCACTGAGCCACCCAGGTGCCCCCTTTTCTGTTTTTTAAAAAATAATGTGTAATATTGCTTTCTAACAATCAGCATTTAGGGGCCTAAAGACTGCATTCAAGTTCAGAATTCAGCAAAGACCACAAGTGATCTTTAGGTAATAAATGTTCATATTTATGGACACATGTTCCCCTATTCTCGTATGCGAGCTTGCGATACCACTGCAGGCCGATAAGCTTTTGTTCTAGAATACCCAGAACACGAGTTTTATCCTTCCACTGACCCTGCTCCATCATCCTTAAATGAACACATTTAAGAGAATTAGAGTTCTTGCTATTATTTGGGGATCTTATGCTTAAATTTAAAAAAGTTCCTCTTACTTTACTTTCGAGTGCCAAATGCTCAAGTTTGAACTTTGCCTTTCTATAAATGAAACCATCAGGGAAAACAAATTTGACACTGGTTCATAGGTCAAGGTCTAATGTTATGAGATATTTTCAAAAGAATCCCAAGGGAAAATAAGTGTCTGGCTTGCACAGGACAGCACTTAGGAACAAACTCTCCAGTTTCCAAAAATGTTGAATGTATGTTGGAGAGTCCAGTGCTGATCTCCGGATTTTACATTGGTATTACAGAAGCCATACACAAGTTTTAAAGAGACAGACTCTCTTTTTAATTTTTTATTTTTGGAGAGAGAGAGGGTGCAGAGGAAGAGGGAGAGAATCTTAAGCAGATTCCACATTGAGCATGGAGCCTGACACAGGACTTGGTCCCATGACTCCAAGATAATGACCTGAGCCAAGAGGCCAAGAGTCTGACACCCAACCTACTGAGCTACCCAGGCATCTCTAGACAGACATCTTTTTTTTTTTTTTTTTTTTTTTTTGTGGGTAGCAAAGCAAGCTTTATTGAGTGATAGTGAAGTGACAGTACAAAGCTCCCAAGGACGGAGGGGACCCAAAGGGATTGCCACCAGAGTTTCTACGTCTAAGGGTTTTTATGGGTTTGTTGGCAGGCTGTTTTAATCTGATTAGCCCTCCCTATGCCTATTGTCCAATTAGGTTTTTGTCACCCACCTATCATATGGGATAGGGTGGAAAGCTCCTTCTAGGACAGTATAAAATCCTTTTCAGGGTGGTTTCCTTTTCGGACGGGGGCCCCCTTGTCCCTGCCTGCCTGCCTTCCAATTTTCCTTCATTCCCCTCGAAGGGGTAACCCTAACTGCTGTTAGGGAAAAAGGGTGATGACCAGTTGTGTTACTGCTTGCTTGTCAGGGACGTTGGATGGGGCGGGAGTCAGGATACCTCTCCTCCCCATCTCTCAAGGTGTCCCCTATAGATTGAGAGAGACATTCTTAAAGACTCCTAAAAAGACCTGGTAGAAAAATATTGTTTCTGATGTTGGAAGGAACTTTCTGCACTTTGGCTGCAGTGTGCGTCTGTGTTTTTGATTATGAGATTCCTGTGATGCTATGAAAACCCTTATAGGAACAGAGTTGGAAGGGTATGGCTCTCATTCTGTTCAGAATGTTCCTGTTGGCACCACTGCACTCAGGACTAGTGGTCAGGTTCACTGAGTCCGGGCTGGAACAAGAAAATATTTCTATCCAGAAACTAGTTCATTGGTCAAGTAGGTGATGCTGTTAGTAATTACTTGAATTAAGATTTGCTCTTGCCATAGGTAAACAGGTCTAGGACTTCAGTGAAGATTGGCACCAAATGAGCAATTTTTCTTTTAGTCTCCCCTATTTATAACTTACGAGGAAAACTACAGCAACTGTGAGCTAGGGCTGCGGGTGGTGGTCTGTTCCCGGATTCAGGTTTTTACTTCCTTGTTCATATTTTGAATTCTTGAGACCTGGTGATTTATATAGTTGTTGATGTATCTTGTATTCGTTTGCTAGAGGCTAGAAGTCCAAATTCAAGGTGTCGGCAAGGTTGGTCCCCTCTGAGGGCTGTGATGGGGGGGACCTGTTCCATGCCTGCTTCCTAGCTTCTCGGGCTTTGCTGGTAGTCTTTTTTGGCTTGGAGATGCCTTCACCCGATGTCTGCTTTCATGCGGTTCTTCCTCTGTGAGTGTGCCTGTCTCCAAATTCCTTCTTTTTATGAGGACACCGGTCATCTCAGGTTAGGTCTCACTCGATTCCAGTATGACCTCATCTTGAGTAATTACATCTGCAACAGCCCTATTTCCAAATAGAGTCCCAAATGAGGCACTGGGGGTTAGGAGTTCAACATATGGATTCAACCCACAAGTATATAAACAGACAATGTGCATACGGGTGTGTATGCATAATATTTTTTGAGGGGAGTTAATTGAAGGCCAATCTGATTTGCTCTGGACGCGGATTGCATGGTGGAATCTTACAGGAATTCTCTAGAATTATTATGACAGATGAGTGGACGTCGCTAATTACAGCAGTTAGGCATCACCTATATTGTGACATTGCCTCTGAATTTGATGGTACAGTGACGTTTCATGTACCAGTTATTTTTTGGCAAGAATAATAGCTACCTATGCATGCAACTAGCTTGTGGGGCGGTTGGAAAGCGTGAGGTGTGGTTTATGATTTCACAAAATTTCTTCCCTTTCTCAAGGCTATTAGCATAAGGTTCTAACCCTTTCTCAAGTTTATTAGCATAATTTACTTCTTCATTCTGGTTTAGAAACTTACTTATTTCATACTAGTTCAGTTTCAATTTGGGCAGATGTGCAGTCATCAGAGCAGACACTGGTGACCTGGGTCAGATACATGGTAGGGTTGGATGCCCAAGAACTTGAGAAGTTCTACAGCCTTGTGGGGACTAGATCGACGCTGTTTGGGGGGTACTGCAGGCTTGCCTCGTCTCAGCAATGAGCCCGGCGCCCAGTGCTGCAAATGCGTAACAGTGGAAACTCCCTGACATTACACCATTAGTTCTGAAGATCCGGAATCTCATCTGTTCTTTGAAGTCATTTGCAGAGAAACCAAGGGGCACTGAGGAGTTAGGATAACTTTCCTAGAACCGGCCCTTCAGAGAACAGGTCTAGGTTAATCTGGGTCAGGAAAATACCACATCTGTCCAAGAGAGCAAAGCACACATTTAAGGAAACAGAACACAAATCCCTGAAAGTTCTAGAGAGCTTTATCTACCAGAAGACCCTTGCTCAGTGTAGGGTACAGATACGAAGACATCGAGGGACTCCAAAGTGAAAAGCCACACCCTCCATGTTAATAATGTTTGTAAAACAGGGGCACTTGGGTGGCTCAGTGGGTTGAGCCTCTGCCTTCGGCTCAGGTCATGATCTCAGGGTCCTGGGATCGAGCCCCACGTTGGGCTCTCTGCTCAGTGGGGAGCCTGCTTCCTCCCTCTCCCTCTGCCTACTACTCTCCTTGCTTGCCTTCTCTCTCTGTGTGTCAAATAAATAAATAAAATCTTCTTTTTTAAAAAAATAATGTTTGTAAAACAGCTTAAGACTTTAAAATAATTATTTTTTTTCAAAGAGAGAGAGGAGCGTTAAGGGAGGACACTAATGTGTTTCAAATATTTTTTAATCATTCAAATGCAGAAAATGACCCTTTTTAAAAATTATCGCACCCCCCATGTCTGTCCATCAGCCAGCTTCAACAGTTATAAATAATTGTTCTAAATTAATTGTTTAATAATGACAATGACAAGAGTAATGATCAGTAATTGAGAGTTTTGCTGGGAGATACTACAAATGGCAGACAGAACATTAAGGAAAGTAGAAAAATTAGCTGTGTTATTTCTTGACGAACTCGAATTCTTAAAATAATATCCCATGACATTATAGACATTGAGGATCATCGTAGTGACATTACAGACCTTGAGGATCATTGTAGAGTCTCACAATAAATCCCGACAGCCAGCAAATCGTCTCACACCTATTCTCAACGCTAACTTGAACAACATCCCAGAGGCCTCCCTCCAAGAGTTAAGGACTGACATTTTACCTAGCATCCCCTCTCTCTGCGGTCCCCGTAAGCACTGAGTCTCAAACTTTTCAATCTGCGAACCTCTTTGATGAGGCAAAAACCCCTCCAACCATCTGCCCAACCTGTTTGCTCTTGCTCTGAACACAAGGGAGAGCTTGCCTTTGCTCATTCTTTCCGTCGAGTCTTTTTGATGGATGTTCAGTTTCCAGCAACCCAACTGCTCAGAACAAAGACCACATCTCCTTTTCTCTTTTCTCTTGGTGCTGGTTGGGGAACATAAATGTGTTTCTCATTATTTGCTCTGTTTTACAATGTGAGTTTCTGCTGGGGTTCACTGCTTCTGGGATTACCTAGCTATTTCATCTCCTACAAGACTGGCCCTTCCCTAATGTTTAACAACGGCTGTCTTTATGAAGAAGACAGGAACCCCTGAAGTGCTTTGCTAGATGTAAAGATTCCACCAAATACTAAGATTCAGGAGACTTTCCTATTCTTAAAAAAAACAAAAACCAAAAAAACCTCGTAATCTCTTTGTGGCTGCGGTGTGTGTGTATTGTGAGAGTGGTTGTGTATTGTGAAAGTGGTTGTGTATTGGGGTTTGGGGGTACACCTGGAGTAGGGTGGTGGGTGGTAGGAAGACCCAATGCTAATCCCCAGGTTAAAAGCCATTATAGCACTGTGGAAAAAAGAACAGGCTTTGAGGCCAGAGGGTCTGACTTGAATCCTGCTTCCTTTTTACTGGCTGTTGGAACGGCAAGTGACTTCGAGAAAGTGAATGCACCTTGCTGACCCTTAGTTTATCATCTGCAGAGAGGAGGTTAATATAACCTGCTCTTTGGGTCATCAAGATTGAAGGAGATGCTGAATGAAAGCATCTGACACGTTATAGGTGCTCAATAATTGGTACCCCCCCTTATCTCTCTGTGTCATGGCAAGGAGTCAGCATTAAAAATTCGTGGCCTGGACCCGACCCGAGGTACAAATGTCTATAGTTGTTAATGTTTGCTTGGTGTTTAAGGAACACCTATGGGGGCAGGGAGAAAACATCGATTCACCAGCTCGGTGACCCTGAGCAAGTCACTTAGCCTTAGTGACCTCTTTAAAGAAACACCTATCGGGCCCCTGTCTCCTAGCCCCAGGGCACTGGGTCATGTGTGATACGGAAATCATATAATCTCCACTTTCATCCTGGGGTTGACCTGGGGATCAAATGAGATAACGCGTGTGTAAGTGCTTGGTAAACTTCGAGTGCTATCTAAATGGAGCGCTGGGGACCAAAGCAGATAGGACATTTACTGTCCCATTCGTGAGGCTCAAATACAATTCTCCATTCCTGGGCATTCAGCAGAGAGCAAACACTTTCTGTTTGGCTTTAGCATTGAATGAAAAGTAAACAGTAGCTTTTCAGCTGCTTTGCTTCCTCTCTTCTCTGTTCCAAACAAAGACAGGCCCTTTAAGTGCTTCCTGCTGAGTTTAGAAAGAGAGTTGGGTTGCGAACCAACCCCAGTACCCAGGCCCTTAGAAGGTGGGGAAAAATCAGGCATCAGAACGAGGATGTCTAAAGACACCTGCACGTGGTTCTTAACTAAGCAGTTGGCCTAGTCACCAGCCCCAAACCAGAGCCAAGGGCCCCCAAGGCGATTGCCTTTTTCTTGCCTGCCTGGGATTAGTCCCAGGAGAAGCGCTTGGACAGTGTCACTGCCAGATTATGCGAAGGGTCCCGGTGAGGATGAGGGTGGGCGGGGAGGGGCAGCAGTGTGGGGCTGGCCAGGACCCATGCTCCGGCAGCTCGGTTTTGGTGGCACCTGCGGCCGTGCTGGAGAGGAGTGCTCAGTGCCTCCAGGGTTCTGTGATCCTGGGCTCGGAAATGCTGCTCACGCCTCTCCCACTGTCCTCCGCCCACCTTCCCTGCTAGCATTCTTGCCTCCCGTCTCAGAGGACCACCCGCCGCTCCTAAATGCTGCCTTGGCTGCGGGAATTAAGGCGCTGGAGACAAGCCTACTTTTCCCACCTCCGTCCCTAACAATCTCCAGGCTCCATCACATCTTGGCCTGTGTTGTCACTGTGGCTCCCTTGGGAGGCCCTCTCCTTTTCACTCTTCCTGTTTATATCAGGATGCTTTGTGGCTTTTCTCCCCCCTGAAGCCTTCTGTGACCATTCAATTTTCTGCTCTTTTTCCCCATCCTCTGGTGTACTCTAGTATACTTTGTATCCTGTTTTCCATAGGGCTCTTTGACCTGTAACAATTTTCTGTTCCTTATTCATTAACAATTTGCCTTTGTGCCAGGCACTGTGTTAGGTACGGAGGATCCTACGAGATTTAGTAAGTAAATAAAGGAATTTAGTTTACTAAGAAGGGTGAAGGTGGGTAGGGAGCTTTCAAAAAAAGAAAGAAAAAATAAAAATAAATAAGCAATTCATAATACATCGCAGAGTGTGCATTTTTTTTTTTCTGAAAGCCACGGTAGAGGGTTTTAAAACATTTTAAATCCAGCTTTATGGAGGTATAATTGACATACGATAAACTGTACCTATTTAAAATATACAACTTGATGAGTTTTGATACGCACAGACCCATAAAGCCATCATCACAATATAGTAGCGTGTTCATCAGCCCTCAAAGTGTGTTGTCCCCCGACTTCCCCTACATCTTGCCCAAAGCAACAACCGCACGACAACACTACCGATCAGTATAAAATTTTCAGGATTTTATATAAATAATCACACAATACGTACATTTTGGCGCATGGCTTCTCTCCCTCAACATGTTTATTTTTCAGATTCATCCGTGTTGCAACATGTGTCAACAACACATGCTGAGTAGTGCTCCACGGTATTCCACGGCGTTCTGTGATATTCCATGGTCTGATATACTGGGCTGTTTATCCTGTTGACAGACCTTTGTGTTGCTTCTGCTTTTTAACTACCATAAATCATGCTGCTATGAGCCTCTGCGTGCAGCTACTTATGTGGACGTATGTGTTCATTTCTTTTGGGTAGACAGGGAGTGGAACTTCTCAGTCATGTGGTAAATTTATGTTTAATTTTCTAAGGAACTGCCAGGTCTCTTTGGCCACAAGCCATCATTCTGCTCATGGAAGCTCACTGGAGAATAACGTAGACACAGACGAAGATGGCGGAGAAGAGAAAAATAATGGCTGACCTAAATCATACGTTTCCCACGTGCCAGGCATTGCACTATTTTCAATGCATTATTTCTTAATTCCTCCAGTGCATCCTATGAGCTCGGTACTTTGATTTTTTCTTATTTATAGATGAGGCAGTTGAGACTTTGAAATTAAATAACTTGCCCAAGTTCTCTTACCACTCGCAAAGAAGTCAGAGCTCAAACCTTGGCTTTTCTGACCTTCAAGTGTTTACTAATAACCACAAGGTTAAGACTGGGATGGTAGATGTTGAAGTCAGGACATCTGTCTTCTGCTTGGCTTTTTCCTCAGGGTTGTGGGAGCAGCACGATATTCTAGGCCTAAGAGGAGGTTCTGTTTAGATGATATGTTGGTTTCATTTTTTTTGGAAATTTATTTTTTTAGTAATCTCTACACCCAAAGTGGGGCTTGAACTCATGACCCCCAAATCAAGAGTGTTACGTTCTTCTGACTGAGCCAACCAGGTGCCCCTCTGTTGGTTTCATTTGAATTGTTAGCCTAAAAATCAGCAAAATATGATAGGCAAGATTTAAAAATCATTTTTATATATTTCTCTAGAACTCTGCAGAAATCATTTATAATTGTCTAATCCAAATAATGACTATATTTAAGTTCTTTTTGACTAGGCTTAGATCATAGCTCTTTAGAGGGCTTCCTCCATCAAAACACAATCAATGGACATGACTGTATAATATCTGGAGGTAGAATGATAGAGCAGAAAGATATGCACACTCTGCGATATATTATGAATTGCTTATTTCTTTTTCTTTTTTCTTTCTTTTTTTGCAAAGTTTGGGAGTGAAAGAGACTGGAATATTTGTTTTGATGTTTCACAGGGGAAAAGCTATTTAAACTTTATTTTCCTCATCTGGGGATTTGGAGATAGTAATGTCTATATAAAGGGTTTTTAGGACAAAAAAGATTATAAGTCAAAGACTTAGGTTCTTGGTATGGGTTCCTAGTTCCTTTTTCTCCTTCTCCTCTTCCTCCCCCCCACCTCCTCCTCCTTCTCTCTCTCTCTCTCTCTCTCTCTCTCTCTCTCTTTTTAAAGACTCATACCTTTTTATCCTGGCTTAAAATATAAAGCCTTACTTGGTTGAGGTTGCTGATCCCTACCAAACTGTATGTAGAATTTTGCATATTTGTACGTATGTATTTTAGTGGGGAATGTCCCCAGCTTTCCTCAGATTTCAAAGAAACCCACAGCTCCAAACCAACTCAGAACCACTGCGAGGCTGGTTTTCATCATCCATTCCTTCATTTATTCAACACTATTTAATGAATATCCACGACGGACGTCAAGCATTTTGCACAGGGCAACTCTGTCCCTCGCTGCCTTTGAGGGGTTAACAAGTTTAGAGTCGTGAATAAAAAACTGCAGTATCTTGTCAATTTGTGTGTTACCACACTAATTATGTGCATCAGAGAGAGAAGCTTGGTCTGAATCAAAAAGCAGAAGAGTCCTAGGGGGTGGATGAAAAGGATGCTCTGTAAGCAGGGAAAAGGCTCGGGCATCAAGGACATCACGCACCCTGACTTTCACCTGTTACTTGCAGCCCGTTGCTCCATTGCTATGGAGAAGGTGCGGGTAGTGCCCCACCTGGAAGTGTCCGCGGTCTGGGGTCGGGGGCGGGGACTGCTGGGCTGGGAGGTGAGGCCTTCAGAGCTCCGCCCACTGGAGGAGGCTCCTTTCCTAACACACTTGGAGGGGCATTGTGGGCTGCCAGCCCTGGGTGGGGGGGGGGGCGGTGGTAACTGCTCTAAGGTGTCAAGTTTTCCTTCCTTTAACTCCTCAACTTTAAAGTAGGTCATCTTTAGTGGGGGAGAGGGGGAGAAGAGTGTGTTTTTGCTCAACTGATCTCTTCAAGGACGTAGTAAAGATAACAGATCGCTCTGTCAACAGCGTTGGGAAAACAAAGGTGTCTTTCAGCCTTGGCTCCCAGGCAGTCAGCAAGGCGAGCTGGGACAAACCCTAAAGCCGGAGGGCCATTTGGGTATGATGCGGCTCAATTCCCTGGTGTTTATGGATTAAGAAACTAAACACGGAGAAATTATGTGACTTCTCCAAGGTTTCATGGCCTTTTCTTAAGCACAGGCTGTGTCCATAGGTGTAGCAGCCGGACAGTGGATAATGGTTCATGAAGGCGCGTTCTGCACGGTTCATTCGAATCCCTATGGGCCCTGCAGGATGGGAGAAGCCGGTGGGCAGGCAGCCCCACTTCTGCGCACCTCACCCACCTGACTAGCACCACCTGCTCCGAACCGAAGCCGGTGCATAGTGATTCGTTCGAGGCTTGCACTTTGCCCTTTGATTTTTACTGGCCCTGCCTTTGTGTTTGTTCTTGCGCTCTGCTGGTGCAGATTGCAGGAGCTGGCTTGTTTACCCATAGCGCAGGCCTAAATATAACCGCCACCAGCACCGGAGGCGTCCGGACGCATCAGCCCCTTTCCAGTGCGAGCGTAAACCCCACTCCGGGCCGCAAGCGCGGGGCAGCCACCAAGGCTACTATCATGGGCATTCATTTTGAAATGGAAACTATCACCCAAAATCTGGGTGGCGGGTTTCAGGAAGAAGTCTTCATCTCTCGTGTGCAAAGAGCCCCGGGCTCCAGATCCTAGGTGGGAAGGCCAGGAAGGAGCGTACCTAAGGGCCCTGCTTTTCCACCTAACAGCAGGGCAGACTCCATCCCCATCCTGTGTGTCCCTTGAAGGCAGTTAGAAAGTGTCACATCTTGCCTTCCTTTAGAACCTTTGAAGGTATCCCTGGAAGAGCCCAGCTGGTGGTTTTACAGAATGCCACAGACCTGAAAGATCTCCGATTCTCAGGAAATCGCTGCCTTAGTCGGCAGAGCACAAGGACAAACCTGCAACCCCACCCCCTCCAGGAAGTTCTTTCTACCTCTAGGATCAACAGGGCCCCTTCCCGACTCAAGTCATTATTGTGCTAATCAAATGTTGTCTGTACGGTTCATATGTTATTTTGTGGTTTTAATCTTGTCCAAATGAGAGCTAAAGCCCGCTTGGAATCCGAGTCTGTGTCTTCTGCTTCCTTTTTCCCATCCACTCTGCTCAGTCTTGACAAATAGTGGGAGCTGGCCAGTTTGCCACTTTCTGGAGAACAGGGACGAAGTTCAAGCTAGCCCTTCTCTCGCCCCTTCTCTGAATGTGTGGACCTCCGTTACACACCTGGTGAATGATAGACAAGAAAGGGCAGCCGAGGGGGACAGCAGGACCTCTTAAACAAATCTACTTAGTGAGAGAGGAAAGAGGATACTTGCTCAGCCCTCTGAATCCACCCAGGAACTGTGAGAGAACAGAACTTGAAACCACATGGTTGGCTTACTGCAAAGTGAGCCCTGAATCAGGATCCTTTCAAATACTCCAAGGTCCCTAGGCTCAGAGAGTCACTCTTTGGAAAGAGTACAGTCTGTGTTGACATCATTGCCCAAACCAGTTCCTCTTTGCCTTCCTTCTAGCCATTATTGAGATTTGCATTTATGTATGAAGCTTTGGATCAGAAAGACCAGCATGCACCCCCTGTACTCATGGAGTACAGAAGGGAAGCCTTACCCACAGCTTTGGGAGAGCAATTCTACTGTCTAGAAGAAGTCATTCTGGCAAGAGTTCAGGGAGCAGGGAAAAAGAGGGTGGATTACTTTGTTTTGTTCTGAGCTTGTTTCAAGCCCAGGAAGGTCGTGGGTGGAGAAGGTAGGATTGTAGGTACTGCAGAGGCATGCGAAGAACAATAATTGTGGCTCCATCAGAAAAGGCGAGAAGACAGGTGGTGGGGCCGCCGGTGGCGGGGGCAGCTCTGCGTGCTCTTCTCAGGATGACTTCTCATTGTCTTCTCATGCTGTAGATGTACAGCCAGCGAGTTTTCTGCGTGGCTCGCCCGCTCCTAAGCCTGTTCTCCAGAACGCCTTCTCCGTTTTTTGTGTTAACTGCAGGCGAGGAAGGGAGATGGTTCTTGCTCTTTACCCTTGGTTCTGTGTTTACTGGCTCACCCTCATGCTGTTAGGACTTGACCGAGAACACAGTGTCAGCACCGTTCATTAGAAGGACAGTTCTGGGGACGCCTGGGTGGCTCAGTGGGTTAAGCAGCTGCCTTTGGCTCAGGTCATGATCCCAGCGTCCTGGGATCGAGTCCCGCGTTGGGCTCCTTGCTCAGCAGGGAGCCTGCTTCTCCCTCTGCCTCTGCCTGCCATTCTGTCTGCCTGTGCTCGCTCTCTCCCCCCTCTCTCTCTGATAAATAAATAAAATCTTTAAAAAAAAAAAAAAAAAGAAGGACAGTTCTGGTCGGTGTGTCTCTAGAACCGGCTGCAAGGTGGTTGGTGGGGGGCAGGGTGGGTGCTGATGGTGGGAACTAGAGCATCTCTTGGCTTTGACTTCTCTGCAGCAGCTAGTGGACCTGAGGGGGCTGAAAGTGGGTGTCTTTACTGTACAGCTGAGAACACAGAAGAGGATGGAGCTTGCTGACAAGGACTGGGGCCGGCTGTGACCTCAGGATGGGACCTTCTGATTTTCGGTGATTCATTGTTAGAACCGGAGTTTCAGGGTTTCAGTGGCCTGGGGTCTACATGGGTACGTGGGAGGAAACTGGAATTACTAGGTTATTAAGTGGTATTGAGTATATATGTGTCCTGAGTGTGCAAACTTTACCCAGCCACACGGAGCCCGGTCTCTCTTCTGCCTCAGTTGGCCATGACATCACGCTGGACGTACATCTCCCTTGAAAAGAGGCAGTAATGTATACAAACAATAAACTGAGATTGAAAATATGCTCAGCTTGTGTTTTAAGCCAGATTGAAAGATCAGTTCATTTTGCTCCCCGGCAAAAGGGTTTTGTCACTGCACAGCCTCTGTAGAACGAGAGCTGTGCATGGCCCAGGACCCAGAGGACGTTCAGAAACGTTAGTTACTCCTCTACCTCAGACCACCAGTTCCCCCAGAAAAGGTCTTCTCAACTCCACACACTTTGAGGCCTTTCTGCACCACCTGGTTCCCTGTCTCCTGTTCAGTAAATACACGAGTGCCAGTTACGTGCCTGGCCGGGGAATACAGCGGGTCAAGTTCCTGCCCTCATGCACTTCAGATTCTAGTAGGAGAGAAAGTCAAGGAACAATGGAAAGAAAGTATATAATGTCAGGTAATGGAAAGTACTGTGAAAATAAAAAACCAAAAACAAAAACAGAGCAGGGGCGCCTGGGTGGCTCAGTGGGTTAAAGCCTCTGCCTTTGGCTCAGGTCATGATCCCAGGGTCCTGGGATCGAGCCCCATGTCGGGCGGGCTCTCTGCTTGGCAGGGAGCCTGCTTCCTTCTCTCTCTCTCTCTCTCTGCCTACTTGTGATCCCTGTATGTCAAATAAATAAATAAAATCTTAAAAAAAAAAAAAAACAGAGCAGGGGAAGGGGAGAGAGTATTTGCTTTTATGTCTTTATTGGGTGCATTTCAACAACTCCGTTGGAGAAACATGTCCTCTGATTCCCCTTCCTCTGGTCTTGCCCACCTACTGTTTTCCTCTCCTTCATTCAGATCTGGGGGCTGTTTGCACCTTTACTTCTTCCATTTAGGTTCAATTTCCGTCTTAAAGTCCATCCTTTTCCTTAAGGGTCTGTGAACAGTATATTCTCTTTGCCTGAATGTAGCTTGTTTCATCTCTACTTGCGACCAGTACGTTAACCTTGCCTGGATCTCAGATTAAAATAGTTTTTCCCCACAGCATTTGGAAATACTATTTCATTGTCTTCTAGTGCCTCTTGCATCTGTTGGGAAGCTTTTGTTGGGCTATTGGCTGTCCTTTGTATAATACGGCTTTTTCTCTCATTGGTGTTTTTCTCTCCTGTCCCCTTCCGTTCCCTTTTTTCCTCCCCCACTCCTCGTCCTCTTCCTCTCTCTCTCTCTGTTTTTCCTCTCTTTCTTACTTTCTCCTGGGGCTGCTCTTAAGTTGTCTGTTTTAAGAGTATGTTACGCAGCTTTGCTGTGGTTTATTTCTCTCTCTTCTGTCTGGGACTAATGTCTCCCTATCTTCAAATATGAATTCTCATTTTCTCAAAACTTAAACCCGACTAAATGTTGGTCCTTCTTTTCCATCTTCTATTGCTCATGATGCCTCTTACTATTTCCTATCTCTTTTTCTCTCTGGCTTCTTAATGGGTAACTTGTGCATGGGTATTTCACAATTACAAATTACAAGGATCTATGTTACAATTCACGTTATTCTCTCTTCAGTTTTGCTAGTCTGCAGTTAAACTGTACATTGCATTTTACTTAAAAAAATTTTTTTTAGGGCGCCTGGGTGGCTCAGTGGGTTAAGCCGCTGCCTTCGGCTCAGGTCATGATCTCAGGGTCCTAGGATCGAGTCCCGCATCGGGCTCTCTGCTCAGTGGGGAGCCTGCTTCCTCCTCTCTCTCTGCTTGCCTCTCTGCCTACTTGTAATCTCTCTCTGTCAAATAAATAAATAAAACCTTAAAAAAAAATTTTTTTTTAATTTTATTTATGTGAGAGAGAGAGCACATGCGCATGCACAGTGCGCGGGACAGAGAGAGACAGAGAAGGACCGGCCGACTCCAGGCTGGGTCCGGAGCCCCAGTCAGGGCTCCGGCTCGATCTCAAGACCCCGAAATCATGACCTGAGCTGAAATCAAGAGTATGATGTTTAACCGACTGAGTCACCCAGGCACCCCTATATGTGCCTTTTAATCTTGTAATGACATTTGTCCATTTTGAGAAAAAAAATTTTTTCAAATCTTTTTTTTTTTTTTTCATAATGCCTTGTCTTTGGGGCTATGTATTTAATCATTCTTTATATTCCTTTTATATTCTATTTTAGATTCCCATTCTATTGAATAAAGTCTGTTCTTTTTTTTTTTTTTAAGTCTGTTCTTGATTTTGTTTGGCCTTCTCATTCTTGCAAAGAGTGGGTTGTCTCCTCATGTACTTTCTGATTATTTATTTGTGCTTCATAGAGTGTGTGTGTGTGTGTGTGTGTGAAAAGCTCTTGTGGCCCAGGTTTTGAGGCAACTTCTAATGGTTGCCTCTGTTTCTGCCAAGAACTCTGGGCTCTGGGTAAAAGCCTGGCTGAGGACTAGGCTTTTACATTAACCCCCGAACTTAGTGTGTTCTAGACCACTTGGGTAAATTTGAATCCTTCACCCATGCTAGGTATTGGCTAGAATTCCTATTTTTTTCAGGGGAGACTATATTTCCCTACCCAGACTCCAGCCTGAAACAGAACAACTTCCTCATGATACCTTCGGTCAAATGGGTAGATTTTTCTAGGCTGTCATTTACTGGAGGAGGCCACTCTATTAGCATTCTAACTTAATGCAGGGATTTCAGTTCTCAGCTTCATATCTCTGTCAGGCCTTGTTGAGGTTGAATACACAAGCTAACTATTTACTATAAAACCCAGCGCTGCCAAGATCCAACAACATCAGCAGCATCTTGAAGGTTGCTAGAAACGAGGAATTTCAGTCTGCCTCAGACCTATAGAATCAGGACTTCCAATTTAATGAGATCCCAGGTGATTCACGTTAGAGATTTAGAAGCAATGATGATCACCATGTTATAGAATGTTCATTTCTCCCACCTGTCCCTTGGAGAAGGCACAATATCAGTGAAGGATGGATTCTGGATTTTGTTCTTGTTTTTGTTTTTAAAATTTTTTAAAACCTCTGCATTTCAGGGGAAATGAGTATTTCACTTTCTTTCTTGGGAGCTCATTTGTGCACTTAAAAACAACTTTCTTTAGACTCTTCTAGGTCGGCCATATCACCAAAGCCTACTTTAAGTGGTTAGCTTCCTACCCTCATCTGTGGTTGGGTGCTTTGTGTATACAGACACTCAGTAACTATTTGTAGCTTGTGTGTTTCAGTGATGGATTAGAAATGTTCTTTTTTGAAAGTTGCATAATCAACAACACAAGAAACAACAGGTTTGAAGGAGGATGTGGAGAAAAAGGAACGCTCGTGCACTGTTGGTGGGAATGCACACTGGTGCAGCCACACTCGAAAACAGTTTGGAGGTTCCTCAAAAAGTTAAAAATATTTTTACCTTATGCTCCAGCAATTGCATTACTCAAATCCAGCTCAATCCAGATTGTTTCCATGGAGCTTAACCCTGCACCCCACTCATGGCATTTCAGTGGCCTGATGGCATTTCAGTGGCCTGGACTTTAGGGGTACCTGAAAGGGTAGAGGAAAGCAGTTCCTGACTTTGAGGGAAGTTATTGTCAAGTGGTAATGAGACACCCACATGCAAGAGAGTGAGAAGAAAAATCCAAGATGTTCGATAAGCAAATGCCTCCGAGAGGTAGACACTGTACAAAAATGGTGAGGGACCATCAAGGAAAGAGGAAGGAACTTCATGGAAAAGGGCAGGGTGACATTATTCCTTCATTTCCTGCGATCCCTACTCAGTCCTTATTCCCTGCCTGCTTCTGCTCGGGGGCAAATGGTTCTCTCTTGTTTCAAAGAGAAGGAAAGAGCCCCTCTGCCATCTCCTGCCTGGGAAATCTATCACACCAACCACGGAGACCTTGGCTTTTTGCACCATTTTAGGGGCTCTGCTTGGCACAATAAACATATCTTCTCTGCATGAAGTGAAGAGGGATTTCTGCTTTCTTCCCACCTCCTGTAGGGTACATCTGGCCTACAGTCCCTGATCATTGTTTGCATAGCTTTAATCCAAACGTGTACATTGTTTTTTAAATGGTGAAAGACTGAGCCAACAATAACCTTAGGTCTCCATCCGCTCCATTCATCTGAAGGGCAGGATTGTTACGCGAGCGCCAAGCTCTTTGTTTCCTGGGAAGCTGGATCATTGCCTTTGAAATTTTGCTCACAGCACACCCATCCCCGGAATCCCTTACCAAATCCTACCCATTTTAAATGCCCACCTACCTGAGTGACTTTGTATCTGCACTGATTATTTGAAACTTCGGTTCATTTTCTATTGTGAAGGATTGTTTTTGTCTTTCTGATTTATCGCCCCAAACATCCTTTAAGCTCTTTGAAGGCAGAGAGCTTATAGCATGCAGCACAATGGCAGGCAGAGGGCAAGTTCTCAAAGATTTCAAGAAAGTCTATTGATTTCAAATGGATATGACTATTAGTTATAAATATATACAATTATTCATATGCTCCACTGAAGCATTTCCAAATGATGCCCAGGCTGTGTTGGAAATTATACCAAAGAGTGGCTAAGAACACATTGCTGTCTTGTTCATAAGGTTATACAAAATGACCCAGGTTTTGTCCTGTGTGGGGAGGTGGAATGCCTCTCTAGTGCTTCCCTGAGTATAGTTCCCTGAGTATCGTGCCTCCCTGCACCTCTACCTCCTCCTGCCACCAGTACCTCCTACCACTATTATCTTCTCTGGTAGGATAATAAAATGTCACATGTATTGTCCTCATTTTATATATATATATATATTTATATATGTATATGTATGTATTTATATATGTATATGGAATATATGTGTTATATATACTTTTGATTATATATATTATCATTATATATATCATATATATGTATATAATATATGTGTTTATATATATGTATTTGGAATATATATGTGTTATATATACTTTTGATTATATACACACAAGCAATTGTTATGTCTTCCTAATAAATCGATGCTTTAATCATTATGAAGTCAACCTCATCTGATGTTACTGCTACTCAGTCTTATTATGCTTACTGTTTGCATGGTATGTCTGTTCCCATTCTTTACTTTTGCTTTCTATCTATCTATCTATCTATCTATCTATCTATATCTTCCTGTCTGTCTGTCTATCTATCTATCTATCTAATCTATCTATCTATCATCTTTTAAAGTAAGCTCTACACCCTGTGTGGGACTTGAACTCATGACCCTGAGATCAAGAGTCACATGCTGTACTGACTGAGCCAGACACTGTCCCATGTCTTGAGATTTTCTGTGCATCTCTTGAAGACACTATCTATTTAGGTCTTGCTCTTTCATCTAGTAACAGAATCTCTGCCTTTTAATTGAAATGTTTAGTTTATTAATATTTAGTACAATTATTATTTTGGTTGGATTTAAGTCTATTGTTTTTCTATTTGTTTTCAGTTGGTCTCATCTACTTCTTGTTCCTCTGTTCCTTCTTCATTCTTGTGAGTTAATTGAACAATTTATTTATTTATTTAAATTTTCTTTAAAGATTGTATTGATTTATTTGAGAGAGAGAGACCGACTGAGCCACCCAGCCATCCCTGAGTTATCTGAATATTTCAGAAGTTTATTTTAATTTGTCTATTGGCTTTTTAGTAATGCCTCTTTGAATTAGCTTTCAGTGGTTATTCTAAGGATTAAAACGCATATCTTTAACTTTCATGGTCTACTTTTATACCACTTCACGTAAAATATAAAAACTTTATAATTGGTGGGGTCCTTTTTCCTAATATGTTCTTTATGATACAGTTGTCATGCATCTATACACATTATTCATATCCATATATACTCATCTATGAATTTATATACATATACATATCATTTATGAAATTCAGTGGGAAGATATTTTATGTTTACCATTTTTCATGTTCTTCATATCTCTTTGTAAATCCTAGTTGTTATAGCTTTTTCATTATCCTGAAGAACTTACACTATAGTAGTTCAGATCTGCAGGTGAAAAAATATCTTAGTTTTTGTTTGTCTGGAAATATCTTTCTTTCACCAAATGCATTTTTCCCCCTTCATTCTTGAAATATTTTTTTACCAGATATAGAATCCTGAATTGGCAGTTGTTTTTCTTTTACATTTATGAAAGATATTATTCTACTGTCTTCTGTCCTTCATTGTTTCTAGAAAGAAGTCAGTGAAAATTGACATTGATGCTTCATAAGATGCTGTTCTGCTAGCTGCTTGAAAGACTGTTTGTCTTTGTTTTTTAGTACTTTGACTTCAGTGTGCCTGGTTGTGACTTTCTTTGTATAGATCATATTTGGGAATTTGCTGATTTCTTTTGAAATTTATAAATTATTGTCTTTCACTAAACTTGGGAAACCTTTAGTCATTACTCCTTCAAACATTTATTTGCTGTCCCATTTGCATTCTTCTTTCCTTCTGGGACTCTAATGACTCATATTAGACCTTTTGATATTATGCCACAAGTCACTGAAGTTCTGTTCATTTTTTTTTTTCAAAATTTTCCTCTTTTAAAAAAACTGGATAATTTCTACTGATCTATTTTCAAGTTCACTGACTCAATATTCGCTTTTGAGTAATATGCCAACTACATCCAAAGAATTTTTTAGCCAGATATTGGGTATTTTAGTTCTAAGATTTCTTAGTTATGTTTTAGTTTCTTTTTTTCTGCTAAGATCTCCTCTTTGTTCATTATTATGAGTATTTTGTTTTATGCCTTTGAGCATAGTTACAATAGATGCTTTCAAACATATTTCTGCTCATTCTAACATCTATGTTTTCTCAGGTTTGTTCTTCATTGATTACTTTTTTTTTTTTTTAGAAAGTGTCACATTTTTCTGATTCTTTATATATCATGTAATTTTAGGTTATATGGCAGCTATTATCATAATGCATTACAGGGAGTCTGGATTCTCATATATTCCTCCAAAGAGAGATTTTTTTTTGTGTGTGTGTGTGTGTGTTTCTGTTCTTGTGTTGTTGTTGTCCCCAAGCACGTAACTTGGCTGGCCTTAAACTCCAAAATCTGTATACCTTGAGGTGATCAGAGGCTGAAATCTGTGCTCAGTTCTTCTAGCCATGGGTTCTTTGCAGTTTTTCCCACATTTGCAGAATTCAAGGGTCAGTCAGAGATATGGGGAAAATTTCAATGCAGAATTTTGGGTCTTCTCTTTCTAGATGCCTTCTTTCTGGAACTATCCTTCCCCTCTTCATTTTCCAGCTACAGAGGGTGCATCACACTATTAAAACTGTCTGCTTCCATCTGAGCTGCAGGGATCCTGTGGGTCAGGAGCAGGAGCTTGAGAAAAAAGTCTTGAAATGGGCAGAAACTCCCCAAGTGCCTTTTCCTTCTTCAGAGTATTGGCTTTTCTACTTTCTGCCTGCTCCTGGCCATTCTCTGGTGCCTTCTGGTCATTGTCTTTGATATTTTACACAGAGTTTATGGCTGTTACCTGCAGGAGGATTGGTCTCAGAGGAGCTAATCTATTGCCAGCTGCAGAAAAAACTGCTTTATTTTGAAGCAAGTGGAGTGAGTGCTAAGGCTTAGCTGGAGGGATGTGCGTGCCTGTGTTGATGAGAGAAATACACCCAGTCTGGGATCCCTGTCCCAGCTCTGCTAAGGTGCTCGTAAAGTACCCCATCTTAGGAAACTGGTCTCCAGGGCACAGAAGAGAGTTTTCTTGGATATGGACATCCTTCAAGGTGACTTTGAGTGGAGCTGATTGGTCATGGCCAACTAATATGAAGAAGCCAAAGTATTGATAATAGCTTATGTATTTGTTGCAAGGCACCATGCTAAGTGTTCCATAGGCAGATCTCATTTAGCCTTCCCCAGAACCTTTAAATTAGGCATGATTATAATCCTCATTCTGCAAAAGAATTAGGGAGACCTAAACAGATCAAGTGATTTTTCTCTCAGTCACACAGCAGAATGCATGTGGAGGAAGGAATAAATTCTGGATCTGCCTGACTTTAAGGGCTCTTTTCTTATAAGCATGATGATAGGTCTTACCTCTCTTTCCCTGCAGACAAAACATGGTAATATAATTCATTGTCATATAAATACATAAATATTTACCTTCCTGTTGCCCTTGTCTCCTGCTTCAGTAGGGAGAATATCTAGGTCCAATGGCCTCGGCAGTGCCAGGAACCCCAAAGGGAGGGAATCTCCCTAGTTGTAGAAGACATGCTTTCTTTCTTTCTTTTTTTTTTTTTAATTTTTTTAAAATTTTTAAATTTTTTTATAAACATAAAATTTTTTTTTAGCCCCAGGGGTACAGGTCTGTGAATCACCAGGTTTACACACTTCACAGCACTCACCATAGCACATACCCTCCCCAATGTCCATACCCACCCCACCCTCTCCCTACACCCCGACCCCCGACCCCCCTCAGTTTGTTTTGTGACATTAAGAGAGAAGACAAGCTTTCATCTGAGAGTCAAGGATTCCGGCTGTAGACCTCATTGTTGCCAACATCCTAGTGTGATGCTGGGCAAGTTACTGTGCTTTTCTTTCCTTCCCCATCAGTGAGTTGGGATACACTCTGAGATCTTTTCCAAAGCCTTTAACAGCATAATTCTAAGGTTTATTTTTGGTGGCCGGAGCTAGAAAGAGCTTGCCCAAATCTTGCATGTGAACCATGAATTTAACAGTGTCCAGAGTAAGTGTCATCAATATCTTTACTCCCCAGATATCTTCCCCAAACTAAACACAAATAAGAAAACCAGTATCTTAACATGGTGCTCTTCAGTCTCTGACTCCAGATAAAGCCTCCCTTCCTAACCAGTCCCATTGGCCACCCATCATTACTTAGGGGTGCCTTGATCTGGCTAGGCCACTTTTTGTTTCTATGGCTCTAATTCCTACAGAGGGACCAAGTTCAAAGATACAATAGTCCTCTATCTTGGTAGCCTATGCCCCGGGGTTGCATGGTTAAACTTTCCCACCTACAGAAAGAATCTACCTGCTTAACCTGTTCAGGGTGGGAAGAAAGGATTGTTTATATTCTAATTCCCTTGTAGGACTCCGTTTCCATGCCTGCCTTTCAGTCACTCTGCTCAACCCTAGACTCACAGCATGGTGGGTTGGATGTGGGACCTGTTCTCTGAGGAATTCATCAGTCTACAAGTTTTTATGATCAGATGAATTGAAGAATCAAAGTCCTGACTAAAATGCATTCTTGGCACCAGAATCTTGTCAGTTTTTGGAATCTCCAAGGTCTGCCTCTCCCCTCCCTCAACCTACCTGGTTCTTTTTTTCATATATATATATATTTTTTTTTGGGGGGGGGGGAATATTTTATTTATTTATTTAAGAGACAGAAAGTGTGTGAGAGAGAGAATGAGAGCATGATGAGGGGTGAAGGGGGAGGCAGTCTCCCCACTGAGCAGGGAGCCCAACGTGAGACTAGATCCTAGGACTCTGGGCTCATGACCTGAGCCAAAGGCAGATGTTTAACTGACAGAGCCACTCAGGCAGCTTCCCCACCCCACCCTATTTTTTTTTTTTAAGATTTTATTTATTTATTTGACACAGAGAGAGAGAGAGAAAGATCACAAGCAGGCAGAGAGGCGGGCAGAGGGGGAGGGGGAAGCAGGCTCCCCGCTGAGCAGAGAGCCCGATGGGAGGCTTGATCCCAGGACCCTGAGGTCATGACCTGAGCTGAAGGCAGAGGCTTAACCCACCAAGCCACCCACGTGCACCCCCCCCCCCCAATTTTTAATAATCATGCCGGAAAAAGCATTCTGTTTGGGGTAAAAAAAAGTGGAGTGGCAAGAGGTCTATGGCACGGACTCACAGTGTCGGAGCTGGTTTTTTGAGAACGGCAGCTTGGGACACAGCCAGGAGAGGCCTTCACATTCTTCATCCCCAGAAATGGCTCTAGTAGGAGGCTAGAGGATCAACCGTCCTGTCCTTTTGACTCACTGTGTAACTTTGGGAAATGAGTTGAGCCTTTCTGTGGTCCATGTGAATGACAGACGCCAAGGTGTTGCCTCTCATAACTTTGTCTCAGCGAAGATCCTCGAAATATTAGGAGAGACTTGGAAAAAGAAAGTGATCTTACAAAGGTGCTATTTCTGGTCACTGCTAAAACAGTTTTTTTGGTTTTTTTTAAAGATTTTTTATTTATTTGTCAGAGAGAGAGAGAGAGGGAGAGAGAGCGAACACAGGCAGAGGCCTGTTTTTTTTTTAAGATTTTATTTATTTATTTGACACAGAGAGAGAGAGAGAAAGATCACAAGCAGACTCCCTGCCTTCTCCAAGCAGACTCCCTGCCAAGAAAGGAGCCCGATGTGGCACTCGATCCCAGGAAGCTGGGATCATGACCTGAGCCGAAGGCAGCTGCTTAACCCACTGAGCCACCCAGGCGTCCCTAAAACACAGTTTTTAAATGGAGCTTTCCGACTTGTCAAACATGTCCTCAATGTACTCGGAGACTGAACTCTCCAGTTCATTCTGGGGATCTCAACATCAGATGTTGACATTTTATCGTCTGCATGCCAAAGATGGCAAAGGGCAGACTTTCACGCGTGGGGGGCCAGATGTCACCACTTTTGCCCACAACTTCTGTTTGTCTTCTCCTCTTCACATTTCTGTTGCTTCTAAGAGCTGGTCCACATTTGCTCACTTAGAACTGGTCGGGATAGAATCAGGAAAGAAAAGGAAGACCCTCATCTTGGCAAAACTTTTGAAAAGTTTCCACTTCCCTATCTAAAAGGTGACAATATTCATGCTTTAGAACAAAGATTTAAATTTCCCAGGACTGCAACAGTAATCACCGATGGATAGTTAAATGCTGTTAAATTCTCACAGCAAGAGTTTCGCAGAATGGCAGCAGGTAGCGAGATGTCATTTAAGTGCTCTGGGTCCTTGTTTTCTCATCTGTAAGGTGAGGCAGTAGGAGTCACAGGGAGGTCCAAGGTTTTGTCTTTTGTTTACAGTCTGCGTCTGTCATTTTACTATTATCGTGTCCCATGATCATTACCAAAGCTGGCATTGCCTAAAATTATTCATTTTATTACTTTTTTTTTCTTAACAAAATAATCTCCAAGCTCCTCTCCTGCCTCTCATACTATACAAAGTCCTAAGATTAGTAAAAGCCCATGACCTTTATCTTGTTCTAACTCAGCAAGAGACAGAAGGATTTTACCATCTTAAGGACATATTTCAGGTCTGATCATTGACTTGAGTTTTCTTTGGCACATACAGTATTTTGGGAGAGTTTTAATTCAGAGTTAACACTATTTTCTCTTTGCTAAAGACCCACCCAAATATTCTAGCCCTAATTTCTCAGCAAAGTTCTATTCTTACCTTTATAGTTACTGAGGATAGGTTTTCACTTGGAAAGAACATCTCACCTTAAGGCAAACAACAGGTATTTTTTGAGCAACTATTATATATCTAACATTATAAGCAATCTACAAGAAGCAATAAGACATCAACCTTGCTCTCAAGGACCAGACATTGAAAGTAGGGAGAAAAAAACCAAAGTACATTCAGTTGGGAATCACTTTTTGAGGGCCTATTTACATGGGACACCATAAAGCCTGAGGGGTAGAAACCCATCATCCAGAAACTGTCCTTTTATATGTGTTGTATTGTAGTAATTATTAATATCAATCCTTCTGACCTTTAAGAGTGTCCTAGTTTGGTTGATAACTTGTAAGGTTGCCTTAATGATGGGGAATGGCAGGGCCGTGGGACCCTCACCCAGGGGAATCAAGTCAATAGAGAAAATTACCATAGCAACTAAGAACCGTGATGATCAGTGCTTTGCTAACACGGGATGAGACATCATCACACCCGGAGTATTTTTAGTTCAGATCAGGCAAATCCTTCCGTTTGCTAAGATACTTGTTTTAGCTATGTTGTCTTGTTGGCTAAATCTCATACAAAGGGTTATTTCCTCCAGGTTAAAATTCTGACCAGCATCTGTGTCTCAGGTAGAATTAACCCACTGCTGACACATGTCAGGTCTCTCATTTATGGGAAAGAAATCAAGAAGGAGCCTTAAAGAATGGACAAGTTAACTCTAGCAGCTGGTGCAGCTCACGTCCAGAAAAGGGACCTGGGGTCTCACTGGCTTCATTCAACCACTATGCCTGAGTGTCTCTACAAGCCAAGGACTGGGCCTTGAATCGACAGGGCAGAAAGAATTTAATGAGCAATGCCCAGAGGTAGGAAAGAGCGTGGGTTCTGCGGGGACCGCCAAGCAACTTGGCATTGGTGGATGGTGAGTCAGCGGGTGGCAGTGGATCTGGCTAATGGAGGCTCTGGAGAGAGGCAGCAGCCAGATGATGGAGAACCAACATCAAGCAGGGTCGTGTTTTTTAAGTTTTGAAATGAAATGGGACTTCAGATAGAGCTCTATCCCTAGGGCCCCGCCTTCCCTGGCTGCTGTGTGTCCAGCCACCTGATCTCTTGATCTCTGAAAACCCTGTCTGCCCTCTCCGGGGCTCTGTTTCACATGCATGCTGCATGGACATGCTGTAGCCCTTGGCAGGGCTGATGAAATACTTTCTACAGATCGGGACAAACAATGCTAGCTAGGAGGGAACACCCAGCCCTGGGCAGGTGTCCCCATGTTTGCTGTCACCTCCAGATGTTACAGATGCACTAGCACGACAAGGATAAGTGATTTACTGGGTCAAGGTCGCGGTAGTGTTTACGTTCTTCCCAAGTGTACAGCAGTGGCTCACAAGGCTGGGCTGGCACTGATGTTCTCGCTGGTTCCTCTGATCATTCCTCCCATCGGTGGACTTGGATGGCCCCCAAGGCCATGTGACCAGCCTTGTGTGCCACCCCCAAGCTCCAGGTCCTGAAGTCCCTGCCCCTCTGAACGGCAGTGGACAGATCAGGTGATCTTATCTACAGTGGCAACGTAAGTTCTTGGCAACAGAAGTAGAACAGTATGGGTTGGTGCATAAATACAAATAAGTTAAAAAAAAAAAAAGGCTCATACCTGTTTTGGAATGAGCAATTAGAAACCATTGGAAAAAAAAATGTAAAACTAGCATAAAGAATGGTGAGAGGGACACACCAACAAGGATTTTGTTCAAGTAAGACAATTATTAAGAAGCAGATGACAGAAGGAGCGCCTGGCTGGCTCTGTCGGTTAAGCATCTGGCTCTTGATTTTGGTTCCGGTCATGATCTTGGGGTCATGAGATCAAGCCCCGTGTTGAGCCCTGAGTCCACAGTCAGCGGGAAGTCTGCTTGAGATGCTCCCTCTCCCTCTGCCCTGTACGTGCTCTCTCTCTCAAGTAAATAAATCTTTTTAAAAAAGGAAATAGATGGCCAATAGCTTTTATTTTTTATTATTTTTAAGAGCTTTAATTAATTAATTTATTTGAGATATAGAAAGAGAGAACACAAGCAAGGGGAGGGGCAGAGGGAGAGGGAGAAGCAGGCTCCCCACTGAGCAGGGAGCCTTACCTGGGACTCGATCCCAGGACCCTGGGATCGTAACCTGAGCCGAAGATAGATGTTTAACTGACTGAACCACCCAGGCGCCCCTCAGCCAAGAACATTTTTTTTGAAGATTTTATTTATTTATTTGACAAACAGAGATCACAAGTAGGCAGAGAGGCAGGCAGAGAGAGAGAGAGAGAGAGAGGAGGAAGCAGGCTCCCCGCCAAGCAGAGAGCCTGACGCGGTGCTTGATCCCAGGACCCTGAGATTATGACCTGAGCCGAAGGCGGAGGCTTTAACCCACTGAGTCACCCAGGCGCCCCCAGACAAGAACTTTTAAAATCAAGGGCAGATGCCTGGTTTTCAGTTCACTAGACACAAACTCTAAGCATGGTATCTTCAAGCAACCTCTCTTTTAGGCACAAGGGAAGTTTTCTTCAAGTTGGGTGAAATATTTTCCCTTTACTAATTCACTTAAATGAGCTTCTTTGATTGGTATTTTTTCTTCTCCATGACAAGGGTCTAACCAGTGCTCATTTGGTGAAGAATCCCTAAGGAACTAAGGGAGTGTGGAGAGGGATTCCCCTCCTCTGATGATTATGGGGCTGCCAAGAGATGGAAACCAGCACAAACCCATGAGGTTTCCGGGCTGATCCTCGGGGCCCACGCTGGCTCAGGCCAGTGCTGATCACTTCGTCCAAAACGCCTTGAGAAATAAGCTCAGAACTAGACCTGTGAGATCTTATGATTATGATTATTTTTACCTCTGACGCTCACAGGAGACAACCCCAATATCACAGCCTCCTTTATGAAGTTTCAGTCCGTGTGTCCCTCTCATATATACCAGGGCTGCTCTAAGTGTTGTCCCTGGCGATGGGGAGCTCGGTGGAGAATGTTAATCAATGTCCTGCTCCCTTCAAGGAGCAAGTCAGGCTTGCACAGACCCACTGGTGGAATCGCTGTGTGCGTGGGAAGGTGGCGGACACACAGCACGACTCAAGGTCCTCCTCCCGATGGAGAATGGGAGCTTTGCAGACCCACATCTGTCTGCAGACTGACATACACGCTACTGTCACTCATGTCATCTCTCCAGTTTATAGTCGTTAAGCTGGCTTCATTTAAAAACAGTGACTTTCCTGTCTTGTTACCAAGACAGGAAACAACATGTGTTGGAGGGGATGTGGAGAAAGGGGAACCCTCTTACACTGTTGGTGGGAATGCAAGTTGGTGCAGCCTCTTTGGAGAACAGTGTGGAGATTCCTCAAGAAATGAAAAATAGAGCTTCTCTATGACCCTGCAATTGCACTCCTGGGTATTTACCCCAAAGATACAGATGTGGTGAAAAGAAGGGCCATCTGTACCCCAATGTTTATAGCAGCAATCGCATGGTCGCCAAACTATGGAAAGAACCAAGATGCCCTTCAATGGACGAATGGATAAGGAAGATGTGGTCCATATACACTATGGAGTACTATGCCTCCATCAGAAAGGATGAATACCCAACTTTTGTAGCAACATGGACGGGACTGGAAGAGATTATGCTGAGTGAAATAAGTCAAGCAGAGAGAGTCAATTATCATATGGTTTCACTTATTGGTGGAGCACAACAAATAGCATGGAGGACATGGGGAGTTGGAGAGGAGAAGGGAGTTGGGGGAAATTGGAAGGGGAGGTGAACCATGAGAGACCATGGACTCTGAAAAACAATCTGAGGGTTTTGAAGGGGCGGGGGCTGGGAGGTTGGGGGAACCAGGTGGTGGGTATTAAATAGAACACGGATTGCATGGAGCACTGGGTATGGTGCAAAAACAATGAATACTGTTACGCTGAAAAACATAAATTAATTAAAAAAAAATTTTTTTAAATAAAGAAAAAAAAAAAAAAAACAATGACTTTGGGTGCCTGGGTGGCTCAGTGGGTTAAAACCTCTGCCTTCGGCTCTGGTCATGGTCTCGGGGTCCTGGGATCGAGCCTGCATCAGGGGAGCCCGCTTCCTCCTCCCTTTCTTCTCTGCCTGCCTCTCTGCCTACTTGTGATCTCTGTCAAATAAATAAATAAAATCTAAAAACAAAAAACAATGACTTTGGAACCCACTTCAAACCTGCAGGAAACTTGCAGGAATGGAGCAAAGAACTCTGTACATTTCACCCAAGCCCCCTTTCACCCCTGATGTGCTTGCTAGGGGAGTCCAAGTCTGGATCACGTGATCTAGTCTCTCTAGTCCTGTAATGAGTTTCAGGTCATTGATCTTTATGACCCTTAAGGTGGGTTTGCCCCATGCTTCCTTTTGGCTGGCCCCACGTTATGCGCTTTGAGCAGGAATGTCACAAATGGGATATTGTGTTCTTACTGCTCCCTATCAGGTGGCCCCTGCTGTCACCTTGTCCCATTAACTTTGTGTCCCAGTGGTCACTTTGATCACTTGATTAAGATAGTGTCTGCCCCGTGTCTCTGCTGTCAAGTTACTTTTTTCTTTTATAATTAATAAGTACCATGTAAATATCCATTACTCATTCAACTTTCACCTACTTGTATTAGAATCCATTGAGGTTCCTTGCCTGAATTTATTATCACTATGATGTTTGCCAAATGGGACAATTTCTAGTTGTATTATTCCTAACACATTTATTGGTTGGCATTGTATTGCAAGGAGGAACTTTCTCATCTCCCATTCTTAAGTTCATTCATTTGCTTATAAACAAAGGAGCTATTCATCAATGGGTTATAATGCACTATTATTGTTAATTATTTTGATGTTCAAATTGACCTAGACTTTGACACCCAGAAGCCCCGTGAACCTGGCTTCTGTGTCCTTTTGACTCGTGCCCATCATTCTCGAGCACTGGCTCTACAGCAAGCCACTCTTGGCTTACTTTGTACTTTCCTTGGTCCAGCTCTGGGTCAGTGAGTTCTCTAAGAGACCTTGATTCCTTTTCATGGACAGTGATACTGAGAAGCCAAGATCTGGGGGCTAAGTGTGCCCTAAGTGTGCCACCTAAGTGGTCCTGGAGGGTTGCTTCTCACAGGCCCTCTCAGTGGGCAGAGCTCAGAAATGCGTGTACTTCCATACATACACACATCCCTACCCACATATGTATGTGGGTACACATACCTTTACATCTGTTCTTTCTGTTGCTCTGCTCCCGCTGTCCTTAGTACGTTTCCGTAGCCATTCCCCCAGCTCAGTGAGGCTGCCTGCCTGCCATCCTCTGATACTGTCCTTGTAAATGTTGTCATTAGTACCTGTCACCACTGCCCCTGCGACCTCATTCCAATACTACCCTGGTCCCGGCCCTGTTATCCCCTGCTCACTCCTGCCCAGTGACTGCTGGAGGTAGGTTAGAGAAGAGGAAGGAAGTCAGATTTGTGTTTCTTAATTAGAAGAAAAAGTATCAAAGGCTAATTGCAATCATCTGCAATAGGTTCTTCTTTGTTCGCTGCTGCACCACAAACCGGTATGGTACCATATGGTACCAGGATGATAGGGCTACTGACACCAAGAGGTCTTCTGGGTCTCTACGTCTACTGCAGGACTCTAATTATCGCCAGGAGTGGGGGGTGCCGGTGCCTTGGGCAGTGCATTTTGGCCTTGGCTAGAGTGGCAGGAATCGAGCTGTCCGCACGGATTCTAATGTTGCTAAGTCAGCAGAATGCTTTTCAACCGGTCTAGACATGCCTCATGACTCGCGAAAGAAGAACAAAAAGAAACAGTTGATTTCTCAGTGGTTCTCACCAAGAGGTTAGGCTATTCATCCTCAAGGCGGTATCGACTTCTGTTGAGAGGAGGACCGGAAAAATAAATGCGTTCCTATAGTCAGGATGACGGTTACCTAATGATGAACTCGCATTTCCCGTCACTTGGGCAATAAGGATCTGTGACCCCTTCCAAGTTGAGTGTAAGCCCTTTGAGGGCAAGGGGCGGAATGGTACACTTAAGCAATCGCCCACAGTGACTTGCAATTAGGGGCTGAATAGAAGTTGATGGCTCAAGGTTTTTTTGTTGTTGTTTGTTTTTCGTTTTGGGGGGTTTTTTTGTGGTTTTTTTTCCCCCCTCCAGTTAGACCATTCACCATAACACTGAGTTAGGACTCATGTTTATTGTTCTGTAGTCTACTGGCCACCTCCATCATTTACATTTTAGATAGGACTGAAATTTATAAACTACTGAACTGGTTAAGCCAGAGTCAGAGGCAGAAATAAAGCCCTTTTCTATTTCCTCTCCCCTCCATCCCTGCCTCTGATACATAAATGGGCTGATAGAACTGATGCAAGAATGACCTGATCTAGGCGGGCAAATGGCCCTGCTGTGGATTGTGCTACTTCAAGTTCAGAGCCGAGGAGCAGGACATCCGGGCTCCGGTCAGCAGTCACAGCCCTACTAGAAGCCGGCTTTGACAAGAAACTCCGATCAACTTTCAGCAACTCTCCTAATGTCTCCGGCTTCCTTGCGTGTGCCTGTCAAATTGGAGGTTGGACGTCATGCTCTCCAACTGTCTGTGGTTCTTGAGTTTTTGTACTCGGTCCTTATGAAATACTATGATTCACGACCACATCCTGAACCACAGCACAAAGATGGCAAAGCGACAAGGAAAACAGAGAGTGAAAGTATAGTGTATGATAACACTAGAAAGACCTCTCTCTGGATACTAAGCTCTGAACCTTGTTTTCTCGGTGTGTGTGTGTGGGGGGGGTACATGTGCGTACGCCCGTGCAATTACAAGAATGGCACAAAGCCACTTCAAATTGCCACTGTAGATGATTCTAAAATTCCTATGAGAAGACAGTCCTTAGAATTGTTAAAGCAGTTGAGAAAAAGAGGAATAAAGAAGAATAAAGTGGGAAGAATCACTCTCCTGATGTTAACTCTCTTGCCATAAAGCTGCTGTAATCAAGGCTGTGTGCTGACGGTAGAGGGAAAGACACCCCGTGCGGCAGAATAGAGAACCCACACAAGCACGCCCAGCTGCTTCCTGGCAAAGGCACGAAGCACGTCCATGGAAAAAGGACAGCCTTTCCACCGCATGGTGCTGCAGCAGGTAGATTTCTGTAAGCAAAAGGCACGAGCCTGCACCTGAGCCTCTCACTTATACAAAAGTGAAATCGAATCATATACTTAAATTGAAAATGCGGGAACGTCTGGGTGGCTCCGTGGCTTCAGCATCTGCCTTTGGTTCAGGTCATGGTCCCAGGGTCCTGGGATAGAGCCCGAGTCAGGATCCCTGCTTAGCGGGGAATCTGCTTCTCCCCCTGCCTCTGCCTCTTTCCCCTGCTTGTGCTCTCTCTCTCTCTCTCTGATAAATAAATAAATAAATAAATCTTTAAAAAATAAATTTAAAATGCAAAACTATAAAACTTCTAGAGGAGAACATAGGGGACACTCTTTGAGATCCTGAGCTAGGCAAAGAATCCGTAGACTTGACATACAAGGATCCCATAAAGGGAAAAATGGCAAACTGATAAAAAGTAAAATTTTTTGCTCTGAGAACATCCATGTGAAGAGGGGGAAAGCTATCGATTAAGAGAAAATATGTTCAAACTACACATCTGACAAAGGGCTGGCATCCAGAATATGTAAAGAATTCTCAAAACTCAACAGTTAAAAGACAAAAACAAAAAAAAAATCTGCAGACATTCCAATTAGAAAATAGGTGAAAGATATGAATGGCTATTTCACCGCCAAAGGTAGAGACCTGGAAACTAAGCCATCTGTGAAAGGATGTCCACCTTAATCAGCCATTAAGGCAAGCAGATTAAAAGCACAAGGACAGGGGGCACCTGGGTGGCTCAGTGGGTTAAGCCTCTGCCTTCAGCTTGGGTCCTGATCTCAGGGTCCTGGGATTGAGCCCCGCATTGGGCTCTCTGCTCAGCGGGGAGCCTGCTTCCCCCTCTATCTCTGCCTACTTGTGATCTCTCTCTCTGTCAAATAAATAAAATCTTTTAAAAAAGATTAAAAAAAAAAAGCACAAGGAGAGAGCACTACGCATCTCTCAAAATGGCTAGAATAAAAAATTGTGACCCTCCCCCAACCAAAAGCTGGTGAGGATGTGGAGACATTGCGTCCATGACTGGTGGTGTGCTAAAATGGGACAGCCACTCTGGAAAACAGTTCAGCAGTTTCTTTCTTTCTTTCTTTCTTTGAGATTTTATTTATTTATTTGACAGAGACAGATCACAAGTAGGCAGGGAGAGAGAGAGAGGAGGAAGCAGGCTCCCTTCCGAAGCCACCCAGGCACCCCAGTTCAGCAGTTTCTTACAAAACCAAACATGGCTCTAGCCTATGACCCTGCAAATTTCACTCCTGGGCATTTACGGCAGATAAATGAAATCTTGCGTTCACGTAAAAACCTGTACGTGGACGTTCATAACGGTTTTATTTGTAATCGCCCTAAACTAGAAGCAACTCAAGGGCTCTTCAAGATAGTCATTGTTAACTGCAATGTCTGTCCATGGAATGTGCGCAGCAATAAAAAGGAACACACGGATACATGACACGACTCGGATGGCTCTGCTGGGAAGGATGCTGAGTGGAAAAAGCCAGTCCCCAAAGGTTACATACCGTCTGATTCCATTTATACAACATTCTCGAAAGTACAAAATTATACATGAGGGACACCAGATTCGTGGTTACCAGGGGTCAAGGCCCCCGGGTTGGGATGGTGTGGGGGAGGGGAGGGGAGGACAGGCAGGGTGACTATAAAAGGACACCGTGGGAGGCGTTTGCGATGTTTGGACCACATACATCAATGTCAGCACCCTGATCGTGACCTTGTGTTATACTTTCACCAGATGTTACCGTTGGGAGAATCCTGGTAAACAGTACCCCAGTTCTCATTATTTCTTAAAATTGCATGCAAATCTATAATTATCTCAAAATCACAACTTTAATTTTTTAAAATATTTTTTAAAATGTTGTATTTGACAGAGAGAGAGCACGCAAACAAGCACAAGCAGGGGGGAGAAGTAGGGAGAGGGAGAGGGAGAAGCAGTCTCCCCACTGAGCAGACAGCCTGACGTAGGGCTCGATCCCAGGACTCTGGGATCACGACCTGAGCCAAAGGCAGACGCCTAACTGACTAAGCCACCCAGGCGCCCCACAAATTTATTATTATTATTATTTTTTAAAGGAAACGAGTGCTGTCTGGGCTTGGTTCTGTTCTTTCTTTCTTTCTTCCTCTCTCCTTCCTTCCTTCCTTCCTTTCAATTTATTTACTTATTTTAGAGAGAGAGCACGAGCAGGAGGGGCAGAGGGAGAGGAAGTGAGAATCCACAAGCAGACTCCGTGCTGAGCGCAGAGCTGGTTGGGGGAGTGAGGGGCTGTTCTCTTGACCCTGAGATTGCAACCTGAGTTGAAACCACTGGCCCACCCAGGTACTCCCAGGCTTAGTTTGATGCCAGTAAATGGAGTGAAAGCATGTGCGGTTCAGGAGAAGAAAAGGCTAACATGGTCACCGGAGAGATTGTATAGAGCTTGACAATGATGGTCTTTTTCTTTCCATATTCCCAGAAGCACTTGGCCCTAACTACAACGTTGCCCACAGAAGTACTCAGTAGTTCTGTTTTGTGTATTATTGTTAGTATGCAATGGAAGTCGTCTTGTCAGGAAGTTCAGTTTTTGTATGTAAATGTGAGACACTTAGGAACGATCATAGGGAACTCCAACGCAAGGTTAAATTGTGTTTCGTTCCCATATAAGTTTTGTTTGCCAGCTTGCTTTTGTTTTATTTTACAGGATATCCTTGAACTACATTCACTGGCATCGGAAGCAGGAGACTTGTAACTTCTGCACTCTAAGGAAAAGCTTCTCACCCCCATTTCTGGGTGCCCCCCCCCCTCTTAGGAAGTGCCTCAGGGGTCGGGGAGGGGGAAAATGGGTGTGGTCCCCTGCTTCCTGCAATTTCTACCTTAGGCAGCACCTTTTCAATTTATTACGAATTGGGTTCACATCAGATTTCGTTTAGGAACAGATTCCAGCATTTTGTAAAAATTTGGAAACCACCACCGTTTGAGGCAGCTGAACCTCAGAGCTGAGGTTGTGCTCGGAGACCCACAACTCCTTCGCACTGCCTTGTCTGGGGAGATAGCAGAGATGCCCAGCCGAGCAGAGAAGGAGCAAGAGATGCTGGAGAGGAGGAGGACAATGAAGGCCTATGTCACTCCGTTCTGCTCTCGCTGCGGCGGGCTGTGGTTCTCACTCGGTGCTGCCTTTAGTCCTGGCTGGAACACAGAACACCCGGCCTGAAGGCCTGGGTCAGAAACTCGCCATTTGGAGAGTAGAACAAGGGACTGGTGTAAAATGGACCAGATTTTTGGAAAGAAAATAATTTTTCTTCGGTTTTTCTTTTCATTGCGTGTGTGTAGTAATAAGGCATGAGGATTTCAGGCCGTGAGGTGATTGAGCAGCCGGTGGCAAAGCTTCTGGAGACTGGAAAATTGGGATGAACAGGTGCTTGATTGCGTGAGCGAATGTGCAAATCTGTGTGCCTAGAGGATTTACAAAAATATTTGGGGGATGTGTCAGAGTTCGTTTCAGTAGAAAATTGATTGATGGCAAATGGTTAATAATAAAATAATTTTTGGTCAAATGATATGGTAATAAGATCTGTGAAATGTCACCTAGCTCGTTCCACGTTCAGGTGGGACCCGGGTGTCTCTACCAAAGGACAATTAACTAGGTGGCCCTGGGGGCAGGCCCAGTGCAGGTAGTGAGGCATTTCTCTTTCTTACCAGCTGTCACAGGGCATGTCATGGTGTGTGGTGTCCCTACTTTCTCTGAAAGACGCGTGAGCTCTGGTGGTGGAGTCCCCCTTGGGTATACTGGAGCTTCATAAAAACCTTTCCAAGTCCCCACAGCATGAACACTAGGATTTCCTTGGCATTGCAGACCTTCCTTGGGTTCTAGCTGAGGGTGAAGGCCAGGAGAAGGTGATCGATCTAAAAGGAAGAGCGCGTGTGTCTGCAGGACAGAGAGGGCCCGCAGGAGGGGAGGCCCTGGGTGCTTCGGAGAAGAATTCCCACCTCCTCGATTTCCTGTGCTTCTGAGGGCCTCTTGAACTTGCTGCGTCAGAGAAAGATGAGCTGAGACCGTTTAGTTGGCCAAGTTCCCAGGAGCCCTTCAGGGTTACTTTGTGGGGACTGAGGCCTGCAATACAGCTAAATTCTGCCTCTGTCCCTGTAAACAGTTTCTCAGGGAGCTCTGCCATGCCCTGTTGGGAAGGGACGGGGTGGACGGGGATGAGGCGGTAGGACTTATGTCCAAACCATTAATAACCCCTTTCCTCTTTGAATTGACTGGAGTTTCCAGAGGGCGCTTGGCCATGTGCACTACAATTAGGAAACAGAAAACCTAACCAACATAAACACATTGAAACCACAGACGAAATCATGCTGTTATAACCCATCCAAAAAAAAAAAAAAAACCAAACAAACCAAAAAACAAAAAACCAACAGCCCACCATCCAGCCAGAACTGATTCCAGTCCGAGACCAGCCTGGGCTCTCTGGGTCCTCCCAAGGCCTGAGAGGATCCCTCAGGCCCTGGGACAGGGGAGCACGGCAGGGATCGCTCCCCAGGGTTTCCTTGGGCTGCTCGTAGCTCACACGTGGAGTGCTTTGTGGTAATTCAGGGCGCCTCTGCTCCTTCTCGAAAGCATTCCCATTTGGGCCATCGACCATAGGGTCTCTCAATGAGTCAACTGATGAGTTGTCTCTGGGTCTCCGCTGAGGGTCTGAGAGTCCACTCTGATGTCTCACTCCTCCTAGACAGCTTTTCAATCAGGGTCAGCACCCTGCGGCCAGCAGTTTAAGTCTAGCCCTTGGCCTGATTTTGTATTTTTGCACAACCCACACCTATGAACAGTTTTTAAATGTTTAAAGGGTTTTTTTTTGTTTGTTGGGTTTTTTTTTTTTTTTTTTGAAAGAATATGTGACAGAGGCTGCAGGGGGCCCCTCAAAGCCCCACATAGTTAGTTTCTGGCTCTTTACAGACAAAGGTTGCCAACCCCTGACCGAATCAGCCCACCCTGCATTTTGGGGTGGAGGCCCGGGATCCCAGATCATAATTACTATTTTTGACCCCAGAGGAAAATGAGCGTTATGCCTCCTCATCTTCCCTGTGCCAAATTCAAGTCCAGCGGAGGGCCCAAGTGTAGGGAGGGACGTCCATGTGTGTGAGATGAATGATGCCAAGTAAACCTGTCACCTACGGGAGAATCCCACGTGAACAAGAACCTCTGTTGAGATTCCCTGTCTGTCTCCTCACTGAGGGCTCTTCACGGAGAAGGGAGAGGGAGGGGGGTTAGAGCCTTCCTGAGCCATGACAGAGAGCTTCCCTTATGGTGGAAGATGATGTCGAGGCTACAAGTTCTGCCTGTGGGCTAGAATGCCTCTGTAGCCACAGGCCCCTTCCGTGGTTTCCTGCCACCCATCACATTGAGTTGGGCCCTTGCATACCCAAAATATGTACCGTTTGGATTTATGCTTCCACGTGGCCTCTGGGCCTCACACGTGCTGAGGAAGCCTTTGGGAGGGATGTGCCATTTGCATCTAAAGACGAGTGTGTTGGGACGCCCTGGTGGCTCCCTCGGTTAAGCATTTGCCTCTGCTCAGGTCATGATCCCAGGGTCCTGGGATTGAGCCTTACGTCGGGTTCTCTACCCCGTGGGGAGCCTGCTTCTCCCTCTGCCTGCTGTTTCCCCTTGCTTGTGTTCATTCACTCTGTCAAATAAATAAAATCTTAAAAAAAAAAAAGAGCCAAGCGTGTTCACTCCTCCCCCGGGGGACTGCATCTCTCCGGAAGGAGGGACTTAACTCTTTAGAATTGACCATTTCAGTGTCCGTTCTGTTAGAGTGACTCCAGTGTGTTGGGGGGTGAGAGTTCTTGGAAAAAGAATAAAGGACCCATGTGGTCCTCCCGGCCTTGTCACGGATTGGCTCTGTGACTTTAGGACACACAGAGGGCCTTCGTCTCTTCCCCCCGTGAACGCGAGCTGCTCTCTCTCCGGCTTGCACACTGATTTTATGACGTCCACGCTGTTGTCTGGAATGCTATTCATTCCTGTGATTCTTGCGAAGAATGGAAGTGGTGTACGTGATATTTCTTACAAGTTTATATTTAGAAGCATTTTTTAAAAATGAACATGTTGGCTGACTCTTAAGTACTTGGGGCACCACTAGATCCCCTGGTTGTCTTATCCCAGCTGAAGAACACTCAGAGCCCCTCTGATCGAGCACTGGACAAGGTACAACAGTATCGAGGCCAGGACCCAGCCTTCCTGACTCCTGATACCGAGAGGCAGCAGGAGGCACTGCTTTTCCTGGCTGTCAGAGGATTCATCTAACACATGACTATCTCTTGGAGGGGCTGGGGAGGAAAAAGCACCTGGCAGGCTTTGCACGCCATAGATAAGCCGTAAACGTTCAACTGAGTAATTCAGAGCTGGATATTTGCTAATCTGGAGACAATGCCCTAGCAAAGTGTTTTGTGCTTTTTTTTTTTTTCCCCCTCCAGACACCTCTGAGATGTCTCGCAAGTTAGAATCATGTAATGATTATGAAAATCATACTGAATCTCAACTAGACATTCATCAAAACCACTGCTGATTTTTCCCCCTTCCCATTTTTGGTAAGGCAAACTGTGGGCAGTGTTGGACAGTCTTGAGAAAGGCAGGTATGTGTGTAGCTCCCTTTTTGAATTTACTCACTAGGTGTTGAGGTCTGATATGTTCTACCTTCCCACTGGCCTTCGTGGTGTGGCGCACACTGCATTACAGGAAGCATCTGGAAGCAATTTGCCCCTCCCTCCATCCCATTGAAGTCTGAAATAAAAGATGTCTGGAAATCTTACTTAGGATGAGTGTCTGACACCCAAAGGAGCAGAGGTCCCACCGGGAGCTTGTTGGCTTTGCTGGTTCCAGCTTGTCTGAACAAGCAGTTATGAGCTCTCATGGCTGGTCAGTTCTCCCAATTTTAAAAACAGTCAGCCCTAAAAATATGCTTCACGAGCAAGGGAGAGGGAGGGAGACAAGTCCTCAGATCAATAAAAATGGGTTCAGAACATGCTGGCCCTGTGCTTCTCTAGCTCTGCTTTACTAGCTGTGACAGGCCTTCACCACTGTGACAGCGAAACGGCCATTACCACCCTCCCTGTGTGTCTCAGCTTTCGAACTCAGCCCGATTGAGACCTAGCCCTCTGAAAAAACCTACATTCTATATGTGGAAACACAATGCCTGAAAAGAATTCTGCCCAGGGACCTGGCTGCCTCAGTCGGTGGAGCTTGCGACTCTTGATCTTGGGGTCGTGAGTTCGAGCCCCATGTTGGGCCTAGAGATTACTTAAAATAAAAAAAATAAAGAAATAAAGAAAATCATAAAAAAAAATTCTCACAAGCCTCTGACTCTGAAATAAAGAAAATCATAAAAAAAAATTCTCACAAGCCTCTGACTCTGAAATAAAGAAAATCATAAAAAAAAAATTCTCACATAGCATCAGTTTTTAAAATAGAACAGTTTCAGTTTTGTGTTTTCTACCTTTATTACATTTTTGCGTTTGAGATACAAACGAACCACTCTCTTACACCACACACAAGACATCCATTCTGGTGATTTTAAAGTGCATTTCCCCTTTACCTTTGTGTACAAAAATATTTTTTTCAAAACATGTGGACATTTCTTGACAAGGCACTTTTCAGGCATCGGGTGAAGACGAGCCTTCGGTTCTCCATTCACGCTGAAGTCAAAGTGAAACATCATCCTCACAGGTCCGGCGGGCTCTAGAACTGATCACGAAACTGCCGAAACATTCACAGCTTTCCAACCCTACCAAGGAGACGCCATCCGAAACCACAGACTCCCTGCCCAGTCCCATGTGTCCACTTCGGGAAGTGCGGAGAAGATGCCAGAGTGTCTTCGAGGCCCCGGGAAGGATCCCATGATGACTCTTCATCCCCAGTTTCGGAGATCGGGACCCCCCAAGAGCAGAGAGCCACAGGGCCTGCTCTAGCAAAGCACAGCCAGTGGAGGCATTTTCGATGAGCAAACAAATGAAAGACAATCAAGGTTTTCGTTCACTGCCCGCTGAGAGGGAAGACCTGGAAAACGAGCACTTCTAAAACATGAACAGACACTTTTTTTGGTTTATAAACATACCCATAACCCACTGAACATCCACGTGACTACAAGTAATGCTTGCTTTTCAAAAAGCAAATTATATGCAAAGATCAAAACCACAAAACATTCTTTTAGCCGTTTGAAATTTACATCTTTAAAAAACACTGAAAGAGTCCTGTTTTGCCACCATTAAAATGAAACCTTAGAGAAAAAAAAAATAAATTCTATCTTGACTCTGAAACTGTTTTAATTTCTGGAGAACTACAGAACTCCCATTATTTCTCACCACTTCCCCTATCATCAAAATACTTAAATAAAAAGAAACCCATTCGAATGCTTCTTATCTTCCAAGAAACACTGAAAAGCTTATTTATTATGTATTTCTCAAATAGTCCCGCTTATTTATTGCACCTGATATGTGAATGCTCCCCAGGGCGTTTGGGGGAAATAAATACAAAAGAAATGGAGCTGCTTCCCCATTTCTGGACAAGGGCACCCTCGGTGGGAGGCCCGCCCTTTGGGGGGCAACTTGGAAAGGGCACTGGGGCTATTGGACATTAGTCACCATCACTGAATCCAGCTGTGTGAGGGGCACCCCCCCCCCAAGTCAGGCTGCAGTTGACATCTGTCTGCAACTAAGAAACTGGTCACTGTCTGAAGGGTGTAGACCTATTTATGGATGGCGAGCTCCGAAATGAGGAGGGGTTCTGCAGAGCCTGGGACCATCTGTTGATAACCTGCGGCAGAACTGGACCCAAGGAAGAGAGACTGGTGAATAAAAGATAATATTCTTCAGATGCCCCTGCCTCCCTGAACCACGAGGCTGACAGGGAAGTCTCACAACCACATTCTCTAGTCAGAGAAGGGTCTTTGGGGGCAGGTGAGGACTTGCCTGGTAGGGCGGGCATCCCAGGTGCACTGGCGGGGCTTGGCAACCAGTGCCCCTAGCAAAAAAGCTGGGGTGAGCTGAAGAGTGAAGAATGGCGGAGGAGAAGGCTTAGGGCCATTGTAAGAGCTACTTATTGCTGAATTACCGTATTTCAGATTTTGACCCCGGAATGTCTTAAGACCACCATTACTGAAAACCGAATAGGAACAGGAAGGAGTCTCTTGAGGCATTTTTCTTTTGAATACAGAATCATCTTGTTACTTTTAGACTGGTAACATGTATATGACAGGGCACCCTGTAACTTTCTTGACTTGGAGGAAGAGGGCCTGGACTTCTAAAAACAGAATAGATTCACGACCTATATAAAATGGCTTGCTTCCATTTGGTTTTAATTTGCACTATCGATCGTTCTGATCGCCAGATTTGCTCACACTGAAAGTACCGTTCGCGTACTTGATGTCGGCATGTCTAGATAAAACACCAATCTGCCCAATTTCAGCACGAGATAAAAAGGCCATTTTTCCCATTCATTATGTCATCCCCGAGTCCTACCCATGTGGGAGAGGCATAAAAAATAAAGCATGAGATCGCAGGTGAGTAACAGCCAGTTTTAGGAACATGAATTACATCAGACATCACTTAAAAACATTTAAAAAGTCAAAACATTTCAAAGTTCAAAAAAGGGGTGGGGGGAGAAAAAAACCAACCACAAAACTAGGAGCCAAGACACTCCATCCCTGCCTGATACTAATTGACCAAGCCGCAGCAGCCAGGAGGCCTTTTCTCATCAATCTGGAATATGCAAGCAAAAGACGACTTTCTGCCTGCAGAACTGCGGCAGACTGCGCCTCCAAATCCAGGCCGCTGTGCCTCCCTCTTCCTGCCTCCTTTAGGAAAATCCCACTTTACTAAGATCAGGCAAATGGAAAATGAGACATTTAATTAAGCTCCAAAGACAAAACACAAAAGAAACAAAAACAAAAACAAAAACAAAAAAACCCAACCTTCTCCAAATACGTATGTAAAAATATTTTTTTAAACACACCCAAGTACAAACCAATCTCACCCCAGAAAAATCATAGCGTTTGGGGATCCATCCGTCCGTGAATGTCCCAGGAGTCTCACGCAGTATGAACCAACGGACTTTTAATTCATGGTCCAATATGGGTAAGAATAATTAATCTCTGATATTTCAGAGTTGCCACACATTGAAAATAAAATATGAGAACTTGGTGAGGGCTTTCTCCTCTATTCCTTTTATATAGACTCACACACCATAAATAAGAACACCCAAATCAAAGTCCCTGGGTGCTTGCAAAGAGTCCTGGGTCATGCAGATCACAGTCAAAACCAAACCAAACAACGTGTCCTGAACACAGCATGGAGGGCTCTCGAGGAAAGGATAGTCTAAAATCCCTCCGTGAAGAATGAGGTGCTTGCAAACCAGCCGGGCAAGTTCCAACAAATCTTGTCATTGGGCTGTCTGGTGAGGCAGGGTAGGAGTGAGTACTTCGAAAGCTACTTCGAAAGTTCCCCCAAAAGCCGAGAGGAAGAGCTACAGGTGTCCCCCTCCGTCCTGCCTATCAGAAAAGCCCGCAGTCTGGAGCCCAGCATGGGGGTCAGTTTCTTTTGACAACTGATATGTCGTTCTCTGCCGGAGCACACATACGTGGGGTCAGAAAGAGGAAGCACCTGTTTCCGTCACAGGCTAATTTACCTTGATTATCTTTTCCTGAACATCAGATGAACTGTGAAGGAAACAAAAAAAAAAAAAAAAAAAAAAAAAAAGGCACAGAGCTGCGGTGTGAAGCTAAGCACGTGTAGACAAGGAACGCCAGCGACAGGCAGGAGGGGCTCGGCTCGGGTGTGGGGGGTGCCCAGAGACCGATGGCAAGGGTCCCAGGGCAGCGGGCTGGGATGGAGTGACTTCCAAGTGACCGGTTCACATCCCAGGGGGCAGGGGCGGTTTCCCCAGGCAGCTGGGGTGCACCCTTGGTGGCCTCGCTCTGAAGCCACCATCCCCTAGTGTCGCCGGCAGTACCCACGGGCCTGGTCCCTGCCCAGGCCCCAGCAGGCCCTGCCACCCTGCTCCAACTCTCGTGGTCACCCTGGATGCCAAGCCGACCAGCACCCCACCGGTACTCCGAGTATGAAACCAGTCCCGGCACCTAAACCTGGCTGGCTGAGCTGGCGTAAGAAGAAAAGTGAACAGGATCCTCTCTTTTCAGAGACTGTGCCTAATGGCAGTTCTGCGTTTCTCCTGGCTTCCGTCTCCACCCGCCCGTGACCGCAGCGAGGCTCCTCTGCACCTGCTCCGCCATGCTCCGGCACACCACGCAGGGTCTAATAGTAGGGCCCTAGTTTTTCGTATCCTAAATAACTCGGCCACTCCGGAAACAGACCGTAGGAACACCGAGGGCTCCCAAAGTGGTCAAAGGATATTCCAAAATCGGGTCCGTTTTGTGGCTCGGCGGCACCCTGCGTGGATTTCAGCTCGGCTCGGATGATCCTATAGTTTTTCCCTTTGTTGCTGTCCCAGTACGTCTGTCCACTGCACTCAAAGCACACGGCAAACTCCATCCTCTCATAAGACTGAATTTTCTCAGGCAAGCTGATCTCAAAGGAGAAGGTGTCCCTGTCCAAGCCGGCGTAAGTGTCCTTCACATACCGACAGGGAAAGTCTGTGAAGCTTTTCCAGGTGTCGAATGTCATTCTTATTTTCACCGTCTTCTCAAACGCCAGGTTCTGCACCTTCACTGTGCCTGCAATGGCTTTGTCCTTCAGGACACAGTTTTCAAGGCATACGTGGTCGGTCTGAAGCCGGTTTCTGAAGTCTAAGTAATCAGCGGAAGGCTGGGTGAAATCCAGAACAAAGCTCTCGCTCTCTGCTGTCGTCAAGCTCACAATGTTGTCTAGGAGCTCAGTGATGTTAAAGGGAATATCTAACGGGTCATCGAATTCTGAGAACACTTTGACCATTGTCAGGGCCAGCCCTTGGTTGTCTGCGAAGGACACCCGCTTTTTCACCTTCTTCTCCTGGACTGTGGGGGCCACCATCCCGCCGGCTTCATTCCTGCTGCTTAGCTGAATGCACGGCCTCAGTGGCTCGCTGGGCTTCGGTGAGGTCTTGAAGGTGAACCTCTCTCGGCGCAGGGAAGGGGCCATGCAGCTGTATCTGTACTCTATGTCCACAGCCATCATGGGGTTAGATGAATAGGCTAGAACCCTGGCCAGAGGGGAAGAGAAAGAAATGGCAAGGAGATCAGACAGACGTTCAAGGCATCATTGCAACGGGCTGGCAAACCACGTCTGCCTTCCGTCTCTGCCCACACAGCTGCAGTCGGGCATTAACTCAAGTGTGGGCCAGCATGACCTTGGTTTCAGGGGAGATTAAGAGTGCCAAGTGTGGGGTGGGGGGAGGTTAAAACACAAAAAATAGTAGGAAGCCGCTGGTTTTAAAACTAAATTCACAGGTATTTCTATTAGGATTTCTTGGGGCCCTAAGGAGGCTAGAGTGCCTTGGGGAATAACAAAAGGATGCGCTTTTTCCCCCTTTTTTAAAGATTTTATTTATCTGAGATAGAGAGAGAGCAAGCGTACAAGCAGGGAGGGGGCAGAGAGCAGCAGACTCCCACTGGGCAGGGAGCCCAATGTGGGACTCAGTCCCAGGACCCTGAGATCCTGACCTGAGCCGAAGGCAGATGCTTAATAGATGGGAACGCCCAGGGACCCCAAAAGAAATGCACTCATCTCACAGATACTGATTGGTATTTATTATATGCCAAGTCTTATGCTAGACAGTGGAATTCAACTGTGAAGACAGACATAATGTACACTAGATTTTTATATGCCAGTATAACTTTCTTTTTAAAAATGCCAATAATTTAGTTTTTTTTTTAACCTTTCATATAGGTGGATATTTGTTTTTTCTATAGTGAAGATAACCTCTATAAGAATAAAAGGCAAAGAGAATCCTGCTAAAGATCAGGTTAAATCTGACTTCATAAAAACAAGATTTTTCTGTAAGTGGAAAAAAAAAAAAGATTAAAGACAAACTGCGAAAACATTTTACAAAAAGTATGGCAGGAAAGAGTTAACATCTTTGTATATGAAGAGTTCTTACAAAACAGTAACAACGTCAAATAGCCACACAGAAAAATGAGCAAAGAGCACGAATGGAAAATTCATGAAAAAATCTTAAAATTGTCCTAGAAATACACAAAACATCCAACTTTGTAATTAGAGAATTTAGATTAGGAAACAATGCCTGTTTTTACCTACTGAGTTAGTATAGATTTTTAAAAATAATATGAAGGGGCACCTGGGTGGCTCTGTCAGTTAAGTGACTGCCTTTGGCTCAGGTCATGATCTCAGGGTCCTGCGATTAAGTCCCAGCTGGGCTCCCTGCTTGGCAGGAAGTCTGCTTCTCCATGTCCCTCTCACCCTCCTCCCTCATTGTGCTCTCTCTTAAACAAATAAATAAAATCATTAAAAAAAAACCTTAAAAAATAATATGAATACATGGATTAGTCTAAATCAGCACCTTTCTAAATATTCGTATCATTTTTGGTTCTAATATCCCATACAGGTATTAATCTTAAGGAATTAATGCATGGGGGTTAATGTACTAAAATGTCCAATGCAGCAACATAGGGAGGAAAAGGTGAGAAAACCTAAGAACCAGTAATAAGTATCTGGTTAAATTAGGTATACAACATCCAGCGATAAAATTTTGTACCGTTACTAAAACCAGTATTTGGAAAAAAGGTTTAAGTGGCATGGAAAAAAGTTGTAATATATTGTTAATGTAAAAAATAGAGAAGATAAAATTGTACATAGAGACTAGACTTACAGGGAAAAGTATTAGGTATATGTACAGAAAAAAGACTAGAGATATACTTAAAACTGTTACAAAATCCAGGTGGCGGGCGCCTGGGTAGCTCAGTGGGTTAAGCCTCTGCCTTGGGCTCAGGTCATGATGTTAGGGATCAGGCTGATCCTGGGATCTAGCTCTCTGCCCCCCCCCCCTTCTCTCTGCCTGCCTCTCTACCTACTTGTGATCTCTGGCAAATAAAAATCTTAAAAAAAAAAAAAAAAAAAAAAAAAAAGAAAATCCAGGTAAAGGCATTTCAGGAAATTTGTTTTCCTGTGTTCTGTTTCTTGTATTTTTTAAAATAACATCACTTCTATAATCAGGGAGAAAAAAAAGTATCTAATAAAATGCCTCAAATATTTAAGACTTGCCAAAAACCTCTCCCATCCAACACTATAGCCTCACTAAAGCCAAGCCATTTTTCTCATCTAATTACCATAGCAAATTTATATTCTGATTTGATAGTTACAGTGGGCTACCTGGAGAAGTCAGGGACGAAACCAGTATTAAACTCTACTCTGCGAACCACAGAACACAGGATCTAGATTAGGTCCCAAACCTCTCCCCCCTCACTATGGCAAAGGGTAGGTATGTGGTGGTTTTTTTTGGGGTGCCTGCTCGCAGACCCCCCTAGTTCCTGCCCACTGGTGGGGGGCTTCAGGGTAATGGTAGTAGTGAAGGAGAATCAAAAGGCAAAATGCTGCTTGTCTTCTGCCAGGAGCTGAGACCACTGTTTCAGTCCAATAAACATCTCATTTTCAACTTCTGATTTTGATTAACCAAATACATAAAGAACAATAAGAACAAAGATACATTGGATTTGATCCCATTTTCCAAAAGAAATATAATCATTCCCTAGGATGCAGGAAACCACTTGGTGATGACTGACTGGAAAAACACACATTCAGAGACACAAAACAGTAATTTATAGCCACAGTGTACTTATCTAAACATCCACTTTAAAGGACATTTGTCTTACTGTTTCCCCTCTAACAAAATCAATGAGTGAAAATTTTAGGAGCAAATTTGCTTTCTATTATCTGTTCTTGTAGCCAGACAATTGTTCTGCAAAGGAAAAGTTCTCACTGAAATGGGCAACGTAGCTTTACACAGGGTCAGTGGGTTGGCTAACGGGTTCAATGTGAAAAACAAACAAACCACCCCGTAGTTACAAAGTACTTGAGTTTTACATTCCCCCACTGCAAAACTTCGTTAGAATGCACTGGAATTATACTTTCAGTCTAATGTTAACACAGGTAGTTGTTTTAATTTTTTAAAAATTAAATGTGGATTAAAAATACCCCCAAAGCGGGCAAAGCCTTGCATCTCAGCCCCTCCCCCTCTGCTTACCCTTGACAATGTGGGCGTGAACTGCAGGCGGCTGGGTTCCTCCTCTGACCCTGCAGCCCTTCCTCCTTGCCTGAGTCAGCACAAGGTCAACCGTAAATTCTCCAACCTCTTCTCTATCCCTTCAAGCCTGCAAACCAACCTCAATACGTGCTTTCCCGCACCTCATCCATGCTTCTCCACACAACGTTCAAACAGCTCATTAGAAAAAGGTTGGGAAACTCTCAAGACACTTTGGAAAGAGAATTCTAAAACAAGCCGATCAGTGAAAGAATCTGCTCACTTGTAGTTAACTATAGCCACTCTGGGCTTTTAATCTTATGGATGAAAAGACGGTAGTTGAAGACCTTAGCAAAGTTTCACTCTTTGGACCCAGTGTGTGTCCTTTTGGCCCTGAGATCCCTTTTATCACCGGACTGTCAGAACCAGCAGAGTTGGGGGTCGGAAGGTGAGGTTCTGGTCAGTACCAGCCAACTCAACAACTCCACTGGCACTCCCTAGAGCCTCACTGGTTTTGCAACAATTCTTCCACGAAAGGCAAAAAGTTCACTACTTGGTGCCGAAGGGTTACTAAGAGGGCTTCAGCCTCAGGGGCCCTGCTAAGCAACCACTGCCCAGAATCCCTTCGCTATTTAAGTGACACCGTAACTGGAGGTGAGGACATGAACCCCAGCGGTCTCAATCAGGGTACGATCCGACTGTTGGCCACTTGCCTATCCTCACGGGTAGATTCCAGCTTTGATGAACCAGATCCTTCTACGATACACAGGGTACCCAAATGCTGATTTGATGTGGGCTTTCCTGGCCCTCTGCTCAGGAATTTCCCAGTGGGCTGGGACAGGGATCAGCATCCCCCAGAAGCACTCCTAGCAATGGAGATGGACAAGGTAAGTCTCCAAAGTCTCTGAAAGGAAGGCACCTGGACAGGTGTTTTATCCAAAAAATGACATAAAAATGATCAGTGCCAACACGGTGTGCATAGGCTGCACCTCGGACCTCCCTCTCCTGACATGTTCTCCTAGCTGCTCAGCCGTTTCCCAGGCCGAGAAATATGAGTCACCAAGGTTGGCCAGGGAAAGGCCAGAAGGAGAAGACACGGACCCATATTTGAACCAGCACAGTATGATGCAGGATTCAATAGCGGTTCGCTGCACGACAAGGTCCTGAGAGTATGAGTGTTATTCAGAGTCTCAAAAACTTGACTTCCACATAGATGCCTCGGAGATCATTTTTGCCCCTGGGCGAATGGGGCAGGCCTAACGGTGGATTTCAGTTTTCCTGGTCAGAAGGCGGCAAACCCTAGCACTCCGTGGAAAGTGAAGCGAACAGGGGTAGTTTTGCTTATTACTTTCCCTGTTCCACTAGAGACAGACAACGCGCCTTCTCAAGACAGTTTGTCAGGTTATGCTGTGTTTCTGGAGAAACAATAAACTTGCACAGAGAATCGGCACATGACCTTCACAGTTTCAGACAGTGGAGCTATTGGCTTTGGGCTGTGCCTTTTATAGAAGTAAATCTTTTTTTGGTATCGAGCCCAAGACATTCCTCCCCTCCATTCTCATACTCCCATAGGAAAAGACAGAAAAATTAGATGCACCAAGAACCCACCAGGAACACCAGAACGACACGAGGTAAGCATTCACCCAGATGACCAGGTTATACTTTTTTTTTTTCTCCCCGGGTTATATTTTTTAACAGACCTGTCCATCCACACTTTGGCATTGCTTTACTCCCTCCCAAAAGATTTGGCTGATGCAGTATAAATAAAGTTGACATTTTTTTCTTTTTTTTTTCTCTTTTTTTTAGAGAGAAAGAGAGAGAGAGGGATCACAAGTAGAGCAGCAGGCAGAGAGAGAAGGAAAAGCAGGCTCAACGCCAAGCAGAGACCTCAATGTGGGGCTCGATCTCAGGACCTGGGTATCATGACCCGTGGGGAAGGCAGAGGCTTAACCCAGTGAGCCACCCAGGCACCCCAAAGTTGACATGTTTTCCTCTGTTCTGTGACCACTGGGGCCTTTATTCACAGTCTTAAAATTCACTTGCGCTCTTCTGTTCTGTCACCATCTAAAGCATCTGAGATACACACACGTGTGCACACACACTGCTGATTTCAGTACCTACCACGGAACAATGCCCAACGCATAACACAGAGCAGTAGCCAAGGAAGGCCTCCCCCTAGCTGTGCCACTTGGAGCAAGTCACTGACTGAACCTTTCTGGGCTTAGGCCTTCTCCTCGGAAGTCCCTTCTAGCTCCGACGCGGGGTTGCCAATAATGCCCACGAACTTCTTTTCTTCCCTCTCACTTCTCCTTAAATACCTCTACTTTACTTTTGTGGGGCGTCCACTGGCTGTCTTCACTTTAGTCTTGGCTGCCGGACAGCCCCACCATATGAACCATTTCCTTTTCTCCCCACCCCAGCTCAAAGCCCTAACTTCTCTTCTCCCAGACCCTGAGGCTCCCAGGGAGGCCTGGCCACACAGACCACAGGCTCCACCACCTTCTGGCAACTCTCCAAGTCTTCAAGTCAAGTCTGTCCTAAGTTTTCTCCCCTTCTGCAGTAAACAATCCCCCCCTGGTATTGTTGGTATAAACAATCGCCTCCAACTCTTCTGGTATGTCGTTCCAGGACCTATACCCTCTCTTTGGCTAGCAAGTCCCCTCCACACCCACTTTTCTGGTTCAGAAAGAGTGGCACGAACAGGGCCCAGGGTGGGGTGGGGGGCAGGAGGCCGGCCCGGGCTTCCAGATTTGGAAAATCGCACAGGTCAATGCGACCCTGCCCGCCTCGGTCCAACCAGCCTGCACCCCGCCCCCCCACGCCGTGAGCTCCGTGAGCCCGCTGCGCCGTGTCCCGCACCCACCTTTTGGGCCGTGGGGAAGCCCCCTCTCCAGCTGGCTCGACGCATCGGAGAGCCTGGAGGGAGGTGGCAGGGGAAGCTCCTGCCACCGACTACGTGAGCGTCGTGTGTCCGGGAGGCAGGGCTGGCGCTCCGTTCCGGGAGACAGGGCCCGCAGGGGGAGGAGGACAAGGAGGAGGAGCCCAAGTTATCACACCAGGGCGGGGCGGCAGGGCAACCCCTGTCGAAGCCGCGCCGCGCGAGCGTCCCCGCGCGGCAGCTTCGCCCCCGCTGGCCCGGGACAGCCCCTGCCTGGGGACCGGAGACCGCGAACCGGGGCTGGCTCTGTACCCCATCGCCCTCGGCGACCTGAGAGACTCCCAAGTGTATTTCCTTGCGTATTACGGGGAACCCAAGACCCGGGGAAAGTCGAGGCTACTTTTCCTTGTACTCCAGGCCCCACCGCCCAACTTCGGGGACACCCTCGGGGAGTGTCGGGTCCCAGGCGGGAAGTGCCTTGTCTCAGGTTCGAACTCGGTACAATAGTCTCAGCCCCAGCCACCGCCAACTACCCCTGGCGGCCAGACCCGCACGAAAGCGGAACACGTGGGTCCAGCCAGGCTCCATCCCACCTCTGGTCCCTGGGTTGCTCTTCCCACCTGGAAGCAACCGCCTCCCACCTGGAAGCAACCGCCTCCTCAGCCCCGTCTAGAGTGGCCCACCCCAGGAGTGCAACTGCAAGTTGGGCGGTGAACGTGCAGGTGACAGGGGTCAAAGAAGGTCTCCACTGCGCGCCCCTCGCCGCCGTTTCTCGGCCCCGCGCTGGGACTCGAGGGCTTGGGGAGGGACGTACCTGGTGCAGCTCATAAGCCCTGATGCCCAGAGGCGCCAGCCCGCGGCAGCATCCGCGCGGGAGTAGCAGGGGCAGCGGCGGCGACCGCAGGAGCAGGGGCCAGGACTCAGGTCCGCGCCCTTGGCGGGCAGACGCATCCGTCCGTGCGCGAGAGCGGCCCGCTCGCCTCCTCCCCGTGGCGGGTCACCCAGACTCAGGCTCCCAGCTTCCGCGCTGCTCCCTTTAACTTTCCAGCACCTCTCCCCACTTGGGAAGCCATCCCGGCACCCCTTTCACGTGAACGCCCCCCGCGGCCAATGGGCGCGCTCGGGACGCGAGCCGTCGACCAATGGCCACGGAGCCGCGGTCTTGGAGAGCATCGCTTCGCCACGTGATTGGCTGCGCGCCGGGAGTGATAGGGCTGCGGGCCAGGGGCTGGGGAGGGGGCAGCGGGGTCACTGTTTCATCAGACGCGTGGGGCCGGGCGCCAGGGGGCAGAGGCACTTTCCTACAGAAGAGCGTCCCGTTACAGCAAGAAGGCTGGCACGCGGGCAGCTTGCCAAATGCCCTCTTCCCAAGCAAAGTCCTGGCCAGGCAAAGCCTTCCCACAGGCGCAGTAGTAGTTGCGGTTGCATCCGCGCTGTCCAGCCGTCCACCGTCGTCGTGCGCTTTAGCCAGGGGCTTCACGCATGACCGTTAATTTCCCCATCGTATGCCAATCCCAGAGAGGCCGCTGGAGAGTGCCAAGTGCTGTTTGCCTCCGTGTTAGGTGGAGGCTCTCTGGGATGCGTAGCTCCAGCTCTAATGATAGTGTTGAAAATAAGTAATCACTGATGCTGGCTTTGTGCTCGTCGGGGTTCCAGGTGTTACTGTGAAAGCCTTACAGTAACCTGGTCTTATAAAGTTTTTACGGGGAAGGGGGGTGGAGCGCGGCTGGGTGACTCAGTCGGTTAGCCTGTGCCTTTGGCTCAGATCATGACCCTAGGGTCCTGGGATGGAGCCCCCCCCCATGGGGTCTCTCCCTCAGCCCCCCCCCCCCACTTGTCCTCTCTCGCTCTCACTCTCTCTCAAATAAATAAATAAGTAAAACCTTAAAAAAAAAAAAGCTGTTACTGGGGCCATCACACAGAGTACTACATATTTAGGTATATAGGTAGGTATATTTCAGAGGAAATTACCTGACTTGAATCTGCCACAACTACCTGTACCTGCAGGGCCCCTACCATCTCTGTGATACACCTTGAGGTCTGCAGAGAATGATAAACCCAAAAAAGACCAGCTTCTCCCTCTCAGATGAGATCAGTTTAAATACATATTCACATGATCATATTAATCCCCTTGGTGCTCGTCTCTGAGCTAGTCACTTTAGGGATGAGCATCCTAGTTTTCTAGTTTTTTTTTTTTTTTTAAGGTTTTATTTATTTGTTTGACACAGAGAGAGAGAGATCACAAGTAGGGAGAAAGGCAGGCAGAGAGAGTGGGAAGCAGGCTCCCTGCTGGGCAGAGAGCTCAATATGGGCTCCATCCCAGGACCCTGAGATCATGACCTGAGCAGAAGGCAGAGGCTTAACCCACTGAGCCATCCAGGTGCCCTTAGTTTTCTAGTTTTAATGAATTTTGAAAATCAACAGAGGGTTGCCAGCTTGTTAAAGTGCCAAGATGTTAAAATTACCATCTTCTGTTACCAACATTTTATGTTTTAAAAAATATTCTTTAGCAAATATAAAAACAAAGTAATGAACATAATTCAGAGTAAAGGCCATTCCTTCACATTGGATATATCTAGCTTTAGGACAATTCATTATGTTGAACATGGCATTTGGGACTTTCTGCTTTTCAGGGATATGAAAGCAAATTCTAATTTTACTAGAAATGTAAAACTAAAACACTGATAGGTTGCCTTGATCCAATACAGGCCTTCAGCTCACGACACTGTCTCCCTGTCTGAGGGAGCAATTATTAGTCCTCTTCCTTCTCTTTTGATGGGAATATCTGATAGGGACCACCTCTGAAATCAGCTATTGGTAGGCGGTTGGCAAATAAGGTTTCTATTCAGTATTCCATTTGCCAACTCTAAACCCCTTTTATTAGCTGATGAGTAGGTTGGTTTTTGAAGCCAAGTGTTGGCTACATTTCTCAAGCGTGGTGAGCATGCTAGAGGAGTGGGCAAAGACGAAGAGCCAATTGGTGTTGCAAAATGAATTCAGGCAAAGGGTGATCTGAACCAAACTGGGAAGGAGTTGGGGCAAGTAAATACAACCTTATAGCATTAAGGTTTGGAAGCATCTTCCTTACATAGATCTAGGAAACCATGGGTAATCATTTCGCCCTGTGGTTTAGAGACTATTTCAGAGCAGGGGAGTGGTGCTAAACTTAGTTGTGGCTCACCACAGACTTGGTAGGCAGGACTGTGGCATCTGTGAGTTTGAAGCAAGCACAGTCTCCTTAGCAATCAGAGTAGAGCTGGGATGTGAGGTCTGGAGGACTGTTCCAGCTCAACTCGGCAGGTCCAGCCAAGGCCCTGGAACCTGAGATCTGGACTGGCCCTTCGTTCTATACGATCTTGCTTTACCCTCATTTTTAGCAGAAAAAAAGTAAAAACTTAGTGTCAACCTTTCAGTCAATGCATACCAAGTCCCTTTTGTAATATCTGGCATTGAATTTAAGTCTTAATTTCATCTAGTAAGCCAACCCCCCTGCCCCACACACAAATAAACCAAAAACCCAGCAGAAGCTAAGCAAAGCTAATTATCGTTTTCCCATAAACTTTGCTTTTGGTGGCTATAAGTGGCTTCCTTGCCCTTGGGCTCATCTGTGACTTCTTCAATCCTCTCCTATACATTTGTTTATTCATTTAACAACACATTATTGAGTAACTACTGTAAACTGGGGTCCTGAAACCAGAAAATCAGTGAAATATAATCTTACTTTCAAGAAGCTCTTAGGTTAATAAGTAACGACATAGGATAAATGTGTAGAAGGTAATCCTCTGTAATTTGGGAGCCAAGAGGAGGACTGCGCATGTGTGGTCGCGGAGGTGGGGAGGAAAATGAAGGTCAGCTGAGGCTTCTAGGGAAGTGAGCATTGAGCGGGATCCTGAAGGGGGAGTCAGAGTTTGGGGCTGATGGGAGAAAGCATGGCAGGAATTGGCAAAGGAGCCGAGTTCTATATGTTCCTCCAAAGAATTTCCACTCCACTGATTAAGAATTAAGACTTTTTTCTGGCTTAAATATTAGACAATGTTTCTTTATGCATGTGTTAACACCAGCTTTTTGTTCCTCCAGAAAGTTTGAAAAAATACTATTAACAATCTTATCTCTTTCTCAACTGAACACACTTCAAAAACAGCCCAGACCTTGGTCTTAACTTCATTCTAGGTTTTGAAAGAGAAATTTTTTTTTTCTTCTTAACATTCTAACTTTCTAATAAGAACAGTTATTGTACAGTGTGTCTAAGTATAAATAACCAGCATCAAGAGTCAGAATTAAAGAAGAGAACATTCTTCTGCCTGATCAGAATAGAAAGTGGGGAAGACTGTTTCCAAACTGCCTAAGTGAATTTATATTTAGACAAGTGGAGTTGTTTGCACCTGTCAGAGCTTCAGACATGTTATGGGCGCCTTATGTTACCTGGGGCCCTCTGCCCCTCTTTCAGATTTGGCTGAAAATGACTTACCAAGTCACGTTTTATGGGATAGGCATATGCATACTAACGGAGGGTGTTCATGAGCCTCTTGTCTATGGAGAATGTGTCCTTGGCTTGGGAGAAGACCTTGAGTAGTTTACACATCAAAGCTCCTGGAGCCCATTAGGGCATTTTCCCTACTGTTGAGGGCTTTTGAGTTCCCGAGTGAGGTTACTGTACCACTTCTTAATTTAATTTATTTTATTTTATAATTTTGTTTTTCTTCCAAATTTTTATTTAAATTCTAGTGAGTTAACATATAGTGTAATATAGGTTTCAAGAGTAGAATTTAGTGATTCATCACCTACACTTAACACCCAGTGCTCATCACTACAAGTGCCTTGTTTAATAATCCCCCCCCCATGTATCCCATCCCCCTCCCACCTCCCCTCCAGCAACCCTCAGTTTGTTCTCTGTCCTTAAGGGTCTCTTTCGACGTACCACTATTCTAAAAGCTACATATGTAGAGAAACTTCCAAGGCTTCATACCTCCTGCACCGATACAATACCTTATTATTTTTTATGATTATGAAACTAATACAAGATCACTGTAGACATTGTGGAAAATACAAAAAATATATAAAAAAGAAAATAGATTCAGCACCACCCAGCAATAATGACCAATATAATATTTCTTTCACTATTGATTCAATACATAAGGATTATATTATCAGGCTCATAGTAGAAGACAGTATAATGTCTTCATTTTTTACTCATGACTACTTCTCCCTTTGAGTATATTAATATTGTCATATTTTTTCTGACATGCTTTTCAATTGCTGCATAATATTCTTTCATACAAAGATCATACTTTAACTATGTTCTTATTTTGGGACATTTAGATATTCCCTTCCCCTCAATTTTCTCTGTTTTTAATAGACTTTGAAAAGCATCTTTGTGTTTAAATCTTTGTCCACATCCCTGGTTATTTCCTATAGCCCTATTTCCCAGAGTACAGACCATGAGTACAGACATTCTTTAGACTTGATTTATATTGCCAAATTGTTTTTAGAAAGAGCAGTGTTGATTTTTCATTCCCACTATTAAGGAAAAATGAGAATTAAATAATCCTAATAAGGTCTTGGTTTGTGGATTTGGGGGCAAATTACACATCATCTTACCCCCCCCCAAAAAAAAAAAGCCGTATGAGAATTTTTACTAATAAATCATGTGCTCTGTGCCTGGGTGAAAATAACTACGTGCCTCATCTTTTGCTTTAGTTTTGAATCTCAAAGTACACACGTTATGAATGGGGACTTCATAACCCATATTATTGACTTAAATGATACTACATTGTGGCTGGTCAGAGAGAAGGTGCAGAGGCTGGGAAGGAGCGAATAACTTTGCCACAGGCTTAAAGGAATTAGGCAGAACTCTGTGTATATATTCTTTGCTCATTCATTCCCTATTCAAGACTGGTGGGGTCATAAATTATATTTAAACATGTAACTACATACATGTGATCCAAGGTACAACATCCAGAATTTCATGACAAGTGGCACACATTTTTGGAGATGAACAGTATGTCACGCTGTGTGTCGGATTGTGACAGCCCACTTGGCCATGGTGTGCCTTATACCTTAGATCCAGGCTGTTTCTGCCACCTGCCTCTGGAATCAGATGCCTTGGATAGTGCGGGCACTTTGGGTTTTGTGTAAGCAACTGTATATTAGCCAGTTTTCGTCCTACTATTTACAAAACTGCCTTGATAGCACTCTTAGAAACGGGCCACGAAGATGTGGTCTGTATACACTATGGAGTATTATGCCTCCATCAGAAAGGATGAATACCCCACTTTTGTAGCAACATGGACAGGACTGGAAGAGATTATGCTGAGTGAAATAAGTCAAGCAGAGAGATTCAGTTATCATACGGCTTCACTTATTTGTGGAGCATAACAAATAACATGGAGGACAAGGGGAGATGGAGAGAAGGGAGTTGAGGGAAATTGGAAGGGGAGATGAACCATGAGAGACTATGGACTCTGAAAAACAACCTGAGGGTTTTGAAGGGGCGGGGAGTGGGAGGTTGGGGGGACCAGGTGGTGGGTATTGGAGAGGGCACGGATTGCAGGGAGCACCAGGTGTGGTGCAAAAATAATGAATGCTGTTACACTGAAAAAATAAAAAACTTAAAAAAAAGAAACGGGCAGCGATATGATTTGTAATAAAGAAACAATGACTCACTTGAGGGATGAGGAAAAATACTAAATATTTATGTACAACGATTTCTGACTGTACATCACCACATTCTCTAGCGGCCTTGACTCTTCCACCACTCCCCTTTTTCTTTGAAATTTAGAGTCAGAGGCTGACCTGCTTTCGTGGTTTTCCTTAGGATCATTCGATATCCTCTAGAGAACTGGGACTTAAAGACTGCATTTTTCCTTCACGAAACGCATGGTAACAATTTCTCCATGTGTAGCCATGGGCTGTTTGGGAACTAGAAAACGAGCATTTAAAGCTAGAAGGTCATCCTATGTGGGGAATATTCCTTCTCTGCGCCTTGCCTTGCCTGTGCTCTCAAGAAGCACACATTTCGGAGGGCAGAGCGGCCCCATCATCCAACATGGTTATTTCACCTACAGCAGAAAACAGTGCAGAGGACAATAGAGCATTTGTTATAAACGCTACTCAGGTTTGTTATAAAATTACACCTCACTAAAAACAACAACCTGATAACTAACTATTAGTATGAGTCTTACTTGGTGAGTAGCCAGGACTATAAAATATACAAAGCCCAACTCTGACATTGCTTCCATCTAAGCCTTGGAAATTGATATAGCTATGTATTAAACCTAAGCAAAAATATTTGGCATTGCTATTTTCTTCTGCAAATTCTTCAGTCATCTTCAAATGTGAAGTCCCCTTAAATGTAGGGTCTGTTACCTCCTATCTTTCTCAAGGCTCATTGCTCCAAACAGTGCAGTAACTTCTCCTTTCTTCCCTGATTTTGACTTTGTTTCTTTTTCCTTCTTACTTCTTTCTTTTTTTGGTACTGCCCCTTAATTGGTAAAATCTAGAAATTTCTCTCTCCTAAGATTAATAAGTAAGCTTTTCTCTTGCTTATAAATCAGCATTTTCCATCAATTTTCAGGGGCAATCCAAAGTCCAGATGCTATAAGAAGAAAAAGTATATTACAAAATATACAAGGAAGTTTGCAGTTTAACTTCCTGCTCAAATTCCTAGGAAGACACACACAAGAAGATAGACTTACATAACGCTCAAAGCCTGGAGTAATGACATACAGGGGTTAAGACCTTGGCCATCTGGTGGTCCTAGCTTTGAATACTGATTCTGAGCCATGGGCTGTGGACCTTGGGAAAATTATTCCCGACTTTGTACCTTTGTTTCCGTCCCCTAACATGGCAATACTGCCTGGCAGGATTACTCGGAGTTTTCCCGGGAATGCTTCACGTGCCATCAGGATGACTTCTTCCCCAGAACCCAAGTGCAATGAAAGTCACATTTCTTGATTATTTGTAATGCAATAAAATTTGGATCTGAACACTCCACTTACCAAAGCCAGCGAGAAACTTAATACCAGTTGGCTTATGTAGACCCCCAAACTGGGAACAAGCCCTTTGTTCTTAAACTCTGTGGTCACTGCCCTTGATGCTGCTTCTTCTGCCGCCGAGCCTCTGTAGAAGCCTGGTCTTCACCGCTCACCAGAGCTACTGCCCACATAGCAGGCCTGCTGTGAAGCTCATGTGTCCCAGACCTAAGCCTCTTCATGTAAACAGGGAGTCACTTTCTATCACCTGCAGAAACTTCAGATCCCACAGCTCACGGAGCATTCACCCCCTCTCTGGGCTGGAACTTTCAGCAAACCCATTCAAGAAGCAGGTTCTAAACCTCTCCCAGTCTTGAGTAGTTCTGGATGCTTCTGCATGGACCCAGAATTCCTAAACTATGCCTCATACAGAGGCAATTTCTTCAGGGCCTCCAGAAGTGTGAAGGAGCTGTTGGCACCTCCTTACAGCTAACAGAGCCAGGACTTTGGGTGGGTGGGTGGGAGACAGACTTTTCTCTATAGTGTAAGGTGTTGGGGTATATGAGAATAAAGCCCAAACTTATATGCTGATATATTTATAAACTATAAGACATGTGGTAAATATTCCAAAAACATCACTAGTTTGCTGAATACCCCCTTATTTGAGGGGTGGTGAATAGGAACAACTAAGACATAGCTTACGAAAAAGAGAAAGGGGTATTTCTAAAGACTGAAAAGGAGCCGACTTCCAAAATGGGTTTGCCATAGGAAACACAAGAGAAATTTAAGATTGTCTTTGACTAGAAGACACGGTCTTTATGAATGACAGAAAACCACACACAAAGAAAAGATTCGGATGACGAGCGAGTGAGGCGATTCCTTTTCTTTTTTAATTAAGAAAAATTTATTGAGAAATATGTGAATTTATCCCATATAGTTCATTGCTTTGTTAGGTAGTTCTGCCATATAATAATTTTTTGTAGTAGACATTTTATCAAGTTTAGCACACATTTTGAAAAGTGAACAACGTTTAAGTGCTTGGATTAATAAATGCCGTAGTGTTTATCCACTAGCTTTACAAAAGCCCCTTTTATTCCCAACTGCCTATCAGAGGTAAGGAATTACCACTGATTTCTAAGACAAGAGCAAGATGGTGTCTTGCAAAACTGGACATTCTCTTACGACATGCTTCTTGGTCTTTACCCAAAGGAGTTAAAAACTTAGGTCCGCCTGAAAGTCTGAACATGGATTTTAACAACAGCTTTATTCGAATTGCTAAAACTTGGAAGCAAGCAGCAGGTCCTTGGTAGGTGAACGGATAAATAAACTGAGGCACATACAGAAAACAGAGTATGATTCAGCACTAAAAAGAAGTGAGCTCTTGCTCCATGAAAAGACACAGCAGGACCTAAAATGCATATTTCTCTTTGAAAGATGTCCATCTGAAAGAGCTACGTACCCAATGACGGCCTGGAAAAGGCACAGTTAGGAAGCAGTGAAAGGGTCAAAGTTTGCCAGACTGAGGTGGTGGGAGATACAGGCAGAGCACAGAGGATTTTTAAGGGTAGTGAAATACTCTATATGCTATTCTAAAACTTTTTTTTTTTTTTTTTTTTTAAAAAAGGGAGAGGGAGACCGAGCAGAGGGAGACCGAGCAGAGGGAGACCGAGGGAGGGAGACAGAGGGAGACCGAGCAGGCAGACCGAGCAGGCAGAGTGGCAGGCAAAGAGAGAGAGAGGAGGAAGCAGGCTCCCCACCAAGCAGAGAGTCCGATGCCGGACTCGATCCCAGGACCCTGAGATCATGACCCGAGCCGAAGGCAGAGGCTTAACCCACTGAGCTACCCAGGCGCCCCTCTATATGCTATTCTAATGATGGATATTGGTCACTATATATTTTATCGAAACCCATAGTGTGTAAAAGAGTAGGAGTGAGACCTGAGGTGAACACCCTATGGACCCCGGGGGGGTTATGATGTGTCCGTGTTGCCTCGTCCTGGGGAAAAATGTACCCTTCCAGTGAGCGGTATAGATCATGAGGGAGGCTGTGCGAGTGTGGAGGCAAGGGGTATTTTGGAAATCTGCATCTTCTTCTCAATTTTATTGTAAACCTGGAACTTCTCTTAAAAAAAAAAAATCAGGTCTTAAAAAAAGTCAACAAGATGAGCTATGAAGACGGGTGCCTGGGTGGGTCAGATAATTGGGTGTCTGCCTTCAATTTTGGTAGTGATCCCAGGGTCCTGGCTGAGTCCCGCATGGGCTCTCCGCTCAGCAGGGAGCCTGTTTCTCCCTGTCCCTCTGCCACTCCCTCTGCTTATGCGCTTGCTCTCTCCCTCTCTCTTTCTTTCTCTCTCTGTCAAATAAATAAAATCTTTAAAAAAAATGAGCTATGGAGGTGCCTGGGTGGCTCAGTCATTAAGCGTCTGCCTTCGGCTCAGGTCATGATCCCAGGGTCCTGGGATTGAGCCCCGCATTGGGCTTCCTGCTCAGTGGGCAGCCTGCTTCTCCCTCTCCCACTCCCTCTGCTTGTGTTCCCTTTCTCGCTGGTCTCTATCAAATAAATAAATAAAATCTTAAAAACAAATGAGCTATGAAGACAGATGAGATAGGTAAGAATATATGGCCAAAATGCAGTAGAAGAATTAAATGCCATCATGGTGGATGTGGAAATCAGCAAAACTGACAGTGTAGACAATGGAATCAGTGATTTGGAGGTTAATCCTGCAAGCTCAACTGGTATGTATGGGAAAAGAACATTGAATTAGGAATGAAATGACCAAAGAATTACTGAAAAAAGAGCTACTGAGAAAGAGAATGAGAATCCAATTTAAGAAGTATGGTGTTACTTAGGGAAACTCCAGAATAGAAACAGAAGGGATAATAACTTTACTGAGGAAAACATTTCCAAGCTAAAAAGAGACCAGAGTACATAGACTGAATGGGCTTACATATTTCAAAGAAAATCAATCTCAAAAGACCCACACCTAGACACATACTAATGACTTTTTTTTTTTAATTACAAGGACAAAACCCAGAAATGCCGCAAGTATCTAGGTAGGAAATGATTAACCTCCCAAACACGTTATTGATGGGAGAACAAATACCAGGCTGACTTCTGACCTCTTCGTAGCACAGTCAGAACACTTGGGAGAAGCATCTAAAAGAATTCTGTACTCAGCCAAGTTGATTTTCATGTGTACACGACCTCTTTTCTTAATACTTCCCAATTTTCTTACCACTTTTCTCCCCCACATCACAAAAGATAACAATGAGACTGAAGGGTACTCAAAAAAAAAAAAAAAAAAAAAGTAGTTCTATCAAATCCACCATGCGAACTTAGTTCCCTGATGAGGTGCTGATGTTACCTGTAAAATTCTATTTTAGGCTCCCGTTTCCCATTGGTTTCAGTGATCCTGACATCTGGCAGTGGTAGTCTTACTTGCTGGTGAGAAAGTTCTCCTCCCCGGAGGCCCATGACGATTGAACGTCACCTCTCTTACTCCAAGGGTGGTCCTATTGTTTCCCTGCTGGTGGGAATTTACACTTTGTGGGCGTAGTGTTTGCTCAGGTGGAAGAGCTCAACATACCAATTTTCTGCTTCTTGATTTCGCGCCAAATGCCAAGACTTTAGTTTACAAATCATATTGAAACATAATAGACTTGTAGAGTTAAAAGGAGTTTGTGTCCCTTTAGTCCAGCACTCTCTGTTTATAGGGGAAGAAACAGAGACCCAGAAGGTTGCCATCATTTGTTTAGAGCCATAGATTTGGAAACTGTTCCAGTTGGGACTGACTAGGCTCCTGATTTTTCTGTATTTACCACCAGGCAGGCTCTGATGGGCAAGATCTATTGACAGGTCCATGCAAGCCAGGGTTCACAGGGAGGGAGAGGCTTATGTAGGCCAGTGCCCACAACCCGTGGAATGGCCAAATGCGAAGCAAATACCCACTAATCAAAAGGCTAGTGAATTTCCAATACGTGGAGATGCACCTTCAACATGGCACCTCAAAGCAGTTGACAACTGAAGGCATTCAGCTCTAGAAGAGTCTGAGGAGGCAGGTGATGTGCCTCCAGCCAGTCCTTCAGAACTCTTCAAAGAGTTAACTTTTAAGGGCTCTAGTAAGAGGAGCATTTTCCTTCTAAACAAGAGTACTTGGCTCATGATATCTGGCACCCTGTCATCAAACTGGGGTCAAGGTCACAGCCTGCATTTGGAGATTCCCTAGCTCTTTTACTTGTACTTGGGTAAGTCAGCAACTCATTAAGTTGCAAAAGAGCTTAACCAAACAAATAAAAAGAAAAAAAAATAAATTGGTTCCTACTAACTATATACCAGGAAGGCAAGGTGGGGTTGGTCCTAGGATTGTCTTCTCCGTACTGTGTGGAACATTGCTACACCTGCTGTGGGCCAATACCCCCTGCGCTTAGAGTGCACAGAGGAGAGGAGGCATCTCTCCCTTGACGTCGGTAAACAAAACTCCACGGGGGACGCCGATGGACTGTTAACTGTGGCCAGAGAGATGGGCCAGTCTGATTCCATGCTCAGTTCTCTGTTGAGGAGCATTTTCTATCATGGGAAATGGGTACAGGGTAGATATCATGATAGCCAGTGTTCTGATTATTATCTATAGCAGGTTTCATATGGTGTGTGGAAGATACCATACTATCTTGTATTTCCAAAACAGGAGGAAAGAAATTAGTTAATTCTTCTCCTTTGCCTTCCCCTTCACTACCGTCGCCAATCCCACCTCTAGAAGGTATCAGATGCTATCTCCTGGTCAGAAAGGGCGCCCAGAGCCACTAAATGGGTCTTGGTGGTGTTCTCTCCCCTCCCGTACATAGGACAGTCACCAGCAGGGAAGGAAGAGAAATAGGGTCACTTGGTGCCTGGCAAGAAACAAATTCCTCCTAGGGTCATTTCAGCTGGGGAGCAGCCGCCTGAGCTGGAGTCTCCAAGGTGGTGCCACTGCTCCTGATCAGGTGGGCAGTGCCGGTGACCCCAGTTGGCCCTTGGCCCCATTGTGGTGCTGCTGGCTGGTGTAACTGGCACAGAATGAGAGCCATAACCTCCATGGGGAAAACCCTCTTGCCTGCTCTTCGACTTAATTTCTGCCTTTACACTTTATGGGCCCAATCTAAAGGGGAGGGGCTCTCAGCTGTTTTTTTCTTTTTTCTTTTTTTTTTAATATTTTATTCATTAATTTGACAGAGATCACAAGTAGGCAGAGAGAGAGAAGGAAGCAGGCTCCCCGTGGAGCAGAAAGCCCAGTGTGGGGCTCGATCCTAGGACCCGGGATCATGACCCGAGCTGAAGGCAGAGGCTCCAACCCACTGAGCCACCCAGGCGCCCCTATTTTTTTCTTTCTTTTCTTCTTCGTCTTTTAAAAATTAACATATAATGTATTATTTGTTTCAGAGGTACAGGTCTGTGATTCATCTTCTTACACAATGCACAGCACTCACCATAGCACATACCCTCCCCAATGTCCATCACCCAGCCACTCAATCCCTCCCATACCACCTCCACGTCAGCAACCCTCAGTTTTCTGAGATCAAGAGTCTCTTATGTTTTGTCTCCCTCTCTGGTTTCATCTTGTGTCATTTTCCCTCCCTTTCCCTATGATCCTCTGTCTTCTTTTTCAAATTCCTTATATTGGTGAGATCATATGATAATTGTCTTTCTCTGATTAACTTATTTTGCTTAACATAATAACCTTCTAGTTCCATCCATGTCATTAAAAACGGCAAGATTTGTTTTTTTGATGGCTGCATGGTATTCCATTGTATATATAGACATCACATCTTCTTTATCCATTCTTCTGTTTAAGAACATCTAGGCTCTTCAATATGGCTATTGTGGACATTGCTGCTGTAAAAATTTGGGTGTACATGCCCCTTTGGATCACTACATTTGTATCTTTAGGGTAAATACCCAGTAATATGATTGCTGGGTCGAAGGATAGCTCTATTTTCAACTTTTTGAGGAACCTCCATGCTGTTTTCCAGAGTGGCTGCACCAGCGTGCATTCCCACCAACAGTGGAGGAGGGTTCCCCTTTCTCCATATCCTCGCCAAACCTGTCATTTCCGGACTGGTTAATTTTAGCCATTCTGACTTGTGTGAGGTGGTATCTCACTGTGGTTTTGATTTGTCTTTCCCTGATGCCGATTGATGTTGAGCACTTTTTCATGTGTCTTTTGGCCATTTGGGTGTCTTCTTTGCAGAAATGTCTATTCATGCCTTCTGCCCATTTCTTGATTGGATTATTTGTTCTTTGGGTGTTGAGTTTGATAAGTTCTTTTTAGATTTTGGATACTAGCCTTTTATCTGATATGACATTTGCGAATAACTTCTCCCATTCTGTCAGTTCTCTTTTGGTTTTGTTGACTGTTTCCTTTGCTGTGCAAAAGCTTTTGATCTTGATGAAGTCCCAGTAGTTCATTTTTGCCCTTGCTTCCCTTGCCTTTGGCGATGATTCTACGAAGAAGTTGCTGTGGCGGAGGTTGAAGAGGTTGCTGCCTGTGTTCTCCTCAAGGCTTTTGATGGATTCCTGTCTCAGATTGAGGTCTTTCATCCATTTTGAGTCTATTTTTGTGTGTGGTGTAAGGAAATGAAGCAGTTTCATTCTTCTGCATGTGACTGTCCAATTTTCCCAACCCCATTTGGGAAAAGAAGAGACTGTCTTTTTTCCATTGGACATTCTTTCCTGCTTTGTTGAAGATTAGTTGGCCAGAGAGTTGAGGGTCCATTTCTGGGGTCTCTATTCTGTTCCACTGATCTGTGTGTCTGTTTTTGTACCAGTAACATACCATCTTGATGATGACAGCTTTGTAATAGAGCTTGAAGTCTGGAATTGTGATGCCGCCAACTTTGGTTTTCTTTTTCAAAATTCCTCTGGCTATTCAGGCTCTTTTCTGGTTCCATATTAATTTTAGGATTATTTGTTTCATTTATGTGAAAAAAAGTTGATGTTATTTTGATAGGGATTGCATTAAATGTGTAGATTTCTCTAGGGAGCATAAACATTTTCATGATATTTGTTCTTCCAATCCATGAGCATGGAATGTTTTTCCACTTCTTTGTGTCTTCCTCAATTTCTTTCATGAGTACTCTATAGTATTCTGAGTACAGATTCTTTGCCTCTTTGGTTAGGTTTATTCCTGGGTATCTTATGGTTTTAGGTGCAATTGTAAATAGGATTGACTCATCAATTTCTCTTTCTTCTGTCTTGCTGTTGGTGTATAGAACTGCAACTGATTTTTGTGCATTGATTTTATATTCTGACACTTTACTGAATTCCTATATGAGTTCTAGCAGTTTTGGAGGGGTGTCTTTTGGGTTTTCCACATAAAGTACCACATTATCCGCAAAGAGTGAGAGTTTCACTTCTTTGCAGATTTAGATGCCTTTTATTTCTTTCTGTTGTCTGATTGCTGAAGCTAGGACTTCTAGTACTATGTTGAATTGCAGTGGTGAGAGTGGACAGCCCTGCCGTGTTCCTGACCTTAGGGGAAAAGCTGTCAGTTTTTCCCCATTGAGAATGATATTTGCTGTGGGTCTTTCTTAGATGGCTTTGATGATATTGAGGTATGTGCCCTCTATCCCTACACTGCGAAGAGTTTTGATCAAGGACGCCGTACTCTGTCAAATGTTCTTTCAGCATCTATTGAGAGTGTTGTATGGCTCTTGTTCTTTCTTTTATTAATGTATTGTATCACATTGATTTGTGGTTTGAGCCAACCTTGCAGCCCAGGAATAAGTCCCACATGGTGGTGGTGAATAATCCTTTTAATGTACTGTTGGATCCTATTGGCTAGTATTTTGGTGAGAATTTTTGCATCCATGTTCATCAGGGATATTGGTCTGTCATTCTTTTTGATGGGGTCTTTGTCTGGTTTTGGGATCAAGGTAATGCTGGCCTCATAAAACGAGTTTGGAAGTTTTCCTTCCATATCTATTTTCTTGGAACAGTTTCAGGAGAATAGGTATTAATTTTTCTTTAAATGTTGATAGAATTCCCCTCGGAAACTGTCTGGCCCTTGGCTCTTGTTTGTTGAGAGATTTTTAATTACAACTTCAGTCTCCTTACTGGTTATGGTTTGGTTCAGGTTTTCTATTTCTTCCTGTTTCAGTTTTGGTAGTTTACACATCTCTAGGAATGCACCCATTTCTTCCAGACTGTCAAATTTGCTGGCATATAGTTGCTCACAATATGTTCTTATAATTGTTTGTATTTCTTTGGTGTTGGTTGTGATCTCTCCTCTTTCATTCATGATTATATTAATTTGGCTCCTTCCTCTTTTCTTTTTGATAAGTCTGGTCAGGAGTTTATCATCTTATTCTTTCAAAGAACAAGCTCCTAGTTTCATTGATCTGTTCTACTGTTCTTTTGGTTTCTATTTCATTGATTTCTGCCCTGATCTTTATTATTTCTCTTCTCCTGCTGGGTTTAGGCTTTATTTGCTGTTCTTTCTCCAACTCCTTTACCTGTAGGGTTAGGGTGTGTATTTGAGGTCTTTCTTGTTTATTGAGAAAGGCTTGTATTGCTAGGACCGCCTTTGCTGCATCCCAAAGATTTTGAACAGTTGTGGGTTCATTTTCATTTGTTTCCATGAATTTTTTAAATTCTTCTTTATTTTCTGGTTGACCCATTCATTCTTTAGTAAGATGGTCTTTAGCCTCCATGTACTTGAGTTCTTTCCAACTTCCCTCTTGTTGTTGAGTTCTAGTTTCAAAGCACTGTGGTCTGAAAATATGCTGGGAATGAACCCAATCTTTTGGTACCAGCTGAGACTTGATTTGTGACCCAGGATGTGATTTATTCTGTAGAATGTTTCATGTGCACTAGAGAAGAATCTGTATTCTGTTCCTTTGGAATGGAATGTTCTGAATATATATGTGGTGTCCATCTGGTCCAGTGTGTCATTTAAAGCCTTTATTTCCTTGTTGATCTTTTGCTTAGATGATTTGTCCACTTCACTGAGGGGGGTATTAAAGTCCCCTACTATTATTGTATTATTGTCGATGTATTTCTTTGATTTTGTTATTAATTGGTTTATATAATTGGCTGCTCCCATGTTAGGGGCATAGATATTTTAAATTTTTAGATCTTCTTGTTGGACAGACCCTTTAAGTACGATATATTGTCCTTCCTCATCTCTTATTGCAGTCTTTGGCTTAAAATCTAATCTTTCTGATATAAGGATTGTCACCCCAGCTTTCTTTTATGTCCATTAGCATGGTAAATTTTTTTCTACCCCCTCTTTTAAATCTGGAGGTGTCTTTGGGTCTAAAATGGGTTTCTTGCAGACAGCGTATTGATGGGTCTTATTTTTTAATCCATTCTGATACTCTGTGTTTTTTGATCAGGGCATTTAGCTTGTTTACATTTAGGGTAAGTTTTGAAAATTTATGAATTTAGTGCCATTGTATTGCCTGTTAGGAGACTG